>NC_134748.1:12402500-13602500 GCF_050436995.1 Anticarsia gemmatalis | reverse complement strand
TTTGACGGTGTCATAAATTTTCACATCGACAGTCCAACGATTTTCCATTAAAACCATTTTTCAAATTTTGATTTAATTTACACATATTATTGGCGTTGAAACTGACTTTAACATGTACTATTTATAAGCGTGGGACGATTTGATATCAGTAAACAAATTATCCCCCCATTAGCATGGGAATTCAATTAATTAAATCTTTATAATACTACTAAATTGAAAAGTAACATACTTATCAGCATACATGTATTTATATTATTTCTGTGCGCGGCTATTTTTCTTTTGCAGCTGAACCGTTAAAGTGATATTTGTGAAATTTGGCATAGAGGTAGTTAAATAGCGAAAAACAAGTCTAGCCAGCTTATTTTCTTGAAAATCCGCCGATAATTTACTAAATTTTGTATACAAGGGGATCCGTTTGCGTGAGCTAGTTTTTGACTCCTCGATTCGTTTTCATAATATCACGATTAACCTCAATTCGAGTTAAAAATATCAATATTTTTTATATAAACACATCATCGTGTGTGTAAAATTGTCGTTATTTATTGACTAAACGAAATAAGTAATTAATTAATTTCCTACATTATGGCTACTAGTTTTGCTTTATGTAAATTAATAATTAATGGGGTTTATTAACATTCTAAAGTATATGAAACTTGTTTGAGGAATTTGCTGTTTTAACTTTGGTAATGTGTCGTTGAAAACTTAAAATATAGTGAATAATAAGTACATTAACAAACTTCTATTCGCAAAAGTAACGACTTACCTATTTTAATAATTAGAATCTTTACTCATAAAGTTCTATCCTACGCTGTGTTTGACTGCGTTTATCTTCAAAACTAATAATAACATGAAAGTAAATATGTTTGAGTATAATAACCACATTCATGAGTAAGGCTTAAAGCTATATAACATCATGCTAAGACCTATAGGAGATGAGTGATCATAGCAAACGTAAATAAAATTGCGTGGCACATTATCAGTACTTTCTTACTAATGTTTCGCTGGACAATTGTCAATCACGCGAAAAGTACCGAACGATTTCGTGTATAATTACATATGTATATAGTTATAACCTAGATTAATTGAGCATACTTTTTACCTTGTGAAATATTTTCACATAGATAAGGTTACGGGAAAAGATTCGTTACATAAATAAAGAGAATTCCAATCAAAACTTAATTTCGAGTTAAACTATGATGAAGCTATTAATTTACATAAACGTGTGTAATTAGGCATTGCCCGCGGCCATCTTGTGTATATATAATTATTATTTGTTTAGTAAATCAAATAATATTAAGTGCTACGTATGTCAATAAAGAATTATGTGTTTGATATTTTAAGACGTCCTATGGCTTGTTTTGTAATTTTAAAGGTTTGTTTCATCTTTTATGTATAAAGTGTTTGATAGAAAAAGTGTAAGTGGGGGTAATCTTATTGAATATGGCACTACTCTAGCTAAAGGTCTTCTTAAAGAATGAGAGAGGGGTTGGTCCACCATGGAGTACAAGTTTAGGAGGGCTCTATTCCTTCAAGAACTGTTGAAATCCATATTTTAAACGCTCATGGAATTGTTTGTAAGATGCATATTTCAATCACTTTGCTAGTGGCTATTAGTGTCATATTTAATGTTTAAAATATGTTTATAAAACTTCCTCTGATTAAACTACCCAATACTTACCCTGAGGAAACTAGGAATAAATTTTGTTTCAAAATAATGTATAATTTATGTACTACACCTCGTTCTATATAATTCACTTATTTATACATAAACAAAAAAATCTGAGTGGACACTTAATCATAAAACAGATCATTTCCTAAATTTATAGCCTCACGTGTAAATAGAACGGGCAAATATATCTTAATCATAAAAATTCTTCCTCGGACACGACATTAAAGCCCCATCATATTCTAGTAGAGTAATAACTCTAGGATTTTATTTCCTACTTATATTATTAATGTGAATGTTTGTCGTGATAGATACCTGTAACAGTCCTATGATTAAAAATATTTTTATATTAACACCTATGCATTTTTTAGCATAGTAAAGGCGTATTCTGAATACGAATCAGTCCTGAAAATTTCTGCAGTGAATACCTATACTAGCGAGCCTTTAACACTTAAATTATTCAAAAAAAATAGTTCTTCCGAAATACGGTAGGGGCGCTGATCAGTTTTGCATACAACATTAGTCGATAGTAAATCGCCTGTAGCAAGATTGTCTACAATTGGTAGGTATATATTTATATAATTTGTTAATATTTGCACGCCACATGTGGCAGAATATGCGCTCCTTCACTTGTTTTATCATCTATGTACACCATATTTGAGCAAATAAATTATTTGATTTGATTTGATTTGATACTATCGAGTATCGAGAGTTTGGCATTTAAAATGTACTACAAGAATAATTTTTACGATTTCGATTGTAAAAAAAATAGCATAAATAAGATAGAAGAAGGAAGTTGACACTCAATACAGTTGTATTACGTTATCTCTAATTGATCTAAAAAAAAATATTCTAGCGAAGACACGAGCATTTACTAGTATTTTATATATAAAGATGTTCCCGTGACAGACACCAATATAATAATGTTTTAAATAGCATTTAATATCTATTTCCAGCCATTACGAGTTTAATAGTTTTTAAAATAGATATTTTATTATTAGTTTTTACGATGCGTCTTATGATCGTGGTAATTGAAAGTTTATGGAATTTCTTTCCTGTAATAATGTTATAAATGTATAGTTTGTTTGTGTATGAATAGATATTAGAGACTGTTAATGAAGTCACGGTATTATTATGGTATAGTTGGAAAATGGATTTAAAAAAATAATCTTCCGAATTATAGCGACAAAGAGAGTGTCTTTTTTTATTTTTACGTGAAATAATACTTAGCTTACCTTAGTGATTAGGTAGAGAGGAGTTAGGTACTAGAAATGTTACGTTTTGAGGGCCTGCGAGTATTATACTCATAAATTGTATACATGACAAAACATACTTTATTATAATTAAATATGTACATACTGAACAATAGTAAATATGTTAAAATTTTATAAATACTTTACATTGATCTTCAAAAAAATCGCTACCGCTCCTATCTCGTACGGAACCAAAGTCCGCTTTTAAATCGCTAACTTTTCGCCGTTTTAATTAACTTGACGTCGCAGTTACAACAGTGTTGATTTGTCGGTGAATGCGCCGGCGTCGTTCGGCAACACTCGGCAACACTCGGCAACACTCGGCTACCTTTGTGAACACCTTACAAGTTTGTGAATGGAAAATAAGAAAATTGTATGTGTTATTTGAACTTTAATTAATGTTACGTATGATTTTATGGTTGTAAGGTGGGTTTATTTATGTTTAGTTATTGCTAGAGGTTAAGGTACGAAATAAGTAAAAGTAAAATAAAAGTTAAGCTAGAACCAATAATAAAGAGGCGAGCTATTAATCAAATAGATGCGATTTCAAAACCAAAAAAACACTCATTGATTCGAAAATCGAGCCCTAAATTTACGATAATTTGTATTCTTAGATATCGATCCTATACAAATCATAATTGCACAGAATTTCTAACGTCAAAGCTTAGTTTTATCAGCAACTAATTTCTGTACTAACGCGGCGATAACGTACAGTGTACCTTAATTTAACAAAGAATACTTATATACTTACTTGTATACCCTCACTTGGCCAGCGTGGTGGACTCAAGGCCTAACCCCTTCCTCATTACGGGAGGAGACCCTTGCCCAGCAGTGGGACATTAATGGGTTAAATTTATTTATTTATATTACTTATATACTACTTATTTTTTATTACCTGCAAACTAATACTAAAAAAGTTATAAACGTTTTTAATTACAATGTACAAAATAATTCAAGTTCGGCTTCAGTTTGATGGCGTGCTAACACCACATCAACTTGGGTTAACATTGTACCATTGGCACAGGTTCAAATTGCCTGTGCCTAAACAACTTGCAAATTACACGTGTTTGTAAAAACTAAATTAGAAAATTAACAAATGCACTTGTACAGGTCGGAATCATATTTTGGAACAAATAAAAGTGTAGCGAAAACTCTGTTGATATTTTGATAGTAAAAGTCGCTTTAGTAGGTGTTCTTTAGACTCTGACTTTACTCAATGTCATTCAAGTATAATGCGCTATTTAGCAAAATCTAAGACGCATAAAACATGAGTCTTATTCTATAATATGCCTTAGTAATTGCTATGTACAGCTTTTAAGGAAAGCCGTAGCCAATTGAAGAGACCTCGAGACAGAATATGAAATTAAAAATATAGATTTTTGTAAAATAATGTTGGTCAAAACAAAAAAAAATATAGTAAAAGTACTATAAATACTATTTTGGAACACTCACTATTCGATAGTTTTACTATACCTAAACAATAAGTCACAATAAAGATTACCTTTAAGAACATTAAACTATAACTCCGAAAGAGTTACATCAATTCCTTCACTCATTTAACCACTAAATCACACACCTAATGAATGAACGAATGAATGAATAAATGAACACACACATGTCGACTGAGCTGAAAAACTTCACGTTCAAATTAAAAAGTCGCAGATACGATTTGAGTTTTCGAGATAATAGTCGGAACAGACTTGGTTGTCACTTAAAACCGACAGATTGGACAGACCGACGACTTTTTTGTCTTGTCGCAAGAACTAACGACGCGATTTTTAGGGCAATTATACATTAGAACGTTTCGAAGGAACGGTGGCAGAGTGGTCAACGAATAACGTAGATATAGAGTGTAACTAAAGTTTAAAATTTTGAATTATACAAGTAGAAAGAACTGTTTCTAAAGATTTGATCCCTTACATTATAATTAGAAATGAGAGAGCAAATGCAAATAAAGCTTTAATTTTTAGTATTTTGTTTTAGTAATGGGTACAACATTTCCCATTTTTACAATTTACTTACATTCAAAGACTTGCACAATGTGTAATTTATTGAATTTATGATCAAACAAAACAAAATACACTAATAGCTCACAAGTAAAAACACACTAAATTAGCACTTCTTCTTTAACAATTTCTCCAAAAAAATTACATCATAAGTATCTCTAACGGCTGAAACTGCGTTAAGCGGGCACTCGCGCGGTTTCATACAAAAGTGCTCCGTCGCGGAGATCCGCGCGGAACACTTTTGTATGAAACCGCGCGAGTGCCCGCTTAACGCAGTTTCAGCCCTTATGTGTCTTCACCTTTACAACTTTAACCCTTCCGATGCGGCTGACAGATCGGACGCGAACTACTTAGCGAATCTGTGGTTCAACGCTTTTTTACGTCAAATAGTTCAGAGACAAATTAATTCGGGTTTTTCATAGCAAGTTTCGAAAGGGTTGAGACATTTTTAAGTGAATGGAAATGAATGTAGAGTGGACGTAATTTGTTTCAGTCTTTTGGATGAGTTAGACATGGGCGATAATGGATGAGCAGTGATTGTTCGATTTATATTTGTTTTTAAGTTAAATTCATAGAAGTGATTTGTTATAACTATAATTATGACAGTAGTAGTGTTACGGTGGCGGAGTGGGTTCGAAATCGTAAATCTTATTTTTGGGTTAGTTTCACTGTGTATTTATGTTATATTACCTATAGGTTTATAAAACTATAAAAAATAAGCTTTAATAAAGTGTCTTCAAAAGCATTTATATGAAAACCCTGTTCACTAAGAATTTTCATAGTTTCTTTCACAACTTAATCAAAAATGTACGCAAGCAACCTCAAACGTTATCAATATTAAAGCACCTTGTAATAAGCCCATAATTTCCCAACTAAGCAAAAACATCTGCGTTTACCATGAATATAACATTACTTAATTAACACTTATAAAAACAGTTTGACCCTTCCCAAACTTACCAAAACAAAAATAAGTAAGTTACCGAAGGCATAAACTGAAATTGGATTACAGATAGAACGGGAACTCTCACCGTTCGACCTCATAAATATTTTAAAAAACCCCAACCTTGTGTGGTCATATCACTGATCTTTTAACCCCGAAAATGCCGTGGCGGTCCCAACTTGGGATATTAGATGGGCAGGTAGGACCAATATTCGTTGAATCCCATCACTGTATTGCAAAAGAAATCAAATTAGATATACAATAAGCGGGATAGTGGTCCGATTTACATAAGTATCCTAGCTATTTGGCCGGTTGATACAAGATTGCGGGCGGGTAACAATATTGCTTGTGTTTACAGCGTCTGTCTTGACTCCCGTGCCTGATGTGGATCGCGCCGATTTGTTTTTTACTTTCAATAGTATTTTGTGTCGCTGTTTTGAATAAACTTGTGTACTATCGACTTTGTAGATAAGTAGTTGCTTTGTATGACGAGTACACCTCGGATTATTGTTAAGTAAATATCATATTTATATTGACTACGTGTAGATTTTATTTAAAACTGTAAATAAAGATTTTACTTAAAGCAGTGAACGTGCTGTACATAGTAATGTAATAATGTGAAGAAAAGACTCTTCAAAGTTGATTTTCAAAAATGGTTCGCAATGAAAATTTATATAGCCTCCCTTTCGCATGCTTCATAACTAAACCACTCCATTTCAGTACAATCAAATAAAAATGTTAATAAAAACAGTTCCTTGTCCGTACCTAATTCGTAGAAATCATTTTTATAACCGGTAATAAAAATTTAAACGTTATTTGAGTATTATTACGTGGGCCGAAAAAGGGTTGCCCCGAAATCCGCTGTGGTCTATCCGATGGGTATCAAATACATGCAAATCTGTGGATTTGGACGTTAAATAATACATAAATACAAAGTCCGAAAGTAACTGGGGTCAATAAAAAGTTGTCAGTACGTAAAATTCGATCAGGACGGGTCCGAGACTTGGGACATGATGTTATAAAATTTCAGGTCGCCGCGGCAGGGTTAAGGTGACAGGGCTGTGCAAACGTGCTACTGTCGACTGAACAACGTCGGGGAAATATCCTGTCTGATTTGTAGTTTAGTTTTAGAAACATAAGTTTAGAATTGTTTCCTTTATTGACTGAGTTAGAGGAGTTATTTTTAAAGCTTGAAGCTCTACTGTAAAACACACATGTTGTGCTTTATAGATTAAAATTAACTGAAATTGATTGAAGTTGTATTATACGCAGACATTAACCTATATACTATAAGCTTTCAGGTTTTTTTTATCAAGTATAAAAAAATATTTTTATCAGTCTAGGATTGGAAGATAAATACTGAAGATCTTGAAGTAACATAAAAATCTTTGATTTGAATAAACGTATTATACATAATATTAAGACATACTTCCAAGTTATGCCGAAAGATTATGTTCAGAAAAAAAATATTTGGCACTCGCTATATTATACAAGTTATACAAAACATGCGACAAACGCATATATTTTGCATTAATTTATTACTGAAATTCATACATCATACAAAAGCTTACAAAAAAGTCGCCCGTATGTATCCAACAACATCGGCCACTATCTTTCAACCGGCATTCCTTGGGATATTAAATCCACTTCATTCTATAAAGAATTCCAATGGACTGCGCCCCTCGGCTCCTCTCTATGAAACAAGGGATGGACTGAGGGGTAAACACTACTTGTACTTATATTGTAGGGGTTGCTGACGTTTTTGAAAGAATTTTGAAATAAATTCAGATAATATTTGAGTGAAAAGTCTGTATTTAAATTTGTTTAATGTTAAAGCTATTTTAACGTTTGCACTTGAAGAAGTATTCATCTTAAAGCACCTTATTTACTAGAGTTTTAGGTGTTGAAACTATTAATGCCGTAAGCAAAATACTTCACTATGAAACATTCACATATTAATTTCCGGCTCAATATAAATTAATATCATTGGACAACTCACACACGATCATTTGCAAACTAAGCAGAGTTTGTACTATAGTAACCAAATAACTGATAAACATACTTATAATACTTATATACTTATAAATATGACAATAATTTTTAAATGTGTTCAATAGTTGCATTTTAAATTAACCAATGTTTTCTTTTGATTTCAGGTAAGTCCTTAGACAGTTACTATTTGTTTTCATCTGCTATCCTGAAATACAAATCGCCGTGCTGCAAGCGAACAAACAAGGTAAAAATATTTATTGTAAGATAACTTTCATGTAACATTACATTAAAGCCTATATTTAAATGAAAACAGGAAAACTAAACATTTTGTATTTTTCTTTTATAGTCAAAAACTCTTCAAGGCTTTCAATAGTCAGTATATTCGCATCACAGTCGAACACACCTGTACTAGTGTAGATCCTATTAAAATTGTCGCATTATCCCGCGGCCCGGGATTGCCAATCACCCCGGGATCCGAGCCGTGATCCCGGCCTCCCGTCCCGGTAATAAGTGCATTTCGCGAATATTCCTCCAGACCCATTCATATTGGAATTGAAACATTTTTTATAATAATAGAGATCAGATCCTTTGTGGGATCAAATTATGATTGTCGTTGTTATTTTCTCTCGTATACCAATGTAGGTAAACTCGGTGAGATAGTTTATTAGTTTAAATGTGTTGATAAGTCCAGACGCCTCTTAGCTTGTATTCGGGGAAAAATACATCATGATAATTATAATGAAATTGTTATTCCAAAAAATTATAACTTATTTTACCAAAAGTGAATGAAGCAAGGGAAGTTTTGTAGAGACCGGAACACGAGGCATTCTTTAGTCTATACATACTCTCTATTCTCCTCATGGAGAAGAAGAGTGATTTTGTCTATGTGTCTTAAAAAATAGCACAACTATCACAGTATTAAAAACAGTCATCTCTTTAATAAAGCCATTGGACATAGTTTAAGTTTTAACACTAGTTCAACATCTAAATAAAATAACTAAGTCCAGCTAATTAACAAACAATCTCAACTAACCATCAAAGAAAAGCACAATCTACTTATAAAATTAAAAGCAAAAACTAAAACACAGAAACAAAACGTCACAAACTTTAACTGCAAGAACATCTTAACTAGCGTCGCATAATGACGTCATCGCAGGAGTGGGGGAACGGACATGTCAGTCAGCCCGCGACCGCGGCAGCGAGTTGACGTGATTGACAGTTCGGAGATAACGCGCGGAATAAATACTGTGCAGGGAAAATGTGTTGGAATAATGGAAATATTAAATACTAGATGACCAGATCGACTTTGCTTAAATACTAAGTTATAGTCACAGATTTTTGAGGGGTTGAATTTGAAAAAAAAAATGCTGATTTCATGTCTTAAACTAGACATGGTGTTTACTAGTCGATTTCATGAAAATTGCTTTAGCAGTCGTAAAAGCGTAACAAATACAAAGTATTATAGTAAATACAAAGTATCAATAATATAAATGTATGTATAAATAATTCGGTGGGATGAGATTTTATATAAAGATAATGTAGGTCAGTTTATAAATATTATACGTTTTTTTAGCCCATTACTGTCCCACTGCTAGGCTTCTCCCAAACGAGAGTGGGGCCTTTAATCCATGACGCTGGCCAAGTGCAGGTTTTAATACAACAGCTAGCAATCAATGAATTTTTAGATATTATTCAAGTTTCCGCCAAGCAATCTATAGTAACAAAATTGATTATATTAGATTAACGTAAGTAAAGACAGACATTTCTATTACATCAAATACAGATCAAAAATCTTACACACACACACATCAGCACTCATCAACATAATCACAAAATTGCGCCATACTATCAGACATTTTTCAACCCCATATACTTATAGCTCGTTACGAAGGGGAGGAAGGGGTGCGGGGTTGAAACATAATTGGGTATTAACAGACAGTATCCGTCACCCGGCGCCACTCGCGGTTAGAAAATTGAATGGATTCAATTAATTTTTCGTTTTAATCTCGTTTGTTGCAATATCGGCCGACGAGGATAATTAAACTGTCTGTCATTATGACGCGCAAGCGATTTTGATACTTGTTGTAAGGGTTTAAGGTTGATTTTAACGGAATGGAAGTTTTTTAAGTTTAATTTTTGCGAATATTTCGCAAAGTACGGAGATTTTTTTCGAACAAGTGACACGTTTGAAGTGTTTTTCTTTCTAGTTAATTATGAGATTGTTACTTTGTAAACAGATGGTCTTGGGTTGAACTTAAGATAACTTTTTTTTGAAGACAACACTTTGTACCATTCAGAAATAATCGAAATCTAAGTTTTCGAGTATCCACGTCAACCAAGAATTAAGAAACTTTAAACGAAAACGATTAACAACCGTCTCTTAACAAATATAAAAACCACAACTGCATATTTACTCCACAAAACTAAACGCAACAAAACAAATATCAATCGAACTTTCATCACACACACACAACTGCAACCTACACACAATTCTTATTCTCCATTCCATTAAGGCACCAACACACTGAAAACCTTTAACCCTGTACACACGACATAATCTAAATAGCGATGGTCCGCGACATAAAGTCTCGTGCACACTGCGCCAGTCGTCCGACCGGAACGTCCCCGCGGAAGCGACATTAAAACTTTTGAGTGATTTCGCTCAGTCAAACGTTGCAAGACGGGCGCGGTCCGGCTGCTGTAGGGATGGCACGTACGCTTTTGAAACTGTATTTTTTAATGACGTGTGTGCAATTATGTGTTTACTTTTTTATAAGAAGAGTTTAATTATAACAAAGTGATTTTATAGTTTATATCTTTAAAAATATGTGAGGTGAACTATCGTACTCTTGAAGATAAAATTAAGCGCTCTATTATGTATTTTTTTATCTAAAATATAGCTATTCTAACTGCCTAAGCTTAGATTCTATTCTAAGCTTAGCAACAGAAACAAAACACCAACGGGAAATCCTCGAAGTTAGTCTTTAATTATTTGATCGTCTAAACACTCCTGCAACTTAAATGTTTACAGTCAGTCTTACATTCATAAGTATATAACAAGTAATCATGTGTTGGGTTATCATTATAACCGTATAGTAAAAACTTTATAACAAAAAATTACAAAAACCATCGGTAATATTTGGTACATCCTTAGCCCGTCCATCTGGCGAGGCAGGCGACCCTACGCGGATGTGGCGACGGGGCGAGTGTGGACGAGTTGAGCGCCGACTAATTTGTGAATAGTTCTCTCACTCGACCGATTCCTAGTGTCCGACACAATCGTGGCTACTACCTAGTCGTTTTCTGACACTCGTTACCGCTCATTGTTTCGTACGGAGTTTCTTAATGACTTTTCTGATTGTACGATTAATTTTTCGTTTGATTGAAACTTTTAAATGCTTTGTCTGTGTGAGCTGATTTTCAACTTAGTTGATATCTATTTTACTAACATTAGGAATTGCGAAGTAATATAATCAGTAGATACTATGAAAACTAGCATTAAACTACATTATAGAAAATATATCTGAAAAGAAAAATCGCAAAATGAAGTCGACATGAAATCTATGACCATTATTACAGAGCGAAGTTTGGAATCAATATTTCACAAACATTTACAAAAGTATAAACAGATTTATTAAAAACTAAAACTGCAATAATCACATTAACATTACTAGCAACGCGACAAACTAATCACATTCACAATCTAAGCCACCCTCGAGCGAACATAAATAAATAAATAAGAAAACGTAACCACCCCCTTATCAGCACATCGCTAAGCATGTCCACACGTCCACTTAGGGGGGGCGAGGGTGGTAGGGGGTGACATCTCCATCGTCCAGCGTCACCGCCAGATCAATGCCGGACAGACCCCACCTGCACTTTTAATCGCGAGACGAGATGGGACGGGATGGGCCCGGCGCGGGACGACTCCGGACACAAGGCGCTCTGTGCGCACACCTTTGTTTTTTCAAGATGTTGCAATGTGAAGTTTTTACGAATCGAATGCGGATTTAGCGTCGTCGATATAGTGAGCGTTTTTGAAAGGTTGCTTAATGTAATTTGAGTTGTTTAGTTTTATTTACAGATACATTTTGTAGGTTGATTTTACTGTAGATTTTAGAACTTTTTGATGCTCTTGTTGAGATATAGTCTTAAAAGAGAGAGGGTGCATAACAGAACGTCGACTACCACTGAGTTTTAGTGTCATAATTTAAGAGTTCAGGAGATATGCGTCTAGACGGTGTATTCATTACGGGTGAACCACGACGATTTCTAACATAGATCTTATCATTTTAACTCCCTGAAACTGTCTTAGTTCGTTCTAGACAGAAATTTCGATGCAGATTTCTGAATAAGTTTTGCACAGTGATTTCTGATGTTTACGTGATAACAAATGTAATTTACTTGGGTTATTCGTAGTTTGCTTTCTTCTAGAAAATTGTTAAGATTGTTTCAAAAAACCAATAATAATATTATTTAAATTTATATTTGTCAGTGCGAATAAAACTTTCTAATCCCAAATAATTTGTCTGAAACCAAATTGTTTTCGAATTGAACCCATGACAAGTCATGATTTCCCACTGCGCCGCCAAAAGAGAAAGGATTCTTGGGAGACATCTTAAACATAACGTTAAGTAGTTTTAGTGAATTTAAAGTTTTGCCGTTTTGTTTCAACCGTGTCTTACTTCGTCCCACGTGGGACGAGTTTTTGTCTATATGGTTCAAGTTTTGATTGCTGGCCAGTAAGTTCGAGAGTGATTTTTGGGGCGAGTTATTTTGAAGATTTGGATTTCGAGTGGGTTTAAGTTAGGCTAGGGTTGGACAAAGTTTGCCTAAATATGTGTCACTTATAATATGACTTGTTTAACTTCTGAGTTTCTATTTTAAGTTGGCTTATGAGTTAAGTTACTTATGTTTTGGAATAGGCATACTTAAATGGTTAAGTTCCGCGTAAATTTTAAAATTGCGGGTTCCATTTCTTATTTGTAAAATACAGATCTAAATAATCGTTATTTTAGTTATAAAACAATTTTAGTCACAAAAAAATCAAAAAGTTGTTTGATTTATAAGTTGAATAATTAATAATTTATAATTTGATATATAAGTTGAAATCAAACAACTTTTTGATTTTTTTGTGGTATGCTTACAAAAATACGTGCCAAAAAAACCAACAAAGCCTAAAAGTTGTATTTTATCAATTGTACAAAAACGTCAATATTTTGATAAAAAAAATCATCCTTAAAAATAATGACACATAAATAAAAGCGGTGATTGCATCACACAATGTATAGGTCACAATCGCCAGTCGTTCGGTAGATAAGGAGAGTTTTTTTCGTACTTTTTAAGCGACGGAACTGAACCCTTTCCCTGTTATCTGACGACACTCGACATCTTGTCCCGTCGGAAAAAGGAAACGTTTTGCGTTAAGCTTTGTTTAAAAAAATATGAATTCTCTCATATTTATTTCGTATCTTTTTTGTAGTTTTTTGTCGAATGATATTATGATGTCAAACATTCTTTTTAAAAAATATCAGAAGGTTTTCACTGGTGTAATTTGTATTGAAATATTTTTTTAATGGATTTGAGTATTTGGCGTCACATCTCATTACAAAGACAGATTTTAGTTACAAAGTGGTTGCATGAATGTGTACCTAGTATTTCAATAAAAGTCGATCAAGCTAAGTGTGAAAAATATCCCTTTAATTAGTTACAGAAAGTATTTTTGTTTCGCAGTGTCTGTCAATCTTTGCGGTTCATCTGTTAAACCCAATTAAGGCCCCCTCTCAAAATTCTACAAAGCATTCCAAAACTTTCATTTTTATCAAAAATATAAACTACAATCTGTCACTCCATAAACACACTCAACAAAGTAAACACCAATCCATCATTCAAAAAATTCAAAAGAAAACTAACATGAAAAATTTCTACATGTACCTGAATTCTAGTCAAAAGCATCTTCGCGTATCCCGCAGAGCTGCACTCCTTGACAATCGATTGACGGGTGTCCTCTTTCCCCCCCGGCCGACCCGCCACCCCCCACCACCCCCTCCTTGCACCCCCAGCGCATTCGCCTGACCCACATTGACGCCATATTTATAATAATTGTACCCCGATTCTGTACAAAACCTGATAGTTTTAGTATGGTAAGTAAAACTAGTTTTATTTTTTGAAAAGTTATTGTTTAAGTTGGGGGTTGAAATTGGTGGGAGTTAGGGGTGGTTTACGTTTTTAGTTTAGTTTACAGTTGAAATAAGCGTAGATATTAATAGCTCTAGAGTGGAGGAGCAAATTCTCTATCCGTGTACTTTACAAACATACAAATCATTAGCTTTGCATCATTTTTTTGCGTTTGCAGAAAGTTGTGTGAAACGATAGATAGGTACATACATAGTTTCACGCTTAATATACGCAAAGGTGTAAGCGGAGTTGTATGATACACACCCGTTATTATATTATTAGACGCAAACTAATAATTCGTTTCGTAATAGAATGTACTTTTGAACAAATTTTCGATTCAAAATAATGCACATAGCAAACGTCTTTTAGAAAACATTCATAGCTATCCTCATGAACGTTTTCCAAAAATCCTAATAATTAACTTAACCGTCCACTGCTCACCCTAGCAAAAAGACCCCCGAAACAATACGTGTAGTCACAAAAGTAAATACGATAGCCTTAACCCCCCGCCGGCCCTTCGTTATCACGTCCCGGACATAATTTAAGACGAGACTCCCTCCACCGGGTGTATCCGTCAATTCTGTTTGTGTGGATTGATTTTTTCTATCATGTTGACTGTCGCATGATTGGCAAGTTTCTACGTGAATGTATTTACTTTGGAAAGGTAGTGTTTTATCGGTAGTATAAGTTATAGATAAGCTCTAGTTATAGATCAACTGTTTTTGTCTGTGTTTTGGTAACTGATGAGTAAGTCATTTATTTTTTCTTGTAGTTTATCTATTCAATAGTGTTTAAGTTCATATAAACTTGCATCTTATTGCCGTAAATGTTATTACGGAAAATTATAAACTCGTGTGTTAAGAGGTAAATTTGTTTTACTAAGAATCAAGATCATGCTCTTTTTGCTAAAACAGTACGACTAGTTTAGTTGAATGAATGAGCTTTTATAAAATAAAAAGATGGTAGTATGATATTATTATCGGCGTGGTGGCTTGCGTATAAACGCCGCGCTGACAATACGCGTGTTGGTAAACGATTCAAAAGATGGGTAGCCGTATGGTGCGTTGGTTAACGACAATATATGAAGAATGAGTGACTGACTGACAAACAACGCACAGCCAAAACTACTGAACGCAGAAAGCTCTTTAAATATTCTTTTGAGAGAATTGGGCAGTACTCAGAGGGGATTTTCGGAAATTCCACCAGAAGGGGGTGAAATTCCAAAAATGTAGAAAAAAAAGCTTCTATAATTCTAGATTTTTGATAAAATATCATTGGTAGTATGTTATTATTATCGGCTTGGTGGCTTGTCGGTATAAACGGCGCGGTGACAATGCGCGTGTTTTATTAGTACGAGCTGTCGCGGGCCGTGGGTGCCGGCTTCTGTTTACGACATTATCGCTCGTCATATGCCACTACGTGCAGGCGAGAATGATGGAGATGGTATATGATACCACAGATTTTTATGTAAAGTTACTCTAGGTTAAAAGCACGATAGTTATTGATGAATAGATTAGTATTCGTTCATAGTGGGTAACTATACTAGAACTAACAGTGATGCTAATTTAAGCTATGGCCTGACTGATTCGTCAGATAGTAAACATACTAGAAACCATTGTTATTGTAAATGATCTGTGCCAATGTTTTGATGTATTTCCCATGCATTTTTAACATGTTTGGTCAAATAAATTAATAATTTGTTTAGATTACTTTTGAGATATCGTAGAGATCGCAAAGATGACGGTGTATATTAAGTTGATTGAACTAAAATATTGGCTTTCTTACGTCTTAGTAAGAATTTCCCGTAAATGTCACGCGATCGGCCGTTAAGAAAATCAAAGCTTAACAAAAACACATTTTAATGAAAAATTCACCAAAAATAACCTACCTTATCCTCGCATTCACACATCAACACAATCCAGTTTCTTGAACGACACACATCACAAGTATTCCCGAGCTATTCAGCTATAAATATAGTTTATAGGTCCATCAGTCTCGCTCACAACAGCTGTACCAATCGTTAAGAAGACGATGATTGATCTCGACTAGCGTACTGTCGCTCGAGAATTATAGCTCGCTGTGGATTATAGGATTTACCGTATCTATTATTGTTTTTATAGTTGAATGTTTTTTTGAGGACATTTTTCTGTGGCGTGATGGACAGTGTGACTTGTTGTGCCGAAGAAAATATGCAGAGTTTACATGACATACGTTTTAGACATTTCTTTGGCCTGTCTGTGCCTACCCGCTATAGGACGAAATATAAAAGAAAATGTGGAGGTAGAGAATGCCTTTGACAAATCCACCTTAGAAGGAGTCAGCTTGAAACCACGGCTAGAGTAACCTGTGCTGAAATGTGGAACAGTCTAAGGGAAAATGCATGTTGTAGATGATTCCCGTATGTTATTAGACAATGCGCCGTAATCCGTTCTTAAAATTAAAGTAAGTAAAAACAATATGGTTTATAGAACTCTGAATATAAAGTTTGACATAGTATTACTTGCTATCTACAGTGTGAAAAAGATACCTTGCATCAGCCACATCTATCCCTTTAGCCCCACACAACATACAAAAATAAGTACACCCGCGCACTCACAAAAAATTTGACCGCGGAAGACAAAACTATGATGTATAGCGCAAAAGCAGCGAATAAAAAAAATCACAGCCAACGTTGACATCTCACTCGTGATTTATACAGTAAACACATAAATCTGAGTTGTATCTGTCAGGGGCGTACACACCTGCGACTTGCGACCGAAATTATCACGACTTTTGTTTGGCAAAATGTGACGGACTCACAAATATTCTCCTCCTAAAGACATTTTAAAGATTTTTTTAGTGTATGCTCTGAAATTTGCGTTATGTATTTATTCATTCGTGTCTAATGTTGTTTTTTTGCAGTCCAATATATTATATCATTACTCTGCTAACCATCTTCATCGTGTATGTTCCCAAACCATATGCGTCAATTTGTTCATTTGGTTAAGCTTCTTTTCTAATTTCGTAAAAGACTACTGCTATTATCTATGTACTTAATTTAAAAGTCAATCGGGCACCAAAAGAGACATTGTAAAACTTGTTAGATCTGATTAAGGTCACTGTGAATGTAATTTTATAACAACACATCACTAAAAATGTGAAGTTTACGTTTGAAGATTACGTTATGAATTAAATCATTTAAATTTGTTTACAAATAAATACACTACTTATACTAAACCTTAATTTGAATCTAAAACTTTGATATGTAAACAAATCGCAGCGACTAAAAGTCGCAGCACTACAACTTTAAATAAACGTAACGAGTTTAGACGAAAATACTGCGATGTGTCACGATTAACTACGATGTATCGGGACAATTCCTCCGCGACGCAATGATAGACACGCTCGGAATAGATACAGCCGCACGACTTTTTTATAGACTTGCCGAATTAAAATCTGTGAATGATGTGTGTTATTTAGAATGGTCGGTATTTTTGCGTGTGTTTTTTACTTGTTGTAATGATTGATAAGACTGAGCTTGAGATATTTTTGTACTTCTGTAATCTTTATAAATATTATTCTATTATGTGATACTATTCGTGTGATGTGTACATAAATGCTTAGAAAAATCTCTTTCAAAATAGATGTATTGCAACAAATTCACACAGAATTGCAACTTATGCAGTTGTGTTATTTCATTTTTTTATAGTTTAATCCTCTGAAATAGGGATTAAACAACTCTCTATCGTCTTGCTAAATAAGATTTAAAATACCTATTCAAACCTCTTAAATAAGTTCCCACAAAACCTATCTTCTGTATCAAACCTTTCTTTCCATTTCCGTACACAAGACGTACCACAACAGCTCGTATTCGCCCACAATCGATACATTGCTCGTCGGAACGAACCACTGTGCAACCATTACCATATTTTTGAGGCGCACACTGCTTCACTAGTCGTAAACATCAAACAAAATGAGCACTAATTTCTCGACGGCTGCTTGCCGCACAAAGAGAGGCCGTTTTACATAAATTTGTCATATTTGCACGCACCCTCACACAGGCTTGCCAAGTTTTGAGGACGTAAACGGTTGATAGTAATAGACATTCACTGGACGACTTGTGTGGTCGTCTATTGATAATGCTAAAAAGTATGATTAGTAATGTATAACTGAACTGATGGTAGATTTAGAATTGTAACGGCTGTTAAAAGTTTTCTACACAAATTAGTAATGATATATCACATTGATTTTACATAAAAACAGGAGCTTTTTAAAATTGATGAAATGCAGTATTACTATGATAAACCTGACATAAGCCTTTAATGAGATAGGTAAGGTGTTTCTTTGTAGTCAATTTGGCGTTCTCTTATTCAGAAGATAATAAAAAAAACTCACAATTCACAGATTTTTTTACACCACGCCTTTCTTCGACAAATAGTAATCTAAACAATTTTCTACCTATTCGTCGCAAAGGAAACAAAAAAGAAGATTTTTCGCTATCCCAACAAAACAGCCAACAAGTTGGCACATGCATGTCCCACTTTCGTTCCCGAGCATGATTGACGCACTGACAGACAACATGTCATCTAACATGACGTGACCGAGGACTGTTTGGCTCATGCCATCACGCGAAGAGTTAAGTGTTTGATATTCTAATATAGAGCCTTTTACTTTATTTGCGTTTTTCAAAGGAAATGGAAAATTGTGTTTTTTTTTTGCTGACAGTACTTATTATTGAAATGTACAAGGTGTTTTTAGTCTAGTTTTAAATATAAACTATATAATTCGGTATTTTTAAACTTAACAAATATTTTATAATGTGCCGTGTTTTTTTAATAATACTATTTTTTTCCGAAAGTTTAATAAAACAACAATCCCATTTCCTAATTATTCTCAAGCCATAGAAGCATCATAATTCTATTAACTCATATTAAATAGCATTAGTAGCTTTCTACTACAAAAAAACCGAGAATTGAACTCAAGACCTCGTTATCCTCATTCGTATCGTTAACCTCTCAGCTACTTAAACATTTCAAACTTTGTAATTATAATATTTTTGTTTTGAAAATCACTAATCGTTAGTTACAGTAGTCTTGGCAAGAAAACAATAGCTGTTGCAAACATACTGGAAACTTATTACTTGCTTCACAAACTAGGTCACCGAATGATTCAGATGCGACAAAAACTTTTGTATAATTAAAAAATGTACTAAATATTCTCTTTTTTCTTTCAGGTAAGTCGGGAAAGATGGATTTTTGAAGTTTTAACAAGTAAGGATTAATGTTTTTGGTAAGGAAACTTCATGTTCTGATGCAATAGTTATGATGATAAAAAATTATCTATGGGTATATTTATACTTAACTATTAATGTCCAACTGCTGGGCAAGCGTGTCCTGTAGGAACGTGGGAGGGGGTATGTAGGCCTTGAGTCTAGTAGTCAGTCTCGAGTTATATTTAATAAAAGATTTGGAAATACTAATGATTCGATTAACAGGTAGGTACCTATAAACATAACACGTGTGTATTATACACAAGACGCAGAGTGCTTTCAAAATAAATATATTTTAAAACATTTTAATTATTTGGCCTGTTATTCATTATTGAAACCATTTTTTTCAATGGCCAGTGTCAAAACGAATCATTTTAGAATCCAATTTTTGTCAATATTTCCAAAAACTGTTCTTGTTGAGAACAAAATCACCAATTACCATGACTAACATAATTATTATCTAAAGACCTAAATACAAATCAGCAAATCCCTCACTGAGTCAAAACCTAACTAGGCAGAAAACTAAACCGCTTCTCTTGTACACTCCCTACTCTATACAAGTTACAAACACGCCATAAGTTAGACGGCTTGTAGCTTTAAGTTACAGTAGTTTTACTTAACACTGACTTATCGGTTCAACTTAGCTTCACTTCTTTTGATTTGTGACTGATTAGTCTTTGGAAAGTTCAAAATGAGTACGAGTTGTTTAGATTGAAGTTGTTTTTATGTTAGTAGTTTATTTTAAATACGTTTTGAAATAAAATCCAATTAATGAGATATTAGTGAGCTAAATTTGTTTGACAATAAAGGCTGTGATAACAAGGTTAGGCAATATGTAAAAACCAAAGGTATGTAAACAGTGTTTAAACTTTTCTTTTTCTTAGCCTGATTGAGTGTCCCACTGCTGGGCAAAGGACTTTTAATCTTTAATGCAAAACAAATCTCACTACAAAAATCATGGTATTTGAGTTTAATTTAGTCCAACAGCTTACGGGTAGTCAATAGACTAACCTAAATATCTGTTGATTTTTGGATCAAATCGGTAAAAGTCACTAAATACCAGCTTATAATTATATTAATAAAAGTTTACGAATTTGTAAGAGCAACCTTTCAGTATAAACTATCAGTAATCAACCCACCAACTTCACCCCATTCAACTCCAAAACGAGTCTCCATCACCCATCTTCAACTCAAACAGAAAAAAGGAATAATTTCTTTATAAATTATTACACCCGAGAATTGAACTCGTATCCTTCAAACAGGGGAGGGGGTAGGCGGCGCCCTGGGACGCTCGACGTGATTTATAGGGCTATAAAGTATTATAATTAAAAGCTGGAACGAGGGGGTGAAACTATAGGGGGTGGAACTATGGCCAGTGAGGTAATGTGAACAGGTATGATGTGATGAACGTATATTCGTTTTGGTAATGAGGTGAATCTTCTGTGCTTTTTTATGTTGGGGTTGATTGTGTTTATAATTACGTTTGATGAAGGTATGTTAGTTGTATTTAAAGTTATTACTTGGACAATAATGTGCATTAACGTGATGCATTCGGATAAAAAATGGAATAATAGCATTTTTTTTCTTTGATTTCATATAATGGCATATCTTAAGATATTGCTTTAATTGATTTGATTGTCTTCATTGTCATAAAGATTAATTAATTATTTTTCTCTTTTACTTGTAGTATTTGTATATATTAAACCTGATTTAACCGTTCAAAGCTTTAAAAACAATTCGAGAGAAAATATGCTCAATCTGAATTATGCATTTTAGGGTAAATTAAAGAGATTTTTTTCTTTAATTAGTTATAGAACACCTTTTTATTAAGTAAATAGTGATGAAATATTAATTTACGTATGAAATTGGTTTAGCTATAGTTATATCTGAAGCAAAAGTTAGTCATGTCCGTCCGTCTGTCGCTTTAATTAAAACTAGACAGGATAAGGTCAAGTCAGACACGACTGTTAGGGAATAGAGATTTTGTCTCTGTTTTAGTTGAATTTTGTTTATAATAATGTTTAGATTAGATAGTATTTATTTATTTGGGTGTAAACATATTATTTTAAAGGGTTGAATTTGGTTGACACAAAATAGTTTTGTAAAAAGTAGGGTTGAATTTAGGTTTTTTGGTTTCATACGTGTAGGGCAACTCATTTGTGTAATTTCCTGCTGTTCGATAAAATTAGGAATAAAAGTCATCAAAGCATATTTTATTAATTAATTTTATAGTTAATTAATTTTATATCTGATTTGATAGACCAATTTTCAACGCAATTTACAAATATCACTCGTAACTTACTGACTTTTTAACTGGCATCTTACTTTTTAACTTACATCATTACTTTATCCTATCAAATACTTAGCAATGTTAACACCACATTACCAATCTATCGATCTGCCCACTAGCTTTCATAACACAACTACATCAAGCCATAAAACTAGTCGGCGTCGTACGGTCTGCAATGACAAACGCTGTGTTTATTAAAGTCAAAACATAATACCAGAGTGGTGTAAATCATGCGGCTCGGCATTGTAAGGCGCCCTCCCCCTGGGGGGAACGTCCACTAATTTTACAGAAATGGCCACTGAACGCTCAGACGTTGGATTTTGTATGCACGCTTTAGAAAAACGTAGGGTATTGAGAATTGTGATGGGTTTTGAAAAAAAGTCTGATAAAAAATAATTAGGAGTCGAAATTTGCTGACACATTAAAAAAATTGTTTGAATAAAAAATATTTGTCCTTGCTCAACTGTAGGACCCCCAAATAAATAATTAATTGCCTGAAAAAAAGGGTATGGAATATATAATATATTTTTCTGCCTTAAGGTCATACGAATAAATTTTAAGTAATCAGTTCTTTATTTGACGCCTATCCATTAAATTAAAACCATTTATTTTTACAATCGCCACTTGATTTACATGCAGTTTAGAGTACTTGTGAAAACTTTAAATCCAAATTTATTTACCATCTCTTCAAGAATCTCAATATTACTTTCTTATGGATCCATTAGTTGAATGGTCTATCAGCGGCCAGATAAAAATATTTTACATCAACGTTTCAGCAAAATAAAACTGATCAAAGAACTCTAACACTCACTCGTACTACTTTATCTAATAAATGGATCATAAAATAACTTTCAAGAATACTTTGAGTGTCAACAAACTCAATATATCTTATAATAATCTCCAAACAAAGAACTTAATTAAAAAAGGCTATAATTTCCAAAAATGGTAAATAAGAACGTAGTAAAAATCGACGATAATGCAAATTACTAGGAGTCATTAAAAATAATTCAAGATATTCGCGACAGAGGGAGCCGCCACGATGCCGTAACGAAATTAAATTCTGTCAGAGACGGTCCAACAAATCATGTTTATTTATACCTAAAAATACCTCGGGTGGCCATTATATTGTACAAAACGCGGACTGAGCGTCGACCGCTCAGGAGATTAGGCAAGAAGGGACATTAAAGTGAAAATTATTTATTTAGGGCCCCCGCCAGCTAGATTACATTACTCCATACACATAAATAACGAAAACAATAAGAGCTATACTAATAAATTATCTTTTTATTGCCGGATTGTGAAAATTTTAGACACTTATCCGGGGGAGGAGGGGCGGTGGGGTGCGAAGGTTTTGTCCCAATTATTTATGACGGTCGAGACGCCGTTCTGAATTCGTCGGCGCTTGTGACGTCCTATTCTTATGGAAAGTTCTTGGTTTGTGTTTTTTTTAATTAAAACTTTAGTGTGGGTTAATTAATGGCCGTGAATAATAATGTTCTTCTTTCCAAACGATTATCGGTTCGGCTTCCGGTGGGGTGACATTTTTACTGCCCGTTTCTATCGAGTGCCCACTGTACCTACCATTGTTTTATAACTTTCAAAGATTTTTGAAATGTCGAAGAATCTTGTGAATTATAATGAAAATGTTGCTAATTAGGAATGGTAAAACACATTGTCGTTTCACTTTTTTATGTTAAGATGAAATAATTACATTTTCATAATGAAAATATCTCTCTTAATCTATGTGTTGTCGAGATAAAAACAACGAAAAATTATCTTTCAAATATTTAAGACGACAACAACATACATTTACATTTATATAATAATGTACCCACTCTATTAAAAACCCTATGATTTCTCCTACATCTCACACATAAAAACACTTTAAGATGTGTTTGTATGATAACATACAAGCCAAGAGATACACATGTATGATCTCATACAAATTGAGTGTAATATGTATGATAAGATCATCTACGCAGGTGGTCAACCTGTTCGTCTATAAGTTTCATTCAAATTTTAATACAAATGTTGCTACTGAGTTTCTTGAATAACTTGCCCTTATTATAAGTTATATTATACACACATTTTTGTTATCTATAAATCTGAAATGATTCTGAATTCCTTTAAAAAATAAGAAACCATCTTGGTTTATTTTTCATTTATATTTTCATATATCGTTCTTTGTCTCTCCGTACCAAAATATGCAAGATTTTTTGTCACTGGTAATTTTGATTTCGATGGAGCTGCTTGAATAAGTAAAACAAATAAAGTATGTTTGAAAGACACTTACTATTCAGCATTTCTTTGTTCAAGTCTCGTTACACAGCCTTGTATTGAAACCAGGAAGGACCATAACACGCGTAGATATCATCAAACCGTCTTTACATACATAAATAAACCATTCAGACGAGACTCATAAACATAAAGATACCAAATTTACAACCGACGAGCAATACACATCAATACGTTTCAATGTAACAAAGAAATAACTCATATTACCTATCTCTTTACTAACATCTAACATGCAAAACCACGTGTCTCTACGTCAAATAAAATCCATAAACCAGCCAATCCATATGACGTCACGATACACGAAACGCCACAAATCAATCAGAA
Source organism: Anticarsia gemmatalis (assembly GCF_050436995.1). Taxonomy (NCBI): domain Eukaryota; kingdom Metazoa; phylum Arthropoda; class Insecta; order Lepidoptera; family Erebidae; genus Anticarsia; species Anticarsia gemmatalis. The sequence continues at coordinate 13,578,309 of NC_134748.1, read as the reverse complement.
AAAAAAACGACTGCATTATGTCCCAAAGACCAATACGGCACGGGAACACTCCTCCATGAATAATCTAATAAATAATCTTTTGAATCGTAATTTATTAGCTACGGCATTACGGGACGGAAGCCTTGTGGGAGAGGGAGAGAGCATACGAATTTTGGTTTGTTAGAAAAGGAGGGGGTGAACGTCGTCCGTCATAAATAACAGCAGGCAAAAACAATGGACAATGGATTGTGGTGGTGAGATACGTCTTCTTTAGGGTTACCCCCCTGATAGGGGGTGGGGGAGGGGGTATAAAACAGGACTGTCTCGGCTTGGTTCGGACGCGTGCGCAGCCTATTGTTACAAAAAGTAATGGTATTTACAAAGCATGTTTATTAAATATTTTTTAGTTGTTATTTAAGCATTGGTCTAGGTTAGGCTCTTAGGCTAGGAGAGATCGCGATTGTGCCTTTAAAATTTGGTGACAATTCGTTACGTTTTCAAAGTACAAGTATTCTTCTTTAAGGATATGTTTTTTAACACCAGTTTTCGTTACAAGTGCTGGAATTCTACGATCACCTCCAATCGGATACCTTACGATATGGATGTTGATCGAATAGTTAGGCTTACTAATAGCTTATAACATGGGTAAAACAAAGGATATTTTACATGCATAATATCCCGCCTGTCATAACCGAAGGTTAAGCAGAGATGTATGAAATACACTAGCGTTTCGCCACTATTAATGTTAGTCCCATAAAGGTAACTCTATAATCCGAAAAAAAAAATGTACTCTTGCTCACAAGAAATGTGTTACCATGTAATTTAGATATTGATGATGTTATTCACGAAACGGAAAGTTATGTATAAACAATTGTTTTCACTAACGAGTCGACTGTCGATAATTACAATGAGTTTTGACGACAAACATTACTGATGACATGTACTTACAGATGTTGAATTAATACTATTGTTATTTAAAACAATGTGTCACAAAATATTTGGGTACGACCGTTTCGACGGACGATCAAATATACCATCTTTTAAAAAGACAACTCCCGCATTAAAAACTAGTCTAGTTTTGTAATGTCTTTTACAAACTTTCAAGCAAAGGATAACCTTTCTTTCTAGTCATACTAGAAAGGCGATTTCCTATGATTATCGACTATCAACAACAGGCTAGGTATAAAAAAGAATCGTATATAAATATGATCAGCGCCTCTAGCGGGCGCCAAAAGAACTATTGTTGCAGCACATTTTTAACGCCCAACTCTTGATGATTAATAGTATTGACCGTAGAGGAGGCGCAGCAGTAGCGAATGCAACTGAACGAGATATTGGGTTTGAATCCTGCGTCGAGTAATGTAACCGACGTAATACGGTAATAGGAATTTAATATTTTGAAGACTGGCATTTCAGAGCACACTTTATAAAACGCATAAAAATAATGAAAAACATCACTAAGAAAATTATTTTTGGTCGGATAGCTATAAGTTTTGCAACATTTGACCACTTTTATTTAGTCGAGTAGTGAATTGTTTCAATGTACGTTGCTAATACAGCTAATCATATTAAACTATGTATCTCCAATTAAGTCAGTAATTACAAACAACTTTTTCAGTAGCTTTAACAATAATCACAAACGAACCGCAACACAACTTAACAAACTATCAAAATAAAAACCGACTGACACACACTCCTCTCTTTCTCTCATCAAGAAAACGTATTAGCCCATCTCACTCACAATCAAAACATAATTAAAGGCAACCCTTTGTCGCGGACACCCACGAGGTGCGCGGGCGCAGCTGTCCGATGCAATTACAAGATGGCGATTGCCCCTTACTAATTGACTTTTCATGTACCGAATACGAATTTTAATGGAAGCTACCTGTGTGTTCGAATGGCATGTTTCGTTAATGATCTAGACTTTTTAATGGTTTAATTTAGTGTGTTTAAAGATATATTGTTATTTGGTACGTGATGTATTGCATGAATTACTTGTAAAAGGAGGAACTTGTATACTTAGTTGCATCGAAGAATTATTATGTAGAAGTCTTTTACTTGTGCTCTTACTTGCTGCAGCAGCGGCGATTTTATAACGATCTAATTTATTTTGACCTCAAATAGATATAGAGATAGAGGAAAAAGAAAAGGGAGGTCGTAGCCATGCAACGTGACAGTAAGGGTTGGTAACAATTAATCTACTTTACGGTAATACTTACGAATCAACACTTCTTCGTCTTTACGATGATTACAGAATCTAATACTCCTGAGGGAAACAGTACAATATTTACTAGAAAAGCATCAACATTTTAAATTCCGATAAAGATCCTTTTCGGTCACACTAAAACTAAAGTAAACATCATTTCAAATCCTCTTTAAAAAATTCAAACAACCACATCAGCATAACAAACTAAAACTGAACTCAATAATGAGAGACCACTCAACATAATCCTTCAGGAACCAATCCTTTTACTAAAGGAATGTTAAAGTCAATCTATACATCAGTTAAAGTGTCTCTCGTTTACTAAAATAGATGTGTAAAGTGGCCTGAATCCCAAGGGAACACGTTTCAAAAAGCGTCGACATTTCAACTCGTACGCAAGAGTCCGTTTTTAATTTGATTTGATAAATTGCTCTGAAGACGACCGGCTTTATTTCATCACACTGTTGGTATATTTGACTGAGTAGTGTTAGACTAAACAAGCGTGTCATTGGTATTATTTTTGATAATTTTGTTGAAGTTTTCTATGGAGTCTTTTTTAATTCTGATATTGTTGCTGTTCTCAAATATTTACTAAAGTCTGGACATTATTTTTGAGTTCTAAGTACTGAAAGATATTCTCAAATTCTTGATATAATGGTATCAACACCGTTCGATTCCTTGTCTTTTACATTGAAAGTTACTTCTTATATTCTTTAGTCCTATTTGTTGTTACTGTTTATAGCAAATGTTTCATCATTGTCATCAATATAAAGCTGGCCACTGCTGGACATATATTTTTCCTTTTGCACATCACTAAGTACAGAAAATGTTGTCTTATGCTTTCATGCAACAATCATACATTGTTCTATTTTATCATACGATTGTTATAATTCAAATTTCATATGCATTGTTTGATAGAAATTGAACTGCATTCCCTTGACAGTACAGTAGTATCTTAAATTAATTTATTAACACTTCAACACCTGTAAATAGACCCACATTTCATTCTAAACCTCATAACCAAACATATGTTTCAAAATTTACTGTAAATTACGCAATAGAGTTCCTATCGCAAGCTTGGAACGATAAGTTTATCAATAAAATATCCTATATTACTATACTAATCTTTCTCTGTCTTATTTGATAATAAATAAACAATATATTCTCGTATAATATTAGTTTAGATACTCATTACATCAACAACTTTTGATCTGAACACGTCGATGCAGAATTTCAAAGCGAATACTTGACATGACATGTGAACAAATGGATGTGTTGCAGTTTTACTACGTCAATGTTCAGGGAGCTCTAGAAGGCAAATGTTGAAAATATTGGTGAATAATGTTTCTGAATACCTGGGCATTATGTTCAATGCCTAAATATTTGCTTTGATATCTAACCTAAAATTTTCCTGCATTCGATTTTGCTAATTAAACTATACATAGATGGTTTAAACACAAGAGCTTAATAATTTGTTTAATTAAGTCCTTTTCGAGCTCAATATCTTATAGCAAATTCGTTTTTTAAGAAGCTGTCCAATTTATCGATGACTTGGTCTTAGGGCTAACACCTTATTTTGCAAATATAAACTAAAGAATACATTGTATCGCCATGAATATAAAAATAAAATTCAGCAAAATAAAAATGCAGACTTATATTACCGTTAAGCCAACTTTATCAAAGTATATGATTTAGTATCAAACACTGCTAATATCATAAACAAATCCACGTAAACCAGCATTACACTAAACAGCATCAAAATAGAACTCTTAAAGAAGCGAAATGTTCATAAAACATTTTCTTAGAACCATATGTTGGGAACGCGAAAGCACCACTTAAATATGTCACTCGGTGATCAGCTCCTAATGTCAGAGGTGATTGGCTCACAGCCAAGTGTGGCCCAGAAGTATTGAGATATGAGGCTATGGGCCGAATTGAGTTGACTTGAACGTGGTTTGAGTGCAGTCTTAGATGGTGGTTTAAATTTTTGTGGTGGAATTTCTTTGGTTCATTCATGAAGAGGTTTAGGATGAGACTGTTTTGGCTGATTAACAACAGCCGCGCGGATCGGACTCTGAAAGTCTGATGACTAGTCTTACCGAAGCGTATCGTGTTATTACCCGGGTAAATGAGTTGTGGAAGTCCGATAGGCAGTCTCTCTATGTAAAAGACTGGCATCCAGGTGCATCCGGGGAGGCTTGAAGCCGACTCCAACATAGTAGGAAGAAAGGCCAGGCTGATAGATATTTTGTCGGATTAAGAATAATCGGGGATTGACTTAAATAGTATCATGTTTATGAGAACAGTTCTTGAAACAAAGAACTCTTAATGGCGTCCACGCATCCTTTTATAGGTGGATTTTTAACTCCTCGGCGACATGATATATAGACTGATAATTATTGAAAGCTGTTCAAGTATCAGGTCAACAAAAACAAGAGCATAACTTTATTTCTCACTGTACAAGATTTAGGTAGTCATAAGTTATGAGTCAGAGAAATACCCATTAATTTATGACCTTCCTTTCCTTAATCATCTATTAAAAATGTAAATTAATAGCGCTATTAAAAAGCCAGGAACGTCCATCAATCGACTATGACTAACCGAGAATATTTTCGCCGGATGACGTCATCCAAGTTCACCGCCCTTAGCCCTCTAAATCACAAAAGTATATTTATTCTTTCTCGTTACCCAAAACAATGTTATCATACATTCTCCAGATATTTACAACTTAACACATTGGTGCGCTGATTGACCGGCCATTTCGCGTATTTACTTTACCAACGCTGCACATTTTCACCTGTGCAAGTGCGTGCGGTGCATCGGGTGCATACATCAGCGAGCGCATAATTCAATTGCACCTGTTTAGTCTCATTCACGTTTGATGCAGGGCCGGAGTGAGGGTGTGGGTGCGAAGAATAGGGCCGTGATTTTACTGAAAAAGATTATTCTGTTATGTCAAAGTACTTTAAATTGCCATAAAATGTATATAGAATAGCGTAAATATATCTGATTTTTATATGAAAACCGGTGTTTCTATCATAGCGCACCGAAAGGATAATTAAAGATATAAATGATTTCCGTTTAACATTTAATATATTCATTAAAATTATAATATGAATGTCTAAAACGATCGTGTCACAAAACAAATGAGAATTTCGTATACCGTTACAATTAATGCAAATGTCTCTCACCGTTTACCTAGCAATAAAGTAAAAATAACCAAACTTTAGCGAAACATTAAACACTAAATGCCAGTAATTTGATTAACATTTAAATTTGAAATAATGTTCGTTGTATGCAAATGTGATAGAGTAGACAAAGCAATATTACCATTTAAACATCTTCAAACAATACCGCCTATGTATCAACGAGACATTTACCAAAACAATCTGGGACAATGTTCTCTAAAATCTTATTAATATTATAAATAGATGTTTCCTTTGTTTGTTTTTAGTGATTCACATCACAACGGTGTATCTAGTTAGAGTGAGATGTTTTCTATCGGCATCCAAATGGGGAATGATAAGTAGGGATGCTGATGGCTTTCTCTTTTAGGTATGCAGATAACTAAGCGTGCTTTTGAATAGTATTTTGTTATAATTGGGTAAAGTTAAGGACGTTTAGTGCCTTACGATTTAATATTATTATTTTTATAATAATACCAGAATAAGACCAAAATATAACTCTATTTAATCACAATCGATATTGTTTTACATATCATTGCCTTTTTACGGATTATTCGTAATATATATCTTCAAGCATATACATATAAAAAAAACAAAATTTTATACACTCAATCACGCGGTACTTAATGTAACTTCTGAATAACATTAGTCTCTGTTACTAAAATAATATAATGTAAGATGTGATAAAATAAATAAATATGACCGACTAGCACCCATTGTTACCGTCCCAAGTACGTCCCTGTCATACAAACATCTTGCAAGCTGCACTCGATGACTGATCGCGACGCTTTCGCGTCAATCCACCAACGTATCGATAAAGTACAATACACATTAGAGCATTCACTTTACAATAGATTATGGGACTGTAATTTATACATTTTGGTCGAACAATGACGCATGTTTAGATGAATAATTATTGTTACGACTTATGTTATGGCCGTAGTCCTTCATTGAGGTGTTTAGTTGACAACGATGGATAGATTGGTGGGTATGACATTCAATTGTTCACATTGGGAATAAACCTTGTTTATTAGATACATTGTATCTAATAAACAGGGTTTATTCCCAATGTGAACAATTGAATTTTCTTTAGGGGTTTTGTACGAATACAAGCATTAAGACTCAACTGGCTAGATTAACAAGATGCGATTTGAGTTAGTGTATACTTGCACTGCCAGTAGACAATATTCCCTCATCCCGAACATTTCATACCCCCGGTTTTTGAAGTACATTTAGCGGTAGTTTATCTATTTAATAGCGTTTAAACTCATAAAAAAACGCTATTGAATAGATAAACTACCGCTAAATGTAGCTCAGAAACCTGGGGTTATAGCATCAGTTAATCACGTGAACGTTACACGTAATTGGTCTTATCTATACTTACCTTTACCGTTGTTTCATTATAATTGAATTTGAGTGAACTCCCTCATATATTAGTGTCGTGAATTGATTTGAATTTATTGAGCACTGATGAGTGGATGTAATTAATAAGTATTTTTAGTAAGAATGCATCCGGCCTGATGTTGATGTTAATTAATATTTGTATACAAAACAATATATAATTGATGGTTGTCTAGAGGGCGAAATTTCGTAAACAATCGAACTATGAAATATAACTTTTTTGCAACTAATGTCTTCTAAGATAGGAGATGATATTTTAGTTAATACATACATAATTTTAGTATTTTCTGTTTTTGGAGTTGTCATTGTAAAACGCTGCTTCAAAACTATGAATGAATGTTTCAATCTATAATACTACATACAAGTTTTTATTCTGCTTCCAACAACATTGTCTACGGTAGGTCCCAATAGCACTTTAACTGACTCAGAAATCAAACTTCACGATACACAGTCAGATCTACTTTATACAGGTATAAAGGCTTAATAAAAATTGCTTCTATAGTTTACTCACCCCGGTTTTTGACGCACATTTAGCGGTAGTTTATCTATTCAATAGCGTTTAAGCTCATATAAAAAACGTTATTGAATAGATAAACTACCGTTAAATGTACTCAGAAACCGGGGGTAGACATGCACCATAAAAATGTGTTGTGGTATTTCTAAAAACAATCTCATTATTTAAAACACAGCTTTAAAACAAGAATACTACAGCTATCAATCGCATTGTCATGTCGTAAAGTTTCATCAAAACGGGTCAGTGCAGAAATAGCTAGGATAATAATGTCCGTCAACAAACATAAAAACGTTTTATGTATTATTTGATATTTATAATAATTTTGATGTTCATTTTACATATTATTATATTATGTTAATTTCGGTTATGTAATGATGATTTGTGGGTTTTGTGTGTTTGTTTGATGCTCTACAGATTATATATAGTTTAATAATGAAGTTTTTTTACTGATGAACCGAAACTATGGAATCTTCGCTGGTGCCAAATTAGAAAAAGTAACAAAAATAAAACTTCGTTAGCGCAGGAGTAAAAAAGAAAAACGTATTCATATATTTGCTACTAATTATGAAAAATATTGATAAACACAGATTTTCTTAAAGGAATTCTTAAATTCTAGGACAAAGTTCAGACAAAGCAAATGTGACAATTCCTGAAAATATTTGCAGTCATAAGCCTTTTTATCGTTTAATTACATAAAGCAAACATGCCAATTAACAAGAGAATCCATGTGACTAAATTCGGAGCTTAAAAAAATGGTAGATACAAAAATAACATGATTTGTTGATGATCAAGTGTGGTGACATTTTTTTACATTTCAACATAATTAATAATGTAAATTATGATTAGCTATTTCTCGCTAAATTAGTGGATAATAAAATTTTATAATCATCAGTATTCTGTTTCAAAACTAATAAAGCACATATGGCTTCCATTTTGGGAGAAACAGTTTTTGTGAGACCACCAAAGTTTGGTGATGGTTGTAAATTAAATTAAGTATTAAGCAAAATCTGTAAAAAATACTGATATATAGTGATTAGAAAGGTAAAATATCTTTAACGCATTGTCTGCGTAGCCTTCAGATTTGGGTCCTCAAAAAGTATTCACCACTTGCTCAAAACTGTGCAAAATTACATTCAGTAAAGGCAATTCTTACCCTCATTGGTATACTCATTGCCTTTGTATTAAGAATCAGTTATAAATTTGTTCCTTCATTATCCGCTAGGGACGCTTATAATTCTCAATAGCTACTCCATTTACAGAAAAATAAGCTGCAATAGTTTTTAACCTCTTAGGTTACAAATATCAAAACAAACCTTCACACAGTCACTTTGACACACACAGAGTTATAAAATTATAATCTTAGTAGAGTCGGCAAGTTACATAATGTTATTTAAAGTTACTGTTCAAAGCATCCCACAAAAACATTGTTCTTATTATCAATCAACGCATCAGTTATTAATAACATACAAGTTCTATCAAAAGTACTTGGAAACTCGAATCGACAGTAAATTAGTGTCACCTTGTATATCCATTTATCGTCGCCCACGTCACAAACATCACTGTGGCGTTATTTTTCATGTTTATGACAGCTCAACATTTGATTTTATGATCATAAATAATTGTTATGAAGATACTTTTTTTTGATATAACGCCCACCAACGTTTGTTTGCGGTAGTTCACAATAAAACGGCGACAAGACGCCTCAAATCTTGAGCATGTAAATTTTCAGGACGTGAATTTGATAATATTTTATAATGATTCGGCTTTTTGAGAGTGTAAGGATGCCTACAAACTTGCTTCATTTTGTTGAATTGTAATTATTTTTATTGCGTAATATGATTTGAGCTTAAAAGGCTTGATTGAAAGAAAACATTTTGTACGTTCTTCTAATTTTTGAATAATGATTTGTAGGTCAATGAACAAATGACATGACAATAAATAACGTCTAAAATGTGTTATTTCTACAATAAAATTCAAACAAAATGCAAAAGACGCCAATTGTGATAATCAAAATAGCTGTAACAGACATTGATGAAACACCGCCATCTCTCACCACCCAATTACAAAGCAAAATCAACAAAGCGTATTCAATCTCATTATATTAATAATCGCATTCTTGGCAAAAAACAAGAATCAACAATAGTTGTTAATAAATTCTTAGAAAAACACATAAAACGTACGAAAGCAATAAAAACGGATAAAAATGACGGCGTCTAATGTCGTCCGTGTAAAAGTCGCAAGGCGTTAATGATTCGTCATCGAAACGACAGCTTTACGACTGGTAGCGGTGAAGCCGTGAGTTTTATAGCACATGTGTGAAATTTTACAATTTTAAATATGTATTATTTCTATCTTGTGATCGTGTTTCGTAGGCGTGATGTATGGCTATTTTCTAGGATGTTTGGGACATTCATCATCATTATCCTGTTTTGTCTAATCACTTCTGAAGGACTTACTAAGCCTGTTCTTAATCAGCATTGCCTTTATTGCCCAAACATGAGTCAGTCCTAATTATGTCTGTCATTCTTTTACCTTTAAAGGTTGCTAGCTACTCTTCAACATTGAAATAAATAACATATTACTAGCTAAATCAAGGGAAGTTTTGTACAGATCGTACCAAGTGGCGTCCTATAGGAATAAGATGTGATTCGTGCTTATCAAAAGAAATTGGTTCTTCTCTTCACTTTTTACATGATTAAAGATATTCTTAATCAAGCTATTAAGAACAGAATATCTGAGTTCTGACACACCACGATATTCGTGATCGTAATAAGATAAAAGAAAATTTACTAGCCCCCAATATTATTTCCTCTTTTATCTTATTTAATGACTTCTTAATAGCTCTATATTCATTAATATTATGCAAACGTCTTGAGTCATAGAATTTGAAAACGCTTAATTTCGCAACGCAACGTCGCAGCTATAAAACTGAGTTATATCTATACAAAACTCGGTGTTTATGTCTGTTTGTAGATCGTAAATTTGTCCGTCCGTGTGTATTAACTCGAGAGCTATTAGCTTAGTTTTATTAGGTTATTTTAAAGCTTTTTATACTTTGTACGGTGGGTTTTTAGTGCAGCTGCTTCTATTAAATTGTTTGAATCTGTCCACATGTTTATTAATTGGTTCATTCAGAATGATATCTTCAAAGAACTTATCTTTTGATCGTTTGTTGGTAGTAGTGGGTTTTTTATTCACGTTTCATTGCTAGATTGGATCTTTCTCTTGTTAGTGGTTTAGCTAGTGACATACTCGTTCTATGTTGTCATATCTTTGAATATTTTTCAGAGATTTTTTATTTGGTTTAAGAATTTAATCTTAATCATTAGCGATCAAGACAATATGTGTAATAGACAAGCTATTTGACAAGTCACATTTGACTTACTATATAGACTTAAAACGATTTAGTAAACATATCTGACTAGCCATTGTAATAAATTATTTAAAAAACTAGTGCAAGGTGTGTTCGACGATTTTTAGTGTCAAATACATTTGACCACATCCTAATATTTATGTCTTTAATATGTCCACTATTGTAGTCTATACATAAATCAATGAAAGGACCATATAAATGGTTACATTTCTTAGTAACGAACCTATTTTAAAAATGACTCATGAAACCAATTTTGAACAATCGTTAAAGTTTAGATAGTTTTATTCAAAGTCATTGCCAATTCTTAGCGTTAATCTTGTAATAAATTATAATTAATCTTTGAATGCCCTCTTTATATAAATTCGTCAGAAATCAACAACAAACTTAAAGGTATAAACACATTAGTACTTTACATTGTTTCTGATTTAAAGCTTTACCACAAGAAATTAATGCGTGTTACACAGTCCTGTCATAGCAATCACACCATTATGATTACACATCTCGTGGATTTTGTTAATTTCTTGGTCATGTATTATGGATGATGATAAAGTAGGGTTTTGGATATTTCTGGACTGGACTTTATATTCAAATCATTTTTTTTGCTGTATTGTTCTTCCTAGAATAAGATAAGAACTATTGTTACTTTTAAATAGATAAATAGTACGAAATCGATTACGAAATGCAATACCAAAAATAATAAGACAACTGAAAAATTGTAGTAACTAGATGCATTACCAAATAAAGAAAAGTATAACATTGCACTTATATCATGTTACAAGCCAACGCTCTAATGTATATCCACCTTCAACACACAAACACTTGTCCTACAAATCAATTTGACTTATCGAAGAACTCCAAGGTGGTTGTACCCTTAAATAATGTCAGATTAATCATCAAAAGACTGACCTTAGAATGAATGATTCATAGTTACAAGTATCAAGACGGTTTAATATACGGTTAACGATCAAAATGGTTTTTTAGTTTCAGGAAGTAGTTTTGATTGATAGTTGTCATTGTGTTGATTGAAGATTGTAGTTTATATTTATAAATAAATAAAAATCAAATTTAGCCTATCCTATATTCTGGTTAAGTATTTTCTTTAAGAATATTTAAATTTCCCTCTTCTGTTTCTAATAGATTACTTAGTACCTAAGTTCATTTTTGAAGTTGGCAAAAACATTGCTAGTTATTCAGTAACTTGCGGTTAATTACATTTAGTATGTTACATAGTATTCTATTCTCAATTATAAATACTGTCATCTTTCGGATCCTTACACTACAACTACGTTAAAAATAGGTACTTAGTAATAACAATAATCTCAAAAGTTTATTTGAATCTACCAATATTTGCAACTATTTGCATATTTGTCCCAAATCTAGTAGAAAAATGTCAAAATTTGACAAAATTCTTCTTCTACGCCAGACATCGACTAATATTAATGAGCTACCATTAATACTACTCTGTCGACGTGACCAAAATTTTCACTCCTCAAGTCATTATTATTCACTTACACCTGTTCCATTTGTCTGACAGGATATAGCTTTCTCTCTCTTTCGTTGAGAATTTAGAACAAATTTGTATCTCCGTCCTTGTCTTTTCAGTTGATTGAGTGACGGATTTGCATCGGTTTACCTTCTGTTGACACAAATCGATCATAATCTATAAATTTAGGTCAGAAATATAAGTTTATAGATACTAAATTATGCCTTAATGAAATAACTGATGCGTTACCAAGTTAAGGAACTGAAAAGCTAAGTTTAAAATTAGATAGTAATTTGCTGCTACAGAAAAAAAAAATTAATATGAAGGATCGAAGAAAATTATTTCTGAAAAAATTCTATTATATAATTATTCCTCAAAGAATTGTGGAAAAACTGGTCATCCCCAAAATCTTAAAAGACAAGTTTTCCAAGACACAAGAATCAAACCTTAAGTCTTGCAGATTATATTTGCAACCGACATTTATTCTTAAACACATCAAAATAAACAAATTAGAAAATGATCTACTGTTGATATTTGAATATAAAATTTGCATACGACGTCCTTCATAAGATTGACGCTGCAGGTGACAGAGAGTTATTCAAGTACTTATCTATGCCATATAAGAAGAATATTTGATTGATTGATACTTGGAATGGTGACGAAGATGTCAGATTAAAATCAACAGTTGGATAATGAGTCACACTCAAAATTAGTAATAAGTAGGTTGGTGACTTTGACAAACAAAATTCATAAAAGACAAGACAAAACTAAAATAATTATTAAATTTGATAAAAGTCTTTGGGGTGGTTAGTCTATCAAAAGTAGTGCTTTTATCGGCTGAGTGATTCAGTCAGTCAGTCGTCAATCATCATACTAATCAAATAAACAAATTCTGCTCGTAAAACACCGGTATTTAAGCAAAGTCAGAGGTCTGACAACAGTTTAAACAACCTTGACCCCAAGTTGACTATCAAACGAAACAAAGAACAGATAAATCTATTTCAACGTCCTCCAAACAAAGTACCTACAATGAATTATTGGACTAACTGTGAAGGATTTCTTGACAATATCCATTAACCATTTTGACCTTTCGTCGTTTTTGTCACATCAATTTGAGAATAAGCAAGGTACTCATAGACACCGGCTCGCGCTCACCAGTCGGTAAATGATTAGTGGGTTTGCGCGGTCATTCTATTGATGGGTGACCGTGTAGTAGTGACTGAAGCGTCTCCGTGCTTCAGAGGGCACGTAAAAAGTCGGTCCCGGTTGTTTGTCAATTAAGATAACAGTCGTTAAGCCATGTCAAAGGCCTTTCAGGCAGCGTGAACAACTTTGACACTAGGTTGACCACTATAAAATAAATAAAAATTCAAGCATAAAAACCCCACATCAGTATTAAAAGTGATTAATCAGAATATGAGTGACATAAGTTGTATTAATCTAAAGGAATAAATAAAGGAAATTAGCATTTTTATACAATAAATAAGTGACCCGACAAGTGTCATCGCTCACGACAAATGGAAAAACACGAATGATTCATTTGATAAAGAAGATTGAGGTGATGTCATTGAGTTGAATTTTTAAAGAAAAATTAGGTTAGCACATGTTTGGACCACACGTTACAATTATTGATGAGAAATCGCGAAAGTTCTTTAGTGCAGTACTTACAAATATTGCTAAAAGCTATATTAAAAAATAAAGAAAATACTTCTAGTAAAAAAAGACAAAATTTTAATATTTTGGATTAGTCAAAAGCTTTTGAACTGGTTGCACAACAGAGACAGGCGATATTTTCTGTAAAAAAAGTTCTAAAACAAAATATATTCACTTGCTTACTAATCACCATTAAATTTATATTTTTATATGGCCATAGAATCAACAAGCGGAAGAAGAAAGACAGAACACTGACATAGTAAATGGATTTACGATAGTTTCAATTCAGAAAAGTTAAAGGTCAAATCGAAATCAATCTCTAGTAATGGTTGTTCAATAACTCTTATTATTGCATTGACTTTACTCACGTGGATATATTTATGTATACAATTAATAGAATTCAATTGCACTTTAAAGAAAATGTAAAACATTTAGGTGTGTTATATGCAAAAAAAAACATTAATAATATCTTTAAGTGAAAAATTCAACGCATCATATGATTATACGGTAGCCAGATTATTATACTTTCAAACTCAGATGAGATACTCGTGCTCATCACATAAATATTTGTCCTGTGGTGGATTCAAACCTACTTCACGCGACACAGCTAATAAGACGAAACCACGTTGGCCGTTGCACATAAGAAAAAACCAATGCAATACATTTTTACTTTACATAAATTCAATTGCATTAACAAACCTGAATTGTAATAGCATTGTCGACGCAACAATCTAGAAATAAACACATCAAAGCAACACAAAGTTGTTATACAAATCACAATATGTGCGTTAAGTCTTAAGATTGACATAACGACACAGATGCTGCAATATAAATCAAAGATTTAGTTCGTCACCAACGTTCTTTCCAACTATAATAAGATAAATAAATCAAATTAGTAAAAACTGACACTTTTATTGAGATACAAATAGAATTTTGTAACGAAAAATTGCGTGTTTTTGAATCGAGAACAGGTTAATGGCGGTATGATATTTACCTACTGTGTTAACAATTGTGATGATTTGTTTTATTTTATACTAGCTATGCCCGGCGGCTTAACTTAGGTGTAAGACTTTTAACAAAATATAATGTTTGTATAGAAATTACCAACATACGTCATGAAAATGGTCACTAAACACGTTATTTGCTAGGCTATTATTAATTTTTAAATATATTATAGTAACAAATTGGAATGTTGTTATTGTATTTCTTCTTATATACTCGTGCGCTTATTCTGAACCACAAATTTTCTCGTATATTAAGCGACTTACAATAATTGACAGACCTCATTAAATACTATTCAACTTCTTTGAGTTTCTTTCACGATTATCACCCTTTTACATTTAAGGTTTATAGGCAAAAATATTTGATGAAGTTTTGAAATTGTAATATGATATTTCTGTCATCCACCCACTCAGCATCTTATCATCTCATCATATGACCTAGGCATGACAAGTACAATACGATCTCTGCCGGATGCCGTACGTCATTTCACAGTACCTTGGTCACCTTGTCCACCCACTCACGATCCGCATTAGGAAGCTATCATGTCACAGGTCAAAATATACATACAGTAGCTTATTATGAAATCTATTAAAATTGTGACATTGTGAGACAAAGACCCTAAGAAAAGTGACGAAATGAATAAGTACCATATTTCTCACGGAACTCTTGAATAATTTATTTTCAAAACAGAAAAGATAAGAGCTGAACTATTTCCATAAATCACGCATCCGTTCCATATAGAAAATAACAAGAAAATTAAAACCCTTTAATATAAACGCCCACAAACGATTCTAATGAGATACAAAATCGATAAACTACAAGTTTTGTTGTAAAAGAAATAATAGAGGCGACCGATGTCACAGAAACTACTACACTGTAATGCAACGGAACGACCGGGGCACGACTGAGGCACGATACCACACACAAACATTCAACTTTAAACTCTATTGTTACAGAATACGGTCGATATTTGCATATGCAAAAATGAATGTTAAGATTTTGAATTCGAACGCAGACGCAATGCATTAAATTGTAATCGAACACTATGGAGGAAACATACGAGGCGGCGCCGGGCGCGGGCGCTAGTTTATTTAGCAGAAAAAAGCACTGGAACTAGCTTTATTTATTTGCAGCCTGTTTTCTTGGGGAGAAGTGTAAAAGGCGTCAAAAGTAATGCGTTGGCAACGAGTTCGAGTTATGAGTGGCATTAAGTTTTGGAACCGAGGATCGTAATTTTGGACTAATGTTGCGGGTTTTACCAGTTTTGTATGAGTGATTTATAGTTTATACGACTAATTAATTTGATTAAAATGGTTTTCTCAAGGTGTTCACTCCTTTATATTTAGACATTGATTGTTTATTAAAAGATTTCGTAAGTAATTAATTGCGATTTTATTAGGCAATTTAGTTTTATTTATTTGTTTATTTTGATGATGTTGTCATTCTCGTTATTAAAAAGGCGTTATTGCATTTTATCAATAAAATCAGTTAAAGGTCTTCGAACAGATTAAAGCTGAAATCCTTGCATCGATAGCTCCAGTATCGTTTACAATGTACAGCGACGTAATTCGCACTGACAATACGTTTGCACACTTTACACTGACGTCGCATCGAACACCGATTGTATAAATATGCACTTATATTTCTTTTTAGCTAACGTGCCTTTGCATTATGCAGGCCAGGGATGTTCCCCACGTGTGCTACCAATAAAATTTTACTACACCCGCATTGTTCTATACGAGTTTTCACGAGAGCGAGTGAGACAACACATAGGCCATTTTGTTAGGGCAATAACCGAACGGGCCAAGTGACTATAAGTCGAATCCGGCGCGGTGTCGGACGGTCTAAATGGCATTATTTTTTATCGGCAACCGTGTAAGGTAGTAGAAATTTTCTTTTACATTGATTTTTTTGTACCGTTTATATGTTATTTATTGTATTGCATGTTGTTTATTATGAATTTTAGTGGCCCGTACACTCGGCTCGGAAATGAAAAAAAATATTGATGGGTTCAGGTATTTGGCAGGAATTCAAAACGAGTACATAATACATACGGACGTATCATATTTTTTTCATATACTTACCTTTTTATTTTTCTTCATACACAGACGTGTTGAAGGTCTTTGCAAAACTTTGCAATTGGCGATCAAGTATATAATGTAAGTAGATGTTATAAACCATAAAAGTTTCATACTAACACTTACAGTAAAATCCTAGCTACGTGAGAATATATTGATTACCAATCAGCAAAGGAAATTAATTAATACTGAGGACTACTGTACAGCTTTTAAAACAAGTTAGCTTTCTGCAATCTTCCTCCTAAAACAAGAAGCGATATTAGTACATCACATTATTTGTAGGTACATCAATGTCACATAACCAGTACTTCCTTGCATTTCTAAACAGAAAAGACCTCACACTTAGACCCTTACCACATTATGCTTTATAGATGGGTGGCCACGGAAGGCTAAGTGCTTGAGATAACGCCACCTATTCTTGTGATAATCTCTGAACTACGGCAAGAGGTCAAACCTGTATTGGACAATATGATAATATTGAACCGGCTTTATTTTAGTACTTATTATAAAGGTGTGTCGTTGTTCGGGTTTAAATAATAATCTTTGAAATATGTTTGCAAATAAAGTGATAGTTTGTGTTGATAGTATTAGGTCTTTATAATTTTGGGATTATTACAATTCACTTATTTATGTGAATTTAATGGGTAAGTATAGAAAATGGTACAGAAAAATTCCTCATTCATTTACTCGTTGACAATCGTGGGTTCGAATCCCAATCAGGACAAAATCAGACGTTTGTGATGTGTCTTAAGACTTTATTAAAACTTTTAGTAACAATCCTCATTACTAGATGCCTCTATCAACTTAGATTTAGGGGAAGGTGTCAAAAATCTTGTTGTAATTTCAACCTAGACTGTATAAAAACTTTTAGTACATTCTCCATTTCTACATGCGTCTATCAACTTATAGATTTAAACAAAAGTATGAAAAACTTTATTATATACCTACATCTTCCGTTTTCTGTTGTAAAAGTACTCCTAGCAACTACAAAAAACAAATATATTTTTCTCCAGCATTAACACTTACTGGTCAATAATCTGTTCGCCCCTGACACAGTCGCTCAGTTAACACAGACATACGTCAATTAAAACCAAAATCTGTCAATCACACAGACAGACAGACAAGGATTTATCATATTAATCAATCACACTCGATTCATTATTAATTAATGAGTTTTTGTTCGGTGTTCTTTCGATTTCGATTGTGGGAACGAGGTGTTAATAAAGAGGCTAAAAAATTGATTGAGAGTCGTTCTATAATCCTTGTGAGAAAATCTGAAGTTTTAGACAAGTACTTGTTCTTTAAATTGTTTTGAGCTCCTGCTTCTAGGTTGCAATAGTTAAGTTGGTTAAAATGTAAGTACATATGTAACTCACATTGCAAGTTTATTTTTGTGGACTCCAGTAATTCTAAATTAACTGTTAACTTTTATTTTGCGTATTACTGTCCCTTTGCAAAGCTTGTGCAATTAGTAGTAAATAAAAATAATATACATTAATATTACACTTCTTTAAAATGTTTACAAGTAAAAACAAGAAACCACCTTTAAAAATTAACATGACAACATTACATTAAATTCGCGATTTCATAATAAAATCACAAACTGCAACGAATAAACCATTTTACAACTCTTTAAAAGCTACTTTAACCCATAAAATCGGTCATACACCAATAAATACAGCAGAGTGTCAATTAATAACGATTACAGCCTAAAACACGACGACCTCGGTGCGTTTCACTTACAATCATGTCAAGTGCACTCGGTCAATCAATATTGAGACACAGAGTAAAGAAATGCAGACGGGACATGTCACATCTGAATCAGGTTTTATGCCTAAACTTGTTTGAAGTTTAAGCAGTTGTTTGTGGTTGAAGAATTGTATAAAACATGGATTAAAATAACGATTTTTTTTAATATTTTTTGGGAACTTACAATTTTCGGCCAAATAACAAGTCAATTATTAATCTTTTTTTCAGTACCTTATCACTATAAACTACATTTTAGAATGTATACTTAGCGATAACAAAAACTCCATGGTTTATACAAGAGTAATCTTTATAAATATATATAATTCTTCTGTAAGTGTGTATGTCACTGAACTTCTTTTTAATGACTGGACCGATTTTGATGATTTTTTTTGTGTGTGTTCAAGGGGATCTGAGAATGGTTTAGATTCACAATTTTGTCCGCTGGACAATGTATTTTTATTATTTTTTTATGGCAAAACAACGTTTGCCGGGTCAGCTAGTTGATACATAATATTGGAAAAACTACCTTTTTTTGAATTGTAATAATTCACACTTAATTTACCTATATTCTGCCTATTATATATCTACAATTTTTCTAATCTTTGTCCTCTATTTTCCTTAAAACGATTACAGGTTTACTTAAAGGAAAGTTTTATAGCCACCTCAAGGCAATTATCATCATAACTGATTGAAACAATTTATTTATAAATACGTAATTAAACTCCGCTTTTGATTTTATTGACGAATATAAATCTGATTTATTTATATTATTATCATTTTAAAGTGTAACGAGGATAGTGTGAGCATGTAATTTATTTTTATTATTCAATTTTAATAAGACATAAAATAATATTTTGATTACTATTACATCAACATTTTAAAATCAAACACTTGCAATGATTAAACATACAAAACTTAGTAACATGACATCTCTTCCTTCCTTTTCAAATTCAAAGCTATTATTATTAATTCAACCAAAAGTATTTATGTATTTCCACGCAGAAGAAAATTTGTCTGCTCCTCGTTAATTCTATGGAGCAATAAAAATATAACTTCTTCAATCAAATCCTCCACATCTATAACTGAACACAACACGCTACCTAAACCCATAAGCTATATATATATTCCAAACGGCTTTTTCCATTACCAGACCATTACCCAAATCAAAATCCAATAATATCAGAACTAAATTATTTCGTTCATTCGACATGTTGCTGCAATGTCGTGCCGTGAAACCCATCAGTCAGATGTCAGACGTCCGTTGCACAGGTCAAAGGGGGGCGCGACGTCCCCACCCCCTAATACCCCCTTAGTAGGGGGCGGAGAGGTCGCAAGTCCAACTTGATTGATTTCCTAGCTGTTTACACATTTCTACTTCCAACTTTGTGATGTGTATTTTTTTAGTTTTTGAATCGACGTTCGATTGAAGTTATGTGTGGAGGTATTAATGTGATTTCTTGGTGTGTGTGTAGTTACGTACGAGTACATGTTTATTAAAAACAGCTTCGTTCGGTACTTGTTTCATCGTAGTAATTAACCAAATGATACATAGGATGGTTTTGTACCTTTGAACGTAGAATAGAAAACATTTATAGTTATATTGAGACTGTATTATGCTTCTATTGTACTTCATAGATTAACTTAACAAATCCACCAAGTTTGAAAAGTGCATTGTTAATTTTTCAAACCTCAAAATACAAGTAAAGAGCAACAATTCGTGGCCTCATAACGCAATAATGCTTACATTGCGTGCATTATTTCGTTTCAGCAAAATATACTTCACTTTCGAAATAACTAATTTACATACTTTTATGCTACCACGGCATAATTCTTTCCCTAATTTCAGTAAATTTAAATATCAAGACTCATCGAGCGGCGTAATATCTCGTGAAATATTAATTCTCATCATATCTCGGATGATTGACGGGTGTCTACGAGGGATATATCCGTCACGGGCGCGGTAAACAGACCCCCTCACCCCCTACATAGGGGGTGGACCACCCCGTCTGCCCCCCAAGTGGAATATCTCAATCTTTAGCGCGATTTATTGATTGATAGATTGATTCCGCGCGGTTTCGTGTTGAGGCGATTCTGTGTTGTTTTTGGGTGATTTGCGGGGAAAAGAAGTTTGTAGGTATCAACTTATATTTTGAAATGTATACGATTTTAATGTCACTTTCATAAGAACATTGACATGAGTCATAAAAGTGTACAAACCTATTAATTTAATTGGCTAGTAGTTATCCAAATACATTAAATAAGTGAGAATTGATTAAAAAATATTCCTGCAAGCTTTATTTCAAATAGCCAAATAACAATCTAGACTAAACCAATATCAAAACAAAACTTTGACAATACAGCCGAAATACAAAAAATCATTGGAACGAAATAAGCGAATCCGCAGCACTATACTGTCTTATTAAGAGTTTTGCAGCAACTTTTCCTACAAGTTTTGGAACAATCGCCAAATATTGCTCGCACAGTGTTTCGACGCTAACGTTCTGTGGAAAAAAGACGTTCACACAAGCGACATCTGTTGGCTATTTGTCAAACATCGTTGACTATTTTGGGAGTTTGTCGCACACTGTGCGGTTTGAGGGTGCCTTTACTTATACTTAAGATGCTATGAGTTATGGTGTTAAAAGTATACGTCGTGTGGGATTTGACTGTGTTTGAAGTGGTTGACATGCCGCTACTGCACTTCTGGAAGTCATGGATTCGATTACTTTATGGATTATTAGGTATGATCGATTACTTCATAGATTACTGATTTCATATCCAGATTTTTTATAATTTGTTTTCGTTATTTACAAAAAAATCGCAAGTCAAGATTAATTTCCAAAAAAGCCATAAAGTTTTACACTCGACAGTGTAAAACATGTGATCCTTTCGAAACTGCATATTAGGATGAGTGCTGATTATTTGTAAAAATACCGTCAATTAATTCATGCACGATAAATTAACTAACTTATAGACTAAAGCATTAGTCATAAATACTGATAAACACCGTGACAAATAAAAAATAAAATAACCACTTCCAAAAATCTATCAATATCTCGTCTCGATTACTAAAATCGTAAAATGAATAAAAGTCTAAATAAAGTATAAAGCATAAAATTTGCTTAAAATTCTAATCAAACGACCAATAATTCATCGATCGAAAACAAACCAAACAAAGTAAATTACTCAATAGATCTACAAAACTCATAATTTATCACCAATAAAGTCTAATAATTCACGGATTTAAATAACAAAAAATCAATATTCTTGAAACTCGTTTCGCTATAAATGCAACGACCAGTCACTCAATTTTTCCTTCAACAATTTCTGTCAATTCCTTTCTTTGACACTTCAATTTTGACATATGATTTCTAGATGACAGCTGCACATCTTAACGTCCCTGCCCTAACTCACTATTAAAATAATCTTTAACTACATAAAAATAAAGTTCATAATCCTTTGTGTCTACAGTAAAATATTTTGCAGCACGATGCAAATTTTGTGCAATTTTTTGTTGTTCAGTTCTACTGATCTTTACGTGATTGTGTTAAGGTTGATATTTGTTTGTTTTCTAGTTGTGTTGTTGTTGGTTGAAATGTTTAAGGTTGTTTTGATGGAGTGGGCCGTCAATTAAGTAGGAGAGGGTTCAGTAGTATGTCTTGGTGTGATTGAGTGCAGTCATGCAGGTTCTCAGATATAGCTGGTTTGATATGAAATGATAGTTGTTTGCTTTTGATTCTGATGCTTTGTTAAGATTTTTTTATTTTTTTGTTTTTTGGAAATTATTTTCGTAGATAATTCCTTGTAATGTAGTGGGTAGTAAACATGAGTTTAATGATCAATATCTTAATATGATTAGACGAATAGGAAAAAAAAACAATAATTGTTTAGCATTATAAACTTCCCTTGAATATTAAACAAAAGGCTATTTTTGTCTACTTTGTAGTTTATGTATCATAAAAGTATTCATATAAATTGATTGTATTTTATGGATATAAATTTTTCAATACTTTTTAGATATATTCAGTCCCATACCTAGCTCCTAAATTGCATCTTCTGTAACAAATTGAACGGAAAGTAATACAAGTTCAATATCATATACAGGTTTAGACAGTTTCATTCAATATTTGTATAATAAGTAAATGATAAACAAACACAATTAACCAGTTATTCATAAGTAGAAGACGGGTGTAAAAATCGATGATCGGTGTCCGACCCACATCGACTTTGTTCGTCAAGTTTGATTGAATCAACACGACATGTACGTACGGCATGACACGTGTCTGTGTGTGTGTGTGTTTGTGTGCTGCAAGGAATTAAAGAGATAGGTGGTTGTGGAAAGATTTCAAGATTCTATGATTGCTTATTTATCAGATTTGATTGAATTTAGGATTAAAAGATACGATTGTGTGAGTAGTCAATAAATTTATTAGTATTTCTTGGTCAAATGTCGACGCCTTTTGTTAGTCACAGTTAGAACACAGTGTAACTATGTGTTTTCCATGAAAAGTTTGAAAGATGCACCTATTTACGAAAGAAAATAGTACTTTACTAATCTATAATGTAGCTAGTTCCACGTGCCATTAGAATTTTACAATATGCTAGCTTCTACAAATAGCTACCAATTCTAAATAAAAAAATAAATAGCAAAACGATCTGACCAAAGGTCACGACCCAATCTAATTAAAATCTAAGACCTTTAACCCAAGCAAGTCAAATCTGTCCACACCAAACACCAACTAAATAAAATACACATTCAAACCATTATTCAGTTCACTATTCCAAAATCTAATTCAAACCGTCCTAATTAGAGCGGTCAAAAAAAAATGTTTTTCAAACGCTGTCACTTCTAGCAAGCGAGAGTCCACACGAAGAGTAAATAAAGCGTCGGTCGACAAAGACGTCCGTCTGCAGGCGACATTTGAGCGACGTGTGTCGCCTGCCGCCCCCTCCGCCCCAGCAGTGGGCCCCGACCCCCCTTCGCGGGGCTCCGGCGCCCCCACCCGCGTCCAACGCCGATAATGATGTTAACTCACCGTTTGAGACCGGCCCTGCTTTGTTGAGTTTTTTCAGTTAATGTTTTGTAGTTTAGTGTGTGTTAATTTGGTGGGGCGATGTGTGTGTGAGGTAGAATGTGTTCGCCAATTAGTTGTTATTATCGATAGAATTTTCAGTTGAAGATTTATTCAGTACGTAGTTGTAAGTATAAAAGCTGATAGTTCTAAAAATATATATACGTTAGTATATTGTGTCTTGTTTATTGTCTTAATCTGTTTTGAATGGACGAAGAAATAACACAACGGAGAAGTAGAATTATTGGAATGATTCTAATAAAAATCTCTTATTTGACTTTTCCTTGCAATTTTAAGAAAACTTCCTTCATGAAACTGCAATCTCAAAGAAAACAGACCGATAAAAAATCCTATTAACCCGCTGCTTTCAAATACAAACAAAAGTTACACACAGTTATATAAAAATCACAAACTGCGTTCATACATAACGGAACTAGAAAACATACATTCCCATTTCCCGGCACAAAAGTCCATAAAAATATAAGTTCCAACGGTCGCTATGGAAATCCCATAACAGAAGGAAACTGCAACACAAGTTGCTCCAAATAAATTTCATCAGAGTACGAATCCCGGACGGCGAACTCGACTTGTACAGTAAATTGTCTTCAAGAGCTGACCATCCCCCCTTTTCACCTACAGGGAGAAGGGGGTTCAAAGGAGGGCACCGACATTCCCCCGTTCGTCTTGCTTATGAGTGACGGCTGGACAGCTTGAGTGATTGAGAGTGACTGGAGACTTAATGCGCGAAGCGAGATGGTACAACGTCGGAAAAGCGCGCCAAGCGACGTTACCCCTCTGTGCAATTTATTGCTCTATGACCATATACTACGTGCTTGTTTCGTTTGAATTGCCAATGCATTTGTACGATTCCGTTCGGATATTTTGCACATGTTATTATTATAAATTAAAATATACGTTGCATCGTTTTAATACGGTTTGTGAGGTGTTTGCAATTAGTGATGCGCGGTTGACTGTTGATGGATAGCACAGAATATATCCGGTGTTGCAGTTATTATAATTAATTGACGCTGAGGGCGAAATGGATTAAATTTAGACATACTATGTAATAAATAGTGTGTAATTTTTAATACTGTTGTGCGTGATGGTGGCGCGTTTATTTTAATTATATGATTAATTTGTTATGTGCCACTTCTGTCCTTGTTTTGGTTTAAATATAAACTTTTGCGGTATAATTATTGTTCTATTTAGGTTTTGGAATTAAATGTCAATTATATTTCTTATGAAAACCCTGTTTGATTTCGGTGTTGAATAACACAAGTATTGGATTTTTTCCTATTATAACCATTCTCATAATAGGTGCTCTCGGACAAAGTATATCAATAGGAATGAGAGAAAAGTAGATTGTAGAGATGCTAGCGGTCTTCGGTCTCTGTTGCCTTGATATAGAGAAAAAGGGTGATTTTATGTATGTGTTTTATATTTCAATATTTGTTTAATAAATAGCGCTATCAGTTTGAAATTTAGATCAATCAATAATATAAACTATTGCATTTCTATTGCACAATATTACAGCAAACGTATCAATCATCCTCATTTAGATTACAAGATAATGCTGACAAACTACTTATTATTAATATCAGTGGAAAAACAAAATCAACGCGAACACGCAACGCTTATACGTCCGGACAGACAGACAGACAGACAGGCAATCAGTCGTGTCGCGTCACTCCGTATGTAAACGTATGATTTTTGCTCATATTTTCTTCATAATTATAGTTACATGTTGTAAAAAATATATCCTTGCTTTCTATTAAAATATTGATTGTATATTTTTACTAATTTGTGGTAAATTAATGTTATAATTGTAATTTAGTTTATTGGTATTACAACGATCAACATCTTTATGAGACAAGCGAATTGATTAAAAATAGTTACTTTCTGTATCGCTTTTGTAGCACACATAAACACTTCTCCTCCTTTGATGCTCGGTGGGACGTTTAAAAGAATATCAGTTATTTTTTAACTAAAAGCAATAAAGGCTCTATACCAGTGCATTCTATTCATACCTTTAGTCACTAATCGACAGTGTTTGTCGAATCGAATCTACGACTTTTATATTTCAAGTCCGTTTTAATTAAATTATGCTACAGTTTTCAACAGCAATAAATACTGAGTTAACTGATACTATTGTATGTAATCCATACTAATATTATAAATGCGAAAGTAACTCTGTCTGTCTGTCTGTTACTCAATCATGCCTAAACTACTGAACCAATTTGCATGAAATTTGGTATGGAGATATTTTGATACCCGAGAAAGGACTTAGGCTACTTTTTACCCCAGGAAAATGACGCACTCCTATGGGAAAATTCAGGTTGCGGACGAAGTCGCGGGTAAAAGCTAGTCAGTAAATAAATCTATAGTACATACCTAAAGCACTATTTCCCTAGTAAAACAAGTATTAGTAATGTCCATTCTTTTTAAGGCAACTCGTAATGTTTACCGCCCACATCGGGACGTTAAACCAAAGAAACCTTTTATTACTGAGATAGGTCAGTTTTATTTAAAGCTGCTTAGCAATTCGCAGTGCCTTGACAAGGCTTTCAAGAACGGTTTTAAAACATTACTCACTTTGTTTGTTTCAAGGGATAACCTAGTTACAGTTATAGCTAGTTGTGTTTATCGATCAGTTAATTACTTAGCGGTTAAGCAACTTTCAGCGAGGACATTTAATGGATGCTCAGTTATTGGCATTGGAGCGTCTTTGCATTTTGAATGACATTCATACGTATTAATTTATTATATGTGCGTAAAATTGTGTCTGTTTTACGCATTCACTGCTAAGCCACGGAACTGAATTGATGATAATTATTTATTTTGAAAATATTTAAAAAACAGGGTTATAAATAAGCTTCTTTGAAAAAATCAATGTCCAAGCGGGTAAAATATAGAATTGAAGTTTGTACGTGAGTGCAGTCGCGCGGATCAGTTAGTTTAGAATACGTGAATAATGTATAGAAATCATATAATTTTTATAAACATTTAACAGTCGTAATGAAACAAACATGAAAATATTTTAGCAAAATTTATATCTGCAAATCGACATTCGAGTACCAGGAACATATAAGGTACTAAGAGGTCGCAAATTACTCAGCGAGATTACAAAAATGTACATGCAGTTTGTTTGAACTTTAACCTTATTAACATAAGGTCGTATTTTCTCTGGCTAGTAATACACTTAGCATTGTTCAGCGTAGGAGTCCAACACGATGATCGGTCGACAATTTGATTCTGAATATATCGCTTCGACCGAGCTGTAAACAAGTGTTGTAGGTGGGTACGGGTTCGATTCTCGGACGCGAAAGTTCTGTTTAGCGTGTGGCAGTAATAAAATGTCTAGTATGTACAATAATTTTTAGATTTAAGGATGGGATTTTAGGAGAGCCGATGTCGTCCATTTTATATTTTAGAGACTATAGATTTAATCATATTGCACTGGGATGTGTGAGGTAAATATTCGAAGGCTTTATACGAGCGGTTTTGAGGTAGTATTTTATATGATTTAGAAATATGTTTTCCGAAATTACCTAGATTTTGATCGTAATTCTAAGGTATGTTTTCTCCGCGTAACTAAATAGGGTTTATATATCTTATTTGATACTTGACTTGGGAAAACATATTGTTTAAGTTTTTGTTATATAAAAGATCGTATAATTATATAAAAGTTTGAAAAGGTTTTGTTATTCATTCTGAGTTAATAGTTATGTACACTTTTTTGACGTATTATGAATCTCAATATT
This sequence comes from Anticarsia gemmatalis, assembly GCF_050436995.1. Taxonomy (NCBI): domain Eukaryota; kingdom Metazoa; phylum Arthropoda; class Insecta; order Lepidoptera; family Erebidae; genus Anticarsia; species Anticarsia gemmatalis. Next base: position 13,550,856 of record NC_134748.1, on the reverse strand, counting down.
TTATTTATTTATTTATTATGGATCTCCAACAAGAAATACACTTTACAAAAACAGAATTACATACAATGTGAATTAAATTAAAGCACTTGACCGTGTGTATTTGGAAGAAAAACTATAATTTACGTGTAAAACAGAAGTGACTTTAATAAGACTAACTCAGTCCCTTCTGTGGACCTTTAAACAAAGTAAACACGACAATTACAATCAAATTCTATTCCAAACCGCAATTACCATTGATTGATCAATTCACATTCACGTCAGCCGTCAATCAATCAAGTTGATTGAATCAATCGCCAGGTCATTGTCGCCGCTGTTTGTTTCGTTTGTTGTCACCGTCAATATTGATTGATGGACTATCAATTGATCGAGTGCATGTTTTCAGGACTTTGTACTGAAGTTCAAAGTACTTGTATGAAGATGAATTGATTTCTTTTAATGTAGCTGCCCTGGCTTTATTAAAGTGGTATTTACTTTGAAAATATTGTTTTTCATTGAAATACAATGTAATTTTCCACTTTTTAGTTAAATATTCACAAGAATTAAAGTTAAATGAAGATACATTTTACTGCAAGATTATTTTGACACAGACTGAGTCGCGGGGACATACTAGTAAATTTAAAAAGATGTATATCATTAAAGATAGAAAAGAAAGCAAAAATGTCCGATTAGCACAAAATATTTTGCATTCATATCAATTTACAAAAAAATAAGCTAATATTATTATCTACCAACATAATAAAGCGAATAGAAATGCCATCTACAAAAAAAAATATTTCCAGTTAATTTCACCCCTTCATCCCCAAAACTAACCAGTGGTCAATCACTCACTAATAATACGCCGTCACTCACAGACGCGCGTCAATACATTGTACAAAACAGGGATGTTATGAAATACTGTAACCGAAACCGAAACCGAAACTATCGGATATAGGTACATGTGGGATGAAAGTGTTAGAGTAATGTGGATGTTTGAGTGAATGAGATTGGGAAATGGGAATGAGGTAGAAAATAAAAAAAAAGAACAGAAGACGAAAATGTGAAAAGACGAGTAGGAGACACATGGCGCGACCTGGGAATAGAATCCACGATCTCGTAATCGGCATTCATATCCACTACCGCCTAGTCCACAGAATCAGTTTCACATCAGTTTACTTTCGGATACCTGAAATAATTTTGTAACCAAAACTGTATCCGTCGTAAAAGTGTCTGACAAGAGTTGTTTTTAAAAAAATCACAAAAAATCTCATAATCAAAACTATTTGGCACGGATAACTTTAAATGATGTCATATCCGTAACCGTATCCGAAACCGACATATTTTTCGTGTGATTATATGTTAACTCATTTTTATTTTGTTATTAATATATTCGTAACCGGATCCGAAAGTTCACATCCAAAACATCCCTAGTACAAAATATCCTGCAATATATCCCACAATATCGGTTATTTCAAACAAAGAGATACCATTTGTAACACATGTCAATCGCTTAGGATGACGGCTGATGCAGTTGCCATTGATTTTGTTTTGTAATTATTGTTTTTGAGTGACGTGGAATAAAATGAAAATATTGGTAAAATATACATTTCAGTTTTGTACGTGTGTATTTTTGTTTGTTATTGGCTAATACGGGTACTGTTACACTATTATGATCGAGTTAGTTTTTTTTATAGAGTATACAGAATGACTGGTTCTTGCAAAAGAATTTTTTAAAGATCTTAGTATCAGTTCGTATTGCTATAGTTTGTAATACATTTGATGGGGTCAAGATAGGATTCCTACAGTGCGCTTTGGCTATATAAGGAAGGGGTAAATAATTTGTCGTGGTGAGATGCTGGAGAGAGAATGCGAACTTTTGATACATTATTCATTAATTAAACTAATCTTGTTTTGCTGATAAATTACTACCGAAAGATGACCTACCCCCGGTCTCTGAGAACATTTAGTGATAGTTTAGCTATGCAATAGCGTTTTTTATATGAGTTTTAGCGCTTTTGAATAGATAAATTACCGCTAAGTGTCCCTCAGAAACCGGGGGTAAATGAAATAATTCTTTTGTATACTGGATTAAGACTTTTAACTATTTATTGCTTATTAAGAAATCAACCAAAATTCAACAAACCAAGTATAGTACAAATTCAGATAAAAAACATTGACCACTATGGCATCAACTCAACACTGTAACAGATTATAGCTAAGAACACTCAATCTCTTCATACTCTTCAAGAGTAGGAAGAAGTCAAGTTGAGTCTCTCACGTTCAATCTGGGATCCGAACGCGTTATATAAACTGCCGCTGTCCGTAGCTGTTGTGACAGGAGAACACTTCCTGATTTGTTGCGCAGGTGGGGCGTTGCACCTATGGGGAATGTGGACTTGGGTATAGAAGGAGCGGAAAGCGATTTGCAGAAGAATTCGATACAGTCTGTGAATGAAAGATTATGGGATTATCAAGATTGTCCTATATATTAAGTTCCATTTTTACTGCTTCTGAATAAGTAGTTTATGAGACGAAATTCCGACACTTGTTTTGCCTTTGCTTTATCTATTGAATAGAATATCTGACACTTAACCATAAGCTGTGAAACGGGTTCTCTAGCTTTCTGCCTTGGTTTTGATATCCAAGATTACTATGCTTTTTTAAATATGAACTTTTGTGTTATGTTACTCAAAAGGGTTATTGCAATTTGGTAGGGAGTTTAAAAAAAATAGAGTGACTTTTGAAGTAAGCTAAGAAAATTTAAAAATTACTCTTACTTTAGTATTAATCTATACTAATATTATAAAGCTGAAGAGTTTGTTTGTTTGTTTGTTTGTTTGTTTGTTTGAACGCGCTAATCTTGGAAACTACTGGTCCGATTTGAAAAATTCTTTCAATGTTAGATAGCCCATTTATCGAGGAAGGCTATAGGCTATATATCATCACGCTACGACCAATAGGAGCAGAGAACCAGTGAAAAATGTTACAAAAACGGGGAAAATTATGATTCTCTCATGTGACGCAAGCGAAGTTGCGCGGGTCAGCTAGTTGATACTAAAGTAAGAGTAATTTTCAACTTTTCTTCCGAAAAATAGAAGAGCTCCTCTGTTCCTCCTACTCTAACATTTTTATGTTCAAAACTGAATTGCTAAAGCTTGATTTCGGCATTTCAGGGGCCTTAAAATGTTGAAATTAGGCTTAATCAATTTGACATAATGAAAGGTAGCAGCGGTGGTGGCATAAGTCCTTATCAAACAAATCTTCATATAACTTATTTTTCCAATATTCCTATAATCGCTACTTTAACGCCACTATGTGATGATCTCAAACGTCACGGATCTACACTATAATCTGACGCGATGCTCCGGCGCATTCTGATTAAGGGCGTCGACGCATGCGCGGAGAGCTAGCGCAATTATTATTGCGGTTCTGCGTTGATACCGCGTTTAGTTTATTTTTGGTGTTTGTGTTTAGGTTAGCTAAATATGTACCTAAATATATTATGTTTAATCTATAAATACAGAAAACAAGACACACTCGATATTTTTGGTTTTTACCCTAGAAGGTTTAATATTTGTAAAGTTGTTTAAGGTAAGGTTACTAGGATTGTACAAGATACAAAAGCATCCTGCAGTGGTCGCAAAATGCTGTGTATTTTTTTTATATTTTTAGTGTATAAATGTCTGATTTCTAAACTAATTATTTATTTTTATTTTGTTACAGGTAAGCATTTACAAGCAATTCTATCACTGCAAGTCAACGAGTTCGTTCAATTCGTTTGAAAGAAGTAAGTTTTTCAAATACACAATTCGCAGATTGAACAAAATATATATTATAGCCTACCAAAGCATATTTAAATTATTTTTATATATTACGATAGCCGCTATAGAATTTCATATCAAAATATACAAAAAGTTTGAAATTCCTTACTTATCTATCGTCACTTTTAACCCTGAGTGTATAATCGCACGGTATTAATAATCGAATCATACACGGATCGTGTTATCTCAGAGATCTGAACAACTCGGGACTCGAATCCTGCCCCGAGCGGTCAGCTGATTGATGGCAAAGGTGCTAGGGCTAGGTTGTAAGTTAGAAATATGACAATGATATTTTCCTTCAAGGGCTGAAGTAGAAATATTATTTTTGATTTCGTTTTATTTTCTATATAAATCATAGTTAAATGAAAATCTTAATTGATAACTAATTATTGCCAGGAGCTTTTTGTGAATGTGATTTTTTGAATATTAAGTCAGAAAAAAATTTACTTAATTGGTAAAGCCATTTTGGTGATTAGAGCACTGACAGACAGACAATAAAAATTATAAGTAAAATAAATTCCTACCTATATTTGAATATTAACGACAGCTACTAAGTTATTTAATCTTATGTAAAGAGCGAAAACAATTTCCATCATTTCCGATTCAACAATTTTCAATCCACAATTTTTTGCTCATGGGAAAAAAACAATAAAATATAACCTATCTTAAAATCTAGACTACATAATTACCCGTAATCAATGTAAAAATCAGTAGAAACTGGCAACCCTAGTTGACGTGCGCACACGCAGACGCTTCGGTGCAAATTATAAAATTCACGATACGAACAAAGGCGATCCTTATCTGATCCCGAATGATAGAGTGTTCTGTTTGTCGGTGCAACTATGTATTCAAAGAACTTATGTGAAGTATATTATGATGGTTTTTCTTTTAGGATATTTCTTAAATATTTGTATATTGGCCAGGGTCTCAAAGCTTAATGCTAAGGCCCTTGCCGAGCAGCCACGGGTTGAAAAATTGTATGTTAGAAAAAATAGTATTGTCTTACTGATTTACTAATATAAATTGGTGTAAGCTCTTATTAGTAATACAGAGTGTCACTTTCAATCAATTACGAAATTGTTTACTGTCAATTTAAGACACACTATGTTCTTAACAAGGCATTATGGCTATCTGTGTGGCGTAGTTGGTAGTGTATCCGACTACTGAGCATGAGGTCTCGGGTTCAATTCCCGAGAGAGGCAAATTTATATTAGAATATTTTCGCAATAGTAGTTACCCGGAGCTTAGTAAGGTGTTCGGTAAAATGGCTATAGATTCATCCCCTATTATATGACACTAATAGTGTCAACGGCGAAATGTGGGTGTATTTTATATTTCTGTTTTAAATGAATGTTTTTAATTCATTAAACGTTAAAGCGTTTCAAGAAATTAACAAAATTTCCGCTCATTACAAAGTACAAAGTAGAATCCACTCACTAAATATAAACCGACTAGACGTAGAACACAGAAATCATTCACCAGCCGTCTCTTGCGCATCAATCAGACGATAAAGCAATTTAATTGATGACGTCACTCAATCAATAACCGTCACTCTCAATTCAAAACAGGAAGCGCTCGTTTTTTAAGTTGGCAACTGACCTGTTTTTATGACAGTGTTGCTATGAGAAAATTTTGTTGTTTGACGTAATTCTTTTACGTTTAGATTTATTGTTGAGAATATACTTATGACGTTTTGATTGCTGATCATAGTTTACTTTACAATGTCTTTTTAGGTAAAGTTTCGGCTACGATCGAAGGCTATAAGATATAAGATTGAAAGGGATCATAATAGGTTATTAAGCGACATTATTTCGTATTGATACCATAGTAGGATGAATAAAAAAATATGTTTAAAAAACTATGGATTATCACTGCGTGACACTGGATTTTTTTCCTGCGATTTTATAACTGTTTCTGCATATTTAGAGGTCCCAGATCAAGAAAATAGTATCAAGTCAATTTCCATCAGCTCTAGTTTTGAAGATATAAGGGTATGCTATTTTCACTAGAAATTACAAATGAAATACCTCATTTTCAAATAAAAAAATTTACTACATGCTTTCAAATGATCTTTTATGAGATTTTCTACAGTGAACAAGTCTAGGCTGATCTCGACGTAAGCTCCAACAATAATCAGCCATCATATGGACGTCCCATCTACCCTGATAGCGCTCCTCCATAGTCCTAATGTCTTGGTGGAATCTCTCGCCCTGCTCCTCGCTAAAATCTCCAAGATTTTCCGGAAACTTGTCCAAATGCGAATGCAAATAATGAATTTTGATGCTCATGTTGCATCCCAGCTCTTTCAAATTACATAACATGCTTTCGACTAGCTCAACATAGTTGTCCGCCTTCTTGTTTCCGAGAAAATTTTTGATTACTAAAACAAATGATTCCCAAGTTTTTTTCTCGATTTCATTTAAGGAATTGATAAAGCTGGGATCTTTTATAAGTTGCCTTATTTGTGGTCCATCAAAAATACCAGCTTTCAACTTCTCCGCACTCAATCCTGGAAACTTACGTGTAAGAAACGCGAAACACTCGCCTCCTTTGTCAAGAGCCTTGACAAACTGCTTCATAATGCCAAGTTTTATATGAAGTGGTGGCAGGATTATGCGGTCACGATCAACTAAAGGAACATTCACAACATTTCTTGTACCCACTGTCATCTCCTCTCGCACCGGCCACACTTTTTGACACCAATGACGTTGTTTATCTCGACTATCCCACAGGCACATAAAACAAGGGAATTTCGTGTAACCACTTTGTTGGCCAAGAAGAAAATTTACCATTTTCAAGTCAACACAGATGAGCCAGTTGTGTTCCTGATACTTAATTTTCTGTATCACTTGAGATATATTTGTGTAATCTTCTTTCATGGTAGTTGAATGTGCTATAGGTATGGACGCGTACTTGTTACCATTATGAAGCAAAACACACTTTAAGCTTTTCTTACTGCTGTCTATAAACAAACGCCAATCAGCTGGTAGATACTCATGGCAGCCCATGATTTGTAGTAGACCTTTGATATCATTACAAAATACCAAATCATTTTCCTTAGAAAAAAATGGCAAAAAATCCTTCTCTCGAGTACGATAAAACGTTATTTTTGTTCCTTTTGTGAGTAAATTCTTTTCTTTTAATCGAGATGCGAGCAAACATGAAGCAGTTTTTGATAAGTTTAGGTCTCTAACTAAGTCATTCAGTTCGTTTTGATTGAAAGGTTGTGGTCCCGATTGCAACACATCAAAGTCCGAATCACTATCTTCTCTTTCTACGTTCAGCTCCAAATCCATTAGAGGGTCGTCAGAAAACTTTGATGGTCCAGCCTGTACGTCATCAGAAAGGAGTTGAGGTCGTTTGGCTGATCGTAAATCAGGATATATCCACTTGTTTTTATTGGTAGAGTTGATACCGTTAATATTTACCATACAGAAAAAGCAATCATCGTGATGATTTTTAGGTTCTTTCCAAATCATGGGTATTTTAAATTTGATAGCAGTCCTTTTTCCCTGCGACCATTGACGTAGACACACGACGCAATTTTGACACACAATATGAGGCACCCATTGTTTATCTTGATTGCACAGTTCTATTTTAAAGTAGTTAGAATACGCTAGTTTTACAAATTCAGAGATAGGTTTTCGGTATTTTTCGAAAACATATTCACCACAGATGTAGCAAAAGTTATTCGGATTATGCAAACAATGTCTTAGAGTAGAAGCCATGTCGAAAATAATAAATAAAACACTTATCTACTGGAGAAATTGCGATGATCGAAGTAAAAACGGCAAATGAGGTTAGTTTGCTATAACTCAAAAACTAGAGCTGTCACAGAAAAACTGAGGGTATATTTGAAATCAGAGCAGGAAATCCAGCAAGAATTAAAAAAAAAATCCGAGGAAAACAAAAAAAGTGCTAATTTTGTCACGCAGTGAATTATTTTATAATTTGTACATAATGTAACGATATTAAAACCACTTCATAAAGCAGCTTGCAAAGCGCAGTCTGCCTCAAAACAACACAATACATTACCCCATCACAATACAATAAAACGAAAAACCGATTCCACCGAACGTCAATGTACGTCAAATCTTGTTCACTCCAATCAGCACGTTGTCTCCTAGTTCCGTTCTCGTCAGACGTTTCACGTCGCGTCTTTTTTGTCGTTCACGTTCGATAACGTCATACGTACAAAAGAGTCTGTTTATTTTTGAATTGTTTTGTTTTAATGTATTGTGATTGATGGGGAATTGTTTTTTAGTTTGAAAATGTGTGAATTTTGTTATGTTTTGAGAGAAGTTCAAATAGTAAGATAACGATTCTTTATTATATAAGTGTCTCACTGTAGGGCAAAGGCATCCCTTTCTTTTTCCGCTGTACTTTTGACGTAAACTATGCCAGTCTTTCTTGTGTAAATCTAGTTCGCATAATGTGAAGTAAACAAATAGCACTTCTACAATCGACTTATGGTTTAATTTGACTCTCACTCTGGGAAAAGACTTGTGTCTAGTGCTGAAACTCTATTAAGTGAGATTCATTTTCTCTATACATATTTTTTTTTATATCTGTGCATATTTGAAAAGATTTTAAGTAGGATATTACATTTCAGTTTACTCTGAATTTGTATACTTGTAAGCTTCTTATACATATTTCTAAATATAGCAAAGTTTGTCGGTAACCGAAACCCGCAATGAAACTAAACACAATCGTACTTACAACAATTCCTAAAAACAGTCTAGACCGAAAAATCCAGCTCAAAAAAAGGCTAAAAACCTCTGTATTTTACAGCCTAAAAATCCCAGAAACCCATTTGGACGGTAGCTCGGCCCGTAAAGGATACGATATGCAAATGAATGCACTTCTTTCAAGTTTCATTGCTCCCTAGGCGGGTAAAACCTGGAGGCGAGACAGTAGCATGTGTCTTGTCTTATCTGGTCTGGTCGTTAGCTTGGATAGAGGCTTCCTCGAGAGTTATTGAGGGAACTGATTGGGATTGTTTTAAAGGTAAGGTTTTATTCAATTGGATTTTGGGAGCTGAAATATTGGAGGAACGTTTGATAGCTTTGATGCTGTTGAAACATAGAGCTTTGTAATCGTTGTGCGATGTATTTGTACTGTGGAAATTATTATTATTGATTGTTAACTTAGGTATTTGCAATAACATAATAATAAAAGATTACAATTTTCGCTACCGTTACTGCTTTATATTAACGGTTACTAAATAATAGGTAAATGAAATGCAAGATGAAGAATATAGTTAAAAACCTTAACAGAGGATAGGCTATTCTTATTCTCAAAAGTCTATCAATCTATCAGCACACCTTCAGAAAAATCGAATCCATTAAGTTACGAGTGTGTCGGAAACTTGTTACCCACGATATCAATTATCACTTCACACTTGTATCAAAATAGTTTTTTGATATTTAATTATGAACAAAATGCATCAAAAGTCGAAACACAATAACATTCCAGCCACACAAACAACAAAGCATCTATCAATCCAAATTAATTACGAAAAAATGTTCAACTTGATCACAATGTTCAAATGTTCAACTGATCATTTTGATTACTTGATCATTGTGATCAATCTGAATGATTGACCAAGTGGCACAGGTGTTATAGTGATGAATAATATTATAATTGCGGTCGGATACGTCTTAATATCAATAAGGCGGGCACGGCAACTAATGCCTCTTGTATAAACATCAATCAATCAATACGAGTGATGTGGAGCCATGGTAAAAAGTTGAGACGCTTTTGAATAAATGTGGATGCGCCTTTATTAGATTATAGATAAAGTTAAAATTATTACTCAAATTGAAGTTAGATTGTATATTATAATGACTTTCAGTTAGTTTTCTAATGACGGTTCAGAAAGACTTAGGAATCGGTATATATTTTTTTCTAAATCAATGTGATTCTAGAGTTTCCAAATTTCTTGTTAAAATGCAAGCAACCGGTTTTCATTTGTATATGTTACCATAGTAAACCAAACTACTAATTTCTAAACTCGATGTTGAAACTACAAGTTTGGAGTTGCATAATAAACTTACAGATTTTTTCACCAACTGAAAACCTTATTTTTATGCACCTTAAAACCAATTTTTAAAAATAAGTATAGCACAAATAGTAAAAAGAAGTTTAATTTAGAAATCAGCCCATCATTTATATTGTTTTAAAATCAATTTTAAAATCTTAAGTCGCATCCACTCTATTCTTTTTCCACGTACCAAAGCAAAAAAACTAGCTGTCGGTCCGGCAACAAGCCGCTGAAGGAAAGGTCGTCGCCACCGTGTGTGTTCGCGTGTTTGCTTGTTTGTCTTCCACAGAAATGACCGTCAGGTGCAGCGCTATGTACTCTTTGATTTTACTGAGAAATGCTTTAAGGCGTTTGATTGTTTTAAGTTATTTGAATTGTTATTATACTGTTTGCTTAGTGTATATTTTATGTTTATGTTTTTGATTAGATTTTCCAAAACTGTGATTAATTTTCCAGTATTGTGTATTGGCAAAAGTGCTCGCTAGGTGGTGGTCTTTGCAACTGGTATTGATTTTATGAAGAAAAATAAAGTGTATACCTGCGTTTGGTGCAATTTGTGAGTCTAGTAAGGCCATGACCCATACCTAGCAGTGTGTAAAGCTTTGAATTAACTTGGGACCATTTATTTATAAAAACTTCGATTTCTATACGAATACATGTTTGTATGACTCTCACATTTTTGTTTCGGGGTCTGATGCTGGGTGTGTTTTTTTTTGTAAACTAGAAAGCCTTATCACGATAAAAAATATTGGTAATCCGACAGTAGCCTTTAATATAATATAATTATCAAGCCAGAACCGTAGCTACTATTTAAAATATTGATAACATTTTACTGAACAAATAAATTAACCAGTCTCCTAATCCGACACTAGTCTTTTAAAACCAGACACAAATTCTAGACAGTCTTCATCAAGAACTTAATCCTTGACTAAAAATAGTCCAGCCTTTGATCAAGCGAGACAATGCCTAGAATTGTAGACTGAATTATCATTGGACTAGACATCCTTTGGTTCATTATGATTGACATCTTAATAATTGCCTTTGGATTATTTGCGTTCTGTCTGTTCATTTGTAAGTCTCTTTATTTTGTGTTTTGAAGGTTTTGTTTAGAAAATTAAGTATTAGATGAGTACTTCAACCTCATGTCTTTTATGTTAATGTCCCGATAAAGTAGGTATCGCTTTAGTTTTATATGATCTTCAAAAACTGTTATTTTTGATATTTAATTATGCGATTATGATGCGACGGTTTGTAGAAAAAAGCTTACGTTCTCTTATGGGACGGAAAAATTATGGCTTTTCACATATTATTACGCGTTTCTCTACCGCGGTGGTCTTAGGTCAAAATGAAGAAAGGGTTAGAATTTTTTCCAATAACGGGACGTTCTTGCGGGACTGTAATGAGTCAAGTATATACAATTTTCGAATTCAAAATTTCTTTAAGCCCGTATTTCAAACTATAATTAGAATATTTTTTACCAAAATTATTTTGGTCAATGTCATTTTTTCAAAGCCGTCTGTAGTATCGGTTATAATGCGTTTCTAGTTTTTTCTTCACTGACAGGTGTCATTTGATTGATTGATCCTTGTGTGCTAATAAATAAATTAATATTTAATGCTGCTAGTTGACAAGTTTTATCTGTGACTTCGCTTGGAAAGATTTGCACTGAACTTTTGAATATTTTACGTCGAAAAAGTATGATGTGATTGAGAATTATAAAAGATTCCAAATTAAATTCTTCTGACACTATTTTCCCTTTACTTAAATGTCCTCTTATTTACTCCAGTCTTCTCTGTTAAGTATGTCAACATTTTAAAGCTGCTATGTTTGTTATTTTTTGGAGCATAAATAGAATGTAATTCATAACTAACCATCGTATAACAATTAATATTTTTATAGACTGCAAAAAGAATCACTCTTCCATCATCCAAAGTCCGACGAGTATCATTCTATTTATATCCACAAAACATGCTCTATAAAACAATTCAAGTCAAACACACTTAATACATTTTTTTCTCAAATATAACCCATAAACATTGACGTAAAAATCAATCAATAAAATATAACAGACATCTACTTAAAAGCAAAACGAACTACTAATGAACAGCGTTCGAACACACACGCAAACAGACACACACGTTTGTCAAACACCTTATTCTGAGAGGAATAGAGTTGAAAATTGCTTGTTTTGATAGTAAAACAGAAAGATGTAATGTCAATAAAGATTAAGCGGATTCCCAGACTCGAGTTACGCGTTTCAACGGACAGACGGACGGACAAAATCCGTTGACATGTGATTGACAGCGAGTCGGTGGCTCCATCTTCTGTCGTTTACATTTGACGTTGAAGGGTTAATCTTTGTCAGAGCGTGTCGCGAGCTTTTTTTACAAAATGTTATTTTAAAGTGAAATAAATGCAGTGGATTTTGAAACTGTTTTTTTTTACAAGTACGTACGTGACGGTTTGAAAAATGGTGTAGTCGTTTTTATTTAGAGCTTTTTTGAATTTTTGTTTCAATAAATGAAAATTATAATTTGCAAATATATTTGCCAAGAATTCAAACCTTGTTTCAGCGTTAAATTGTAACCAATTTTTAGACTAATATCGATAACAAATGATTTTATAAAATGCCAATGCTTGTTCATCTCTAACCCCCGGTTTCTGAGGTACCTACATTAAACCGCGCATAAGTTGATGATAAAATATATAAGACTCTTATTAATTCTCTTCACAACATGACTTGTATATTAAAGGGGAACAATCCAAAAGCAGTCTATTATAGTTAAAAATATTTTTTAAATACACTCTTGTCAAAATTCGATTTCTCTTAATTGATTTATTTCAAAGCTTTTCACATCCTTAACCAAAGGTCTCAGGTTTCTTTTTATTTAAAACGACTTTAAAACAACTAAATTCACTTAAATCTTGTATATTTAAAAACGATTTACGACCACAATTCCTTAGAGCAAAAATATTTATACCACCAATAATTTTTCATCAATATTTCATAAATAAATCTTCAAAATAAATACAAACAGGAGTTGGTGAAACGTTAGTTTATTCGCCATGACATACAAATGATTGATTAGAGAGGTAAATATATTTTCTTTGGCATCAAATGTTATAATTATATCTGTCCGTCCGTCAGTCATCGGCCATCACTCTCGCGCCCAATGTGTTGGCAGAGGGAAAATTTGTAGATAACTAGACAAACGGTGTGAGTTTTCTTGGAATTTCGAAGAGGTTAGTGGAGCAAATGTGTAATAATGATGCAATACCTGCAGTGACAACTAAGTACCGGTTTTGAGTTTCCCGGATAAGTGTCTGATAGCGTAATTGTTAGATAAAATTACAGAAAATGTATGAAAATATCTGTCAAAATGTTACTAGTTAATCTTATTTACTGAAGAGTATTAAATACTATGTATTGTATTGGGATTCGTTCCCAAGTGAGGCTTGATTGGACATTTTTAAGGAGAAAATGTTTTGGATCACTCTTAGTTTACTACACGCTTTTAATCTAACTACTACTTGCTAGTAAGAAACAAAATTAATACACTGTAGAATTTTTTTATGTATGAAGACACGAATACTTTCTTTGCTAAATAGAAAATATTTTTTTACCACAACGAACTGATTTGGACCTCGTAGAGAAGTGCTTTTATTACAATTTTACCATTTTTATACGGTAATAATTTGCGTGAGAAATATCTTAGTCAATCAAAATTCTTGTTTCGTAGAAATATTTCTGTATATTGACAAACAAAGACGGAATGTGACAGACAGACGACAGACATTTCTGTTACAATATAAGTGAAAATACACCTAGTTTTGTATTCATTATCACAGACTGCTCACGTCAATCAGCGTTTGACAAAAACCCTTATTTACCTTTACTCGACAAATGTATTTAAAATGTGAGTAATGTTGTTAGGAAGTATGCATATTAGAGCTTTTGAATATTCAATTTTAATCTTTTAGCTAAGTATGCGTATGCGAAATCTATTTTGTCAGCGCTAATCTTGAAAACAACTGTTCGGAATCTAATAAAACTTTTACTAGGATATGTTATTTTTTTTGGGATATATGTCATATTCTGAAAAATATGGGCAATTCGTCTTATAATATCTAGGTACGGCACGTAGAGATCCCAATCAAAGATCTAAATTTCAATTTTAAATTAAAACAAACTTGTTGGACATGTTTCATGCAGTCCTCTCCACCGTAAAAAAAGAACAGAATTAAACTTTAGAAAAATATACAGAGCAACATGCAGTATTTGCAAGTAACGTAACAAGAAAGACCTCATGTACACACATCTTAAAGCAGTCTGTCCGTCGTCGCGTGAAAAGGAACGCAACTTGGCAATTATATCGTACGTACGTCAACGCGGACTCGCGCGTGTGGTCTTCTGAGAAACGGAACGTGTTAGCTCCGATGATGCGGCTGAGTGCATTTTTGTTAGATTTTAATGGAGTTGTGCAAGTTTGTTACTTTGTAGATAGATCTTAGCGTGGGATGAAGGCTAGGAAACTTTGCACATATGTATATTGAGTTGTATCCTTGTGAATCTAAGTATCACGATGTAGAAGGTTACCTTTCCCGTCGGCAGGTGTGATTTCATGTGAAAGATACATGTTTATGATGATTTTACACTAGAAAGAAGGTGTTTAAAATAGTATGACTGGCAAACCAGTCCATAGGGAAAATATAGCAAGTAAATTGCTGCAATCTCTTAAAAGATACTAAAGGCCAAGTATGCAGTTTTCCTCAAGATGTTATCCTTCACCGTTATTGTTACTAAGGTTACCGTTAAAAAGCAACATTAAAGCCAAGATTATCAAAAATCGTAAGTCGTTGAAATCGACACAGATACTATAAAATTAGCAGCCGATAACAATCCGAAAGCACAAAAGGCGAAACATAATAACTATGAAGACGAAAATCTGGTCCCATCAAAGCGAATCGATCGCATCAATAATAATCCGTGGAAAAAATGAGTGGGCGCCCTCAGATACAGATCAAATTAACGGTCAGACAAGCACAAAGACCGGCCAATCAGCGGCTCGATTCTTTCACAAACGTTTCACGTATTTACGTCACATTTCTTCGATTCTGCGGCACGTTCGCGACGTAATAAGCGGACGCCGTCCCCCGTCCGTCGCGTCCGTCACAAGAGGAGAAAATAGGGGGTAGAAGGGGGTGGCGAGCCAAACGGGCGTCCACCGGACTTAATGAAGTTTTCTCGACGATTCCCACAGGTCGTCACATGTGGGCAGAGTTTGCTGCGCACATATTGTACACGTCGCTATCGTCAGATATTGCCCGGGTGAAAATGTTTTAATAAGCGCATCCCTGGACGGCCGGCAGTTATGCTACCCGTTTCCCCGGACCGTCTTATTAATGTCTATTGTTTGCGAATTTTGCGTTATTGCGTTTATTGATGGCGGGTTTTTATCGTCTTAGTTATACATAATGTCGGTGAAATTGGATAAAGTTCTCATACTCGTAGAGACTCCTCACATCCACTTATTATGATATATGTGGAACTACAAGCTTAACCCGCGACAACGTTCGCGTGAATGTTAATTTACGTAGCCTATGTTTAGATCCTTAACATTTAATATCTCTAAGTAAAAAAATATTAATACTGGTTGACGGGGTCAGTCCATAAAAGTATATCAGACATTCATACATTTTTGGAACATAAATATACAACTTTGTCGAATCAAATCTGCATAAAAATATTAAACAATCTATCAATCTGCTTAATTTCAATTACAAATTAATTTATAGGTGTCGTAAAAAAGGAAAGCTCTGATTCAAAGTGCAAATGAAATGAGCCTTCAATTTTATATGTCAATCACCGGAACATGTGTTTTTAACGTGTAGTAATTACTCATTAATTTTAACATTGAACAACAACTGATACTGTCGTACTTGTAATTAAATATGTATGGAACAAAATTTTGTAAATCATACTTTGACATGTCGTGGATTTGATTCCTTATAGATGATTGCGTCTAGTACTTCATCTCCGTTGTTTGAATGTTTGTAAAAGATCTGCTCAAGAGTCATTCCTAATACGAGAGTTCACTTAAGTAAATAAAATCTTACTTACTAATATTTTAAAGAGAGAAAAGCACTCTGCGGTACTACCTAACATATCTAAAAAGTTTTATTTATCGACAAATAATTGTACCGAAGATGCTACTTCTAACCACTGTTGACCAGCTAGCTACTTTGTATAAAAATCTGATCAACGCATCTAGCGGGCGCCGTAGGAACATTTTTTCAAATAATTTTATATGATTTGATATTCAATAGTACCAACTCTGAACAACCGATCTAAATACACTTAAATATAATATGTAAGTAAAAATTTACCAAAACACAGATCTTCATCAATCCGTCATTACTCTAAAACGATCTGTCAATAAAAACTCATGAACATTTCATCTAACCCTCTCGCGAACGTTTTAAATTCGTGCCATTAATATTGAGCTAACGTTGACAACAGGTTAGCGTGTCACGCGACCTTGACCCCCGTTATCGCCCCTCGTTAATCTCAATATGGGACGAATTACTTCTCTGTACGGGACTTTTTATAAGCGTTTATGCATGTAAATTGAAATTTGTACTTAAATACTGCTACTGTGAATCTTGTCTGTCTTTCTGTAACGTTCTTACGACTAAATTTCTTAAAAAAAATCGTGAAATGTTACCTGGAGATTGTGCAGATCAAGAATAATGCGAGCAAGCTTTTTTTTCCAAAATCAGTCCCCAAAATGCTGTAATATTATTTGAAATATTAGCGCAGACGCGCGTTTCCAGCAGCAGCGTGGGAGATTTTTAAAACGTCCTAATTTCAGGCACTGCAGTTTTTTCAGGTTTAGTATCATAGAATTTAAAAAGGTACAATAAAGTGTAGTAACATTGGTACAAAGAGTATTTTCAACTCTTAGCCTCTAAGGTCAATAGATAATTCTATTTGACAAGTTACACCCCTACCACACAAAACAAAAACTTTTCAAAGACAAAATTCAATTGCCAAAAGCACTTCTTATTCAAATATTTAATCAACACACGTCCACTTGGCTAGGACCCATTCTTAATCAACAAAAGCAAATGTCGTTCAGCTATTTATTCTAAAGTACTCGCAATCCAAACTTCGTGCGTTCGACCGGGCTGTCCGGGACGATGTCGTCCAAATTAACAAACTTTGCCCACCCGCTGTCTAGTTTTTACCTTTTGCGATTTATTTACATGTCAATTGTTAGTATGTGTTTCTGCATCTTTTTACGGTCACTTGTATCTTAAATATATTTCTTTCTTCCTGCCTATCTGATCTTTCTCCTCCACTTCGCTCTAAAACAACACTGTAATAATTTTTTTTTCATTTACGAGTTTTCAAACATTAATGTATGATTTTCTATCACTTAATTTTCGTTCGAATAAAAAATCTCTGTTTTTGTATTTCGTACATACCTGCCTACACCTTTGGGTATGACTGGCGTGGTATGTAGGTATGTATGTATGTAATGAAAAGTAAAAACTTAATTTCATAAATTACTTGGATAAAAAAAATATCAATTATTTGTATAAAATAATTATTCATAAGATAACAATGATAGTATAATTCTTTCATCACTATAAAGTTCAAAGTATATCACAAAATATAGTCAAACAGTCCCGTTTCTTTAGAAACCAACTAATGAGGGGTCGTTTCTATTAATTTACAATCTTATTATTTTCCTCTTTCAAATTAAAAGCATCTACTGTATCAATGCTGTTCAAAGCTATACTAGCTTACAAAGTTGTATTCACCGGCCGGTGAAAGATCGGAGGGGTGAGCAACCTTCGGTGCAGTCTGTTCTTAGGTAAATCTATAGCAACTTACTCATAGACAGAGACACAACTCCATGTTTTTGGAGCTGTTTAAAATTTGGCTTGTCTGATAGTGTTATATTAAATCAAAAAAATTTGAATTGATTAAAATAGCTATTCTGTTAAACAACTACTAGATCTGTACTTTAATCAACGTTTCGCTTAATTTTTATTTATTAAATCTCTTCTACGAAGTTATTACTTTGTCAATCACATAGTCAAAGGTCGAAAGTATAAGAAAAACTAATTAAACATAAAGCCACATACACACTATTATCGGCATCGATAAACGTGACTACTCCCTAACTCCACAAAGCACTCAATAACGCACAACGGGAGTGCATTAATGACATTTTTCACATGTTTCTTACTCCGATCACAGGTCAAGTAGCCCCCTACCCCTATTTCACCCCCTAGGGGGTGGTAAGAGGGTGGTTTGAAGGCGCAGACGTCTCCCGTCAATCAGTTCGACTAGACGTGACTTGAATGTTATAGAAAAGTTCTCGGACCGTTAAGACGGGGTTTTTTTTATGATCGACGATTATTCGCGGTGGTAATCTCGCCGATGTGTTCTATGCTTTATGTGGTGTTTGTATTGGTTCTGCGTTTATGTGAGGGTAGTTCTGTATTTATTTTTATTGTAGATGTATTTGTGGCTGTTTGTAAGCATTACGACAGTTTGCAGTCGATGCATGTGTTTGGGAATTGGATAATATGTTTAGAATAATATTTTAAGTTCAATAATTTTTATATCATAACTTTTAGACGAAATCAGCTCACAGTTTTAAGAATATTGAGTATTTTTAAAACTTAACAATTCACACATTTTCAAAGTTTATCTTGGAGGTTAACTTACTAAACTTAGAAAATGTCTCATAATATGTCCGCTTCCGTATTTACATTTTCAGCCGTACTGTCCCATTGCAGGGCAAACGCCTCTACCTTTCTAAAAACTATAAAGCCCACTAAAAACGTATCAATCTTTTCTCAATAAAAAATAAAACGGTTGCAGTATTGTGTCCGCTGACAGCCCTGCGTCGTCCGCCGTCCATCAGTGACGGGTTGTCACGTCGCGTCACGTGACGCGCGCTCTTGTCGCCTCTGACAAACACAGTGGACGCGACGGGATAGAACTTTATTTGCTTTAGTTATAATAGGTTTTAGTTTAATTTTAATGTTTTGTTTTATGTTTTATTGGTTTAAATTAAGTTATTTTTATGTAATTGAATGGTGGAATTGTCTGTCAAATTTTCAGTTTGTGATAGTTAACAATTTGAAACTCAAGAAAAAATTAAACTAACAAAAAATTTGATAAAAATATTACAGAAAGCTAGCAGATTATCGACTTCAAATATGGCATGAAAAGAAACGTATTGCAGAAATCTAAGTCTGAAAAAGCATGATGAATAGAAAACAGCCACTTTGCAAACATAACCCATCACTACACAAGCGAAATTATTCAGAAAAAAGAACCCAAAAATCTCCCGAAACTAACACTGCATTCAAAAATCACTGGCCATTCGTTCATTTCTTTTTTAAATTCCGCTTACGACCGAATAAAACCGACGTAAGGTGATCGGTGATCACTCGAAACCGACGTCGGAGTGAATGAACGAACGGATGAATGAAGTGAGTGAGTGGAGTGCCGCAGGACACCAGTTGATCAACCATGATGCGCTCGTGTCCGTCAAAGTCATTCGGGTTCAGTTAGAGAGGAGACAGTTTGAAATTTGAACGTTTGATTTTTTTATTAATTGGCAATTAATTTACGGGTTAATATAAGTTAGTGTTGCCAATTGCGTACATTGAAATGTTACATTTTAGGGACAGAACATTGAATTTTTTTGAGAACGCAATTTTATTTTTGGGACATGTTTGGAGGTCAATATAAGCTTAACTTCAAGTTTGTCCCCACAGATGGCCAAAAATAATATTGCGCATTTGTGATGTTCTTTCTGTACATAGTAAATATTACTTTTCTTTTTCTTTCATCATTGTAATTTAGTGCAAAAATTGAAACTTCAGTCATGTTATGACTAGCATTGATTTAAGAGCAACAAAATATTGAAATTTTTCTATGAAGATGAAAGTCGTAACTCGTTATAATTCACTTCAATTACCAAAATATTGTCTCAGAATATAACACATTGACATCGTAACAATAGTACATAAATAATAATTATGTGTTATCGTAAATAACGTTTAAATATGCAGTATGTACGTCAACTAGCTATTATAAATATCAGACTGCTATTTAGTAGGAGTTTAGTACCGGCTGTTTTGTCTAGTAACGTTATAATAATATAACGATGCTATTGTTAATGCTATATTTTATTAGCAGTCGACAATTATATTTGTTTACGTTATAAATGAATAGTCATGTCATATGTTGATTTAATTTTGTGAGTTGAAGATCGGATAGTGCAATATTAGGGTAGAAGACCAATTTAGTATTAACACTAGTTTTGTACCCAATTATTTTGTAATTAGAAGCTGTAATAATTTTGTAGCATTGGTCTTAACCTAATAATTCCTATATTTTTTTCGCTACTTATTTGTAACATTATTTTAATTGCATTATCTTCATTTACTGATAAAGCTACTAAATCTTTAAATAAACTAATAGAGCATTTTGGCGGTTAACCCAATACTCTGAATCGAAATTAAATAAATGAAAATTTTAAATAATTACCTGACAAACGAAATTTGCACGAACTTAATTTTCTTTAGATATGAGAGTGACACCTAAGATATAAAAGTTGAGTATTATAACATATTTTTTCCTGCAAAATTACTACAATTTAAAATAATAATTATATTCAAACAGTTACAAACCTACCTATGACGTCCATTTTATTGAGCGATTTCACAATTTTATTTACAATAACTCTACAACACGGGCTATCGAGCTCACATTAAAATACGTAGCGAAATAGTGGCTGTGTAAATCAAAAAGCTATAAAATGCCACAATTCGGCCGAAGCCGACTCCACACTAGTGTACCGCTTGATTTATTCGCTCGCCGTTTGCCGGTGCGAAAACGTACCTAGTGACGTCACGGCTTTTGTTTTTCTGTTTTTTTACAGGCTTTTTTATTGATGGCGTTCAGATAAAAAGTGGTTGTGATAGGGTTACTACGGTTAGTTCTAGGCCTTTTCTTCCTTTTTCAATGTTGTTGAATTTTTTGATGGTTTTTTTTCTTTTGCATCTGAGATTGTTGTACGATTTACCATTTTTCAAGTTTGGTTTCTAATGTGTCTAAGATGTTAATTTTTGTACTAAAATTAATGATATTTTATGTACTTTTCAAAGAAAAAATTGCTATAATTGTACATCAAGGTTCCGAGTCCTGCAATAAAACGAAAAGCTTATGATTTACCCAGCACTCATACAAGAAAACACTTTAAAACAGCACTAAACATAAGTGAACAATACACTAATAGCAAAGCACTTAACTTCTAAAAACCCCAGACACTATAACCCGTTTTAGTGTTAACCCTGTCAGTGCGGGGCTAAGCGTGGCGTCACAATTTGTGAATGATTTTACGTTCCATGTCCCGCTCTGGGCCGTCCAGCCCATTTCATAGCCATTTGTCAGCCGAGCGAAAAAGATGCATGTAGGATTCGATGGTACGTTTTTTTTGGTCGATTTTTAGGCTTTTACGCGAATCCATTGACACGTGAAAGTGTGTTAGCGTTCGTACGGTTTATAAATCTACTACGTTGTCGTGTGGTTTATACCGTTTTAATTTTTACGGTTTAAGTTTTTGTTTCGGTTTTTTTTTGTTGTTTTTTTTAGTGTGCGCTGTGGAGGGTGGTTTTGGTGATTGTCTTCATTAGGTATATGGGAAACATTCCTGTAAATGAAATAGAGATTTTTAAATTGTTAACTTAACAATTAATTTCGGTTGAAATAAAAATGAAAACTTGTGCTCTTCCGTCAAAATAAGGCCACCTACACGCCCGCCAACTAACACCACAAAAAAAATCGCATCAAACCGCACAATTCACTAACGCGTGCATTTTATAAAACGAGTGATTGAAGTGAACCCGCAAAAATGTCGGCCAACGACCGACGGCGCCAAACCGCGGCCAATTTATATTTCACTATTATACCGGGCAGCTGAGCCGATTTACGATTTCATTATACACCGCCTCGCAACTCGGTAACCCGTTGATTTAAAATGCACCGCGATTTTTGCGCGAAATATGTGTCGGACATCGTTGCGTTGCGATTTATTGAGACTTGTCTAGCTGTTGATGAAGTTTGTACGCTGTGTCGACGAATAAATGTCGTGGTAAAAAAGTTTAAAAATTAAAAGCAAAATTTTTCACACGCTCTATCGTTGGCGAACTACTGCCGAAAGTCCTTTTGAGTAACCTTATAAATAAAAATATATTTAATTAAACACAATTTACAGTACGGATAGTTCATCAAACAAATTAAAAGAAATTTATGTTTCAACTCAAAAGCTCACTATGACAGTTGACGTTGTGTTATTTTATACTGTTTTGTGAACATTTCTTATGATTTATTACTGATTTACTATATGAAAAATATCTTTAAAGGCAAGAAAAGGAAAGCTCTGAAAATGATAGCCAGAATTACACATAAAGTTTCTTTAAACGTAGCATAACAAACAATACTTTTCGTTAACCTAACGTCGCAGTATCCATAAATATCGTCAGCAGAAGTCCTCAATGCCACTGCATAAATACTTCATAACAATTGATCGCTGACACAGTAATTGCTAGTCGCGCAACCCTTGACGCCGTGAAGCATCAGTTATAGGAAATACTAGAATACTTAGTATCACTGGATGACTTCATGTGAATTTTAAAGACTGGGTGACACGTTTTCTTTTTGTCGTGAAGCTATGTCATTGCCACGTAGCTTTACTTGCGTTGTAGATTTTTCAGTCCTGTAAGTTGGAGCGTGATGTAGAATATCTTATATCTCGAAAATTCTACCGCTAGTTCCAGAGTTCGGATATCAACACGATCAAAGGAAAAAAAATCTAACTTACTATGACTGAATTTATTCTTTAGAGGCCATCATACCATTTGTCATAATAAAATATCCAAAAAAAAAATACTTTACTAGACAGATAGATTCATCAAACATAATACCAAAATACAACAGTAATTCTTAATTAAAACAATTATTTGCTATCAGCAAAACTTTAGGTAAATTATGGGGTGGTTGAACCCCAAAATACCACAAGCTTAGCGGGGGTTAAAACCAACGATACCCATAAACTGGGGTTTCAAGTTCTTAGTTACAACATGCAGCAATGGAAACAATAAAAAATAATTTATCCAGACGCCCGCTTTGCTACATAAATAATCATTATGAAACGCATTCAGACACAATTACATACTTGGGGATGGCTCGTTAAAAATCATATTCTAAGGGCGCTCGCACGCGGTGCGATTCTCCTACTCACGCTTGTTATTTTGGGTGTAAAGTTTTATGTTATGTAGGTTTAAGTAGTGTAAATAGACTTTGAAATACTTTAACAGAATAAGTAAATATTTTTAAGCTCCATTAAGTTAATTTTGCAACCGTTAATCACAGAAAATTTAGTATTTTTTTCTGCAATACTTACATGATTTTGATTTTACAAAAAAAAACATCGTTATGTTAAAAATAATTAACAATCAATACACATTAATAAAAAGTGCAAAATTCTCAAATGTAAAAAAAATATTCAATTACAATTTAAAATTTCACACTGCTCAACAAAAAGTTGCTACCCCGTCGCGCAATAATCGTTGGCAGTAGTGGCGCCACCCCAGTTAACACGGTTAATAATAGGCTCCTTACCCCCGCTTCTTATCTGCAGTATTAAACCATAAAACATTATAATTTACAACGCTATGTCGCTACGCTATGACGTTTCGCAGGCTCTCAAAGTTTTATACATTTTGGGGTGGAACGTTAGTGTTTACGGGCTGGGGTTTGATATTGTTTGATGTAATATTTTGTGTTTGCTTGTTATTTGATAGGGACAGTTGAGTGTTAATTTAAAGAATATCTTTAGACTTTAAAAGTGGATTTTTGTGCTTAATATTTGTTAGGTTGCTTCAGTTTCATTGAGAATAAGTGTTTTTTTTTTGTTTCTGATCGAGCTTCATTTTTTAAATAAGTTAATTATGTAAAGATATCAATAAAAGATATAGCGTTATATATTATGTCGTATTGCTAAACGCAACATTTCATAATGAAATATATTTTAAACAATTTCTCCCCTCAGTTACACAAGCTCACCCTCAAACAATCATCAAAACAAATAAGTTAACCTAAATTCCCAAAAATCCCAATCTTATTTACAAACAGAGAATCCTCATTCAAAAACTCTTTATCATAAATTGTGAAACCCAACCCATATTTCAGTTCCCCTCCCGAAACTTTGGGAGCCGTTTGATACTTAAAAATAACGAGATTCTAGCAAATATTGTAATAACCCGGTTCTCGTGTGCTTAGTTCAAAACCATTGTTTTAATAATGTTTCTTTGCTGATTCGCTCGGGCCGTGCCACCTAGGCACCTCGTCAATATACGGTATACACCCCCCCTTTTGTTTACATTTCATCGATATATTCTTGCAAATTTCACTTTCCATCCCTAAATACTTTACGTGTGTGCGTAATTGAGTGTGTTTTAATAGGTGTTTGTGTGTGTTTAGGCATGTGTATGTGTTGTTTTGCAAAATGTCGGCGTTTTGTTTTTCGGTACAGGTTATTGTTATTGCAATTTTATTAGGGAAAATACGTTTTTGATGTGTTTGGACGATAATTTTTAGGATTATTTTCTTATAATTATTGTGATTTTTGGGTGTCTACATTTGTAGGCTGTGTACAGCGTTTTGTATTCCGACTGTTATTTTAACAGTCATTGCAATTTTGGGGTGAAATATTTTTTATGAGGTGTCTATTTTCGAAACTTAACACTCTAAGCCTATTTGTTCCAAATTATTCCGCAATCATAGCCGTACATTAACCCTGAACATCACATCGGTCGAAACGACCAACGGATTACACTCTTCAAACAAGTTGATAGCTTTGTCGGCGAAACTAAACGACCCAATAAAAAAGTAAATATCAACAATCAGTGCCATACTCACGTATTATCCACGCGCTGTTTGCCGTATGTATTGTACCTAATATTTACAATATCTTACAGATAGAGGGCACGTGGGACGGAGTGCCCGCCGTCTTAACTTGGTTGGTTTATACGAGGCTTCTATCAATATTGCATGATAATGGGACGGTTGGAAGGTAGGAGCGGAAGCGGGTAAATACTGAAATGTAGGCAGGCATAATGTAAGGCAGTGCGGATAAAATGTATTCATTCCAGAGATTTCTCAGTCAGTGATACTAAAAATGTGTTCCATGATCTTTAAACATAGAGGTAAAGAAGACCTAAATGAAGTTAATCCTATACGCAACATTTAATATATTATTAGGTATTCTGCTGGGTTTAACTTACATTGTTTATTTAAATATAAGTGAAAAACCAGCATCAAAATTATCAAAACCTGTTACAAATAATCTGATTAAACTACGCAAATAAAAACTCTAACAAACAAAATTATTTCAAACAAGCTCAATATTAACCCTCGAGCGGCGAGGTGGGGCGAGAGCCGCGCGTGACTTGCCCCAACTCTGCCCCACTCTTTATCGCCGGTGCGTTTGCCGAGATTACTGCAAATCTACTGATTGCTAGTCCAGAACTATTGATACAAGCATTAACTCTGCATCGCGTAACATCCACTAATCTACCTTAATGTTGGCTTTGTTTCAGTAAATTTACTTTACCCGAAGCTTATCGTGTGATGTGATAGCAAATATTTTCTTCTATTTCATTGTTTTAAGCTTAGGCTGATTCAATAGTGGATGGATTAGAATATTTTATTTGTGTGCTCTTATTATTGTGTTAGGGTTTTGTGATGTGGAAATTATGGGAGTAATGACGTGTTTTAGGTAAATCAAGCTTTGGAAAATTTGCGTGAAACTGCCTCTGTGTTTAATTAAGCTTTGCTTCGTTAATTTCCTTGAAAAATGAAATAAACATACCAAATTATAGGTAAGGTTTTAGCGACTAGTTTCAAAGTAACACGGCAAAATATTTTTGTATGCTACGAAAAAAAGGTATAGCTTTTCATAATAACAGTAGTAACCAAATCGAATACGCCACCAATCCAAAATAAACAAAGCAACTCAGCACAAAAACCCGTACAAACAGAACCAAAACAGTCCCTTTCAATCTTTTCAAAACACTTCACTTAATACTATTGACACTTCATTCCACGCAAGAAAAAACGAGAAACAAACATACAGATACCGATCCTCTCTAACTTAGATAAGTGTTGCTCGTATTGGACAGGTATCATTATGCGGGCATACTTAGCCGGAAGGTAAGGGGTGGGGGTGGGTGGAGAAGAGGGGAGGCAATTTAATTCTGTCCACGTTCTAATAATGACCGTCATAATTCGTTCAAAGTGTCCGGTCTGGGACATTTTCGCCCCCCCGCGCCTCTGTTGGGTTGATTCCTTTGCATTTCCCCCCCCTTAATTCCATTTTCATGCCACCTTGCACACATTTGCGCTTCATCTGTGGGTTGTGTGTGTGTGTTGTAACTTTTGGGTGACGTTGCACATTTTTGCTGTTTACTTTTTGCCGTTTAAAGGGTGTTTTCTGATGGACTTTGATGGGTGGTGAAGTTTGAATGGCTGCTTTGAACGAAATATCTTTTACTGAGTTCTTTTTTAAAGAGTCATATTCTGATTTCGCTTTAGTGCAAACTCAGCACTGGTTAATATTGGATTGTATATATGTAGATTTTTCAAGAATTTGGTTTGTGAATGTGTGAATTTGTTCTCTAAATATACCTTTTCGTTCAAACGTCGAATTAAAAATAAGTATATTCGTAGCATTTGTTTGTTTTTAAACAAATGAAACCGCAATTCATTTACATTCAAATTACAAACATGATCAATTTTATTAAATTTTGCTGATGCTTTTTCGGACCCTCTATTTTGTAACCCCTTTCAGCCGTTGACCCTTCAAAGACATAAACATAATTCATAATATATTAGACCGTTAATGTCTTGGTGGGACCCCCACATAACACAGACCCTGGGGATGGATCCCACAATCACTAGGCACAGGTGATTGAAGATGACTTTCAATTATTTTAAATCTGATGTGATGGGAGAGATGGCTCTCGTGGCTAAGTAACAACAGCCGCAAGGATGGATATTTAAGTCGATCTTTAAGGCTAAGCTACCCTTGGCGAGGTTGTTCTTTGGATGGGTGACTATCTTACCGATTAAAATAATAGAATAATACCGATTTCTTCTATGTTTCGGAAAGCACGTTAAATCTGGTCCTGGCTGCCATTTTCGAAGATCTTTGTCCGTCGTTACTAGTAGTCAGGAGCTTAAAAGTGAGATTGAAAGCCTACTCCAACATAGTTGGAAGGAAGGCTATATGATATCTAGAAAACTATAAGTCATCAGTCGCTTCTCAAAATATCAAAACTATTATTATATTTAGTATCTCTTCGTAATATATAATAATAGGTTCTCTATGTATAACAAGTATATATTATGCAGATATATGTATAACAACTATATGCAGATAATATTTGTCGCATAGAGATAGGAAATGTCATATTACATGAAGATTAAAGTTTAGTTTATCTAGAACAAGACAGATTTTCTTTATTATCATTAATTAATTTATAATAATTGTTAATTGTGTTGTTTCTATGGCGATCGGTATCTGATATTCAATCATGTTTATCTACTTATCTTAGAAATAGGAAAGTTTTTTTTATTAATTACGTTTAAGGAGGTAATTAGAACCGTTGGGGATTTTCCTATCGGGACTTTTTGTGATTTAATGACTAATGTTTACCTAAACTAATTAATTTTTAATTATTACAGAAAAGTTGTAAGTTTTAAAAAGTGCTAGGCGTTTATATTAGCTCTCTATTATCAATGGTATCTCTACAGAGTGCCTCAGATTCGGTGACCGTTAAAAACATATTTTGTAGGAAAATCAAATGTCATAGTCTATTGCTTTTAAGTCTACTCTTAAATATAAAGTTGAAATTAAGATTATTAATCATTTATTCATTTAGTTTAAATACTTACGATTGTTAAAGTTACAACTAATGAATTCACTGCCAGTTTAAAATAAAGCCTATGAGAAGAGGTGACAAGAAACTGTTCTTTTTATCGCCAAATACATTTTACATACTGTACAGGTATTAAAAATCTATGAGAGAGCACGGAATATTGTTGATTAATACTCGTAATTCAATTATATGAAAATAATAATACTTATACAATAACAAAACAGGACGCCATATATCAAAGCAAATTAAAATAATAATTCAAATAACTGAAGTAAACCCTAAAAGAGCTGCGAAAAAATGAAACAATAAACATCACTCATTTTAATCCGTAACACATTAAAAAGATAATCTCACGTGTTCTCCCCAAGACGCCATCTTGGAAAATGGCGGCTTTATCAACACATGTAGCTAATATTACATTTGATTTATAAATGCTATATCGTAAATGGATTAGGGAAAACGTCCCTTCTGCGTGTACTTGTGTATTGCGTGTGTGTGTTATGTTTTGTGTGTGTCAATCGCACATATTGTGTGCGTGCACTTCTGTGTGTGTGGTCTTTGTAATTAGCGAGACTGTCTTTTTAATTTCCTTTTTTTTCTGTTGCAGGTACGTTTGTTACTCTGTTGAAGGTGGTTACGTAAGTCTAGTTTAGATTTATGGAGGTTTCGAAATCATGACTTTTAGCTCTACTCTCAGTCTCATTGGAAATTGTATTGGGATACTTTGGTAGGTTCTAGAAAATTGCGCTTTTTTTTTGTTAAGATTAGTGTTCTTTGCTCTCGTTGTTAAGAGATAACTTGATTATTATTACAGGACTAAGTTAAGACTAAATTTCTTGTTATATCAACTGATGATCTGAAACACAAACTTTAAGGTTAGCTTAGGCACTGTATTAATCAGTATTAAAAATACATATTTTCCTTTAATCACATGAAATATTTGCAAAAATAATAGATATTTTATTTTATAAAACTTAAACAAAAATCTAACAACAATCTTTAATTTGAAACAAAATATTGTGCACTTATTCCTACAGGCTTAGTAATTAGGGCGCGCACACATTACACCCATCGACGCGATCCAATGTTTACTGTTTTTAATTAGAGCGTCGATAGTCGATGTTCGTACGTGACGCCGGCGCAGATGCCTGCTATTGCGAAAATATTCATACGGTTTAAAGATCTATATTACTGTAAAAGGAAGAAGATTTTGTGAGTCTGTGTTTGTATAGCTATCCTCTGTGCACTCTATTATTATTCGATAAAATTTAATATTTGAAAGGTAGCACTTATATTTCAGCAATTTTTAACGAATTTAAAATAATAAACCTTTATCTTTGAAACGGGATTATAAAAAGGAATTTTAAAGCTAGGAATACATAAAATAAAAAAAATAAAATAAAAAAAATAATACATAAAGTTATGAATTTTTTACATGTTTTATTTGAATATAGATCTTAGATACAGAACATTTTTTTTACATGCTCATTTAATTTGTTGTTAAACTACAGAAAGAGTATGGAAATAATTTAACATAAAATCTTTAAATGAAATTCAATCACATATTTAAAAGAGATACCATATTAACAAATGCAAAACATTTTCATCTTCTCATGTATTTAAAAATCAATAAGCATTTCCTATAAAATTTTAATTAAACTCAGTGTTAGTCTTTATTACGTACAAATCTATAAAACAAAAGCAATTCAAGATCCTATATCACGAACGTCTAGCATCACGTACCACACTGTCGCATTAAAACGACTGTCGCAAAAAAATCGCCATTTTAACCTCTCCGGAGTGGATCGTTTGCATAATTAATGTTCGTAGATATTGGACATCGGCGAGCGACAATAGTATGGCTTCGCCTTTACAAAGAAAAAATAAAAACACGCACACACAATCGATTTTAAACTATAAGCCGCGTTATTAAGGTTCAAATTACTCGAACACGTTTTGTAAATTTGTTCATACACTATACTAAGTAATTGTAATAAATACACACTAATTGTTGAGTTTTTTCTCTCTTTGTTAGATAAGGAGTGAATTTTTAACAATGTTGGTAACGGGCCGGCTGTGACTTACTGTTTAATGGGATGCATTAGTTAAATTATTGTTTTAATACAAAGATGGAATAAAGGGTAATTTAATTAAAAATTGTAATGAGAATATGATGCTAGTTTTGAATTTAATACGTAAACAAATATGGTTTTGAGCACTAATAGTCAGTAGTATTAGTAATGTAGTATTTTAGCTGATAAACTTTGTGCTTTGATAAACCTAGTTCTTGAAAATCAGGACTGAAATTTCAGCAGAGTGTTACGACTTGAAAAACGTTGACGATTAGTTGACCTCTATTCCAAAAGGAAGTTATTGCAAATGTAACTTTTGACACTAGTTGACCTCTAAGTTACAATGAAGAGTTCCTAAATCATTATGAAAATAAATCTTTAAGCTTTACATTTTAAAATGGTGTAGTTTAGGATTGTAACCCGATAGTGGCCAGCGTGGTGGACTCAAAACCTAACCTCTCCCTGCGTCGAGGGGAGATCCTTGCTGAGCAGTAGGACAACAGACCTCTAGTCATAAAATAGACTGTTATTAAGTAACTTTTGACATAAGTTGACCTCTAAGTTACACTGAGGAGTCTAAATCATTATAAAAATAAATCTTAAAAATGGTGTAGTTTAGTATTCGTATTTTCGAACGTGTCCAGGTAACGTAACCTAAATAAACAATAATACATCATTACAAGTGACAAATGCTGACATTTGATTGAGATGATGTTGGATCAACATCCTTTTAGAATATGACGTGACTTGAGACCACCTTGGTATTATTAACTTTAGGGTAGTAAGAAAATAACATAAATAAGAAATTATAATATTTAGATAAAAGCAAAATACGTGACCACGAATCTATAAAGACTTAGGTGGTCTTAAACTTAAGCATAGAATGTTGGCTTACTTAAGTTAAAATATGGATTAATTTATTTACTTTTAAACTTTCGCGTAGTTTGTTTATTATTATATTACAATACGGGAATGAACGTGAAATTAGATTGGCTGCTGAATAAACTACTGTCGAGCATAATATGTACACCTCAATCTCAAAAAAGTAGTAACTAAAATACAATTTGAAATTAAAACATTTCATGTTCACTCCCACATTTAAGAAACACGTCTAAAAGCAACACTTAACAAAACAAAATCCTCATTAAAAATCACAAAAAAACGTATTCGTAAAAAGGCGAAGCAGTAACAAACAGCGCAGACAAAACATTTCAATTTTCCACAAGATCACAACGAATTAAGAAAATGCATCCGAAGCGAAGTTCGTCAAAAGAAACCTAAACAGTGGAGACATTCCGTCCACTGAATACAAAGAGGGAAAAGAGGGGGAGGTAGGGGGAGGGCAGGACAAAAAACATTTGCTTCTTCTAACGAAACAATCGCAGGCATAATTGATTTCAACGGAGAGGCGACTGCAAATGAAGTTGGACTCTTGACTCCTAATGTGCTCAGGTAGGTAGGGATTTCTTTGGTTTTAGTTTGGGTATATTAAAGTGGATTGTAGTTGGATATTTTGGGGTTCTGATTGTACAGCTTCTTAGATAGAATTCACTTAAATGAAATGGAATTTATTAAAAATAAAAACCCTTTTATTGAATGGCTTCAGCCTTTCAAATTACGGACGCATAATCTAAATTATTGAGCTTTATTTAGGCGGTTAATTATTAATAATGCACTGAAATTATTTTCTTTCTTTACGTCTAAATACGCTCAAATATTATTGTACTAAATAATTTTCACGCAGCTAAAATATATTAATTCAGCGTAGTATGATATACTCTAGCGACTTATTTCTATGCCCGACTAGGGCAAAGTAAATAAAAATTCAAATAGAAAAACCTAGAACAGATATTCCCAACATTGTCTTCTCCAAGCAATAACCGTTGAAACTTTACACAATCCAGATAAAACTGACTCCGGCTGCTGTAATCAAGAACCATGTACCTGATTTAAATATGTACACCGTCCTCCCGATGTTGCATTAAAGCAGACTGATTCATTAGTGTGGGCAAAAATACCTCCTTGTGCCACTCCTTAGTTGAAATTGCCATGTACTGTGTTCTGCGGATTAGAGATCGCGGGGTCTATAATGAGTGCAATTGTACGGGTTATTTCTCTCACGTTAATGGAGATGAATTTAGGAGAGTGAGTGAGAAGGAAGATTTTGAAGCTGCAGATGTATCAGATTGTTAAAGACAGTGCTTTGGAAGTTTGGTCAGGTAAATGTGAGACGGAGTTTTTTTTATGTCTTGCAGATGTAATAAGATGCAAATGATGTTACCTATTAAATAACAACTCATAAATATATAGATTAATGGTAATCGATTTGAAAATATAATATTCTCGTAAATGTTTAAAAGTGTTATGGATCATAATAGTTAAGGGCCTGCATTGAGAAAATAGAGTGTTATAAAACTCTGTTAAAATAGTGAAGTAGAAAATAAGTACGTAGCTACTGTCAACTCAAGAAATAAAATCTCAATAACACATTAAATCAGAAAACAAAAGAAACCGAATATGAATTCAACAAAAGTAAAAAACAAACATCAAAGTATCTAAATAAGGGCCGATGCAAACCGGCTACTGGTCGCGCACGATCGCCTAAATATTCTGATTCTTCGGTCGCAACGATTCATACTCGATGCATGAGCTAGATAGCCAATTTGCAGTACTCCCTCGTCCATTTCACTCGCGATTCGCGACTGTAGATATGGTAATCTTTGAAAAAGTCGCCGCGCAGTCGCCCGCGATTGGCCGCTGGGCGTGTACCGTAGGTCAGTTTATTGGGATGAATAATTTATATTGAATTATGGTAATGCCCGATTGACTGAGATCTGGTAAGTACTAGCCTGATTCAATGAGTTTGTAACATTGTATGTTCTGTGTTTTGATCTGACATAAGAATAACAAGTCTCGTGACTTTATTTTTATGTCTACTTAATATTAAGACGAAGTACTTCCTATATAGTATTTGGTCTAACTTGGATTAAATAGTTAAAATTGCGAATTCATACACTAGGCATTATCGTTTCCGATGTTTCGATTGTTCAACTAAAAACATTACTGACTCCTTCAGTATAAGCTAAGAGTGCTAATCAAATTCTTAAACAATATGTCTCCCCTTCTCGATAGCTACTCGATAGTCGATTGCAGCAGGAGAGGACATTATATATCCGTTTAAGAATGTAGTAACTATGCCTAAACATTCACAAAACTACAATGCACCAAGTAATCAGAATCACCATACTCTAATCAACTCAACTCCGCAACTTAAAACAAGTGGCCGTGCCAAGCGTGCAAACGTTAAAAACGTAAGACTGTCCCGCTGCGTCGGCTGTCTAATTGATAATTAGTATTCAGCCGGCCGGTGCAGGCCTACGTGTGGGCCCTACTTCGCCCACTGGGGCCCCCACCCCCCCCAAGGCGGTCAGTGCTGCATCAGCACGCCTAAGACGTCTGATATTGACGTAAGATGCCAACCGCTGGGATTGGAAGACGTGATTCGGAGCTGTTAGTTTTAGATTGGTGAATTGTTTGCCAAAGTGATGGACGGTCCGACGTTGAAGTGATTTTGTACGATTAATTGTTGGTTGAGGTGTCTGGGTGATTAAGAAACGTAGTTGTTCGTTTGTATAGGGTAGAATAATTGTTTGTTATGTTCGGTAGGTAGTGTAATTGCTTCTAACTTGTTAAAAGTAACAGATGAATGCTTGGAGATTATAATAAGACGTATGAATTTGAATGGAGCAAAAAGAAAGTTTGTAGCGATGAGTTGGGTTATTCGGTTTGTCTCTTCACCTATGGGAAAATGGACTGATTTTATACATGTATTGTATGAAGGAATGTAATACCTTAAATGGAATCTGTAAATATTGCATGTAATTGACATTCGAAGAAACATTAAATGTTATATTGATTGTCAAATCGCAATGGAGGAATAAAATTTCTACAAGATTAACTTTATTATTTATTATCAAATAAAAATAGTTCAATGGAAACTGCAGGAGCTACTCGTTTTAATAATATATCTAATAGCATATAAATAAATTCCTTGCATTCAAAATATCCACATAATTTCAGTTCTTATTACCTGTAATACCTGTAAAC
The DNA here is from genome assembly GCF_050436995.1 of Anticarsia gemmatalis. Lineage (NCBI taxonomy): Eukaryota > Metazoa > Arthropoda > Insecta > Lepidoptera > Erebidae > Anticarsia > Anticarsia gemmatalis. Next base: position 13,516,804 of record NC_134748.1, on the reverse strand, counting down.
CTGCATCTCATAACAGCCGGCGCCTTAATAATTGTAAATCTTGTTCAGCAATTAATAAGTCATAAAACTATTTCATGTCGGTTTTATACAATAAATTATGTCAATAAAGATTGCGAGGTGCAATTAATTAAATATGCAGAAGTCGTAAAAGTGAATATCTTTTGATATAACGAAAAAAATGCGCCAAGTCATAAGCATTAGCGGTTGTAAATTTTATTGCTCTTTAAAATTGTGAGGTTATCAGTAGATTTCCATAGTGCAGTGTTATATTTAAATGGATGCTGTTAACAGATCGTAAAATGTACTAATTTTACAAATAACACCGATTTGGTTTTTGAGAAAGTCTAAACAGCTTGTTTTTAAGATAAACCGTTGACTTCTGACGTGTGACTGCTTAAAGTTAGAGCTGTATTTTCGAACGTAAAAGTGTCGGTATAAGTTAGTTATCACATGACCTGGCAATTAAAGAAAAATAAAACAAGCGCTTACATTAATATTGTTTATGTTTACGGTTGTTGAATTAATATGAGATAAACATTTCATAAACACGAGAAAAAACTTGATTGAAATTGAATCTAGAAATCTGAAGAAAAATGTATCCTTATTAAAAAATAAACTAGTAGTAATGTTAAACCATGTTTTAAGCACATGTCAATGCAATCAAACATAGCCATTGTGCAGTAAAATAAATCAAATAATTGATTCGCATTCGCGTAGAACATAACCACCGAAACTTAACTTAAAATCATAATGACTTGAATTATGACTTTAACCATTGGAAAGATGAAGACCCACAGGTTAGCAGAAACATCAAAGGAAATTCAAAAAGCTCTTTTTCAATACATAAAAAAATTGTAAGGAAACTTTTCGCAATCGCTCTCCTCTTATAACAAAACCACGTTTATAATTCAGAGTCTAGAACTTCAATCACAGTCGTTACTGGACACATCAGACTATTTGACGTTTACACAGAACAGAAAACATTTAAATACAATAATGTAGTACGACATATTGCAATGCCAGGCTGTTAATACGTTTCGCTTCTAGGACATGTGAGTTTTACACGTCACGATAACTTGATGCGCTATTTTTAGAAATACCCTCATCTGCACGGTTTTTATTACTTTACGTGAATATGAACTTTATTTTAATTTAGTTTGAGATTATTTATGGTAAATTAGCAGTTGTATTCTACAGTAGCGATAAGTGTGAGTTTTCAATTTGTTTTATGCAAACCAGATACAGATATAAGAAACACACCAATGATTTTTCTACTTAAAGTGTGTATTAGAAATCATTTTCACTTGTTCCAACGGTGAAGGAAAACGTCGTGATGCAACCTTAAATGCCTGAGAGTTCTTATAACAATTCTTGAAAGCATGCAAAGTCCCTAACCGTGTGGTGGACTTAAGGCCGATCCACTCCCTTATTCCGGAAGGAGACCTCTATCCCGCAGATGGACATTAATGAGTTAAATTTATTTTATTTGTTTAATATAAACGTGAATTTGAAATTAACTTTGATTGTCTGTGTTTTTCTTAAAAACTATTTAACTTATTTTGTTTAAATTCAGCATCAATTTGTTACTTTTTCCTTATGTATATTTGCAAAAGTTAGCTGTTTATTTTTGTACGTATTTTACTGTCTCCAGCTAGATTTAATTAATGAATAATAATCTAGCTTATTAATTTATTATGACTTAATTTAAGACATCCCATTATTGCTACTTAGCAGCAATCTGTTAATGACAAAGCTAGATTTTAAATATCAAGAATTTTTTATTAATTAATAATGCAAATATTCATAGTCGTTTTGTTTTCCATAATTTATATGCTACTTAAAGATGTCTGCTAGATCTATGTTTCGGATAAGATAACAATTAAATATACAAAACTTCTCTTATTGATTTTTATTGTTATTTTTTACCGTCTGATACAACTGTTTTGTTGTTTCTTTTTCTATTTATAGTAGCCATATTAGTTTTAATAAACTCCTTCTACAAAACAATAAACTAATTTGGCATATCTAGACCCAAATCTTTGATGAAATTTCTTTTGTTATTAAAAAGATATCCGTAGCGTGGGCGCTGCTGATTTTAAAATTTACTCGAATTTTACAGTTTGGTTTAAAATAATACGTATCTCATTCATCAAATCAAATAAATCTTTCATCAGTCGTGTCGCCCCCGTGTCGCCAGCTATAAACGTCTTACAGTCGTCACTTGATGGATATACAACACGTTCTTCCGGCCCTTTAGTTCTTACGACTTTTTTATATAAATTTATCATTTTCAAGATGAAACGGCCATCTTTGATTAGTTGAAGTGATTGAGTGGTAGCACTTCCGCTTTAATTAACGCTTTTCTGTATATTTTTGGATGTAAATGTAGTTGTGTTTCGAAAGTCGATCTTAAATTAGGAAGGTGGTGATGGAGTTTTTTATTAGCTCCTTATTTAGGAACGATGGGTTGGAAAGGAATTTAGAAAATTAGAAATAATTTGAGTCTGTAAGAGTAAAAGGTAGTAACTGTAATTTACAAAAGCAGTGATTACAAATATTATGTCTGAAAATTTTAGAGAATCAGTTACGATAACGAAGAAAATGGAATATATTATATGCATAATTTTTACACATTCTCTGAAAATCGTAAAGATTTGTTTTTGCATGCTTAAAATCATTAATTTTATCTTAAACTACTCGACAGTATCGAATATTATTAAAATTATATTAAGTATGTTTAGTAATATAATCCTTGCTTCATTTCAACGTTGCATATTTACCCATGTATCCTGTTATAAAACTATCTGAATACATATGATTTATATACATAAAACTGAAGCTTTTATTAAATAAAACTCGTAAAATCGCTCTACACGTACAAATGAAATCATTCGGATATGTCTTCATTAATTTTGTAGTGAATCTCCTCTATTTGTTTATCAACGTAACCGGCACGCGGGTACATCTCTATTGTTTCTCAACGTAACCGGCGTGCCGGTACATCTCTAGTTCTCACTCACTCACTCTCACTCTCCCACGCCGCGCGCGCTTTGTTAGTTTTAGAGGTTATATGTGATACGAATAAGAGAGTCAGATTACTCAGATTGTCGCCTCACTCAACTAGTCATATTAAATAAATATAATTGGACAACTCATTAGTTTATGTGTATTGTGTATTGTCCTCCACTTCAATTTAAAGTATTAAACCAACCGTTTTATGACGGACTAGATTATGAATTTTATTGATTAAATTACTATTTATAGTAACTATTTTAATTTATATTTCTATATTAATATAAATGAGAAAGTTTGAACGTTTGGATGGATGTTTGTTACTTCATTACGCCAAAACTATTAAACGGATTTTGATGAAACTTAGCAGTTTTGTAGCTTATTTACTAGAATAACATAATATAGCCTGTCTTGTAAAAATCATCAGTTCAGAGGTGGTTTGAGTTTGAGTTTGGTTCGAGCTAAGTGCTATTTTTAATTAAATAGTTGCCCGGAGTTTAGTAACATGCCCGGTATGTTATGGTAACAGACTCGCCCCCTATTACATGTGTCCAACATTGTTAATGGCGAAACATGAGTGTATTGTCATGCACCTCTGCCTAAATCTTTAGGTATAACAGGCACCATGCTATGTACGTACGTAAATTTAGACATTAGAAATACAAGTGTCCTTCAGTGGTTTTGTCTGCGAGATCACATAACCCAATATATAATCACACTGCACGCGGACGAAGTAGCAGGCAATCGCTAGTATCAACAATTTTAATTGTCTATTAACGAATCCCGTGAAATTTTATGTAGATTTGATGAAATGTCATTAAAAGTGGTTTTACAGTATTTATTATAGAAATTCTCATGGTTCTATTTTAAGTCTTTATGCATAATACAAGCGATAGTAATATGACATTAAACGCTGAGTTTTAAGATGATATCAATAATAATAAATAATATACGACAGTTAATGCAAAAGATGAACTCCCTCTTTATGTTGATCATAACTAATCAAATTACAGAGCTTAGATATTGCTTTCAATATTATAAACTGATAAGGGTAGCTAAGAAACTGATAGTTTCTTAGCTTTTGGATATGTTTTAGATCTATTAGATTTATCTATTAGATATGTTTTAGATAACATATCTAATAGATGAAGTAAAAACAAAATCAAATGTAAAAGCCTTTGATACGCCATAAGCCATAAGTCTAAAAACGTATGAATTTATCACTACGTATTATAAAGTCCCCTCGACGCGTCTGTCTGTTTGTTTGCAATAAACGCAAAATCTACTGGGCTAGGTTTTAATTTTGCCATTAAATAGAGTAATTCTCAAGGAAGAATTCGATTCTTCTTTTAGAAGAAGGTAGTTTTCAGCAGCAGACATAGTGATTATGCAAAATATTTTAGTGTCACAATTTGTTAAGCAAATCCAAGGCAAATTCAGAGCGAAAGTTCAAATATACAACCTAATCAAAACATTACCAAGTATTAACTTAACTGATAAAATCAACATACTAAAGAACCGATTAAATACCCATTAAACAGTTTTACAACAATGAAAATTAATCTACCGTCGTACGCAGTTAAAGCGATATAAAAATCATTGATATAAGAGTTACTATCGAATTTCTTGTCGTAAAAAATATAATAAAAATGCCTCATTTGACGGAGTTTTAATGTAGTAATGAAATCAGATGTCATATCCGGAATAAGACACGCAAGTTCAATGAACTTTGATTTATTTGATGTCATCATTGAGGATTAGAAGTGATGAGATAAAATCTAATGATGGATAAAGAAAGGATTTTTTTGGAGATTTATAAGTTTTGCTGATATTTTTTGGGTTATAAGAGAGAGAGAGTGGCCAAATTGTTATCACTGAAAACCCTGAACGTTTTTTGAGTAAACTAGTTATCGAATGAATTGCAGTATTCTTAACATTTTTCAACACAAAAGTCGACGAACTGTAAGAATTAAACATTTAACATTAATGTTTCAAAATATAGACCAAGATTTTTGTAATAATTTGCAAACAATCTTTAGACCGTCATTTAGCTATCAGGTTAATGATAATTTTTCCATTTTGCTCAGAGTAAAATCTCTCAACATTAACCTAGAAAAATAACTGTAATGCAATCTTAGTGTATTATCCACTGATTTAAGTACAACCCTTTAATTATAAATAACAATACTTTATCAGTTCAAATAACCAACATAGCTTACATACATACAACTCTTCCTCCATACAAAACACCCAATCCCAGTTTTACGTTTCTCACTTTACTCGCGTGTATATCTCAAATACCTTATTTATAGCCGAAAATGGTTGAGTCGTCGTCGTAAAAAGTTTTAGTGCGTTCCGATTGAGGCACGACGTGCTTTATTGTTGTTTTTTATCAATATTGAGCCGTTTTTGATGGCCTGTTTAGGGTTATAACCTTTGTTTGTAAGAAGCCATGGAATTGTAATGGGTTATGGGTTTTGCTTGTTTGATTGATACTTTAAACTTTCGCGTGTTTAGTGTCTAATATGCAGGCAAGTTGTAACATTAGAAGCCAGCCTACGTTGAAGAGTCAAGCAAATAATTTTATTATGTTTGCCTGACTTTTAATTATGTTAACGTTATTAGGTTTGCGTTATTATTATGTTATTTTTTTTTGTTTAATAGACCTATTTGTTTGCTTAAATCAGGAATAAAATATATCAATATTTGTTTTCTAGTAGTATTATTAGCCATGTTGCGCACTTGAATTTTGATTATAATGACAATTTGTTAATCGTTTTCAATGATCGCACCAGCACTGGCTTTTGCCGGTATAAAATTTCAATATGAGCTTCACAAAAAGCTGTCATTTAAAATTAAGTCCAAGCTTCTTTGTTTCAAAAGACACAAAAAGCCACTGTTTTAACTTAGCTTCAACGAACAATAAACTAAATCCGAACATTCGTCCGAACATTACATTAAACTAACATATCCCTTTCAAACAAACATCGCAGCGAACGATAATAATACGTCAACGCCAGTCTCTTATCTACATGTCGTTTCAAACGTTTCATCAATGAGGCAGAATGAGCCGGAATGAGCCACCTTGAGTGTAGACCCTTGTATCGAAACATCACCAAACATTTATTTAAACCAATCACTTTTAAGGATTCGATTTCAGTGATTAGTTTTGCTTTTAAATAGGGATTTTTGATCGCAGGTTTGTCCCTCTTTTGTGCCGAAAATTCTACGCCGATTTTTATAAAATTTGGCAAAGTGATAGATTGTCCTTCAACTAAGGGAATAGATTACTATTAACTATAAAAAATCAAAGCTCGCATATTTTTAAGAAGTAACTTTGTAGAATATAATGCACATACGTACTTTTTTCACCTTCAAAGAAGAAAATGTATTTAAAGAATCGGCAAGAATGGCGATTGCAAATAAATTTCACTCAACTTACTTCTATTCAAAAGCCTGAGAAAATATTAAGATTAGTTATTAATTTTATGACTTTTAAAATATTTTATTTCATTATGACATAATTAATTAAATTTCTCAGTGTCAACCAACTCATAAAACTCTGTAAACGGATAACAGCCTTAAAAGCGCATACGAGAGATATGGTTTAGTGTCTTATTATTGAATGGTTTTATATCATTACATTTTGTTTGCAATATTTATTAAAAATACATATAAGTAATTTGATAAGACCGAAATAATTATAAGGTTACGTATGAGGAAAAAATATTTCAAACACAAACAATCACGAATAACATAAAATAACTACCTACTCAACTAGAAATTACCAAGTTGAAGACTTTTCCGTAACTACAAATTACATTTTTGACTACAAGTTCTCAAACAATAAATCACAAAATTTTTGGAAAACGAATTTTGATCCAAGTTTTCCATCTTCAGGTGACATTATTCGAAAGGGGATTATGATAAGATACTTTGACAAATATCCATGAAGAAATTATCTACGTATCATACTAATTCAATCCAAAACAGTTTTCCTTGAACGTTCATCTTTTATTTTCCAAGCTATCGCAATCGAACAAACATGCACCAAGAAAACAGTCGCTATCTCAAATATTAACCCTTTACCTTGCCGTATTTACAGCGTACTACGAGACCAATAATTACAGCTTGTATCGGTATCTTATGCGTGGGCTAGGGTGACAAAGAGTTGCATGTCTGGAGACAATGTGGCCGGGACACGCGGACAACGTGTTCACACGATCAGATAGCATGCTTTATAGCACCGAACCGAAGCCATTAGCAACCGCTGCTCGAATTACCTAATTAGAATTACGACTAACCGGTTTTTAGATTTCGCTATTCGTGTGTTCGCTATCAAGATTGTTGTTTTTAGTTAAATTTTACGAGCTTTTACTGTTTGGTGAAATTGTTGGAGTTACGTGTCGATATTGTCGAACAATACACCACTACCACACTAAATTTTTATTAAATTGATCTTTTTTTTCAAACATTTTATTTGTTTCAGTTTTTATTAGACATATTGTCATTTAAGTTCTATTACAACGTAAATTATTTTTAGCAACTTTTCAGGAGAGACAAATTTCAATTCTGTCTTACGATTCTCTAGCCAATGACATCAAAATGTCAAAACTGCCAAAAAAATCTTACGTGGTGATAGAACTTAAACGATGATATGACATTCTCGATTGTCGATTGTTAAAGTTGATTGATTTAAAGGATGTCTTCTATGGGAATATAATCGTAAAAAGTTATTGACTTTGTAGTACTGTAAAGTTTATCGTCGTGATGCCTTTGAGTGATAAGTGCATTGACTTCAAGCTCAAGAAGTACTGTAATGCCTCTCAATTGTTATTATTAGTCACAGCGTGAGCTATAAACTTTATTATAATCGATTCCCACTCTCATCTCGATTCTCGGATCGTATAAAAATCAAACGGACGCGAACATAAAAAGTATCTTTATCCGACACAACACAACAACGTTATCGTTGAAATATCGATACAATTTCCATGATCAGTAAAATAAAATCGGACTGTCTTGACGTTTGTTCAAATTTATATGCGCGCGCGTCCAGCGCAAGATTGTCGTAAAGTTGAAGATGTTATGTCCGTTGATAAGTGCGATGTCGGGTATCGGACTGTCCGATGTGACAGGTTTATTGTGGACACCCTACTAAATGGGTGATTCGTTTTGCGAAAAAAACCTATATTTATGAGTATTATATTAAATTTTAAACGAGTTTTCGATTTGTTTATGATCACTCTTTATCGATTGCTAATTTATTTCGGTGTTCGTTTTAATTTGCTTGAAAGCTCGATGTTCCGTTGTCAAAATATGTCACGCGTGTGCTTAATGACCGAAGGCTTTATTGACTTTAATAAAACCTTCATATTTTGTACCCACTTTTGTTTATTACCGAGGGTATCAGACAGAACAAAATGTTGTTTCTACTCGAAACTTGGAAAGGGTAACTTATCACTTTTTTACTAAACTTTTTTTGTATATCCGCCACCTTCAGGTACTGTGCCCATTTATTTTTGTTTATCTGTTGACATTCGCCCGTCCGACCCCAAAATTATTGTCAAATCATCAATCACTACTCTGAACAGACAAATCCATCATTCGCTTAATTAATTTGTCAAACAAACTTTGGGAGCGACACTCATGAGTTGGAAATCACGCAAATTTCGACCTTATGCGATACTACAAAGGACTCGATGTACAGTATGCTAAGTGTGCTTTGTATGTTTGTATTTTTATGTGAAGCAAAGTGATAGTTTCATTTCATATATGGGGTGTTTACCTGGTGTTAAATACGATCGATCACTGCGTGCGCCGGCGCCGATCGGTCGCCGTATCCGATAATTGTGATAGGAAATGGACGATTGTTGACGAGTTTAAAACGTGACGATATTTTTTGTGAATTGATTGGCAACTTGTGTCCTGAGTTACTTTCATTCCGTATCTTTAAGGGAGACTCTTAGCTTTATTTTGTAGTTCGTCACTTAACCGACACTTGCATTCGGCCACACTGTAGTGTGTATAATAATATGACAATAACAATGAATCACTTCAGCTACAGATTGGAGGTGTGAAGTTTACGTATAAAATTTAGTTTATTGTGATATTTTTTATTCTTTATTAAAAAATTGCACATGTCGTGAACTCCTACAAACATACAATCGACACAAAGTACAACCAGACCCGTAACATCGAATGGGAATCGAACCCACAACTCCCTGTCGCTATGGTAGTGGTGTGGCAACCACTGCGCTGCGGAGGCTATTTTAAATGGTGGGGAGTTTGGAACTTTAGTTTTACTAAACTATGTGACAAAATAATGTGAAAATCTTTAACAAAATCCATCTTTATATCAACAAAACAAATTCAAAAACAAAAGTAAGACTTTCTATAAAACAATAGCGCAGTGGTCACGTTCTAAGGTCCGGACCACACTGGCGACTGGATGATTGATCGCGCGATTGTCTAACAGCGCGTATCAATCATCAGTCGCCGGACAGTCGGCGTGTTGTCACATGACGTCTTGATCAATCAAAACCCTTTTAACGGTGTATTAATGCGATTTTTTGTGCGTTTTTTTCAAGATTTTTAAAGATTGTACAGGGCTCTTTGATGCATTTTCATTATTATGTATTAATGATCAATGTAGGCTGAGTTTTCTAGTATTGAAACAGTATTTGTGCTTTATAATTGGATAGCAGTAAATTTTATTTATTCAGATCTATTTTCGAAACAAACAAATCGCGTAATTTTCAAACTTAACTATCTCTTTGTCACATTTTATCAAACTTGGTTCCGCGTTTCAGCATTCCAAGCATAAAATACAAAAATACAGACTTTCACATTTACAATATTATTAAGTTTTTATAACACAACAACGATTATAAAACGGCACAATAAAATGAATCAACAATAGTACAAACGCTTACAACATAACTGCATAGTCGTAACATGTGTTCCGAGCCTATAATTATAAAGTTCACGCCGTATAACGTAAGCCGTTTTGTTAAGACAATTAATTTTGTACTTGTATGTGTATGTTAATTTGTATTGTCGTTTATTATAGTTATAGATATGTAGATAATTTTACTACCGAGCAGTTTAGATTTTTAGTTTTTTCCGTTATTTAATCTGAGCTACTTTTAAACCCTTTCTAATATCTATACTACTATTATAAATTGACTGAAGAGATTGTTTGTTTGTTTGTTTGAACGCGCTTATCTCAGGAACTACTGGTGCTAATTAAAAAATTATATTACTGTTGGATAACCTATTTATTGAGGAAGGAATAGGCTATGTAACATCACGTTACGACTAACAGGAGCAGAGTACTAGTAAAAAATGTTTCAAAAACGGGGAAATGTTGACGCATTCTCTCTTATGTGACGCAAGCGAAGTTGCGTGGGTCAGCTTGTTATAAATACGAAAAGAAAAATACGAATGTATGTGTCTGCCTGATTGTTTTTAAGTTTCTGTTAAGCCACTGAACAAATTTTGATGAAATAAATCATGAGCTTAAAGACCCCGGGTATAAGATAGTTTTTTGCTTCATTCCCGAAACGTTTCTTTTTATATTTTCCCAAACTATACGGAAAGAAGTTTCCTTTAAACCTTAAATAATAACGATCCAGTTCTGTAATCCACACAAACAGACACACAAACAGACAGACAAACAAAACAATATTCTCTACAGAACCTCATCGCAAAAGGTATTTTTTGTTTACATTTTCTTACCCACGCTCGATCAAGTGCGACGCTCCTTATTACCAATACTTAACGTTCTGTAAATACTTACAATAACTTGCATTGAACAGCATATATAATTATATCTTAGTTGTAGGTAAATGTAGAAGAATTGCATAAAAAAAAATATTTTGAAATTGATTCTGTAAATTATTTTTTTTAAGTGAATAAGTTATATATATAGCCAGGAAGAACATAAGGATTTAATAAAAAAAATATATTCATTGTTAGTTAGACTCCACGACACAACATTACTCGTAAAGCTTGAATAGTCTTTTAAAATGTAATGTCCAACTAATGGGAAAACGTCAAAGGTCACCAAAATAAAATAAAACACAAGTTCAAGGACTATCACAATCTAATGAATTAAATGGAAATAGACTTACCAACTGCATAAAGCACGAAACGTAAAATAAATAAATCCTAACACTAAAACTAACGTTATCTACCGCCACCCCATCCATTTCCAAACAGACACCCACAAGCTTGACCTATCTGAGATCGCGTGCAAAACGCAGCAAATCCCAATTTATTCTAAGCCTTCAGACTATTTGTCAATTACATGTCCGAATATCCGATCGCCAGCCATCTTGTTCTCTTGTAAATGTCAAACGACGGTCGACCAATTACAAGTGCGCAAGCGCACACTGACGGCAACAACGCACCACCGATACCATAAAGTTGCAAGCCATTTATAGAAGTGAAATCTCTTTGGTTCAGATCGTCTGGTCCAATTAATGCAGACGCTCGATCCTTGATAGTAAGGCTTTTATTTTTCGCTTTAAAAAGTTATTTTTTTGTGACAGGGTGTGTGTGAAGCTTTTTAGTTTGATTGAAGAATGTTTTGATGATTGTAAAGTGATATAATTCAAATACGAGTATGCCCCAGGTATGGTGCAGTTATTTTCGTCTTCGGTATTTCAAATTACTAGTTACAATTGTTGGTTTATCTATGCTCGGCTCCGGTGCTGCAAATGAACAGCTCAACTCTTTAATCGTTGTTTGAAACATCCCTCTCAATAATTTAACTTTGTATGTGCATAATGGACTCGAAAATTATACCACAAGAGCATCGGCCAAGTGAATTACTATCAAGCATTGCATTGTAGGAGGACATCAGGGCGTCCGATAATTTAATAGCATCGTAGTCTCGCCACCCGCAATTTAATGTAACACCGTACGACCGGGGGGCATTAATAATTTTCTCCGAGTCCGCCATTGTACTACCGGAGGGACACTCACGATCGCAGACATCATCGGTGCCTATCGTAATTCCACCGTATCCCATGTACAGCGAGTTCTAACTTAATATGTGCATCACGACGAACGCGTATATGGTGCGCGCACCCCGCCCAGCCTCCACCGACCAATCCTATCGCGCATTTTAAATGCCGCCGAGCATTGTATGTATATCGGCGAGAATATATTGAGTGCTTGACGAGCGTCACCGGCCGGACCCGCGACGCATCGCGCCGACATCGCCCCTGCACCGAGCCTACTCCGCGCCTACTCCGCGCCTACTCCGCACCTACTCCGCGCCGACGTCGCAGCGACCCGGCGACGTCTCGCAAGATAATCCGCAGACGATTTAAAAGCGCTTATCCCCGACACTCTCGCCCCGAGGAATCTCCCTCCTAAACCTACAAATCAATCGTACGCCCGCACTCCATAAATTAAGAGGCGAAACAATGACCCTAAATTATTTGGCCGTCTCCTTTATCGGGCGCCTCCGTATTGTTCGTTTTTTTAAACGACTCCTTACACAAATGAGACTCGGGCCGGACTTATTAGGTTTCGGTATTCGCTCGCAGCAGATCGACAGCGGCGATAGCGTCTGTGGGAATGCACGGTGGACTGACGACGCGCGAGTTAATTATTCGACTTCCTCGTGCGTTTGAGACAATGGTTCTTAGGTGGCGATAGGTGGAGCGGAGTGGACGGCTAACGATCGCCGTCTGCGTATCTGGTATTCCATCACGGTGTACGTCGGCGCGTTATTTTTCCCCGCAGCTAGCCGTTTATGCCTCGCATTAACATAAAACAAGCGGGCATGCGGCGAGCTGCGTCCATATTTCTGCTACCGTCGTGACGGCCGGCCTCGGTATTGTGCGCCGCGATACAGATCTCAGGACGCATGCGCACGCTGCCACTGGATATTTAGAAGCTGTCTCTTAAATCCGCGGCGACTTAACGAGTGGGATTCTGCGTACGGGACATGCGATCGGCTATTGTATGTGGAGTAATGATAATTTGCCGGTGGGTTAATGCGAGTGGAGTTTTCTAACGGGCGGTTGTCGCGTTCCATTAAGCGGGGGATGGTTTCATAAATATTTTATTGGTTGTGAGGAGGGAGGTCGGGCGCTCTCATTACGCGGCGCAGACGCCGGAGATCATTAGTCGGTGATAAAATGCGGTCGGGAGGCGTCCTCTCCGGGAGTCGGTGCATTCTTAACAGGTTAGCCTCGTCCTCGCCTCACAGCCTTTTGTTTTCGCGTCCGCCACCTTTATAATTACTGGCGTTTTAGGGTTAATGGACTGGTTAATGTCGGTTTTGTTCGTTTGCTTTGGTTTGCTTTAATTGATTGGGAATCGGTACTTGCGCTTTCCAATTCATCTCGAGCAGAAAATCTTTATAGCGTTCTCACGGCTTCGAATGTCATTCTTTATTGACAATGAGATTGTTAGTCAGCGTTGAAAACATGGCGGAATAATTAACACTAGTTAACGCTCGCGGTTTTACTCGCGTGATGAGAGAACGTGTTCGGATAACATCGATGAATCCTCTTGTTTTAAATAAACTTTAGTATTTTGTGCAATCGTCAAGAAATAGCTATATTGGCCATCATTCGTAATCCCTAATGTACAGTAAAAAGCTGGAAATGTTTGCTATGTTGATTTTGAGCAGACTTTTTGAAGATCACAGGTTTAGCATCTACTAAATTGTTTATATACATAGCTGTTCAAAAAATAGTCGTAAATACGTTTATTATATCCCAAAAACACTGATAATAATAATTGCAAAGCATCTTATTGAAGACTTCGATCAAAAAATTCAAAACCCACTGAACTTTTCGAAATTTAAAAACAGTGTTGCCACATAATTTTGTTATAATGCACAAAATGTACTTTAAAATTTTGTCCTTCCAGACACCTAAGTTCTGAGCCAGCACTCAATAATGAGTCGATATCTATTCTACCATAATCTATACTCAAATTGAGATTCTCAATATCGTAGTCGAGCGTTCCAACAAGTGGTATGGAAATGGACTCGATCGGGACATTCTGCGGTTAAAGATGACTCTTAATGTGCATCTAAATACTATATAAAATAGGCAGTGTGTGAGTGTAACACGGGCGGTGAGAACGGCCAGCGAATGCGTTTGATATTTTATTTGTTCTGCTCGTATTTGTTAAGTAGAAGGTGGAATTTGCTGTTTGGTTGACTTAAAGTAAGTTGGGTAGGTGAATCTTGAGTTGAAAGGACGAAAGTATGTTTAAGAAAATATAGTGTAAAATTGTTTAAGTATCCGTTGATTGATTGGTTGGTTTTTCCGAATTGGTTGTTTCAGTCATTTAAGGCAAGCTAGAATAATATTTTAATAACTAGCGCCCGCCCGTGACTTCGTCTGCGTGGACTTTAGTTTTCCTGCTTCCAAAACACTTTTTTTTTGCTTATCCTTCTTATAAATCTTTTTACCCCTTTATACTCTCTTTGGGAGAAAATTTCCGATAGTCCTCTCTTAGTGCTTCTTAAAGAATCTTTATACGAAATTTCCATTCATAGGACAAAGTCCAACATTAACGCATTAACATTTCAGGTGTTTTAAAGATAAGTCAAAAGCGTAATTTTAACAATTTCCTCATAATTTCAAATATTTCACAAAACATCGTATCGTTTGATCGATGGCACCTATCTCTTGTGACAACTAATTGATTACTTTATGATTGTAAACTTAAAATTGTGTTTTCCAAAGGATTAAAAACACGATTGTCAGTTTTGGGGTATCTTTCAAATAGATAATTTATTGACTTTCAATGATACGACTTTTCATTCCAAAGGATTAGTTAGTAGATAATTACATACACTCAGTAACAAAAGTTAATTTAAAAAATATTTTTTTTATATTAAATTATTTCTAACAAGATTACGTTTTTCACCGTTATTAGTCTTAAACTTTTTCTAAGTTTAGCGTCTTACCTTAGGAATTATATTTTATTCAGTTTCTTTCAATAAGTTCATACAGTTTACTCTATTCTTAATTGCCTGGTAAGACCAGCAGAAATAGGCAAGACTACTTTACATGCTAAGCAAATCTTTAAAATATTTTACAGAGTGTAAAAACAAATTTAATTTAAAAATTTGTACCGCACTTGGTGGACGTGATGGACTCTTAGCCCCTCCGTTGTTTGGGAGAAGACTCTTGCCAGCGGTGGGACAGTGATGGGTTAAACAAAAAAAATATATTTAAAAAATATATATGTTACTGTAAAAGCCCGAACTGTGGTAAATCTTAAGATTTTCCGGTAAAACCTAAGATTTACCAACTCTCAATGGTAAAAGTCCGAACAAGCCAGAGTTTAAAAACTATGTTACGATATATAAAAAAATCCTCCTTCATAACTATGTTTATAACTATTTCACGGTATAATTATATACGGTGACATAGTTATAAAGAAGGAGTTTTGGGCAAAGCGACATGGGTAGGTTAGGTTAGAAGTTCTTCTGGTTATTTTTTTTTAACCACCCAGAAGGAGGAGCCCCGCGAAGCGGGGCTCCGGCGACATCTCGATATCATCAAGTGAATATAGGTAAAAGTTCGAAATAAAAGAATTGTTCGGACTTTTACCACTGCGAGTTGGTAAATCTTAGGTTATACCGGAAAATCTTAGGATTTACCACCATTCGGGCTTTTACAGTAACATATATACTCTCATAATTTTGATTTTGACTGTACTTTTGGTACCTACCAGATAGTACTAGGTAGTATTTAATATATCAAAAAGATAGTAATTAGATATATCAGCTAATCGTCAGTAATCACTCACATTATATTTAAAACAATTACTCATTTTCGTACCGTCTGACTAGATAGGAAGAACTCGGTTGATTAGTGACCAATTTAGATAATTTTGAACGCAATTATTAGTTTTATGAAAGAAAATATTATACACAAATCTATCAGAAATACCTATTTCTGATGTATTTGTGTATAATATTTTCGCAGAAAAGTCTAAAATATGAAATAAAAATGTTCTGAAAGTTAACTCTAAATGTTAATAGTTATGGTACATATTTGATTTATTTTATTAACATCGAATTTATTCTGGTATTTATAAACTTTTCTTAATTTGTCTGATTTGACAGTTAGTTAGTCTCCTATGTCATCAAATTGGCTGCTATACCTTTATCTATCGTTTAAATGTCACTTTATTAAAACTCGATACGACGGTATTGAAATTACACCATAAAGTATTTGCTACACTTTTTATTTTCTTGTACAACTTCACTTAGTGACAAAAATTATAGGTATAACGTTTTAAGGCTACGTGCACTTGCCATGTGAGTAATTTATATTAATCAACGTTCAATCAATTTATTCTTTATCATAATTATCAGTGTAATTAATCACTTTGAAAACGGATCTCCTTGACACAACATTATCAGCAAAATAGACAAAAATTACACGACTTACGCACGAATAATCTTTTAAAATCTAATTTATAACTAATTAAGATTACGCGAAAAAAATATTTTCTTATGAAATTAATACCAATCAAAGCGATAGGTAAATTTTGCGAATATCGATCACGCGATCGTGGTTATGATTCCGAGATAAAATTCTTAAATAGAATTATTATTATTTTTAGTTATTTGAATTATTTTTATTCACGCCATTTCCTCCCAAAGAGGCAGACAGAGACCAGAGAACGAAATCTTTAGTTCGGTCATATAACAAAAAATAGCCTTATTAAATAAAAAAATACAAAATTGTATCAAATTAAATAGCCTCATCTTCGCCTATATTCCCAATTAACACTAATCTGGGCATTAGTGTTAATTGATTAGAGACATATAAAATATTTAAACAAAAAAAACGACAACGTACAAAATCAAAATAATTCTTAACAAAAAATTAAACCCAACAAAACTGCAGTAACACAAAGTTGGCCATTCTTTCTCTCTGTATGTCACACAACCGGCCAGTGCAACGCGCACCCGCACTCGCGTTATGGTAATGTGATCGAATCCGAAATTGGACCTGACCGTCGAAGGATTTCACACATTCGGATTTATATAGAAAGCATATTTTAAAACCTTAGAATTTGTCCGGCTATTCTAATAGCAGTTGGAGTGCTTAGTTTGTTTTAGTTGGCAAGTTTGTTTAAGGGTTTCTGTGTGTATTACGGCTGATGGGAAGAGACCTAGAGTTGTGAAGTGAGTGAAGTTTAGTAGACAATGTGTTTTTGATACTTTAACTTGGTTTGATGCTTGATTTTGAAAGTGCTTGTAGTCGTAACATAATATTTGTATTGTTAAGTTAAAGGATAGCTTTTTTTCGCATATAGGATTACATACATATCTCACTTACTGAGAAACAATGCTTACAACTAAGATTATAATATTTATTATTATTATGATTAACAGTCTTATACGTTTTGATTAGTTTTAATAGAGATTTTAATAGTTAAGTTAGTAATATTTTAATAACTGCACGTTTGGCGCAGTGGTTTAAGCGGTCACCTCGCCGCAACAACCATAGCGCCGCGTGTGGTGGGTTCGAATCCAACCCGGGACAAATCTTTGTGTGATGAGCACGAGTATTTGTTCTGAGCCTGGATGTTAATGTATCTATATAAGTATGTATTTAGAAGTATATAAGTATGTTTATCAGTTATTTGGTTACCATAGTACAAGCTCTGCTTAGTTTGGAATCAAATGGCCGTGTGTGAGTTGTCCCATAATATTTATTTATTTTATAGTTTGATAATAGCATTGCTTAGATTAGTACTATTTAGGTTTAATATTAAAATAAAAGTTTCAAGACTTATTTTTTTTTATTTTGCTTATAACTATTTTTTTTATATTACAATATATGGTCCAATTATAAATCGCAAATAATTCATATCAAAGAACCATAATTGCTATCTACTCACACTCCTTAAATCCATAAATAAAGAGACTGAAAAAATCAACACAAGTCATGACTTCTCATTAATTGAATTTCACAACATTTTCCTCAAACGATAAAAGGAGTGGCCGAATTCAATCATTGATTCAATTCTACGCAAAATATAAATGATTAACTACTTAAAATAAAATTTATTAACGTATCAAAACCGCATGGTCACGGTATAATAAAGATTAGCGCAAAGACAAGTGTTATCATAATAATAAATATTTTTTTGGCTAATTTTAGACCTTTTAATCTTTTGAAGACAATATATCAATCAATAAACATCATTTTATATTATAGACAGATAATAAAATTATGATAAGGTTGCTAAAAACTCTAAAAATAAAATTACTAGCGGACACCCGCGACTTCGTCTGCGTAGACTTGAATTTTCCAGTTTTATCAAAAAAAATACAGGTCCTCCATTTTTATTAGTCAAAGCGTGATGTTATATAGCCTACTGGCGCCCGCTCCGGCTTCACTCGGTTTAAACAGTTATTTTACAAAAAAATACCCTTATAACTTTTATTCATAAACCTCTTGAATAACAATATCTATTAGAAAAACGTATCAAAATCCATTGCGTAGTTTTTAAGATCATACATACATACAGACATACTTTATTCTTCAGACTTCAGACTTTGCTTTATACTATGCATAACAATGCCTCAATAAATGGACTATCCAACTCAAGAATATTCCTACAATTTGAACCAGTAGTTTCTGAGGTTAGTGTAATCAAACAAACAAATCTTTCAGCTCTATATTATTAATATAAATATAAACGTGTTAATATAGCTGTGACGTAGAAAGCTTAAGTGACGTATTTGATAAATTTCAAAAGAATTTTGAAGATATAAAGTACTAAAATCTAAATATAATTACTACTTGTCATTTTACGTATGTTCTGCGTCACAACATGAAAATATTTTGGTAATTTTAATCATCTATTTCCTGTAATATTGTTTGCATGGCACGTGTAAGCGATAATACCTGATGGTAATCCTAGAGAACTGTTTCTTCGCATAGTTTAGTAAGAATTTGGTTGACAGTTTATGCTTGTTGAAGAAAAAAATATATAAAAATAAAATAAATAATTTTAACCCATTAATGTTCTGCTGGGCAAGGGTCTCTTCCCGTAACTAGGGAGGGATTAGGCCTTGAGTCCACCACGCTGGCCATGTGCGGGTGGTTTGTTTCAAATGTAATCGGTGTAAAAAGTTTAGAAAAAAGAAAATTATGGTAATAGCATGAAATCTTCATAATAAAGTAGCCTCTTCCGACCAATCCATTATTTTACTTTGGTCGGTCTTATGTGCGATTTATCTAATATTTGTTATAATATTTCATATTATCTTGACCATCTGAAACAAAAAAAAAATTGTGCATCAGTCTACGGCAATCACCTTGCGACCACGGCCGCTGTTAAAGGCATGCGGTGCCGAAAATTCAAGCAAAATATAAGGTCGCGGGAAAAGTCTTTTCGCATTATAGTATGTGTGAACTTGTATAAAATCTCTTTGGCTTCAAGAATCACAAATGAGTACACGGTTCATTAGGTTTCTTTTAGTGAGCTCGTGAGGTACCCAAATATCGAGTTTTTTTTGTGTAGAGAAAAGATTTTATTACAAGTACATACATACTATAATGCGAAAAGACTTTTTCCCCGACCTAATAACACGCATGTTCTCGTAAACATGCAACGCGAAAGTTTCAGTTTTTTCTTCGATACTATAAAGACATATTCTCTTCTAACAGGTATAAAAGTCAATCTTCAAATGTATTTAGTAGTTAAACAGCTACTAATTGACACTTAACTCCATAACTCTTAGCAAGGAAGCTAAGCTATGTAAATACATATACTGTGCGTGCTCAGCAGATTAGCTGTTAACGCGAGCTGTCATTGCGCTGATGTATTTATGTGCCTTTCAATTAAAACTTTCACTCTAATGAGCTATCCGGTAATTATTTACATGTGAATTAATTAATACATTTGATATGCTGTAAATCTCGGATAGTTTTAAATTCTATATGCCTTTGGGATTTTAAAACGTCTAATTATCAGTGTTATTGAAAATAAAGAAAAGTAGTTTGTACTAGAACAGATAAGTAGTCAATGCCTTATAAAGTTTGAGCGTTCTGCTGTTTAAACAAAATACACACAAAACACTTTAAGCTACAGTAAACAATAAAAGTGTGCGCTGATACTTAGTTTGGATGACAATATTATTCTACTACATACCTACGTAACAGATCAAGCCAAAATGACCATAGCATAGTGGAGTCTATTTCAGGAAATAAATTTTGGCCATCCTACGTTACTATTACTTCTAATTTTTGTTATCTTTCTTCTAGACAAAGACCCTATGATTTTCAGTCTTGTCGATATATTTTGCCATTCTGTTCCAAACCCTGTCTATATCCCTCGCGTTTACTACTAACTATGATAACACAAAAAATACCCATCAAAAACTTAACCCTACTGTTGGTCACTATGTCCGCTATCACGAAATCATTTTTCATAATTGCGATCGGTCGATCAATCTTGCGTCGACGGAAGCCACTCAACCTCGCCCCGTTCCCCATAGATTTCTATGTATTATTGTTGTTTATTTTTGACTGATAGCCCGCCGTGACCCACTTGGTTTATCGCACGCGATTACACGTTTAAAATACACACGAATTGTTTATGAATATTATGAATTTTGTAGATTTGGTGTGATTGTTCTGTTTAAATGGTTTAACCTCGGCTAAAAAGTACTGTTAAATAACTAAATTTTAAGCTAAGAAGTTGAGTTATTTCAATCAGTTTAGTTTTGTAGTACCTATACTGAAAATAAGTAAGAGTTAATCTTTGATAAAGATCGTACACATCTGTGACAGGACTCCTAAAAAGGAACCAACAAATCAGAGTCAATTCTTACAAAACACATACCTATTCCTTTCAAATGCCATTCTCAAAAACATCTCAAAAAAGCTAAGGTCAAACTCTAAAATCATAACTCTAAACCAAACGTTTCGTTACCTGAATTAAAACTCCAATAAATCGCATAAAAAGATCGCCGCTCATAAATTTAAAAGACAACGGACCGAAGAGGAATAAATATATCAAGTCCCGGTAAAGCCTTTGGATTCCAACCAAAGAAAATATCGCACCCGAATTCCGGTGGCGGTTGACGGGGCAAATGGAAAAAAGCGCGAAAACCGCGCATTCCGCGCAGGCCCCGCCCACGTGCGCGCGCGCACCCGCGACAGGTGAATGCGACGCGCCGCAGCTGCCGCGCCGAACGACACCATTTGCTGGTCTGTTTCTCCTGACTGTAGCTCGGATATGCTTATAATATTGATATACAATGGGCGCTGACGCCGCGCGCGATCTCTGTTCAAACCTCATTGTAACTGTTCGTCGCTGTCTCTTTTTATGTTCTGTTTTAACTACGTTGGAATTTTTGAAATGCTGTTTAAATAGCTATTGGATTTTTACGTCGGAACGAGTGAAAGGCGTCTGGAAGCGTCTTAACGTGTCGACTCGAGTTTGCACAATACGTGAGGGCAGCGAGGTCAGCCGGAGTATGGTTATGATGACACACCGCCGCGCCGCGTCGCATTATACTTATCTGATTGTAGTCCGACTCATATCTTTGAATTATCATAAGAAATTATGTATCGCGAAAATATTCACTGCGCAGTCTACTAGAAGCCGAGCGCCTTCTACAAATCTAGTGGCAATCCAAGGCTGTATCAAAATAAACGGCTAATTACAACCGTAACTCACAACCGAGCGAGTCACGAAAACATAAAAAGGCAACAAAACGCGATATATCAAGTTACTCACTTATCTACATACGAATATGGGTTTGTAAGTGTACACTAAGAGAAAGACATAAAACAATGAACAATGGGAGCATAAATCAGTATAATTAGTTTTGCTTGAACGGAGCGAAATCATTGGTCAAAACGCGGAGAGACCCCGCCCCGTGCAATGTGCATCGGACGAGGCAAGCCGACGTTAGACCGTGGTGTTGTAGACCGTACTGAGTGCTCCCTGCTCACCCGCGCACAGCTCAGCTCGTTCAACGCGACTTAGACGCTCAACTGGATCAACTGTAACGTTCGCAATGGGAATGCTGATAGCGACTTGTCAAGCGCTGTTGCCGTTTCTGCGATGTTGACTATGTGTAGTGAAAGACTGGCAGATTGTGGGATATGATAAGAGAATGTGGAATCGAAAACCGAAAGCTATGCCTTGTAAGGAGTTCTAAGTTAAGGCTAGATTATCAATATCAAACTGAGATATTATGATTATGCAAGCTATTACTAAAAGGGCTGTATAGTGTATTGTATGTATTTCAAACAAGCAAACATTAGGAAAAACGTCTTCTTACGAAAAAGCAGTTAAAGAAAGACATTCATGAGGCTTCTAAACTAAATCTAGTCACCAACGCAAACTCATGGGATAACTAAAACCATGTTATCCAAGAACTGACAGCAATCATCAAATTACTAAAACCTGTTAGTTGTTTCCTAAACCAATTTCGCAGATGTATTTTTTCGTCCATCCATAAGGGTAAAGATCTTAAGGTTTATGCTATCGCTACTATCGCTAGCTGGCCTCCGGGCGTCGCGTATGGCCTGTGTATACAACTTGTATTCACAGTCGCTGCAGTGTACTTACTTGCGACTTGCTTACGGTACAACACGCTTACAATGTATCGTCGATTGAAAGATGGAAGGATTGAAGATGTTGAGAAATCGGATAAAAAAGAACTTTTAGTTTCGAGTGTTTGGTAAAATAACGATCTTTCTTTATGATGAGTTGTGGAGATAGTAATGTCATTCTGCTTTAGAGTAAACCTGGAAGACGACTGGTTATCTTTCTTACGCATCGATTTTGATTACCTGCAAATTTTCCTTCCGGCTAATGACGCATACATGAAACAAAAGAAAGTGATATAAGTGGTGAATTTGAAGAGAAAATTAAGGCTTTTTTAACACTTATGCTGTCAAAAAACTGGTAAAATAAAATTGTGAATCATCAGGTTTGGTGATACTAAGTAATGCGTTGATTTGTGAAATGTGACGAATCAATTCACACCTACTCAAGATCGAGTTTCAGTTCGATCATCAAAACATGATACTTTTCCTTCATCTCAAATGAAAGTAGATAAATGTAAATAAGTATTTTCACCGCATTTTCTTATAGACCTGAGCAGTTAACCCTTCAATTCCAATAGACATTTTATGACCGGAATAAAATCTCAAAATTTATTAACCCAATAGTATCCAATCATTAAGAAATCAACATCTTTTGTTTCATTAGTAGAATGTTAAACACGGAATTCCATTGGTTTTATTATAGTATATTATTTAAATTTTCTATTTACATAAGAATGTAGACTTAGAAAGTGTACATATTGAATTAACACTTAATTATGACGCGGAGGGCCATTTAATGGGTGTCACAGGTTACGAATTAAATCGGCGAGGTGAAGCGATTGTTGTCCGGATTGTAATTAGATGCGTAGCGGCATATTTATACTTCTATACCAAAAATATAAGGCTAAAAAGTATGTTTGTTTATGCTCGCTAATCTCAGAAACTACTGTTTGTTTGTTCGAGTTGAAATAATACATTTTGTGTTGAATAATTCATTTATTAAGGAAGCTGTATAACATCACGTTATGACTAATGACATTACGAGAAACCATAAAATGTTGTGAAAACGGAAAAAATACTAAACTGTACGCGAGTGAAGTCGCGGGCGGCAGCTAGTTCATTGAAAAAGCTTCCGTTGATTGTTATCTAGTTTCTTAAATGACTTTTGGTGTAAATTACAAGAATAGGCTTTAAAATATTATAATTTTTACATATTTTTGGATTTATTTTGCATAATTTGGAACAGAAATAGTAACCTAAGACCTCTGAGGTTTTAATGTCTTGTATAATTTTATTGTTATGGTTTTTTATTCGCCAATTATTTTTTAAGTCTTTCTTTGTGTCTATGTCGTGAGCCTATTGTGGTCAATTTTACGGTATTTTTCTAATACATAGTGGAAAGTTCGCTGTTCAATAAAAGTATTTTAGATTCTTCTTACCTTTAATATATTTTATTATTATATTTCACCAATTTGATCTCTACATTATGCTTTTGAGGGTCAATTCGAAATTCCTACAACACAACCAACTAAAACATACACATGTCACATTGGCAATGTCTTGCAGAAAGGTCAGATGAGTTATAGTCGTCAGCGGTCCTGTATGACAACATGTATGGATGTGAATGAGGCAAGGGAAGTTTTTATGGGTCGTACCAAGTAGCGTTCTTTGGCCGTGAAAAAACGAGATACGAACAAATAATCTTAGTAATTATTCTGCTGTTTGAATTAGTAGGTTTTCGTAGATATAATTATAATTATTATAATCTTCAGTACAAGTTTTAAAATGTCGACTCACACTAATTAATTTACCTTACGACAATAACAAAAACTTGCTAATTTATAGTTTTTCTATATTTCTATCTGTTTTCCATTGTGCGTATAAATTAGACATCTAGCGTCATTGAAACTAAATAGCTTAGTGCGATATATAGCCATATTGAGACCATAATTTAAGGCCTTTTGGCAATTTATATCATCGATTATAAATTAATATATTCTTAGACCTCCAAGCAAGTCCCATTATGCCGATGTGTGACATACGACATTCCTTTATTAAGAAAACAATATTATCATTTTAATTATTAGAAACTGCCGCCAACTTTAATTAATTATATTTAAATAATTATTTTTGAGAAAGTTTCGTTTTGTCACTTTTAGGGAAATTAATGGCTGCTTTTGTTTGTGTGTGGAAATGATTATAATATTTACTAAAGAGTGTGTATGTTTATATGAATACGTCAATCTCAGAAAGTATTGGTTCGAATCGAAAAAAGATGTTTGTTTTGAATAGTCTATTATTTGAGACTGGCTATATTTAACAACACGCTATAACTGATTAGAGTGGAACCGCTTTAGAAAATGTAGTGAAAACGGGAAAATTACTAAACTGAAGTCAAATGAAATCGCGGGCAGCCACTAGATAGTAAGTATGCTACATTTGGATGTTTAATAAATTCTTAAATTTTTAAAGAATTTTACACTTTACGTGGGTGGTCACGATAAATTTGGAAAGATTATTGTGTTTTTATAATTTAATATCGATTCTTTGTAGATATAATCTAGAAAATATATATTTATAGTGGTCATAATTAAGTTTGCGAATAAATAGAATACTAAAATGTATTTTCTTTTGTTTAGAATTGGAGATAAAATATAAAAACTAGTTGTCATCAAATAAATTTTAATATTTATTTAAATAAAAAATACATATAAATCGTATTCCGAGAAACGCTTAAAAAGCTATAATGTTTTTATTAAATAATGGCGAAAAAATAAACATTTAATTATTTCATAATATCATACTGCTTCACATTGGCGTAGGCAGAGACCAGAGAACACCACTTGATACGATCCTTACAATTTTCCCTTGCTTCATTCACATCCATACATCTTGTCATACAGAACCTTTTAATTATATAAGGTATATATAACATATACATATATCTTATTAATTTATTTATCAGACAAAATAAAGTAATTAATGTGTTTAGATAAAGATTATTCTTTAATTAATTACTTTAATTATGGGTGTTATAAATTAAAGTGTTTTGACTCGTGAAGGTCATATACTCTGAATATGTCGTTATAAAACTAAAAACAATAATAAATTATAATATGTAGATCAAATTAAATAAATATTACTAATTTCCGACCGATTAACTTAAAAAAAAAAATTACTGTCATTTTACTTGACTTTGATCTTCCTGTAACAAAAGTAATCACTACGGTATATTCAGTTTACGATGGAAAGCTATGGGAGAGTACTTTGCCCAGCAGTGAGAAGATATAGGCTCATAATAAAAATATTAAAATAAACTTTACCTTTACTTTCCCACTGCTGGCCAGGAGTCCCGTAATAATGGAGGGCCTGGTCAACCACGCTGGCCAAGTGGAGGTAAAATATAATAAAATAGATTTTTACTAAATATAGCATTTACACAAAAGTAACTAAAAACAATTAAAACAAAAATTCCCTTTTTCCACCAAACAAAAGTTACCCTAAAACGCTTTCCAAAAATTGGGAAAAAACTCCGGATCCGTTTCCAAACATTGGTACAAATGGCCGTCTCTCGTAGCTAATGAAAATGATGTCCTGACATCACACCGTTGACAAATACGGATGGGATCGGGCGGGACACCATTCGTCCGGGATTTTTCACGTGAACCCCACTAATCCCGCGTTGGGGTTGGTTAGACCGATAGATGTCCGTGTTTGTACCGAGACGGCAGCTTTTTCGGGTTATCGGGACAGATTAACATTTATCTGTTTCGGAAGTGAGTTTGCCTTTGATTGTTGGCTTTTGGGGGCGAAAATATCAGTCTTGTTTTATTGTTTAATCATTTGTCGTTTGAAATGTATTAAGGGAAGAGAAAACATCTCGATATACATACTTAAATACTGACAGAACACTAATGTCGGAGGAGATTTTTAGCTGAAGCCATTTCTCGGTACGCATATTATTTGATGTGAAACAAAGATAGCAATGAAAGGTAAAATAAAGAAAAAAGTAGATAAAATAAATAATAGATAGAATTTCTAGAGGTGGTCTAATAACTTCTGCGGCTAAGCAGCTACTATTTAGCCTAAGAATCAAATAGTTTAATTAACTTAAACTTCGAGTAGTATATTTGAAAGTCAAAAACGCCCGAATCTTAATATCTGACTAATCACATAACAACATAATATTTTCAAAAACAAAACAATTAATTAAAATGTATTGATAAAACTGACATCACTCCGTCAGGTGTGCAACATGACGTTTTATGACAAGATAAATTTATATATTAATGTCATTAGTTTTATGTATTTGATTGATTATTTCAAAGAAACCTCCAACTGTTTTGTAGTGATTAGTTTTTATACTTTTGTATATCTACGTATATGTTTTATATCCTGTCCAGTAAAAATAATATATAAGTAATGTATTTTGTATATACTTTTGATCAATAATATGATCATAGCTCGTGAAGCAACAATAAAGGTTGTTTCCAAGCCACTACCATTGCGCTCGTTTTACTGTTGTTGCTCCATATTTGTGTGATTTACAAATTATTTTTTGTTATTTTGTAAAAGTCCCCAAAACATTTTTGTCGTGCTCCCAGATACATAGTCTTAACCCTCTGAAGAGCTTTTAAACAATTTTTACTACTAAAAATGTCTTAGCATTTCCAAAATTGTATGCTTCTCGAACCTTTCGAGTCACCTAATGGCACCTTGCCTGTAACAAGCTTCAGAAAACTACTCCAAATTCACCTTCAAATAAAATTATTATTAAATATCATACCATTTTAATGTTACTATAACTTACATATGTTGCAAATACTGTTAGTGTAATGTGGTAAAAAAATATCCACAAATATTAATTGCCAAAGACAGACGGATCTTGACATTGAATTTCAACATTAGCATAAGTTGCAGCCGAATGCAATTTGTTATAATTTATTTGATTCATTTCTGCATATGCATCTATAAACGAATAAATATCTAATTAGTTATACAGACACTGTTTGGATGACGTCATTTATATCACCTGCTTGAAGGTACAAAAGTCGGAATCCTTGAAATGGTGTAACTACTTTTTTTGGCTATTAGATTGGGAATGAATCATGTCATGATAAATAAAAAAGTAAAACCAGACCAAAAGAAAACAAATAAAATGCATTTGATGATTGCGATTTCACGAATATTTGAGTTATGCTAGTATGAGTTATGGTACTTCATGCAATGATATTGGAATGAGTGTGTCAAATAATTCTGTTGGGAGTTAGAAGTTCTTAATGATTTTGATGATCGAAGAATGAAACCAATGAAAACCTTTGTAATCAAAGGTTTCTTGACTTCAACTTTTATGCTGCTTATCTAAAGAATGACTGTGCCTAAGGTGGTTAAACTCACTGATTTCTAACCAACTGGTGAGCATAACTGGCTAAAAGCATTTGGAAACCTTAAGGAAGATGTGATATTATATCGTATGGCATTTCATTTTGACAAATAAAGACTGATTCAAAAATATATCACATTTTTGTGGAGGCAAGTTGCTGGACAAGAGTACCCTCCCTGAATTGAGGGATGGGTTAGGCCCTCAGACTTAATAAATAATCGAGAACAAGTTAATAAGCCAAAGTTTATTTAAAATATCCTTACATTAACCGGTATGATGGTCCTAAAACACATTTCAACTGCTCTAAAATCCAGTTTAAATCTCAAGTTATTAAGTAGTCACAATAAAAAACACAAGTTGTGCTCAAAATAGTCATTAAAAGTGATTTATGTATGATTGTTAACAATCAATGATTTATTTAATACATTATAGCTTTATATAAGTCACGAAGCATCGAGTTTGTTAGTTCTTTGAACATTAGTATTTAAATTTAAAACTGGTCTTCATTTAATTTGAGAGATGAGTAGCATAATAGATGTTCTAGATTTGACCTATAAATGGAAAAATCCTATCCATTTGTAAATCAAAAAGTAGATGTCTCTCACTTTGGTCAAATATTTTATGCATCGAATTTAGCAGGCTGTAATCACGAATGATTTTCGAATTTGGGACCCTATTTGCAATAATTTATTTGAATGAAAGCACTGATATTTTTTAAGAATCTTAGCTATCGAACTATTCAATTGCATCAAAAAGTAGTTTAAAAAAGAACCGTGATAACTTAACAAACATACAGACAAACAGACAGACAAAGCTATAATACAAAGTCCTTATGTAATGTTTTCTCTCTCTTCAGACTTTTGTCTTTGATGAACAGCGTAGTAGGATGTCGTATCTGAGTAACAGTATAAATTGTAGGAATAATCAAATCTATTAGAAATAAAACACACGCGACAAAAATAAAAATACTACCTGTCTACTATCGCGTGAAGCAAACTACTATAACACAACATTCATAGATCAAGTTTTCCTTCACGGCTAATTTTATAAATGAATAATGTCACACATCACCAATGATATTCGGTCGATATATGATTGATACGAGATTTTGTTCCAGCGGTCGACAGGCGTAATCAATCAACGCCATCTATTGATTGATAAGCGACAACATTCAATTCATGAGTGTATTAATTTAGCGACGACAGTGATCGATATTTTGATATTAACGAGCTTTATAATTATCTGTACGTAGGTAAAAGTTTTGTTGATTTATGCGAGTGGGGTAAGTAGGACTTGTAATGATTGATTGTGATTGACCTAGCCTGTTTAATGCAAGGCTTTATGACTGAATATTTAAAGAGTTACTAGCTTTTGACCGCGTTTCTGGCTGCGTGGATTTATCCGAAAGTAGTTTCGGATTTTATTCTTCGAAATTTTATCTACTGCCCCGCAAAATTTCATCACAGTAATTCAGTACTTTAGTCTTGTAAGGTTAGAATATTTTGGAGATTTGAATTTCTGGCACTACAAAATGTGGAGATACTGAGCTTGAGCTCATATGATTAATGCAACCTATTTATGGAGAAAAACAAAATATAAAAATTGTCGTGCCACCTTCCCGAAAATAACGTATGTACTACAAATATTCTTTCTAAATAACACCCAAAAACCCCAGTTTCACCCAAAATCTCCGAACAATCAATTACAAGATCTACATTAACAAGAGCTGAAATAGTTGATACACTAAACGGAGTCAACCCCAGCGTGGAGTGACGGCGACAAATTGATACTTGTTGCGTCCCTCTACCGCGAATGTTTAGATACTACATACATGTTTATTAATGTACTGTTGAGGAAAATATGGGTGGAAGGGTTGAATTTCTTTTTGGAGATTATAAATGTAGTTTTAGGAGGTGTGTTGTTGAAGTGATTCGGGGGGTTGGAGTGAGATTTTATTTTGAGTTTTTGCTGTGAATAAAAAAAAATATGTGGGGTGTTTATTAGGATTTGAATTTATCGTAACGAATCATTTCTACACTAATGCAATAATTGCAAATTACAGTGTAGCAAGCTCTTAAAAAACCTATTTTTGATAAAATTACTTTAAGTTTAAATAGGTTTATTACATTCTAATTTGCGATGTTCATTCAACGTGATGACCTAAAGTGCAAAGTAAAACCAAGTATTCAAGATATCCTATATTATTTTCTAATTTTCGTTATTCACTTACATAAAGTAAACTCTCTATGATGATCTACTCTTATGAAAATACGGAACTAACATACCTCAAAAACGTCTAAAAATTCTCTAACCAAAAACATCCATCGCGCCTAAGACTAACCAACAAACATTCGCCCGCCTCGTCCTCACAGCAATAAACAAGGGCACACTTCACAGTGCTGCCATCTAGCGACAAGTTACACTTCACTCCGTCACTTGTTGCGTTTGTCATTGATGATGCAGTCATTCGAGGGTCTTGGCTTTCAGTTGAATGACGTTTTACATTGACTTGAAGAGAGGAGACAATTGACTCTATATTGGAGAGAGTTGTATGAAATGGATCAAATGGTTTAATTTTTATAGCAGTTGTAGGGTGACCTCTTGGGAGTTGTGAATAAGGATAACTTGTGGTTAAAAGACAAGATTTAATTTGATACAATTATAAGTCAGTTGTCTTTAATTCTCTGTTTGGATTCGTATTATGGTTTTGTTAACCAGAACGAATGGAATAAGAAGTGTGTGTGTGTATTAGACACTACAAGAAACTAGTATGATTTTTTTTAAATTTTTAGAAATGTCTGAATGCCACTTAATATCAAATTTATTGTTTTGTCTTACTAACGGATAAATACATAGAGTTTCAAGTATATCCAAAGTTGGTGTTTAAACTAAAGGTTAGCACACATCTAGATAGAAGCACACAGTAATCTACCAGTAAAAAGTACCCCAGCATCCTGAGTACAAAGGTCTTCTTTTAATCACACTTCTATCACCACCATTACTCGCCGTATCACCGGCTCTGTTGGCCGTTGGCTATCGTGTACACGTGCCGTATCCGACGGTTTACGATCTGACACCGGGCACGCGGTCAATTACGCTAGATACTGAGCTTTGTGCCCCGACGACCGGGATTCAATATTGTTGGCGTTTTTGTCAATGTTACTGTGTTTTTTAAGTTAAATTTTTGGGGTGAAATTGGTGATGCTGGTGGTGTTTGGGTTTGGGGTTGAATGAGTCGCTAAGGGTTGAATGGATGTATTCTGGGAGATGAAGAAGTAAGAGATATATTTAAAATCTTTTTTTTGAACAAAAATGCGAAAGATGCTTGTAAAGGTGTTAAGATATATAACTGAAACAAAGTCTTACATACTGATCTGTATTTTTACTTTTCTTAAGAAGCTTAAGTATGCATGATGCATTTCGAATATTAAAAAGTAACGAAAAGTCAGAAATTTACACTCAACACCAATTGAGGAGAACATTAAAAAGTATTAATTTATGTTGTCACAAAACTCGGCAATAAAAGTCTATCCACTTCTAACTCAAAATAGAAACAATAGATGCAAACCTATACAAAGATTATACACAAACTCCAAAACAAAAAACCACCATAACTTTAAACAACACCGAAAATTCAACAACAAAATAAAAAGAAAACAACGATTGACAGAACCGGTCGATTATAATTGGATCACTTAAAGCGGTTCTGAGGACAAATTCGATACATCTGATCACTGATCGGCTGTGAGCAGAATTTATAGAGCCGTTGCGTGCGTTCCTGCGATTTATCGTCACGCACACGCTGACAGATCGCTGATGTAGTACGTTTCTTTAGAACATTGTTTGTAATTAGTAAAAGGTTGGGTGTGCGATAAAATGTTTTGGTTTTAGATTTTTTGGTGGTGTGATTTTTTTTAATACGTCTGTAGCACGATTTTGAACACTTGAAGAACAAGGAGTTTGTCTCAATATTGTATTTGAAGTAATCAGAGAATATATTGTCCTTTCAACATAAATAAATAAATTAAACAATACATACATTGTTTTACTTTGCGTATGAAAATCATCCACTAAGTAAAAATTGTTACAAACTAAGATAAGATTAATTTTCAATTACTTATACTCTCACGAATGGCAGTTTTTGATTGTCCACTCATTCTTTGTACGAGATTATTATTATAATTATTTATATTTTCTTTGCTACTTTTACGTGTCTTGATTTAATTAATATTTAAATAATTTATCAAAACAAACACACAAACTAGACAACTTAATAACCAAACTATAACTTATTAAAAATTAAAATTGACCTATCAATATCGTTCCGTTCAATTTCAATGGATAGCGACAACAAAGAGTTCTTGGCTTTGTGCTGTCGGTGACACGATAACGGCACGACTGCGGCGCGGGAGCGTCACGGGAGCGGGGCGAGTGCGGGGTGGGAGCGGCACGACTAGGAAATTACCGACGACACCACACCGACTGATTGAATGCTTTGAAACTTTTGCGCTTGTTTCTGATTGGTCTATTAGTGCATTTTGTTGGATGTTCACTGATGTTTGTAATGCTTTTAAAGTTGGTTGCACTCAGTATTGAGTTCGATAACCTTTTGATTCAATAATCAAAAGTTACAAGACGCAGCACATAATTGTAAGAATAGTTTATCTGTTAAGGACTTAAGAAAAAAAAAAATAAGTTAAAAAAAAAATTCTGTCCTATTTTAAACGTTATATAAAGTTATCTTAAGTAATGTAACTTTAAAGCATTGTAGATACAAACCAGCGATTCTTTACTTCAAAGCCAAAAATATAAATAATAATTAGCGTAAAAGAAGATAATATCAAAACTTGCATATTATCATGTGACTATATTTAGCTCAAAAAACCTCAAAACTCACCATAAGCTCTAATAAGTACCGGTAAAGATTATCAAAGTATTAAATAAACATTCTACTGCGTTATTGCGAAACTGATAAGAGAACCGATTACAAACATCTGCCGATGATTGATCATGTGATAACGGGGTGATAACTAGTAAAGAGACCAAATCGTCGAGGACAAATGATCACAACTTTATTAGCCGGTGGGTGAACTTTTTTAGTACTTTTTGTAGATCAATAATACGTGATACCTTGCATTTAAGTTAGTAGTTTTCCTGATTAAATAAGTGTTTTCTCACAAAACACTCTTGGCCATCTGATTGCAAGAAAAGAGAGTACCATATATGCAAAACAGTTTTCTTTATTTAATATATAAATGTTCTCTCACAATTCACTCTTGGTCATATGATTGGAAGAAAAGCGTGGTACACGCTATGCATAACAAAAAAAATATCCAGTCTCAAAACAGAGTAAATAATTATGAGATCTCTACGGAGTAAATAATATTTTTAGTTTTAATTGAAAGTACCGAAATATCACCGAAATAAATACGCTTATAATAAGCTGAAACTAATTTATTCGTTTGTAAAAATATATTGGATCAGGTATTTTATTTTCTAAATAAAGTTGAATATAACCTGTCAATAGATGGTATTCTTTAATAAAAACCAAAAAATATAACCACAGATTTGTTCAAACATTGCAATCTAAAAAACTAAATTTTTCACTCCAATTCGTCACACTATAACTGACAAAGAACTATAGAACTTTAACAAAACAATAGTCGAATTTCACCAAAATCGCCGTGAACCGATACGATTGGCGATTACCGATTACCGATTATCGATTGTTAGAGGGACAACGTTAACTAAACCGTTTGTTAATAAAACGTTATGAATCTTGATTTTATCGATCATTTCAACTAAATGGGACGGGATTACAGACACACAAAAATCTACTTTGTACGTTAAAACATAAGGTATAATTTTGAGTGGATTTTTCAAGTGCAATTTATACGGTCTGCTTATAGGTAAATGATAAAAATGTTAGAAAAATACTTACTTTCTTTATTTAGTATGAATGGCCTCAAAATTGTACAAAAGATATGACCATGATTGCTTGATGAATGCCTCAGGCTTTTTGTAGTTACTTTAGTTGGTACTACTCAAATAACTGTGAAAGGAAATTTAGCTAATATGATAGCTATAGGTTGTATTATAAGCGTATAGTTATATTTGTTAGGATCTCAAAATGTAACGAAAATATATAAAATTCTAAAAATATTTTGCCTAGGATCAAAAACTAAATTATTTCTGACATACATCACGTTTATAGGCGATCTTTCCACAAGAATAAACAATAAATCTAGCGTCAAATAAAAATAAGCATAAAAAACAAAACTCAAAGTCCCGTCAACAACAGTTACAACACTACGCCTAAAGCTCAATTGCACTCAAAGCAAAAAACAACGCATTGATCACTGCAATAATTCCCGTACAGACTAACTAACAGCAAAGGGCTTCATTAAAACAGCCTATGAGCGAATCACGGTCACCTGCAGATTCAGCCAGCGGCCTATCAACTCCTTTGATCAATTGCCTGGATGGCACATATGGAGTTCAGTGATGGGGGAACACGGAATGGAATTAATAATATCCCGGGATTGCATCCCGGGATATCTGTCGTTTTTAGGTTATTGCTTTTGTTGAGATATTGATTTAGGTGATTATTTGCAAGAAATCGAAAAGCAATAGAAACGTATATTCTTAAAATAAAACCAAGAAAATCAATATTATCCCACTATTTTTCAAAATACGTGTAGTTTTTTGTAAACTCAGTAAAAATGCTTCATCATGTAGCAAATTTATACAGTCCGATGTTTTAAAATAAATTACTAAACAAAAGCTACTTATGAATTACCAATTTAACATGTAACATGAACGTGTGAATGTGTTTTTAAATCAATCGCTTAGTTTTGAATAAATAATCAATAAAATATTTAAGATACATGACCTAGCGTAACTTCCTCGTCAAAAGACGTCATAGATTTCTATGTAACTATATTTGGCAATGCCAGGGTCCGAAATAATTATTTAATCTAAGATCTAACCATCTATGTACACATTTAGAACAGCAATAAAATAATTAATTGATTAATTACAAAATGTAACTCGGGTTTTTGACCTTGCAAGCTGCAAAACATACGTAACATTTTTTTTAACCGAGGGTCATATTCTAAATTCCATTCAGTTCTCTGAGTATCTAGAAGTCTAATTTCTCCTTTTTAAGCGTTAATCATATTTTAGATTTAACTTAAATTTAAAACGAATACAATAAAAAAAAACATTATACTCTTAATTTTACTTACAAATAAAACAAATATATTTACTTTATAAATCCCAATTCAAACACTAAACAATAGTCCCGTGAAAGCCGCGAGGGTCCCATCACTAGCCGCAGTGCAGACCGCCGCGAGCGGTCCATCCTCAACCGCATCTTTGCTATCCAGCCCGGATTGACACGTTGCGTTTTAATCAATTAACAGCCAGAAACGCGGTTTACGAACCAATGGGCAGTGAAATAAGCCGGCCGGCCACCGCGGCGCCAATTCGGCTATCCGGTTTCAAATACGTACGTTTTTTTTCAATGCGTTTTCGGACAAACGATAACTTTATAATCTGTGGGCTTTTTTACGGCTTTCGTTACGGTCAAGCGGACGCTTTGTTTTCGAAATTTTCGGAGTACAATTTAGAATAAGACGTAGCGGTAATTTAATTTTAGCTTTGACGCGTGATTCTATCTTGATTTGTGTTTGATTGATGTTTATTTCGATATTTAAGATTATGTTGAGATAAATTTGACACGTGAAAAGTATTAATGAAAGGGCACACATGGCTCTTATCGGTGGTAATTATGACAAAAATGCTGATTCGATACAACAGGAGAGTTTAATTGAATTATAAAATGTATTACCGTATATTTTAAGTTTGAGTTACACGTTATAAGGGCCCAAGCAACTTAATAAAATTACGGAGATTATTACATCATGAGACGAAATAAAATTATAATTGTTTGTACTATCAGCGTGCTATCAAACCTTGATGTTGAAAATTGCAATTAGTGTGTATAGATGTGAATAAAGCCAGTAGGACATTAGGACTTCACCAAGAAAATCTCCCTCGCAATTTGATTTAAATAAAAAGTATATTTAAAGAAAACCGCCCTTATTCTAGGAGGACACTCCACCCTAGGATGCAAAAGTTTGATTTTAATTTGTATCAAATCTTTTTCTTCGCTATTTAGCTGTTCATTAAGTCTCAGATGATATGTGTAATTATCAAGCAAGAATTTATAATCGTTGATGATTTCTTACATTTCCTGTTTGCAGATAAAAAATGTGTTCGTAATAGACCGGCGCCACAGAAATAAGTGTCTAACTGTACATGTGTAATATCACGCTTTTTAAACCTGAAGATGAAGACTGAGGTGTATGAAAATACGATCTTGTGTCGCTGTTTCCTATGTTAACACTATATTATTATTATAGGGGCGAGCCTATTGACATATACCGGGCTATTGACCGAGCCTATTGACATATATCTAATTTAAATTTAAATCTGAAATGACCAAAAGCCTGCTTTGCAAATTGAACCTGAGACCTTACTAAGCTTTGTCGAAAGTTTTGGGAAAGCTTGAACAACTTCTACGATAGATTGACCACTAACCATAAGAAAAATAAATTAAGCGTCTTAATATTCTTTCAAATAGCAATAAATTAAGAAAAAATATATGTTTTATTGATTAAGAATGCTTATCTTACAAAACATTGATATCTTATTGATATTTTACATCCTGAATCAATATTTTTTTATCTTGAGAATTGGATTGAGATAGACTTAGTTACTAGGGGATTATTTTTTCTACCGACACCAGTCAATCTAAGTTACAAACCAAAAGAGATAATAAGCTGTTATATATTTTGTATAGGGAAGAGTATCTTCCCTTGGCTTCGCATAAAAAAATATTTCCTGGTAAAAAGTATTTTAAGTACCAAATTTTATCAAAATCCGTTTTGTAGTTTTAGCGTGAGTAACAAACATACATCTAAACTTCCTTTCGCATTTATAAAACTTTGTATAGATTAGGACTGTTTTATAATATAACAATCAACGGATGCAAGGAACATACAAAAACCAACAACGCAGAAAATAATAGAAAAACAAATAAAAATAAAATGCAACGACTTTCTTAATTAGAAGAACTACTTGATGACCATATTAACGAAGCCTCTTAACCTTAATTACAACAATAAAGACGATACTACCATTTATGATAAATATATAAATAAACATAATTATCTTTAATCTATGTATCACTTTTATTATTATAAAAAAAATACTTTTTATTATTCATGTTTTTCCCCTGAAAAGTAGACAGAAATTTCACGTAACTAACGATAAGGACTAACAATATTAAAGCCAAAAACATAGTAAAGTACAAACTCTGAATCTCAGAATGTCTGCAAAGAAAACTCAATGTACACCTAAAAATTCAAAGATACAAAAATTCTACTGATAATATCTTACTACGAAAACTCAAAAACAATAACATAATTGAATCGAACCTTAGACACCGTGACTCACAGTCGCATAAAGCAAGATTAAAATCACTGATACAAAAATGTTAAGAACAGCGCAAAATGACAAATATCTATACCTAATTAGGACTGCAGTGTTATCGATATATCGATATTCGATACTCGATATCACTATCATTACAAATTATGTCAGCAGATATAATTTAAACGCTGAATAATCGATTGAAATAACTTAAGTATAACCAATCAATCATAAATCGATCACATGCTTTGCGCAACGAACGATGGCCCCAATACAATTGTGTTTTTTCCTTTTTTTATCAACCAATATCTAACGTATCGCTTCATTATTACATTTAGATGATGAACGATCGCAATAAAATGATATTATGTTATCTATTTCCTTTTAATTCAACCTAAATACGGTTTTAAAATGTCTCTGTTATCGTGATTAATTCGCGTTGGTTTTGTTTTCAATATTCATTGATTCGATCTGTACTTGATTCTTGTTTATAACAGAATTTTCCATCAGGATGTCATGGTGATTGAACGCTGGT
Organism: Anticarsia gemmatalis; assembly: GCF_050436995.1. Taxonomy (NCBI): domain Eukaryota; kingdom Metazoa; phylum Arthropoda; class Insecta; order Lepidoptera; family Erebidae; genus Anticarsia; species Anticarsia gemmatalis. The sequence continues at coordinate 13,478,796 of NC_134748.1, read as the reverse complement.
GATGTAATTTGATTGATTTTGACATTTATTATTATCAGGTTTTAATTTGAGATGCGGATTTGTTGTGTCATTTTAATGATATCCTCATTTTGGTTTGTAATGATTGGTTGTCAAATAGCACCTTATTCTTCGAACCTTCGATCGTAAACTGACGCGAACGGGTTTTCCGTTTTACTTTGTATGCGATATCTGATACTAAAAAGATTAACAGGTACACTAATATCGGTGCAAAGAATATTTTTAACTGTATGTAGATTCGAAAGGAAGTTCATGTCTGCAACGAAACTCAACTTAAGTATCTCAAGGAAATATTAGTGTCGTCAATATCAACAACTAATGTAATCAATTAAAGATCACGGATCGAGCTCTACTAATACTTATCGTAGCAAGCTAGAGAAGTATTTTGTTTGTACGAAAGTGCAGCTCTCAGAAATCCCTGAACTGATTTCTTTGACAAGTCACTATTAAAAAGCTAAATTATTTAGTGATGTAGTAGACTAATTTCATCCATAATTACGCTAACACTGATTGATTTGCTTTTTCAAATCGAATGACAAATCTAACGATGACTCTCTCCATTGTCCACAGAAGAAGACAACAGTCCAGAAAGCGGAGTGAAGGAGCGTAGCGAAAGGGGGGAGAGGCAGGAGGGGGCAGAGGGCGAGGCGTCCCGCTCGGTGTCCCCCGCGTCCCGCACCTCCCCCGCGCCGGACGAACGTGACGATATCGAGCACAGCATACCAGCTACACTGATACAAGACCCTAATGCAGAAAGGTGAGTTACCATCAATCCTTCAGTTCCGACCACGAATCAAAATTCCAAATGCCAAAAGGTTCTCCTAGGTATTCAGTTTCTAGGATCTGATAGTGTCAACTTGTGAGTTTAGGAACATTGACATTGTGATTTGCGAAAGATAGTTAAGTAGAGGTTACTACTTGGGTATTATGCTTTTGGCTTCATCAACCTTCTTGCCTTCTAAATTCCTCTTGCTTTCTAAAATCTTTTTGCTTGCGTCAAAAAGGTCTTGTGTAGTTATTATCGTCTACATACATATTTTCTTCTACAATACTATGTATTTGTCAAAGCTACTTACGGTATGCTTAAAGGTGTTAGTCGTATTGTTTAGAATTTTAGGCAGGGTTGTTAGCAAAAATGTGTCGTTGTATTGACATTTAGGTTGTCTTTTAGCAACATCTGCATCGTTACAATCTTCACATACAATGTTGTTCAACGCTTTGTAGGTTTCAACAAAGTATTTAGGTCAAAGCTGATTCTCGGAATTTAGGGAAAGTGAGTCAATCGTTGGTCAATATTGGAGGTTTTTGTTTTCCTAGATTGGATTTCCAAGAAGAATTGTTGAATAGGTTTGTTTGGCTTATGTTAGATATCGCTGTGTGTCCAGCTATTGGGTTAATGACCTTAAAAGTTGCTAGTAATACCTTAAATTTGAGTGCGGGGAAGAGTAATTAGTTTGTAGTCCAATGAGGTTTTCAGAAGATGATTTTAAGTGTCTTTGAATTTTTAAAGAAAATCACAACTTGGATCGTTTATTTTGACTCCATTACCTGTACCCCCTGATATTATAAAATACGTTTTAAAAATCGTGTTTGTATTAATTGTAATACAAAATGAAATTACGCTTATATGCCTAAAATAGACCAGACATTTTCGTTTATGAGTATCTCAAAAACTCAATCAAATTTTGATTGCCGTGACCTGTCCCAATGGCCATAGCACGTTGTGACACTTAACCATTGTCAAAAACTTCTAGGCCTAACAAATGACCCAATAGCCATAATCTCTGACCAGTCCATTCATAACCCCATATACGTACTGTCAACACGGAGGTCCACACATCACTCCACAATGCCCACTTTAATGATCCCATTGTTTCCACTGATCAACCGACAACAGCTGTCCACCGAAAGCACTACTTAGTCAACCAACATCCAACTACAGCTAATACAACTCTTATTCCAAACGAACAAAGTCGTAAATCGAATGATGCATGCGAATAAAAAAATTGGTCTAGATAGATAAACAAATTTTAATGTACAGTTGTAATGAGTCTTATTAGAAGTAAATAAGGTTTAATTTAGTGGTGTTTAAATAGAAAATAAAGTTGTTGAAGATACAGAAATGAATGGATACGTCAATGACAGTTATAGTGGGTTGAACAGCTAAAAATGATCCGAATTTTTTGAAATGACGCTCCATCAATTTTCATTTTGAAATTCTTTTTGAGTGAATTATTGAACTGAGATGTTAAATGATTGATGAGATGGTGACTATTTATTGTAAATGTCGCGAGTGAAACTTTAAGTAGATTTTAATTTTAGCTTTCAGTGTTTCGGCTGTTGTAATGTGGGTCCATTGTGTCATATATGTTGAAAGAATGGTTGAAACATCTAACAGAGTAACGAAAATTTAAAATAAATGATTTTAATTATGTTTATAATCGAGCGATGCGTTGAACTTATTAACATTTAATGGGTAGCATACAAGACCGTGCGTGATACCGAAACTGTTTTAACAAAGTGACCGTAGATTCATAGTTTAGTGGTAAATACGTTTCTACTTGAGCCACACAGTCAAAGATAATATAGAACTATTAAAAGTATAAGCACAAGTATACCGAAGGGTATCGTGTTATAACCCAGGTAACTAGGTAACATGTAAAACACTGGAATTCAGCTGCATCAGCTGAGACTGGAAGCCGAGTCCAACATAGTTGGAAGAAAGGCTAGGATAATGAAAAGTATAAGTACAAAATATAACAGTATAAAGGTAGTTGCAATAACAAACAAATTAAACTCAAGGAAAACAGATCAACGGTACAAGATACCAATTAGCAATTACATCAAACCAAGTAATTCACAAAAAAAAACCTCTTATAATAATGACAAATCAAATATGGTCGTCAAGTACTTAAAGACGAAAACGAAATGAAAATTAATGACTATTCACATTTATAAGAACAAACGATTGATGTATGAGATAGTGGTTTAATTAATCATACGTTGATATGAGTGATCAATAAAGATATCAATCTGAGGCGGATGTATTGTTACTATGATACTGGCGTTTCTTTCAGCTAAAACATTGATTAATTCACTCGATTAATTTGTTTACTTGAACATATCTTTGGATTTAATCAAGAAGGGAATGGAATAACCTAAGATATGTCTGACAAATACTATGATCTATAGATGCTAATTATAAATACTCAAGACGTGATCAAACTTGCAATAAGATATAAAAACCCAGTGGAGTTTTCATGGGTTTTCTTTTAAGCGTTGATAGATAGCATTTTATATGTGCATACATACATTTAGCACGACTATACTAAGCTTCTTCGGGTAGAATTATATTAACAATAACACTCAGTTATTCGTTAATTTATAAGAGTGTTACAACAAAATACTTCAGGAGTTTCGATGGCGAGAACTAACATTAAAAACACATAATGTTATAGTGAATCTAATACTGTTCTCAAAACCAATAGATATACTGCTAGTTTTACCGAGGGGTATCGTGTTATAACCCAGGTAACTGGGTTGTTGAGCTCCGATAGGCAGTCGCTACATGTAAAATACTGGTATTTAAGACTGGAAGCCAATATCAACATAGTTGTAAAAATGCTAGGCTGATGATGTTTGCTTAAAATTCAACTTTATGATTATTGCTGAATTCTCAGACTTAGATTGATTACAAAATAAAGGCATTGAGATAGATAGATAGACAAACACATCAACTAGAAGTGATATAAGTAATGTCACATAATACATTATTAATGATCTACACCTGCAATTAATTCTACAATATAATATATTGAAAATAAATAATATAAAAGACAATCAGAATATATAAGACGTCACATCAATATAACAATAAGAATAAAATAATATATTTACATTAAATGATTTATATGTAATTGTTATATGCCCCGTTAATCAGATCAGACGCGAAACGAATCGCATCGATATATGGACAGGTGGAATCGATTAATTTCAATATTTAATTATATGTATTGACGTAATTATTTGTAGGTTTTGAAAATTATACTTTCAGATTTTTTCAGTTTGATCACCTGAGCTAATTTGTGATGATCTGTTTATAATGTCTAGATATTTCTGATTATAGATGTGTATGTAAATTTATGTAGCATTATGTAATGCTAAACATCGATGCATTAGTTAGTTAGTTATTTAAATATTAGGGTGGGATTGTAGTTAAATTTTACGGTATTAAAGAAATCAATCAACTTACTCTAAACCAAAGGAAATCATTAAATTGAATCCTGTATATTAGAAATTGAAATGACATTCAGGACAAACTATTTTCTCGTGAATTGGAAAAGCGGCTATCTTACTACCTATTATTTTCTACATTCTTAAAACAGTAATAATATACCTAGATCGTGTCTCGGTCCATGCTTTGATTCGTAATTTCGCATTTTTCTCAACTTAATATAAATTAATAAATCTTGAACAAAAAACAGAAATTTATTTACAAACAATATTAGCAAAAACAATGCCAACCAATCAGCCGATCTAAAATCTAAACAATAGATTCTGAAGGGGCACTAGAACCTCCAAATGATTGATCATGCCACCTCAGTGCACCTAATTGACATTGATTGAACTGGCATTGAGCATGACCAACCTAGTTCCTCCAATCCCTTTTACTTGTACAAACCTTATTTCTTGAACGACAAGGTGCAATTTTGATTGACAAGTAATTGTTGAACGAAATGGATAACATTCTAATACCTGGTTGGATGAAAGATAAAGATTTGAAATAAAAGATTTTTGAACAATTAACATGTTAATCATATCCTATAGTTTTGAAGTAAATATCTTTATATATATAATTATTCTGTAAGTGTGTATGTCACTGAACTTCGAACGACTGGACCGATTTTGATGAAATTTTTTGTGTGTGTTCAAGGGGATCCGAGAATGGTTTAGATTCACAATTTTGTCCGCTGGACAATGATTTTTTTATCTAATTTTATGGCAAAACAACGTTTGCCGGGTCAGCTAGTATAGTTATATAGTTAATACTTTTGTTTGATCTCTACCAATATTATAAAGAGATAAAATTTGTGAGTTTGTATGCAGAGGTAAATGTAACAAACTACAGAAGCAATATTGAAAATTCTTACACTCACAGTAGCTACTTTATCAATAAGTGCTATAGTACGAACATAAAGGCAGGTGTTTTTGCTATAGGTATGGATATAAAGAGTATGAAGATCACCATTTCCTGCGATGCATACAAACTTCTCCTGCTTTTCTCGCATTGATAAATCTTATTAAACAGGACGATGGGTTTTTTCTACAGTCAAAATAATGTTGTAGTGGATGTATAGAAATGAGCATCTTCAGTAGGAAAATCAGATGAAAACAAATATTACAAAAAACTTATCGAAGTTCACAATGGAGTCAATATCGATTCTCTGTAGATGACAAAAAATGCTTTAAAATAATTTTAAAACGTACCATAGCAATGTTTTACTAAGATTGTATACCGGAGGGTGCAGTAACATAAATAATAGGCTCAGAATAAATATTAGGCTAAACAGATATTATTCCCAAGGGGGAACAGAACCTACGACCCCAAACAAAACGGGAGTGATGCGCATTCAAATTGTCAATAAGTGAATCAGGTTGACGTTTCAAATGTAGCTTGTGTGATATTACTTTATATTTATTTGTTTATTATATATTAGAATATGGGAATTAATGTGAACGTGTTGTGAACGCAAAAGTCTAAAAGTTCGTTATTTTTTCATAAATATATTCTTTTAATGCGAATATAGTAGTAAATTAAAGACCAGTGATGTGTGGTCGAATTTTACACCTATCATGCAAGTGGTCAATGGTTTGAAGAAATACACTTATGATTTTCAAAGTTTCGTGTAAATTAGAAATCATTATCACTTGTTTTAACGACGAAGGAAAGCATCACGACGAAACAGGTCGCATTTCAGTATCAAAAATCACTTTCGAAATTTTAGTCTGATATTTTAAGTGTCCCCGGTCTATAGAAACTTACCGTTTTGACTGGCATACATCTGTGCCCGATTGCTAAGCAAGCTTGCTTTTGAATAAATATATATTTAAAATCCGCTGAAAATATATTAAAAAACATGTCTAAGTATATATATACATTTTCATTTACATACAAGTTTTAATTAGATATCGAATAATGTAGTCGAAAATAAAATTGTGCGCAGAAATTATATTAGTCTCACACCTTAGTTAATTAGACATTATCTTTCGAACGAAATATATCGGCCAATTATCATAGCCGAACATCTAGAAGATTATCTTAAAATTACCTCTGTCTGCCTTCTGTAGCATATTCTAGTAATTGTTTAAACGTTTCAGCTCATTTACTTAAGAAAATATGATTCAGAAACAAACGCTAATCTAATTAGGTTCGTTTTAGTTTTCTTTTGTATCTTAAAACATTTCTATGTTAATTAAATAGTTGTAAATATATACGTAGTTTTGAACTAGATACTGTTATTGGTAGAGAAAATTACATTGGAAATTGCGATAATTTATTTGAATACACACAAATATCACGCTTGTTTCTTTCTTGTAAGGTGCAGGCAGAGGTGTATGAAAACACCCACGTTTCGCCATTAATAATGTTAGTCCCATGTAATGAAGTCTTCAAATCGCCTACAATTAGCGGCATATTTGGTGCAGTTTGAAAATTAGTCGTATTTTTAAATGGTATTAAGTGCTAGGGGTCGCGGGTAGGACTCTAACTTATCTTTTTTATGTGGTCGGGAAAAATCTTGATTTATATTTTTCAAAAGTTTCTGGTAAATAATGATATGATTGTGATAGTGATAATTATTATTAAAATACCCGAAAATTACAGTCATTGATTGTCTATCTCTGCATCGAAAAAAACAAAATAAAAAACAATTCCCTATACAAGAAAATGCCACTCAACACTATAAATAAGTCAATCATCAGATAACATCGAAACTAAACATAGTTCAAGGATTACGGAAATACCAATACATATTAAAGTTAAAATAATAAATCTTTGATATTTAGTAGCTTGGTTACGTGCCCTATAAATATCAGTATGCTCACCGTACATATTTCCTTCAATTATGAGAATCGTATTAGCATAATTCTGTTTGAAACGAATGCATGAACGAAATGGTTCTTATGACCCGTGCTAAAAAAGTTACTAAGTTTTCAGTCAAGGCAGACATATTATGTCACTTGATGAATAGTTTTGTTTGCCTGTTATACTTGTCTCATAATCTAATTTACAATGTAGACAAGCAACTCATTTTTCATTTTTACACTCATTTATTTTAATATACTCAACAAAATATTCGTACAATGTCTCTGGCATCAAACACTGCAATTTTATTACAACGAAGACATCTGCGACAGTTATAAAATTCGCTTTGTTACTGCAAAATTATTCAAACGATGTCAGGTGTCCCCCATACATCGGCCCGCACTATGCAGACATTGACGCATAAAACCGCTCTGTCCTAATTCCTACACATCAAACCGGCCACAGTCTAAAATATATCCCACTAACATTTTTATCATCTGTCGTTACAAGTAAAAAAATAGGCTAGAATTCTTTTGTTTATGTCACAACCCACTCGGGCTATTTCAGTTCGGCGGTGGAGCGAGACAGCGCTACTTGTCACATAAATACATGTGATTGATTGACCCGCAGCCGACTAATGCTCATAGGAAGCAATAAACAGCTGTGCCATTCTCTATATTAAAACTTTTAAAAGTTTGGAGCTACGAACAGCTTTCTGTCAAATCACTGTAACAGTTGTTCCGATCGGAATCGTTGATAACATTTAGTTTGAGATCGCTCTGTGATAATAAAAAACAGTATTATGGGCTCTAAAACTCGTAGTACATTAGTTTCCGGGCATTAACGGAACAAAGTTTCTTTACTCTGTTAATTTATTTATTTGGATGTCGTGTTGTGTCATTCTCGATTCCTCGCCTGACATTTATATTGTCGTTCGGAAGTGTCCTAACGTTTCCTCGCGTAAAAATAAAATAAACATGAGAAAATATTTTCCCTTTGTCAAAGCAGGAAATCTGTTCGTGATACGCGTAAATCCGTCCGCGTCCCCTGTCTGTCCGTGAGTCGTTAAAAGGACTCGTCTCGGCGTTTTGTTAACGCGCCATTTCCTTGTCAACGCCGTCAACCCTGTCCGGGTAATCTTCTGTAAGCCCCGAGACTTCAATCTACCACGTAGAGGAGGCCTCCACGTCGCTCACACTACCTATGTACGTACACGGCATTCCGTAAACAATCTCGTTAAAAAGTTATTGCGCCTATTGGCCATCAAGGATGCTCTGTACATTTTTCATTGGTGTTACGACTGTGACTCAGCTATGCGGAGTAGCTCCGCTGTGTCAGTCGGCTGTCATCGGAACGATCGCCCGTCACTGCACGTCCACCTCGCGCATCGCACGCACGCTTGCATTACGCAGCGCCACCCCCCGAAATGGGATACCGATAGCCGTCTCTGTCTTTCGCGCAACGCGGTTCGTAGCGGCGGCACCTGTCCTGCTCTAGCGAGGGGCGTGCGGGGCGGGGGCGCTGCAGGCGGGTCGTAAATCACGCGGCGTCTCATTCCACGCGGGACCGCCGCCGCCGCCGCAGGCACCGCGCACTTCCCTCCCGACCGCCGGCATCGCGGCGCGTCTTTCGCGACGTGTTTACATTTTCAACTATTTCTGGGGAGTCACAATTGTTGTATTGTAACAAAGTGTTATCATCTGTAACAGTGTTGTATTGATGGATCCGCGAGTTTTTCGACGTTACCAGTTTGGAGTACTTTGAAAAGATTTCGTCTAAAATGATTGTCGAGCCCGACCACGTGAGGTAGGTTTTCTATTTGTTCAAGTGTTTTATTGTTTTTGTGTAATTCATCATTCATCATGTTTCCTATTGTTTCTTCAATTATTGAAGTTATATTGGACACAGTTTCCGAGAACTTCAACTTAGAATTTACTTTCTGTCTTGACAGAACACTTAGTTGGAAAATATATGTTTCATGAAAAACATGTTTTTTGGTATTTCCGGATAAATTTCTTGCAGTATTTTCAGTGTTCTGTATAATTCCTTGTTTCATTTTCGAGTTATATGTGATTTTCTGAAAATAAACTCACATCAAAATATTCGACACTTGTCCGAAAATCGGCAGGAAAGTTGCTTTCTAAGTTTGACATGATTTTGTAGAAAATATTCAAGAGTTCAAAAGCCTACATAATCTTGTGATTTATTTATTATTTTATCTATAACTTTTGATCCTAATATGGCGAGTGGGTTTCTCTAGCTGTCGATCCTGTTAGTTTATACGAGTGTGGACATTTTTTAGAGCATCAATTCTCTTTCACTTTTCCAATATAAAGAACCTGTTTTTGTGTATTTTATTGTCTCATAATTTATCGATAAGTGGTGTCATCAACCATTGTGTTAGCAATGTTTATCACTCTAGATATCACCAACACTCTCAATTATTGTTTTACAATGTTATTGATTTAATATTTTAATCTATTCGATACGCTATAAATGTTGATTGTTAAATTTTATAGCCGTCATTAATATGACTTCTTTGAAATCAAATTGATTATTCATGTCGCTATGAAGACTTGACCTATTTGTACCCAATTTACCTTAGATTTATATTAATGTCGTATGTCATCTAGATGTTTTTCCTTTTGTGTCAGACATATAAAAAATAATGTTCACGTCAACCCAGATTTACTGGCTTTTGGTCGATTTTCGTAATTAAAATTTAAACAAAAACAAATCGTCAATCGCCGCAAGGACACCTGAACAACGAGCAATAAAGTTTTTTTAGATCCATATTAAACGATATAAACCCATTAGTGTGTCTATTTACTATTCACGATCGAGCTATTAATTTATTAAAAATGGCCATAAAAAAAGAACTTGCATTCGTTTTGTTTACCGTCGATATTCAAATGTCGATAACCGGTTTAAGATAACGACTCTGCTGAGACAGAGGCGGCAATTTTCGTTAAGTGAATTATGTCGGTCGATCTAACGTCGCGTCACGATTTTGTCCCCAGGGAGAGCCCGAGATGTCTGTCGCGGGAGTCGTCGGGCGCGCCACGCTGTCCCTCCAATGACTCGGTGTACTCGAGCCGCAGCGGGGCGGGTCTCCCCCTCCCCGCAGCGCTGACGGCCGCGCTGCCCGCTGCGCTGCTGCCTCCGCACTCGGCCGCTGTCGCCGCCTACCTCGGCGCCGCAGCCGCAGCTGCTGCTCAACAGCGTCTACTCATGTCCTGCCAGGAGGACATGACCGACTCCGAAAGAGCCGACGCAGTCCTCGACTTCAGCACTAAACGCAGCGACTCACCTCACGATGACGACGAACCTGATGACGCTGTCAACCTTAGTAAGAATGAGAACGGTCCGCTCGATCTGTCTGTTGGAACGAGGAAACGCGGCCCGGAGGACTCGCCTTCGCCTGTGCCGTCCAGAAAAAGCTCAAGGACTTCTGATTTTAAGCCTTCGTCGTCTCCGTGGTCGACACCGGTCGCACCGCACCTCCCGTATTTCGCAGCCGCTGTTGCAGCTGCAAGCCTTTCTCCTAAGGGAGGTGTTCCGGCCGACTGGAACGGTAAGCTTAAGCACGGCGGGCCTACACCCAGCGATGCTACAAAAGCATTAGAAAAGATGAGCGAGTTGAGTCGCCTCGGAGGTGAAGAACTATTCCGATCAGTACAAAGTGCCGCTCTTGGCGCTGGATTAGCACCCAACGCCGCGGCACGACACTCCGCTTGGCAATCTCATTGGCTGAACAAGGGCGCCGACCAAACAAAAGACGTCCTGAAATGTGTATGGTGCAAGAAGAGCTTCAACTCACTCGCAGATTTGACGGTGCACATGAAAGAGGCGAAGCATTGCGGCGTAAACGTGCCTGTACCACCCTCTAGTGGCGCTCCCATACCGCCTTCTCTACAGCCGCCGTCTAGCTCGCCATCCACTCCGTCACACAACTCGTCCTCTTCGAGTGGTTCCTCTAAACCGAGCCAGAACGATCTAAACATGCTCATAAAGGAAAATATGCCGATTCCTAGAAAGCTAGTACGCGGTCAAGATGTGTGGTTAGGCAAAGGCGCTGAGCAAACAAGACAAATATTAAAATGCATGTGGTGCGCTGAGAGCTTCCGTTCACTCGCTGAAATGACAAGCCACATGCAACGCACTCAGCATTATACGAATATCATATCGCAGGAGCAAATTATTTCGTGGAAATCGTCCGACGACGGTAGTAAGGGGTCCAACTCTGGCGCCCCAGGCGGCGCTAATAACGCAGTCCCACCCACCACTGGTACTAGTAGTCACGTTAGCGCTGTTTTAACTTGTAAAGTTTGCGACCAAGCATTTAGTTCACTGAAGGAATTGAGTAATCATATGGTTAAGAACTCTCATTACAAAGAGCACATTATGCGCTCTATTACTGAGAGCGGTGGAAGGAGACGTCAAACGCGTGAGAAGCGAAAGAAGTCTTTGCCAGTTAGAAAACTCCTTGAATTGGAGAGAGCACAACACGAGTTCAAAAATGGGGAAGGTAACGGTGTACCTATGGGTAAACCGATTAGAGATTTCGGCGCAGGTAGCCGAATCACCTGCGAGAAATGCGGTGACAAAATTGAGACTGCAGTATTCGTCGAACACATAAGACAATGTATAGGCGCACCGATGTCGAATAGCCAAAGGAACTTTTTGAAGAGCGCGCTGTTATCCAACAACATTATCCCGCCTGACGTGCCCGGTCACATCACTCCCACCGGCCGGGATGGTCGCAAGAGCATCAACGAGGAGCTGCCGTCCCCGGGCTCTGCTCACCACCGCTCTCCATCTTCCGTGAACGATTCCTCCCCGAGTTCCAAAGATCCCAACGCGAGCAACGACAAAAGCTCGTCGCCTTCGGTTCTCAACGCCATAGAACAATTGATAGAAAAGAGTTTCGATACACGATCGCGGCACACCGTGCCCGGCATGCCAGGCGGCGCCTCTCACGCGCCCATTGGCTCTAGCATTCTGAAGAGATTAGGCATAGATGAGAGCGTAGACTATACAAAACCACTAGTAGATCCACAGACTATGAACATGTTGAGAAATTACCATCATCAGCAAGGATACGGGCGCCGCGAGCGCAGCGGCAGCGAGTCTAGCTCCATGTCAGAGCGGGGCGGCAGTAGAGTAGAATCTTTGACACCAGATAGAAAGTTGGACACTTATCACATGACACCACGCACTACACCCGATACCCGCGGTTCTCAGACCCCCGCTTCTGAGGACCGCCCCGCCGAAGTCCGAATAAAGAGAGAGGTTGAAGAAGAGGAACGCGAAAATGGCGTTGACTTAAGCAGCCAGCCAGTGCGCGTCAAGACTGAGGTGGACGATGAGGAGGAGCCACCGCGGCCGAGCAGCACCGCCGACGAGGACGTGAAGCCGATCGTGGCTAAGCGCGAGAGTGAGGGCCCCAGCCCTGCCGCTAGTCCTCGCAGCCCCGCCAGTGATCGCTCCGGTAACACACCCGGGGCCGAAAGAAAGCCCGCTTCTAGCCTCGGTGCTCTGTCCTCCATGTTTGACAACCTGGCTGGGGGTGGCTCGTCCAGCGAACCCAGCTCTTCGCGCCGCGGAGGCAGCCACCCTTTAGCTGCACTGCAGAAACTTTGTGACAAAACTGAGACAAACCCATCCCGCGCGCCGGCCCCGGCCCCTTCCCCGGCCGGTCCGCCGAGCATCCTCACATTCAGCTGGGCGTGCAACGACGCCGTGGTGACTGACTCTATCATGAAGTGCGCGCTGTGCGACACGCCGTTCATATCGAAGGGCGCGTACCGACATCACTTGTCGAAGATGCACTTCGTGAAGGACGGCGCGCTGCCGGAGCCGGTGCCGCTGAAGGCCCCGGCCGGCGCCGCGTCGCCCGGCGCCCACAAGAGCAGCTCGACGGCCGCGTCGCCGCAGGACCCGCGCAGCCCCTCGCAGTCGTTCGACGAGAGCCCTCACTCCAAGTTCCTCAAGTACACGGAACTGGCGAAGCAGCTCTCCAGTAAGTACGTGTAGGCTGGACCGCCGGCCGGCAGTTGTGATGATACCATATCTTGCTACGTTAAACCTTGCTAGGGTTAGGTCGCAGCCGCGACGCTAAGTATTTCGAAACTCTTTGCCAATTTAATTATTTAGGTAATTATTGTTAGATTTCACCGCATAGATCGGTTAGTGTAATAAATTAATAGCGACTTAAGTATACGCCAAACGTCTTACGTTCGTTTTAGGTATTAAGAGAATATTTTCAAAATATTGCCTTTAGGTGATCGGTTGTTGTAAGGGCCGCCCGCGCCCGTGGCTTATCTTCCACACTACGTTATAATTCCATTTCGATAAATGTAAATATAAGTCACGTTAAGTCATAAAGTACGATTCGATCTCTTTTGTAAATGTATATTTTTTGCTAATTAATTCTTTGAAAAAAGATAAATCGTGGAAATTGATTTGATTAATTGCAATCGCCTTTTGCATGTGATTCGATCGTCTGTCGCGTTAGTGTGTAGTGGGCGTACACTTTCAGTATTTTAACAGAAATTTCGTTGCAATATCATTTTTTTCGTGTTACTTAATTTTTATGTAAATCAGAGTTAGGGTTAACGTGGTTAGTTTATGTATATTTTGATGATTTTTCTTGTTTTTTTTTTGGAATTTAAGAGATCCGTAAATGCGTATAATCTCGGAGATCCAATCTCATTCGTTTCTGTTCGTATTGTACATACAATTCGACATAGAATGCAATATAACAATCTCCTTAGTGTAAATTTCGCTATAGGTATGCTCTCAACGCGAGGATGCTATTTATTATTTAGTATTAAGTACATAATATTAGGTAAACTACATCTGTGAACACTTGTATACCAATATACCAGCGCATTAACCGGTTGTACATTCAACCTTATATTTAAAAAAGTGATACATATACATTTTTTTTCGTTAAAAGGAATGAAAACAATCGTATACGTTTAGAACATAAAGATATACGCAGATATATCTTCCAATTTGTAACGACAGATATACGATGATGTATATACGGCATTAAGAGTGATGAACCTCTTTTATATTTAATAAAAAATATTGTAAACTGTCTAATGTAAGTTTCAGACGATGTCAACAAACTTTTAATTGTAAACTGGATATTCGTAACGTAACTAAATACGATAACTCGAACGTATACGACATTTCTAATGGAATATACAATTAAGAAAAATACATATTTTCGATTTTATTTTTTGACGCTTTAATTTTTTTTAAGATTTCTTTCAAATGGTTACGAATATTCAGTGTAATGGTTAAAAAAATACGAAAATTTCGAAATCGTAAGAAAACTATCATTTTAACGATAATAATGAAAACATACGACAAATATTATGTATACGCTAGCTCTGATGAGAGACTTTTGCTCATTCTTAAGGAAAAAAAGTAAAAAAATGGTGTTGAAATATTGATTTTACCAAATTTAATAATCTTATTTAATATTTTATGTTGTATTTCAAAATGCAATTAAAAGCTCAAAGAAATATATATGTTACATACTTTAAAATGTTCATTTTATTTATACAACTCCCTGACTTTACACTAAAATACATACACACATTACAATACACAGCTAAGTTACATATTTCTATAAGATAAATTAAAAAAATTGTTGCAGTGCACATGCAGTGTTTATTAAAAATTGAAAAAACCTTACCTATTAAAGTTTATTTAGTTATCAGTAATCAGAATTCTTCAAATAATGGTCACTGCACCCAGTTACTGAAACAAAGATCATAAAACAATCAATATGATATTAATTTGATACAAATATACATATATATGTACATGTTTGAGTATAACACCAGTCGTGTAAATGACTATTTAAAAGGGTATTGAAAGTTATGAAGTTGACAAAAGAATAATGTTCTACTACTGAAAGATAGTAAAAGGTAAACTTGAACTGCAACATTTGTAGTTACTACACACAAACTATTAATTCAATAATAAATTTAATTTCATCTTCTTGTGAGCAAATACAGATAATTAATTATTAATGCAGAATAGATATATTTGGTCCAATAAGTCGTAAGTCACACTTCAACATAACACTTAAAAACAGATTGATTCTTTAAAATAAAATATGAAAACTCTAAGACACAAAATCACATTATGACTGCGACTTGAAAAAAACATCTTCAAAGATCTCCTGCTTAAGATAGAGTGTGGCGTAACATATTCCACGAAGTCAAGAAGAAACAATTACATTTGACTATCTCCTGTATCGAAGCTGAACGACAACAACAGTAAGTAAGTAAGAAGGGAATAAGTAAGTATTCCTAACAAAAGTGAAACCAAACATTCGTAGGTAAATTATATAATGGAACTATTACATGACAATTAATGATATGACATATTTCAGGAAGAATAAAATTTGAAATATTGTTTATTTCTTTAAACACAGTAGAAAGTTCTCAATTCACTAAGATCTCCCTTGTAAATTTTAAAGAAAACCATTTTTTTTCTTTAAAACTCTACCTACAAAACTCTAGATGAGACAGATTTTTTCCTAGAATATTTAAAATCAAATTTTTATTTTTAAGATTTCTTATATTTCATATCACCACACACAAATTACAAAAAAATTTACACGCACAGAAGGCGGCATAAAACAAAGCTCGCTCTTCCTTCACCGTCAATCCATTGCACAATTTCTAATGACACATGACTTCAACAAGCTATCCAGTCTCCAGAGACCAGCGTTTACACCAATCTGTCTGTCACTATCCACCCTACAGCCGATCATTAATCAATTAGCAGCCTTCACTGGTCCAGTTGTAGGTGTCCCTCAGGGCGGCGTTTTAGGACCCATCTTAAAGTTTCGTTCAGCTTGACGTTTAATTACTTTTTATGACTAAAGTAACGAGTTGACTACTGTCATTTATGCATAAGGTTGAATTATATATTATGACGGATTTTAAGTTGAACTTTTTATTTCTTTACACCAGTCTTTCTAGTATGAGACATGCACACATAAAATCACGTCTATTTTCCGTAGAGGTAAGTAGAGACCAAACAAACTAAAGGACTTAATTTCGTGAGCAAATTATGTAATAATTAAATTATCAATCATTGAGTCGAAACGCTTCCAATAGTTTGCAATAAGAATCAATAATAAGTAAGTTGAAAGTTAAGTATCTAAATCTATAAGCAAATAAAAGTATCATATAAGAACAAACTATTTTTACAAACAAATACTAGCATCTTGCAATTAATCTTACTGTTTAAAAGGACGTATCAATTCATTATTATATCAATATACTATTAAAAAGATCCTAATTAAATATCCAAAACGTGATTCGACACATTAAACAAACATGACTCGATAAACAAAAAACTCGCGAACCGCCAATTAACTAGTCATAAAACACATCGGCCACCGCTACTAAATCTGTAGAGTCCCGAAATCACTCAGCAAGACGTCTTAACTCTGCGAAACCTCGTCTTTATCACAATAACGATGTCATTCATCGCCGTTTACGCACCTCCCGTACCACGACCCAAAACATCGACATTCCCACTTACTGATGTATACATTGACGACTTTATACGTAAGGTCGTTTTTGTAACGGAACGTAAAGAGCAATGGATAGGTTGGCGTTGAGGATGGTTGAGGTCGAATGGCGACAGACGGCCCGTCAGTCAAACCCTTCAAGGCGAGTATTCGTCGCTACAGGTAAAGAAAATATACGGGGAAGTATCTGGAACGGTTTTACGATAAAATGGATATAAAAATGTAAGTGTTAAGTATAAAACCTGCATTCATGATGTATTTTAGATTTCTGAAGACTTTTGATTTGAGTGATTGATTAAATATTCATAGTAGTGGTAAGGTAAAGTTATGTAGATTGTTACTTGGAACGGAAAAACCTAGCCGTACTGGTTTTAATTTCCGATAATCAATCGTTTAACATGTAAGACCCTGTTTAACTGTCCGTTCTTAGAATCTGTCTACCCATCACATATACCTTTATATGAATAAAAATACATAGTTATTCACTCGCATAGTTTCCACGGGGAAAAACTAAACGAAATAATGATTTTAGCATATTTTCTTTGCTTTATTAACCTTTCCGTCAAAGATTTTCGCCGACTCTGTATAGGGCTAGTAACAAAAATATAACCCTCAAACGATAGTCTTAGGATACCAATTTGATTGTATAAAATCAGTGATTATAGGTAATTTTTAAGGCTATAGTCTAGCGTTTTCCACAGTACACCTGTCCGTATGTCCCCAAAGGGCCGACCCAACCCCAACAAGACATCCCCCAATCCCCCAGACCGCTGTCTGTCATTGTACGTCTAATAATGGCGACTAATTAAAATGACATTTTGTTTTATATCATCAAATTAATGAATACAACGCGGGCGGGGCCGTCCCCCCGACCAGCCATCGGGGGACCATTGCCCACAATTTATGGGACTCCACAGTCGCGAGATGGATAGCATGATTTATAGGCTGTTTATCATCTTTTTATGGCAACGAATGAAATAATACCATGTTTATTTTTTCTCTGTTTTAATTATAGTTGTTTCTGGACTGTAAATTCGCTTATTTATGGCAACACTGATGGGATAGTTGTCGATGGTATTAAATTTTTATTTTTGTAAGGCGGCTTTAGGGCCTTTTGGAAAAAAAGGATCAGTAATAAAACTGTTACATAGTGTTCGGGTTATGATGTTTTTTTTAATTAATACTGATTGGACATCTGTGGGCTAGCTCTGGACATACAAATCATTTAAATGGCAGTAGGTTTGTTTGATGTTATCTCAAACTTGTTTTTGGTTGAAAATGAGAACTGTTTATTATACTTCAAGCTTTTTTCTGTTTATGATGTATTGATACGGTTGGTAATAAATCTATCAATAGTTGAGTAATTTTGTTTTGGTGTTTTAAATAGTCACGATATCATTTAGAGCTGTTTTTTGTTCCGTGGCTGTCCCACTGCTGGGCAAGTGCGGGTTGGGGACTTTGCTGATATTATCCTATTAAACTTTTAATATTTGGGGACAATTATATTTACTTTCATTTCACATGCATTGTAGTTCAGGATATTTGCGTATATTGGTTTTGAACCCATCTTTGTATGACCCAAAGTATTGAATTATTATAAAGATATTTACATCTCCGCGGCAAGAACTAGTATAAAAAAACACCTAATTATGATAATTGATGTGGTGTCCGACAAAATATTTCTTTTCAGTCTTTTATACTTAAGAGATCAGTCTCACATTACATCCTGTTCACGGATGTTTCTTTTGAATATTGACCCTGTTATTGAATATTGAACTGTTTGAGCTAAATATTTCCTTGCAAAGAAAGGATAAAGGGTGCCGTTTTTGATGCTGTATCAAGTCGTGGTGATGTTATATAAAGACCAGCTTCTTTATTTGTTGAAAAGTACAAGATACGATGGGAGATTATGAGTTGTACAATTTTTAGGGCAAGTTTTTGGAGTTTTGACTGAAAAAATAATTATGTGATGGTCAAGCTTTAAGTTACAGATAGGAGCAGTTTAGAACAGTAAGTTCTTAAAAATATGTTTTACTTTGTATTTAGTAAACTTAATATTTTACATTTACAAGCTTTGCATTTTTATTAAGTTATTGTTAATAACTTATTAAAATTATTAATAGTAACTTAATAAAAATGTAAAGCTCCGTAGACTTTATTTTCTCAGTATTTTTTATAATATATCTGTGCACTAAAAACAACACCCGGTCTAATATATACGTACTTATGCCAATACAACACAATACTCTGTCACAGACACCCTTTTTACTAATCACACAAAAATGTAACAAAAAACTCCACTCCACTCCACTTCAATAACAAGCCAAAAACAGCTGAGTGATGGCCTCCCATGATCGCGAAGTAAATAGCAAGATTTAGATCGCACAATAAATGATTTAGTCCAGGTCGCCCAGTAATAAGTAGATTGATGTCGCCGACCCCGCTCCATTTGTCTCGCTGTGTAGGGTTGCGCAAAAACAGATGCTTTTCTTTCAAACGCCTTTTTTTGCAGTTAAGGGTTAGAGTTGAGTTTTAGTAGGGAATAGTTAGGTGTGGGTGGTTTAGTTCGATAGAATTTTTATAATAAATTATTTTGTAAAAATGCCTTTTTATGTAATTAAACGGTAAATTAAATATTTATTGAAGGCATGCGAAGTCCCCAACCCGCACTTGGCCAGCGTGATGGACTCAAGGCCTTACCCCTCCCTTGCTCAGCAGTGGGTCAGTAATGCGTTAAAAAAACAAAGGTACAACTGAAACTGGTCCAAAAAAAAATTATTCATTTATTTGGCTTTATTTTTTCTGTGATTAGCACATATAACATTTTCAAATTCAGTTTATTTTGAGCGACCTTAATTTTTTTTTGATTCTAGATGCCATTGAGTTGATTACTTTTAAAAGTTTGTCATAAATACATACTAGAGTACTCTTACTTACTTTAAAATGTGGAATTTACAATACTCATATTTCTTTACCTAATACTCCACGACACACCAAAATAAGGTTACAAGTTAAACCCTATTTCAGGCTTCACTTTCAAAACAATTTTATAATAAAAACGAGAGAGGATCGCTAAAATAGAGCTGTGGAGTGACAATGATTGACATTGACGTAGATTTAATAGCAAATATTCCGTTCAACTTATTTTTTAGTTCAAAATATCGGTATTTTTGTTTTGATGTTTTCAGTTGTATATGTTAAAATTCAGCAAAAATATAGCATTGAGTTTTGTTGTAGACCGGTATAGATAAGCTTATGTCTGAACAATGAACATTAATTGTATGGTTTTAAGTCTCATTTTTGTTCAACCTGTTTACCTGATATCACCTCTCTATCATTGAAGTCTGAAAGTAAATATAAATACTTAAAACCACGCCTTGTTCCCAGAGCCGTAGGTGGAGCCCAAAGAATTTGGTACGATGTTTACATACTTCATTTTACTTACACATCGTGTAATATAGGATCGCCGGATAACGTTGTGACAAAGTGTTTAATGAATATAAAAGTTTGATAGTAATCTACTTATAGAAATAAGCTATATTTACGAAATAATCGTTCTTAACTAAGTAGTCATTTAAAAATTGCCTCTTGGTACTCAACTTTTGTCCTTGAGTTTTGTAACCATACCACGAGCATTTTAGAAATAATATTTTTGATTTTCGTACCCAATAATAATCTTTATAACAACGCTGCTTACTTATCCATCACTCCATTACTGTTAAGCAAGAGGCACCTATCCTAATGAAATTGGTTTACAGCCCACCATGCTGTTCAATTGCTATAGTGTTAGTTGTACTTTTTATTAATACTGCACACTGCAACCAACAGGGTGTGGTGATGACAAAAATAAATACAAAATGCAACTAACATTTAAAATAACACCAATTAATCGCCGCACAGTGTGCTAACGTTTGTTTATTTTGGACAAAATTATAACATTGTTAATATAAAATATTTCTACATTTGTTCACGTTTGTTCTGTTTGTTATAACGTATTATGTTTGACGCGAAATAATTATTGGGTATTTCCCTAGGATTTACTCGCGGCTTTGTCTGCATTTATCTATCATATTTTATATTAGGTTTTTCACTAGGATGCACTTGCGGTTTTGTCCGTAATTGTCTATAAAATGGAAATGGGGTTTTTGAGCTTATTATAGCCGTAGAAAGCTAGAGTCTAAGGACTCTTCCACTTATTCTACAGATACACAGAAACGTTAAGCAATTCTAAGTTATGCTAAGCTAACTAAGGCTAGTGACATGAATTATAAGAGTAGCGAGTAAATAAGCTTCTAAACATATAAAAAAAGTAGAAATAATGTTAGAATAACTGCAATTTGACAGCAGTCGTCAAATTAAAGGCCTTTAGAAAAGCTTGTTTTAAATACTGAGCTGAGTAAACCAAATATTAGACTTGTAGTTCTTTGTATGTTTATCGGGAGTAATCTCCGGAACCAGATAAAATCTTTAACTATTCTTAAGAAACATTATACCAGATAAACACAAGCTTAACATTACGCAATGTAGTAATTATAATAACAAATAATAAACCCATACAAATGACCTAATTTTTTATTAGATCGTTATACAAACATACATATAAAATAAATTATAATACTATTTGAACATGAACGATCGTTAGTTGCGGACGATAATTTTAATTAATACTGTTGGCTGGATTTCGACTGGACTTCGTTCTGTTTTGTTAGCGCTTATAATAGTTTTGTCTTTTGTATATAATTTATATTAAAGCACGTGAATGAAGCAGGTGAAGAGAATTTACAATATTAATGGTATTAAATGATTGTATGACAAAAGATGTATGGATGTGAAGGAGGGGAGGAATATTGCTAAGGATCGTAATAAGTGGCGTTCTTTGGTATCTGCCTACGACTATGGGAAAAGGCGTGATTTTATGGATGTAAATTGTTATAGAATCTTTGCATAAGATCTTAAGATATTTTTTTATAACTTTAGTGTTGCATGTTCATAATCTTATACTGCTATGCAAACATGCACTTTTATAAAAGTTATCAGAATATATATCTATATTATCTCACTAGGACAGTAACTTAACTTAACAGTTACACTTACACACGTCGAGATAGCTTTACTTAGCACTCATACATAGTTTCAAAATTTATTGAAAATAACAAAACACCGTATAACTAATTACGGCATAAACAAAATTTATTAGTATGACAGTAAATCACGAGGAAACTTTTTTTATTTTTAACGACAATCGGACCAATGTGCGGTACACACTTAACAAAAAAAGGCACATCCAATCATCCATTTAGCACTACATAACAGTTAACAAAATATTTCGTAAATAATTCTATCACGTATACAGGTATATCTTGTTTACACAATAGAATACGAAGGGCATCCCTCGGCTCACTAGTCGGTGAACTGACGCATTCCCCCTGACCTTGGAGCGTAGCGCTGAAACTAGCTGGGAAGTTTAAACTATGAGGTTTTACTTTTGTGGTAGAAAATACTTTATTTTTGCATACATATATTAGGTCGGCGAAAAAGTCTTTTCGCATTATAGTATGTATGAACTTCTAATAAAATCTTTTCTCTACACAAAAAAGGTCGATATTTGGGTATCTCACGAGCTCACTAAAAGAAACCTAATGAACCGTGTACTCATTTGTGAATCTTGAAGCCAAAGAGATTTTATTACAAGTTCATACATACTATCCTAATACTAATAATAATGGTAGCTACAGTGTTGGGTTTAAGTTCAAAAATTGACTATTAACCCATATAATAATAAGAATCCTTTTTAAATATCCGTTACTGAATGACTGCTAAGCATTACATCAATTAAAGTGAATTCATTACGTATTATTTTTTTAGAATGACTATTTTATTCAATAAGTAAACGGTGACAAATCACTCACATCCTGCTTTTTTACAAAACTTTCAAAACCAAACGCGCACACAATATCGATTACTTCAAAAACTTCAACTATATTGAAATGGAGCGCACTCCACCTATAATTCTTGTCGAAACAAATGCCGTCCACTCGGCGGCATCTGTCCGCACTGATGGATGACGGGACATGTGTCCATTATCGCCTGCACACTGCTACGACACTGCACAAAAGACGGACAAAAAATAACGCGTGAAAATGACACGCTCGTTAATCAAATTATGCGATTTAGTGCAATAAATTTCGCCATACGACAAGGGGGAAAAATGAATAACTTTAGACCGCTTTTTTTTCTAACAAATTACATTTCATTCAATTTTTCCACAGACGCTATAAATAAAGTGCCGTGATTGGCAGGATTTATGACTCAAATAAAGATGGCAGTTAAAAAAATAACGGCGATATAAATATCGGTTCACGTTCGCGAATGTACTTAAATAACAAACGCAGACAAACCGTTGAAAAGTAAACGATCTCATAGAATGATAGAAAAATTATTCGTAGATACACATAAGTGTCTTCTAAACGATTACCGAGTTAAATTAAGATATCTCTAGTTAGTGTTGATCAAAGGAAAAGTTTACGTAAAAAATATATTAAATGTTAAGAAACATGCGTCTTCCTTTCATAAATTACACGGTTATTCATCATGCTGATATAATAAAGGGCAGAACTGTAGGCGGAGTTGGTTATTTATGAATTACTTGTACAATGTAGTTTGTAATTACGGTATGCAAAAATTATTGTTGGATCCAGGTGCGAAAGTAATGAACATCGAGTTGACAAGACCAAAAAACATTTTACTTTCAATTCTTTAGTTAAAACAAGTGAAGTTATCACCCCTTTTCATCATCACTAATCACGTACACCACTCTAACATGTAAAAAAAACTTGAACCATAAACCACCTGCGAAACCCTTTGTCCAGACAGCATTCGCGCGGCTCAGTGTGCACATTTGACGATGACGGATGACGGACGGCCGCTTCCGCGAGAGAGGGGGGGGACCAAGACCCGCTCTAGATATATTCCCGTCTATCAATCCACGTTGACGTTGACGGGTTGCATGAAATGGCTGCTCGTATGGGTATTTTCGACCCAGTGAAAGATGCTACGTATTTTAGTTGAAATTTTAAATTAAATTTGTTCGAGTGAATGCTTAGTGTCAATGTGTCATAAGTTGTTATGTGCTATTTTGAAGTGTTTGTGGATCTGCAGCTTTTGATAAAATAGAAGAATTAACTTTACTTGTACTTATTTAAGATATAACCACTTTTTAGTATATAAAATAATAATTATAGATTATCGAAACCAGCCGTTAGTTTGAATACAGAAAATTTTACCTACATACACTCTTGTTTATAATTTTTAAATTGAAATGTGTGCTGTATCACAAAAGAGGCTAAATTGTTTCAAACTTTATTGGTGAATCCACTCAAAAATATATCATACCATTTTTATAGACTATCCATAACAATGTTGTTTATATCTATTATCTACGTCATAGTTTGATATATCACTTTACTATTTTATACAACGGATTGTGTAACGCATTTTCAAAAAGTCAATCTCTCATCACCATACTTCAGCCCTAATTTAATCCACTGCTGGGTCTCTCTTTGTCAAAGCCATCATTTGTTTATTTTATGTTTAACTATATTTTTTGTACAAAGAGAGACCGAGCAGTGGATTGAATTGGGGCTGAAGTTTGGTGATGAGAGCTTGACTTTTTGAAAATGCGTTACACAATCCCTAGCATAAAATAGTATAGTAGTATAATAGTGTAATAGCTGCAAGCCTTTACCCAAACTAACCCTAATTTGCAGGAGTACAGTAACAAACCAAAATATTTGTACGGACACATGATCTCTTTTCATTATCAATAAAACAATACAATTACATTTAACGTTAACAATTTTAAAATCTCGCGACTTGTACACATAATATTATAATACAACGGGGGTTAAACGCGATTTACTGGACGTTCCCTTCAGGACTATACAACGAACACTACGTTATCACCACTAATTTATAGACTGATTGATTGGTGCTGCTTTATTCATAACAGCCAGCGTAAAATTTATATCACTTGATGGATATTTTAAGTCGTGTCCATATAACATTCAATTTCTTTAACTTACTACACACCTACATGCTATCCACACAGATTTGACTATACTCTAGCCCAGTCCCATGGGGTGTGCCATTGTCGTCCAGAGGGCTGTGACAGCCTGTTAATGATAATGAATGAATACGCTTCGCCTTGTCAGTCCCTCAAAGGAGAACCCGAAAGGGGTCAGCATTATAAGTTGTAATTAGTTTAGAATAGCCTAATGGTTGACCATTAACGATGCATTTTAAAGTCATTTATTAGTGTAAGAGGTATCGGGTAAAAATCAACAGTAACAACTTGAAAAAAAGTTAAGTCCTTAGAGTCTTATAACAAGAGCAATTACCAGGCATGTGGGACAAAATTTTGTGGTTATTTTGGTCATTTAAAGTTCTATAAACAGCTCATATTACCGTTATCGATCTTAGATCAAAAACCTAATAGATTCCTAAAATGAAAAGTGTCAAAGGTACACAAAAAAGTAATAATTAACTACTAATAATTTGACTATATCTCGAAAACTAATTAAATCAAGTCTTATAATTCATCCCAAAAACAAAATAGTTATATCAATAAAAAATTCTAATGTCAAAAATGACTAACAAATAACCAATCTAATGTCACTAAAAACCCCAAAATTATCCCCCCACATTCCATAATTCGTAACAAAAACCCTATTCCAACAAAAACAACCCACAAATGAACACATCAACTTTTTTCGAGCACTCCAATGAATAATAATTGATAAAATCTTTTTGTCCGCGCACGCGTCGTCGGACCACTGTGCTGATTGACAGGCGACAGACGATCGACAGCCGACATTATCTTGACGTGTTTCACTTTCCACTCTTCTCCGTTTATTGATTTCTTTTGTTAATTCATATATATTGAGTATCAATTTACTGGGGGACTAGCAGTCGTAAATTATCACTTGCTCGGTGAAGGATAATATCGTTATGAACTCTTGCATGCCTAGTGTAATACATTTTTTTACAAAGGTATGCTAAGTCCCCAACCCGCGCTTGACCAGCGTGGTGGACTCAAGCCCTAACCCCTCCCTAGTTCAGTAAGAGACCTTTGCCCAGTAGCGGGGACATTAACGGGTCAATTTCTTTTTTTAACTCGAACTGTTATGTCTGGATGGCCGAACTTATAGTGTATGTCAGTTGAAAACTACCTGAAAGCCATTATTCCGTACACTAGTTGTTAACTGAAATACTGATCGGCAACTGGTCGGATCTTGCCGCTAAAAGGGTGATTTGGAAAAAAGGGGAGGCCTTTGCACAGCAGCGTGACACAACCAAGCAAGGAAAAAAATGCGTTTAACATAACAAATTATAACAATTCTAAAGCTTAACAGTCTACAATAACTGTGCACTAGTTCAAACCATAGACGGTCAATAATATTACCGTTGTTGTATGTCGTATTACACAATATTATTTTCCGTTTTAGGTTAATATTGTGCAATGTTTGTTTACCTCTTTGTGTCTTAACGCACTCCCAAACATACATGTAACACATATATCTTCTTTTACATGACGTATTAGAGAGGTCTGCAGTTCCCTGTTGTCATACAAATGTAAAGTGACTTAAGAGAGCAAGAAAAAACATCAGGGAAAAATGTTGTCTACTACTTTCTGAACACAATTATTAAAACTCTACCAAATCTACACTAACTGAACTAAAGCTGATGTCCGGAATCAACTACATATAATGAAACACTATTCCATTAATCAGCCAAATCAATCAATATTTGATAAAAGATCAACCAAGTATAAAAATATAAAGATGTATCGAGCAGCGTATTCTCCATCTCTCATTCATCATTCAATCACCACCTGATAAAACAAACCCGATGAAAAACAACACAAACAACAGGCCGTCGTATTTAATCAATATGCGGTTGAAAATTGAAACTAAAAGAGTCCAGGTCAAAACTATAATAGCCATGCTTATGTGTACAGAGCAAACCCCAATGGCGTGTGGTGTAAAGACAAGATTTTAGAGGTTGGAGAGCTTTATTTATTTGGTACTGAATATTGATGGATTCTATGGACCTTTAAGGAAGAAGAGATCATAAAACTAATAACTAGTCAAACCCCGTCTGTGGTGGAGCGGATTAGGACAGGTTAGACTATTTATGTAAGACTATACTATTACACACAAAAGTCGTTAGTTCATTTCTTACTTGGGAAAATTTAAAATTTTATTATCTAACTAGTAAGTATACTATTTTATTTATAGACTGACCAGTTAGTACAGACGTTTGGCATGGATGATTTATTTAGAGTCAGATACACAAGCCTACTCGTCACAGATTTCAGAAATTTGTACATGTATACATACATATTATACTTCAGCCACAAATCTTACACAGAAGGCTCTCTACTAATTGATACTATAGTAATAATGGTAATAATGAGTAATATAGCCCGCTAGCTCTTTTCCCTTGCTCCATGGAGCAGCCACACCCCGCACCTCGCACACGTCAGTCAGCACACATCAATCACTGCTGCCGTGACGGCACCACTCATATTTCAGAGGGGGGCCCCACACAAACCACCACCCTTATTACCAGGCATTAAGGCTCAATTTTGAAGCCAAAGGTTAACCTTCCAATCGATTAAGTGCTGTTCCGCTTAATGAGTTGGTCATAAGTTTGGACTATCTGTTCGGTATGGTTTGCTTTTTAATGTTTTCGATGTAATTGTAATTGAATTACTCGAAATGGTGGAGTAATTATGTATTGTCATTGTTATTAATTATGATTTTAACTAGATGGGAAACTGTGGGGCAATAAAATATGAGTGAGTGTGAGGTTTCCGAAGACGATGTCTAAGACGGAGCGAAGTGGAGAAGAAAGATCAGGAAGGCTGACCTCACCATATGGGATTCATAGCATGGAAGAGAGAGATTTTAACTCCAGGGCTACCAGAATTTGGAGGGAGTGACACCTTGAGTCTGCCATGCTGAAAATTCAAATACACACGTAACTTAAAAAAGTCGTTGGTGTGGTCGAGTTCTAACCATTGATATTAGATAACATTGATAAATAGTAAGAGAAGACGGACTGCATTTTCAAGTTTGCGACAGTATTTGAAGCAGATGAGTTATCATGAGCGTCAATAAGTGTTTATTGATTAATGTAATCCATCCTATGGTTATCTTAAATAGAATTGCTAGCAGTAGATTGGTCTGGATTCCTTAGTGTAATTACTATTCAAAGTATTTAGCTCATTATTATATTTTGCTGATTTCATTCATTAAGTATGCAAGAAAAGATTGGACTTCAGGTGATGGAAATGGCTGTCAAAACGTTTATCCATTCACTAGTGAATTGACTTACTGGACCACGGGTTCTCCCAATACGTGAATGACGCTTTCTTGGGAGATATAAAGACAAATAATAAAATAAAAATAAATACTTAAGTAACTACTATGTGCGTGGCACTACATCTCTCACTGCCGTTCATGAGGTTTCAAGTTCGATTCCGAGTCGGGTTCGGGTTTTTTTCTAGTTTATATTTGTCCATAGTGAAGTTCAGAGTTGGGTATCGTGCTCGGGAAATGGCAATAGACTTCCCCCGGTTGTCATTGTCAATGGCAAAACGTATGTGTACCTAACCCACCTCTAGCTACACTTTCTGGTATAATATTTGTGATATGTATCTACCTCTAAAATAACTATTTCCCATTTCATCACTAAATCGCTTACTATAAAATTCAAATTGAATGACAGGTGGCACTTTTCCCCGCGTTTATTAATACGTGTGAGGGACCAAGGTGGTGTTTACACCATCAATTATTCAGTATGATGGTGTGCCGCTGGACAGGATTACTAGTTAGTCATCATTTATAATGTCCCCTTTCATTTGCAGAATAAATGTGTGTTTTACCTAGATTTCACTTCACTGTCAACGATGGGAAATTATGCAAGTGGTTGTGGTGAATCATGATTTTTGCTGAGAAATATGGTAATTGATTTGAATTGTGATTGGTTCTGTGGTTGGTTTGCGACTAGTGGTCATGAGATCTATTGATTACGAGTAATCGGCAATTCGGTATGACAAGGAACAAAGATTCTGTAGAGTGATTTTTTGATGAGTTTGTAAGGTATCTATGTGTGTATAAGAATTAGAATCAGAATAAGTTTAAATTTTGACGAGATTAGTCTTCTTTTTCCCGTCTCAGTTAATAAACTTCTTCTTTGATATTTTGAGGCGTCCATAGCCAGTGGCGCTCACCGTTCGGTAAATGATCTGTGGGTTAAGCAACCGTTGACGCGGTCATTCCATAGATGGATGACCACATAATGGTATTTGAACTGGGTGTCTCCGTGCTTTGGGGGGCACGTAAAATGTCGGTCCCGGTTGTAGTTAATTAAGATAACAGTCGTTAAGGCACATTAAAGGCCTTCGGGCGGCTTGAACAACTTTGACACTAGGTTGACCACTAACCATACGATGAGAGAGATTGACCATTTTGAATCGACCACAATTTCTATCTAGCTGTCTCACTACTGAATTAATTTACTT
Organism: Anticarsia gemmatalis; assembly: GCF_050436995.1. Taxonomy (NCBI): domain Eukaryota; kingdom Metazoa; phylum Arthropoda; class Insecta; order Lepidoptera; family Erebidae; genus Anticarsia; species Anticarsia gemmatalis. The sequence continues at coordinate 13,449,540 of NC_134748.1, read as the reverse complement.
CAATTTTCATACTTAGCGTATTCAAACCCACCAATGTTGACTTTATCATAATTGTACACATACAACACATGGAAACAATCCTAGTTCTACAGAATCACTCGTCTGATCAGTGCCTTCAAGTCATATTAGATGTTCTGATCGCTCGTCCAATCAGCCACATGACACCACTTGAAGCGATCGATCGGCTCCCACGACTGAGACATGATACAACACGTTTTTGTTGTCGCCGGCACCATTTGGACTTATTAAGCTGTGCTCGTTGCCCTTTGAGGGGGAAAGGTTTGTGTGGATGAGACTGATATACCCAGGAATTTGTAGCACCACCGAAGAAAATTAAAAAAAAAATTGGCTTCTTCTGCCTAGTATTTTGTCATTAAATGATACAGTGTAGAAAATGATGGTGATAATTTATTTTACCCCTTCTTCAAGTGAAATACAAGGCGTCTGGAAATGAAGTTGAACTGTGGCTCAATCCTCTACTACTATTGACTACTGACAACCGGCTAGGAATCAACAAATTTTACACAAGAATCTGTTAAGCGACTCCACCGAGCTCCGTAAGAATTATGTTGACTGTGCTTTAAAAATGACAAAATTTCGATACTCGACAGTACCGATTGTAGAGAATTGCGCTACTGTTTTTGATGTGTAAAGAACCTCTCCATATATAATGATATTTTGGTTCATGTTCAATGATAGAAAGTGCAAAAAGAATCTAAAAACAAACGCACTATGTGGTTTTCATATCAGTTTATAGATTTTACATCCAGTTGTAAAAGAAACGAGATATAATAGAGATGAGCAAAGATCACCTGTTTTACACATCACCGCGTTTTTATCTCGAAACCTGAAAGTACTTCCTGAACAACAGATAATACAAACATAAATAACCTCCAGATGGCCATTGATATTAATAGCAATTGTCATTGTCAATCTACTTATCTGAAAAGTCTTCATATCTATCTTATCATGAAGATGAACCACTTTAATAAAATAAAGTCTTAAGCGCCCTGTTGCCAGTTGTACTTTACGTCATTTTGGTTCCAAAGGTGTGTGATATCTTCATCATATGACTGACCTGACAGACTGACAATCAAGTTATCGAATACATGTCAAAAATATCGTAATTTTGGCATTTATATCCATCAATCAAACTTGTTGCAGTGGTAATGGCAATCTGATATGTTATCTCATGTTGCTTTGAGGTGAGAGATGCATCTCAATATTTTTGTTTGTGGGTTTTGATATGGAATAAACATTGCCTAATATTTATAGTATTGTGCAATGATCATTTCTATTTTGAAGTTTAAATAGTCGTAGTTAAGAAGTAGTAGTTAAATTTTAAAATTGAGTACTTTTCATTTATATGAGCAATTTTCATTCATCTTGTAATCATTAAAATATATGGTAAACCTAGATTTATTTTACTGACACAATGATTGACAGCAGTATTAAAATATCGAAAATTATAGAATTATATAACTATCTTTAGAACGAAGTATCTTTAGATTATCTGCTTATAATACTAAATTCTTAACTTCAACAAAACACTCTTACTAGCTTGCCATTTTTCCAAAAAAATCCTGTCTAGTTAAAGTTATAGATTCCCTTAGCGCAATTCAATTCACTTGTAGTTCCTATCTACCTAAACACCATCAAACTTAAAAAATATATTATATACCACAACATTACTAAACACTGCTATCTACAAAACGCCATATCCACACAACTCCACCGTCCATTACTGGAGATTACCGGCGATGGTTTGACAATTGATTTATGTCTGTCAAGGCTCGTCACTGCGGCGTCTGCGCGCGCGCATCTGTGCGGCGTCCCTCTACCCCGCACGGGGCTAACTAACATTGGAACATAGAGTAGTTAGGACGTAGAGATAGGGATTTTAAATAAAGTTTAGGATATTTGTATTATTAATAAATAAGTACATTTTAGGTTTAAGTTAAATAGTCCGATCAGGCAATTGTTAATAATATTGATAGCCCCGATACAGCACCTAGTGGGGTTGTCGTAGTTTTAAGCATAATTTGTAATACTGGGACTGGTAATAAATGATTTTTATTTTATTTATTAATTTAACATACTCAAGGCAACTCCCGCACTAAGAATTGCTATTGTAACAGCTTTTAGAAACTGCTGCTTTTAGAAACATTCAAACAACGGATACAAAGGACAATCAGACCCGATACAATTATTTGGTGATCCGAAAAATAATTGTTCCGTATTGAAATAGAACCTACGACTTTCCGACGCAATGGCCACCACTGCGCCACGGAGGCAGTCATACTACATTTTGAAGAAACGTTAATGGTTCATTGATCTTTTACAGTCCATTTGTAGGAAATCTGAATAACATGCCTGAAACCAAAACGCCCAGGATAAAATAAACCTATTATTTAACAGTTTTTTCCATATCACAGTAAATATTGGCATCAAAATAGACAAAAAATAAATCAATTATGCATCAAGGATATATCTACAAACACTCTAATAGTATATTATACTAATGCTAATATTATTGAAATAAAAATAATAAATCAATTAAACGATGATTCAATATATTTCTTAGGAATTCTATAAAACCTGGTAGTTTTGCATATCAGTCTCATAATTTATAGACTAATGACTATCTTGATTTTTAATAAATAGAATAAAAACGTGACATCAATGCCGCTCTTTGAACTTTATTGTGAACTCTCAAAAACTACAAATAGATGCTTTCTGTTTGTTAATAATATAATTAGTTGGAAACAGTAGCGTGATTCTCTAAACAACAATCGAGCATCGAATATTTGCATTTAAAATGTACTGCTAAAATTGTTTCTTTTGCGACCGTTAGAGGCGCTGATGAAGTTTATATACAAAATTGGTCGATAGCTTTTCAGTAGTCGATAGTAGTATGGACTTGCGCCGCTGATATATAATTATCTATGAATTTACATAATTTTTATGAGTAATACATATTATAGGTCTTTGGCAATCTTTATTCCTAGATTTTTATGTAGATTTATTGGCCCAATATATTGGTTTTAAAATGTTCTAAACTTATGATTTTCTAGAGTGTAGTAGAGTTGGAGTCAACAGCTGCTAACAGACACGTAGAATCTTCATCATCATCAATCAATTACTGTTATCAGTAAATTATTCAAATAATTACATCATAATATTAAAAGCCTATGGTATCTAAATACTTCAGATCTATCAGCTAACAGTTAGACAATTTTAATATTTATCATCATCAGTGGGATACGTAACCTTTAGGACTTTTAACTCTCAGTCACGGTTGTTGTAAATAAAAATAAAAGTTGTTAAGTCTCGTCAAAGGCCTATTTCAACTGATCACTAACCATAAATAAAATAAATAAATCATAATCTTTTCTACTCGCTGCACTTGTATTGACGCCAGTTATTAATAAAAATGCGACCACATTTCTACCTACCGTCGCATCTGTTGAAACGAACCAATCGCGGGAAAGTCGACAATTTATCATCAAATCTAAAATAGTCGGACAAGCCCGCGGGAGTGAGTTGTGGCGAAAAAAGACATGCGTTTTATTTTTAATAACCTGTGTTGTTAGCTAACTGCGGTCGTCAAAATAAAGATTGTTTTTGTTTTTGTGATGTTCTGTTGATGTACAGTGTGTTGTTATGAAGAGATGTAGGTTTCAAGGACGCGCGAATTTATTATTTGAGACTGTACCTACATTCCTTTTGTGAGGTGGTAGTCAAATTAGGGTAGAATTTGTTCTAACTAGAGACTCAAGATAGCTACTTCTAGATAAGTCTCATTGACCAACATAGCCACTAACACTTACTTATTTTTTAAATCTTGGAGTTGAAAGGACTGCTAGGCAACCTTGCTTTTGACTATTATGTTACCACCATTTTCACTAGTAACAATGTTTGTCTCAATGATTATGAACAGATCAACGACCGTTCGGTAAAAGAGCACTAATTATTTTACAATCTTGACAAAAGTAAATGCATCTTAAATATACATATATATATGTATATTGAGCCTCGTTTTTGTCCTAAAAGTGTAGAATTAACTAAAGGTATTATATTTATAGTAGGGTGGTGGACTACATCGCGTAACCCCTCCTTCGTTCAGGAGTGCTACTATACAGGTTAAAAAAAAATAAAACGCACTCGGAAACTACAAAGCATTCACAATTCTAAAACGTAAACTAAAACTAAACACAATAATTACATAAAAAGTATTCTACAAACAATTCAAAAACTGGATCAAACAAACAATGTCACTTTATCACACTCTCAAAATAACGAAACCATAAAACGAATTTCAGTGAAATTTTCAACTAAAAACAGTCCCAAGTTACCGTCTAATTAACGAACTGTCTGAACCGCTAGTGGCAGGTAAGTGACGTGTGACGTGACAGGTGACGTGACGTGACGTGACGTGACGTGATGTGACGCAGATCTCGGCGGTAATGAAATTGTGACGTTGATGGACGGTGCGAGGGATGGGATTATAGCGTTTTGTGATTATTTAATGTAAATTCGACTTGTGGATGTGGATTTTGAAGTTAGTTTTGTTTGTTGTAATGAGTAAAGGTAATTTTACTTGTGTAGTTTTTAAGTAAATTTAATTATTATAATGATCATTTGTTTGAATGCCGGGCGCCTAAAAGTTTATTTTGTTAGACTTCTACACAATAAAGTAGCTTAATTTTAATGGCTATTTATATTCAAAATTGTTTCTTTTTATTAATGTCTAACACTACAATAGTATTAAGATACGCATTTTTTGGAGCTATGCAGTTATAACCACGGTATTTTCTCCAAAATCATCATAAAACTAGACTAAAAGAAAATGTCCAAGCATCTAATTAAATCATTTATTATGATATCAAACCCCAATGTCAAACCCCAATACATTGAGGTACTCTTCGAACTAATAGTTTCTAAACCGCTTATCTCTCATAACTTGTTCTACAAGTAGAATGGCAGAACAGTCGCCCTGTCTCAGAATCGATATTAATTATTTTCACAAGACGTTTGCTTCGGATTATATTAACTTTCACGACGTTTCTGCTCAATACATTCAGTATTAAATAGTAATGTAAAAATTTAGTTCATTTACTTAACTGTATTATTTTTAGGAGCTTTTTTATTTTATAATACAGGCTTTAATAAGAAACTATTTTTGTATCGTTTTTAAACCTAGAGTCAAAGTTGTGAAAACTATTCTTTCTTCGAACAAAAATAATTCTTTGACATGTCATAAGCACTTGTGCTCTCAGGTCAATTAACGAGCCATAGTACAAGCAACCGAACCTTCTAACCCTATAGATAGAAGAATCGTGTTATTTAGAAATGCCTTTCCGTGCTTCAGATGACATCCTAAAAGTTGGTAGCAGTTATTGTGAATTAGGCTAACAATTATGATGGGTTATGTTGAAAACCAATCATTAAACCAATCAATAAAAAGAATATTTCTTTGGAAAAATAAGCTTGATTTGAAGTATCGCCTCGCAAAATTCTTACCTAATTCTTTTGTACGAATGACTTATTACACTTTCACTTCCGCCTATTTCAGTAACATTCCACCAGCGGTCACTATAAATCACAATTTACGCACAAAAATCAAAAATACAGAACAGTTAAAATATTCTACGCCCACAATCGAAACGCACAGCGGCGTAACTGCAAAATTCGCAATAAATCAATTTTACCCAAAACTACTAAAAACACAATAGTTGACTCCGTGCTTCGCCCGCGTGGATTTGCATTAGTGTTTGCATTAATCATTTCATACAATTCGGGTAATAAAAGCCATAAAACTTTGTATGGGAAGCCATTAATTGTCATTGACAGTTGACAGGCGCGAGGGTTGATTGACAAATGTCAGGCTCGCGTCTGACAAAAGAGTTTTTGTCAGCATTTTTTTTTTCTATGCCAAATGGTTCGGTAGTGACTTGCTATGCTTATTGATGATTTCTGGTAGGATTTGTGAAAATTTTCGAAATGTAGTTTGTTGGTTTTTGTAAATTTTATTCCAACCGTGACGATTTGAAGTTTTCGAAGTAAATGAGTTTTGCTAGATCATGTTCGTTAATTGAGAGACTTTTTAAAGATACTATTGTTGTAATTTAAAACATTTTTCAAATGCTATGTGACGTGTTTTAAATGGAAGAAATATGAGAGAATAATTTACGATGACGGAGTGCATGACAGAAACAGTTGCAATTTGGACAAAAACTTTTGAAAATATTTCAGTAAGCTTAAATTTTTTATTGCATAATCTTGTATACTAGTCTAACTATGTTTCCTTGCGAGTTATAGTGTTTTTATTGCGTCAATGTACTAAAAGTACCAGTTCATAACCCTTTCTGTGTCAGTGAATATTAAACAATATAATGCATTATATGCATGGAACATTATCAAACTAATAGTGACTCAAAACAAAAAAAGTATAAATACAGCTATTTTAAAGACTTCACTAAAGAAAAGTATTACGTAATTATAGTGTGTACATTTATACTACACGCAAGTCAACAATATTTTATGATATTGTACTAAATGTTGTAAAATTACATTTAAAATTATCAATTCAACTCTACCCACAAAGACACTTCTTTACTTTAAAACCCTCTCCACAAAAACAAGGACGTAAGTGCAAAATTGACATTTTATTCAATCGTCCGCGCTTTGAGTGACGCCCGTCAGAGATAGCGTCGTAACTGACAATTGACGAAGGATCACCGATCGACAACCGGAGATATGTCGAAACAGACGTAATGAGAGATAGCATGTTTTTCTCTTTTAGGAGTGAAGAGGACAAACGATGCTTGAACGAAGATTATTGAGAATTTCGAATATAATGTATTGAAGTATACAAGTTGTTTGTCGTTGTATGGACGGAGACAGGTGTACTAAATATAGTTAGTATAGACATCAATTGAATATACAATTTTGAATGGGACTATAATATTTTTACTTTACATACGATGGCTACTGATTGTTAACTTAAATCAGGTTGATTAAATCCTGCGGTGAAGCATTTTTACATTTCTATTGGGCTTACTACTCAATTAAAGTTCGATTACTCTATTACCTAATACTATCAAGAGTTAATCAACTTTTCAGTGCAGAAAAGAAACAAAACAAACAACAATATGACTAAATATTTTAAAGTGTTTTTTTTTTCCTATATCGCGGAGACTTTTACAAACATACAAACAGCGGACACAAAGTACAACCAGACCCTTGATTATAGATTATTTTTGGATCGCATAAATAATTGCTCCGTGTGGGAATCAAACCCACGATCTCCCGACGCATCGTGGCGACCTAAACCACTGCGCCACGGAGGCAGTCAGTTTTTAACAAACATTATTATCGTCGTACAACCCCAACGAAAAAGTAAACAAAACATACTTCAAACAATCTTACGGATGACCATTTCAGCCCCATATTTGGACTATTACACCCCATTGATTTATAGGTTATGAATCAACCTACACCCTCAGCCATTACGGCCTGATGTATCGGTCTGATAATGAATCTAGTTGTATTTTTGCGCAGACCGTATGATGGAAATATGACGGGGTGGGGGTTGAATTATGTGTCTGACGGGTGGTACGGTGTATTTTTGAGTATTAAAAAGGGGAGGTTATTTAGGGGGTTAGTGCTAATGTAGTTGGTGAGGTGAAAAAGGTTTGTAAATGGTTGGGTAGTAAAGGTGTGAGATAAGTACAGATGTAGATTGTGATGGGAAAATAAATTTGGGAAATGAATGCTGTTGAAACCAGTTTATAAAAACGTTGCAATCCATTTTATTATTGAAATAAACGTTATTATTATCAATTGTTAAGATTCACTTAGAAACTGTTGTAGCACATAATTTATGGGCCCTTCATGAAATCACGTGTAACAAATCCTTTTAGTAAATTATTAATTAGTTAATGATCTAATAAAACTATTTCGAAGGTGCGATGAAACGTATGATAACTTCAAAAACTATAATTTATGACACAGAATATAAAATACCCAATAATTATCCTTTATACTTAAAGCAAATAATTATATAATAGTTATTAAATTATTGAGCCTATGATTTTTTTAAATAATTTTAAAATAACATCGTAACACCACCATAAAGAAAAGACGCATATAATAAATTAATCCAATCGCTACATCAGTAGCACAAAACCGAAAAATCAATTGGCTCAATTTTCAATAACCTATCAGAAATCAGTCCGGTGAATGATATTAATTTAGCAATAAAGGAAACATTACACGGCCCATTTTTCAACCCCCGGGGGTGGGAGTGCACCGTCAACGTCACATTTGTTACGTCACCGATATGCAATAATGTGTTGAAGGCATTTTTCGAAGGCTTTTCATTAATTACGGGGTTGATTGGAGTTGAAAATGGGATGGATTGGGGAGATGTGCTAGTTACTGTGGTTAAAGAGCGAAGGATAAGATTTTATAATTCAAGTAGATATGATCTAATAATTAAACGCAATAGTACTACTTCTAGTGAGCTGTATTTTCCGTTCCGAAACATTTCGGCTTTCAATTCCGCTTGATTATTCACTGACAGGATTATTTCTGCCGCTTTATGCTCTTGCATAAAGTAGTAGAAAGACTTTTATCGCGAATGTTGTAAGTAGTAAAAGTGACAAAGAAGCAAAAGTGACTCTCTTTTAAAGGTTTGGATAATCCATGCACATAGAACGAAATACTTGCACAAAGAATACACCTGAATATACTGACCAATTATATATTTATTGGAGAACATTATTTTTATCCAACAACAGTATCTCTAAGATAAGCATTGAATAGTAAATTATATGACTAAAAATACTAAAATTAGCAAGTATCTAATTACAAAAGCCACAATAATTCAATACCTAATTAGAGCACTAAGTTTATCTTCCCAATTTTCAGCTACACTTTAAACCAGACAAAATAAATACGACCTCTGCAAATACAACTACAGTGTATCGACATGCTTTATTTCATAGCACAGTATAATTCCCCTTCATCAAGTTAAAACCGAACATAGACATTTAGTTGCAAACGTTATGAACTTATTAAAGCAATAAAAACAACGTTTTTACTGCATGCATTTGTGAATTAAACAAAATACCACTGACGTGCTAGCAACGTAATAAAATGAAATGAAACAATCCTGAGTTATTCATGGACCGGTTTATGCAATAACTTTTTTATTTTGTATGCAATTTTATGTGTTTATGAAATGTTCTAAAATTGATTAACTACTGTGACTTCTACTTGCACGGTTGGTGGTGAAGGTCTGTAGGATGGGATAGGACCTGAGGTCTCTATAGTTAATTTAATTAGCTTTGAGCAATCGGCAAACTATAGAGACATTTTGTATGAATATCTGACCAGCGCCTTAATGTAGGTCTGTAGTATAGGATAGGACCTGAGTTAGATAGATCTATAGTTAATTTTATGAGCTTTTAGCAACCGGCAAACTATTTAGAGAAAAGTTGTATGAATATCTGACCAGCGGCTCTAGCGAGCACCACTGAAATTATTTTTACAGAACATTTTAAATATCAAAGTCTCGATATACTTCGACAGTGATAGAGCATCGAAAAAGAGGATTTTTTTTATGAAGAGTTAAACCACTGCATGAATGCAAACAGCCCTTGTTTTTCGTTACTGGTTTTCCACTTACAGATTACCTATCCAATGGACCCGATGAAAAATGTAAAATCAATTAATTTGTGGAATCCAATTATGATCTTAGTAGCAAAACTGTCCAAGACACAAGCCAAAAAAAAATACCGGAACACCAAAAAATAGTGCATTTCCAGCCAAAAACTTTACACTACCATAACGAGATTCCTTCAAGCCATTTAAAAACAATCTCTTACTTCCTGAATTCGTTAAAAGAAAAAACTCGTAAAATCTTGAAGACTCCTAGCCGACAAAGTCGTAACATAATTATTTAAATGTTTCGCGTGTTTTATTGCGGCCCCGACAATCGTAAACAGTTTAGTGGTCCATATCATTAAAAAGGTTTAAAAAATCACCCAAGTGCGAGTCGTACTCGCGGTTGAATGGTTCCGTACTGTCCGTATTTACACTTATATACATCAAATCAACTTAGAGGTAGGCAGAGACCGGAGAACACCACTTGGCACGATCCTTCCATATTGCCTTTGCTTTACACACATCCATACATATTTTGTCACAAGCTGACCCGCGCAACTTCACTTGCGTCACATAAGAGAACGGGTCCTAATTTTCCGCGTTTTTGTTACATTTTTTACTGGTACTCTGCTTCTATTGTTCGTAGCGTGATGATATATAACCTATAGCCTTCCTTGATGAATGTGCTATCTAACGTTGAAAGAATTTTTCAAATCGGACCAGTAGTTCCTGAGATTAGCGCGTTCAAACAAACAAACAAACTCTTTAGCTTTATAATATTAAGTATAGATTCAACTTTATAATATTAGCATAGATAAAGGAAAAATCTTGTCTTAGCTAGAGTCCATTCTTATTATTTTTTCTGTTTTATTGTATATGCATCTGTGAAAATTTTAACGATCTAACTATAAAGCTAAGTTACAGCGAGGCAGACATAAAGGGTTCTGTTTTTACCCATTACAGAACCCTAAAAAAACCTTATATATTTCATTAAGTAAAAAATTTATATTGTCGTCAAAATAATGGTAATGTGAAGTCGTAACAAAGAAGATAATTTTCTCCGTGTGATTGGGGTCTAATATGTTACTTGACCTATTAATTTTAGGTAGCTGCGTTTTACCAGTTTAATGAGCATTTAAATCCTGTTTTTAATCTACTCTACTTTTTATTAAAACTATGAAGTTATTTTATTATCAAATCAAAAAAGACTTAAGTCATTAAAAAAAGTTTTTTTAAGTTTAAGTGTCAATTGGTGATTCTCCGTTATTGAAGTTTCAGTTTCTACGCAAATCATACAAATATGACGTGTATATTCAAAATCTTACCAGTCTCAATATAATAAGGCTATTAGCGTCAAACTTGTCTTTCTTTCTTTTTAAAAAGGTCCTTGTGACTGAAACCATTTTTTCAGGATGTGTTCATTGTTGTTCAGTTATTCATTGGATTGAAGCAGTTTGCTAGCAAACAGATTCTACCAAAATTTTTACACCCATAAAATTCACTTCAAAAAAGGCATTGATGCATCCATCTCGCTTGCAGCCGACCATCAATCGACAGACTCGCATTATTTATAACAGCTAGACCGACACATGGACAGCCCGTCTGATGAATCGCCATCACATGGGACATGATGGGCACTGGACTTGACATCATGTCAAAGAGAAGTTTGAGCGGTTAAGCAACGTTTGGTGCAGACATCTTGCAGATTGGTGTCTGTATTAAATTATTTTCCGAGGTATGATGGTCAATGGCGTTTGACTTCAATTTTTTTCAGCCAGTAAGTCTATTTCAGGTGCTGAAGATGATTAAAACAAGTGCGGGTTGGAGATCTTCGCACTACTTCAAGAACCGTGTAGATCTGGATTTCACCATGACGTTTGATTCACCGTTGAATAAGTGATAATTATTTTCAAGATACGCGTTCGAAAAGACGTCGGTGTGTTGCTGGTATGGAAGACGAATTTTAAAACTATTTGGCAATCTGTCACTTATTCATTTTACTATTTTTTCAATATACATGAATTTTTTGTATGTGAAGTATTAGAATGTGAAAGAATCTTCAAGCAAACCTTCCGATTCGTCACACAATAACTACCAAATACAGTAATTTCCAAACATTCCTAAGGCTTTCCACCTATAACCATTCCAAATTCATCGAAATCATCGTCTATTTAATCAAATCAAACATCAATACTTTATTCAATAATGATTATTTTTGTAAAACACACCATAGTGGTCATTTATCATCTTTGAGTAGGTAATTAATGAAATTTATGCCCAACATAAATTTTATGTTGCTCTACCTATTTTGCCTACACGTAAAGCGAATGAGGTCATTGTTTTAGGGTCCCGTGAAGGCTTTGTTTTTTGTTACATGGATTGTAACTGAAACTGTTATGATGACTGAAAGGCACTGCATCATTTCATATTGAAATGGTACTGTTATGTTTTTTTCTAAGCTAATATTAAGAGTTTCGTAAAAGTTCAAAATGCTAAATTAAACAATAGAGTTAAAATCCAGTAACTTGTTAAGTAAAAACGCTGTAAAGTTTTTAAAATTGACATTCATAACCTTGTCTCATAAGTATCATATCCTTTTATTATTTCTAGATTTTTTATAGAAGTGTTCATATAATTTATTTATAATTTTGACAGGCGTATAATTAGGACTTTAGCAGCTTTTGCGCAGAAGTCGTGGCTTTCTTTCCATCCCTTTGGCTCTTGTTTAAATGACAAAGATTTTTTTTACAAATTTCTTTCTACCCAAAATTTACCTATACCTACCTACTTAGTGCGGGGAAAATCTTTGACAAAATTAAGTTTACAAAGAAATAATAACCTTAGTATTACGTGACAGTACAATATTTACTTTGTAGAGTTATTTTATAAACAGAACAGTTTTTTCAAAACAAAGATCACGCCTGACCGTTCTATTGTAATCTCGCGCGGCTAACGGCTATATTTTCGTCAAATCAAAATATTTTATAGCCGAGATAACTTCTCACGTCTTTATCGCGTACATTGCGCCTGTTTGGGGAACTTTGGACAGCAGTATTGGAAGTCTTTACATGTATTTTAGGAAATGTATAATACATTTAATTTAGATTTTAAAACTAGTTTGGATATAGTTAAAAGAAAGTTTCAATGTAAATGTATAAAAATAATAGATTTAAATCAACCAAAGGTTTTTACATGCATTACATATACAAAACACAATGACTATGACATTAGCACGGGAAGTGTATGCTCTTATTTTCTTCAAAAGAATAGTTTTGCTAAAAATCTTACACTTTAAGGACCAAACTAAACATAGAACATGCTTTCAGAAACCAAAAATTCTTCCCCAATGCCATCTGTGTAATTTCACTGTCCATTTTACCTTGAACATACCAGTGACTGCAACTATTAACCACCCTTACTCGCTTCACATAACAATACATCAAGCTTTGTATCTTCCAATATTGTAACCAATCTTTTAACATTTTCAATAGCGAAAATTCCGCCTCATAATATCAGATATGGCCATCTAACTTAACACAACATATTATACTGAAGTACAATGTCATAAAATAGTCGAAATTACGCCGCCCCGATATCCAAAAACAATGTCCCGATCGTCGATAAATGCCAACAAAATTTCAACCTTAAATCAAGACGTATAAAGTAACTTTTATGTATTACAACAAACGAATGCAACTACGCGACTGAATAAGTTTTTTTCAATTATAAAAGTCTTAATTTGTTGATGTGTTTACAATCGATTTTAAATCCTTTGCGTTGGCAATAAGGTCGCATTTCCCATATTTTGTGCAATGATATATGACCTACCGAAATCAAAAAGGTTATCCACGAAAATGTTAATATAATAGTTGCTTCAGTACTACGGGTTTTGTTAGCGTGAAAGCATAAATCAATTTTATGGCCTCATCTAAATCAAACGCGTTTTAATGGGCGGCCCACGTCATATCATGCCGTAGTATGATAATTTACTGCTACTATGTGACGAATGTTAGAAATAAAGGCCGTCGGACCCCCCTGCCACCCCTCCCCCAACCCTCTTTCCCCCCTACGTCGTAGGGATTAGTTTTATGCCCTAAACCATCGTCGTAAATATGTCAGACGTATCTCGGTGTGCGTCAAGAGAGATAATTTTTGAATTTACTTGTTGTAAGTTTGAGGCTTCGGTTACTTTTACCGGGTTTTTTGGGTGTGTAGGAAGCTTATTGAAGAATTGTTCTCTTATTTGGATTGTTGAATGCATGTGCAAGCTTAGTATTGTTTACATAGTGATTTGGTTACTATTATAAGTAAACGCTAATTTTGCTTAAATTTGTTTTCAGACTTTGGAAATTATAAAACTGCTTTTTCTTCTTTTCTTTCCTATTAGTTTGACAGGTTTCTGCATAGTCTACTTTGGGGTGCAGTTTATGCAAGCTTGAATAACTAAGATATAATTATTTTCTGATAAAATTAAAACAATTTGATACTTACCTACTTGGTCGTTTTATAGTAGAGCAGAAAGTATAATAATACTTTCTGACTTCACAGTAGTCAGCTCAAAAAGCTTAAGTGATTTATAATAACTAGTATTAACTAGCATTACTTTTGAATATGAAACAATAAAATCTTACACATCGCTAAAACTGCCTCACTTTTCATCACACAAAACAACAAGTTTTCAAATAGAAACATAAACACGATCCTACAAACGAGGGGTAACAAACATTATCAATTCGTCACGCGAAACAGACATAAAATAAGGAACATATAAACCATCTTTATAATAATCTTTAGTAATATATTGACACTAAATATGAGTTATTGGGACTGGTTGATTAACTGTGGTTCGGAATATCAATCGAGTTTTATAATGACGTCACGTATGGCGTAGTGGATGAGGATTCACCGCCGATTAATTAAAATAAGATTGTGTTGGTTCGATTCTCGGACAGAACAAATATATGGTCATAAAATTATGAGTGTCTTTCTGTCTCACGTTTTTACGACTGAATTACTGAACTGACTTTCAAGATTTTTTAAGTGGATAGATATAATCAAGCAAGGCTTTATTTTTGTTAATTAACATGCAGGCCGCCTTGTAATATTTTTTTCAGTTGTATTGAACCTCACGTTTATAAACCCTTAATCATAAAATTTTGTTTGCAAAGTAGACACAGCGCGACCAGAAATACAACTTGCGACTACCACAATAAAAAGTCGCGTATACCACAAAATATAGGCAAAAATATCGCAGTTTTTCCCCAAATTTACGGCCATATTAACTGTCTAATAATAAATATACAAATCAAACAATTTGTACCAAAAAAAGCGGCAAAAGACAAAGTAAATAGAGACATAACACTTATCTTATCCAACCAAATAAAAAAGATCGGAAAAATCATTATTTATCTATTTTACGATACACCACTTCGGATTGGTGACGTAAAACCTTATGGTCGATGGCCATAAACCAGCCGATACACGATTGGTTGACCACCACTAAATTTACTATTTTAGTGACCATAAAATGGTTTGACCATAAAACTTTAAGGTGTCAATTGATTTGATGTAAAAAAAATATAATGTAAAGCAATTAAGTAGGTTTCTGTATATATGTATATGTGGTAGATAAGGTTGTGAGAAATAGATAAAGTGCTGGATTGATAGCTTTGAGAGATGTTGGTGCATATCAATAAGTTTTGGTTGTGAAGGTACAGTAATATCGGGTAATCTTCTCATAAGGTCTTTCTTTTCTGAGCTTGTGGCAGATTCTTTTATTGTTTCGACTATCATAAGTTGTCCAAAGTGAATAAATGAATTAAACTTTAAAGGAATTATTTTGAAAAAAAAATGTACCTACTAAATCGAATCAGGTTTTAAATAAAATACATAACGCAGTCCTCCCTGTCTTTTTATTGGTAAAGAAGATTTGACGTTGGATTCCACGTTGCGAGCGTAAGGTTTGCGTATGCTGTGCTGTGAGTCTGACTTCCAATCCTTCTAACGTTTTATATCTAGTATTTTATATTGGGTCATTGTTTTCAACTTTCAAAAATTAGTGGGAACTTTTAGAGCGATAAAATTTCGACTACTCTCTTACTAGTGATTTTTAAAGAGGTTCCAATAGTACTAATATTGCGCTTATAGAGATTGATATCATAATTAAAAACATATCAACATAATGAATCACTTTTGCCACACAAAACCGCAAATTAAAAACTTATTTTTTAAATAAATATCATAATATGACGTCACATCATACAAAACATGTAACGTCACAATTTAAAAAACAAAAATGCTTCAAAATTCAAAACATGTAGCAGCGTACGTCGCAAGTCGGTGTAAACGCGAACTTACCGAACCCCTCTACTACATAAATCAATTTGTCAGTTACACTGTGACGTAGGACACACGCACACACATAACTGCGTACAGTTCGTGTAATATTTCTTTCTTTTTTGTTAAAACTGCTCGCAATTAGTAATTGATGTAGTTTTGTGTGATGTTAACATTTTAATGTTATTTTAAATATCTCTGTAGAAACTAGAGTAGGGTGATTGCGAGGCTTAGGTTCGATTTCTTGGTCGGATTTTCTTTAACTTTTTTCAATATCCGTTAGAAAATTCAAAATAGCAGCCTTAATAATAATGTGCCTTGGCTATTTATAGGAGGAGAGCTATATGACCCTAAATTTAAAAAAAATAGGAGCAATAATATCTATAGGTAATATTAAAATAATAGTATCTGTCTATATGTAATAGGGATACGTGAATGTATGTATGACAAGATGTATGGATGTAAATGAAGCAAGGGAAGTTTGTAAGGATGGTACCAAGTGACGTTTTTTGGTCGTTGCCTACCCTTATGGGGAAAAAAATATGATATTATGTATGTACCTACTTCAATGATTTTATTTACCACACAAATAACATGTAATTTTAATTTTTAAACCAATTTAATTAAATATTTAATATGGTTTATAATCAAATTAACTTCGTAATTAACTGTCAATGAGTAATTATTTTATGTAAAAAATAAACACATTAATTTATTATGAACCATTAAAGTAATTAAATCAAAATTAATGTATTTGTCTATAAGTACAGGAAAATTGTATTTACCCTATATTTATTGATGACTAAGCAAAATGTGATCTAATTCATAAAATCCAGTAGTTAGATATTTCTCGTTAAAAAAACGTTATTTTGTTGTTTGCTAATAAATCCTTATTACCACAAAAACACAAGTAGCACATTAGTTACCATTGTCTTGTTCAGTTGCATTGAGGGTCCGTGGATACGATAATTACATAGACAAAAAAAAAATTATTGCATTTCGGGCCTAATTGTAGGTACTTTGATAGACTGTATCACTATTTTTATTGACATAATGAAGCATAATATTACGCCTGTTATACAAGGAGGTGCTGACAGGGATGTACGAATGACACCGCCGGTCATAGTCTTAGTCCCATAAGATAAAAGACACGCTGCATTTTGCCTGACCCGGGAATCAAACCGCTAAATCGTGATCAGCAATCACATACACTAGCTCCCAAACTACGGAAAGATACATTTATTACAGGAAATTCAGAAGATTAATACAAACCAAAGTAAATAAAGTCACGAACAGTAGCTAAAGTATTCAAATATGTTAATTCTACTAATAGGAAGCATTAAAAGGTATAATTATTGCTGCTTTACATTAACAAAACCAATAAAACCATGTGAGTATACGTTTGGTTATTGATTAACAGGAAGGTTGTAGCACACGTATCTATTTCCAAAATGACAGAATCTCTTATCTCACTGTCAAATACGCATCAAAATCGTCAACAAAGTGGAGAAGTTGCTACAAGCTCTAGCACGTTATTTGACTATTAGTTTAGCAATGATCGGTTCATCGAATGCTTGAACGAATAAGTGGCTGGCATTACCATTGCTTCGATATTGATTGCAGAAATGACTATCACACACCATATATTTCTGCTATGCAGTATTGATCCACGTATGAGTTATTTAATTTAGATCAAATGCACTCTGATAGTTTTAGCAATCGTTGAATCTGTAGATATAGTAAATAAAAGCTGGCATAAAACTCAAATCCCCTCTTTTTTATCATGAATATTATTTATAGTGTGATGTTTAACAATGATTGAACGTGTGAGAAGCTAGTCACATTAATATGTGTGCTACGAGTCTAAAAGTATAGGTCAGACGGTTTCCTTAACTGTCAGGAAATAGTTTTTAAGTAATTTATGTATCAGAACTAAAAATAATATGTTATTTGAAGTTCGTAGGCTTTTAGCTGATGTTGATTTATCTCTTTACAATATATAATTACTGACGTGGAATAATTTTATAAAAAAAACACTGTAAGCAACCCACATATTAAAGAACAATGTGATACGACTTTTAGTATGTTAGTGTGTTAGAACTGAAGAAAGAGGCCCCGGGACCGATTCCTTAGTCGGGCAATGATTTGGATTTTTATTGGCATATTCTTGAACGTATTCCGAAGAATCAACGTCTGTGCATCTCTTTAGGAGCTGTTTTGAAGCTTCAGTTACGCAAACTTCCACCCGAGTATCAAAGAAAGCAAAGGTAAAAAAAGTTAGTTTGAGTCACATTAGATTAGAACCCATGATCATTTGTGTTGGAGGCGACGACTGCTTATACCATCGTTGTCAAGTTATTATTATATTTAACAAATTAGTACATAACTAAAAGCCTTATAATCCGAAGGTGAACTAAGTTCAAACAAGACTCTATCACTCATCGGGTCATAAAACTTAGAAACTGACGTAATGCGATGACAACATACGTTTAATATAATATTTCACTTTGATTTATTTGAATTTATAATGAAAAATATTATGTGTGTGTGTCTTGTTATTATTTATTAGATTGTTTAGGAAATAACAGGTGATTTGACAGGATTAATTTGTGAGACTTAATTATTATTGTTATGATCTATCTTTGTTAGTCAAGATGGTTTGCGAATGATAATTTGGCAACCTTAAATTACGTTTTTGGGACTCGAAACTGGGATCTTGTGATTTAATCGTTAGTTTAAGCCTTGTGGCGTCCCGTGGCTAGAAATGAAAACATCCTAAAAATTTCGTTTCTTCTTCATTATCTTAGGATAGTAAAGTAATGTGTGGTCTTGGTATACCTACGCCTGCTGATCACTAAGTCCCGGGATCAATTCCTGTGTCACGCGAAGTTCTATACGTCCTATCCATATCTATACGTAAGGTAACCAGCCACAGGCTAACATAACAGACTAAAACTATTATAAATGGCAAATTTTTTATGTGGGAGCATTTCATATATCTCAGCCTACACCTTTGGGTATATCAAGCGTGATATTATTTATACTAAGAAGGGATACTTGCCTACTTATTACAAAAAAATATATAATATGTATTTCAATAAACCTTCCAATATACACGCAATATTTTTAATTCAAACCCTATAACAAGCAATTGACACTTTTATATTAGAAAATATACGAAGCAATATTTCTTTGCCCTTGCATTGGTTCTAAATGAAACGATCGCGATTACGCTACGTGTTTACTCAATAATTCGATGCGACTGGCTTGATGGTGCAAGAGGTAAGCTGAAAGCGATTTGCAAAGCTTTTGACAAGGTTAAGAAGATTGGCGCTTGTGTATTGAGTAGACGCTTTCAATTTCATGGGTGGGAGACCGAATTTCTTAGAAAATAGTTCATAATAATGTCTTTGTGATTATATTATTTACCATAAATAATAAGTAAAGTTCAAATAAAAAAAATCTTGGAATCCTTTTACGTAATTATTATAATTCATGCAATGATCAATTATTGTATACATGATGCGATTGACGACAAAAAACATAATGTATTATTTAAATTAAATTAATAGTTATGGTCTGTAAGTAAAGCCCCTTTTCTACTTATTATCAAAATTATAATAATATAATTATTAAAGTTATTTATGTTAGGAATTATGATGAATTGACAAGCTACACGAAACCTAACACGTCAATAGTTTGTACCACAGCCGAGTATCGCTTGCGATCCGGCCGCGACTCGTCATTTCTCGCATTGTCGTAATCCGCTGATTTACTAGCGACATTAATCAGGTTGACGGCCGATAGGGACTAAATCACAACCACGCTCTCTAATGCACTCACAAACCACCTTAACACCATATAAATAAGATCGAAATTCCCTCAAAAAACCACTTTCTTACAGAAGCAATATTAACACTACTGCATGTTATTGCCAGTAATTCTTTTTGCGAATTTTGTGCACATATATACAGTTTTTTTTGTTTCTATATTTTTATTTGTCTAGGTTGACGTGGTAGTGAGTTATTGGACGTTTCCTTTTATGTCTGATTTCGAGGGTTTGACTGTAACGCGAGATTTTAAAGCGATGATTGTGATTATTTGTTTTGTATTGTGTTCTGTTGTAGTGAGGTTGATAGGCGTGGAAGCAAACATGGTGATGTCAAGAATTGTTTGAAGCAATTTGTAAAATTTTGTCATGGAACATATTAGTTTAACCAGCTGCTTTCTTTTGCTTGATTTAATAGTCTAGCTGCCTTTTTGTTCATGTCATAGACCAATGGTTATGAATATAAATACCACAGTAACCTAAAGTAATTTTATTAACGTGTCCCCTATCTATACTAATATTATAAAGCTGAAGAGTTTGTTTGTTTGTTTGAACGCGCTAATCTCAGGAACTACTGGTCCGATTTGAAAAATTATTTTAGTGTTAGATAGCCTATTCATCGAGAAAGGCTATATATCATCACGCTACGACCAATAGGAGCAGAGTACCAGTTAAAAATAATACGAAAACGGGAAAATCCATTCTCTCTTACGTGACGCAAGCGAAGTTGCGTGAGTCAGCTAGTACCTATGGTATAAACTAACATTGATAATAGCAAAACGCTTGCGTATTTTATGCACCTCTGCCTACTCCTTCATGCTTAACAAACGTGATATTAAGTTTGTTTTCTCAATACGAAACATATTTTGCAAAAACAATATTAATTGTCTACGCCAAAATATTTTTCAAACCATTTTAATCCCAAGGACATATCTTAAACCCTTTGAACAAACAAACGGGAAACATGACAGAGAAACCAACATGGCGGCCCAGAAGTGCAATAAATCCATAAGTTGTTGTCGACACATAAATCTGTGTGATGTATTAGACGGCGGAATTAAAAATATAATACATCGATCGCGATTTACGAGCTCTGATTAGGGGGTGAAGGGGTTAGGGGTGATGGATGGTGCGAAGTTTTTAAGATGCTTTAAGGGTGTTTGAGAAAAAGAAGATGATACAAGAACTCTGCTTTCCTTGATTCGAAATATGCGGGATATTCTGTATATCTGTCGTCTCGATCTGTATCGGTAGTCCACATTTTGAAATTTAAAATTTACTACAAAAATAGTTCCCAAAACGCCCGCTAGAGGCGCTGATCATACATTAATACAAAAGTTTTCAACGCTGACCAGCTCTAAGGGTGTTTGAGAAGATGAAACGAGAACTCTGCTTTTCTTCATGCGTTACCTGCGTAATATTATGTCAGTATCAGTCGCGCGATTCTCTATCGTCGACTACTATCGAGTAGTGAGATTTGACATTTAAAATTGATACAAAAACGGTTCCTACCGCGCCCGCTAGAGGCACTGATCCGATTTTTACACAAAATTTTTCGATAGCTAGCTTTATTTATTGTTATTTGTCAATAAACCAATCGCAGTGATGTTAAAATTCCTTTGAAGTTAATTATAAGAATGTGATAGTGTAGACTGTACAGGTAACTTGAGCAGATATGAAATAGTGTAATTATGATAAGTAAAAAAGTTGTTTGGTCGCCTCTGTGCTCGTGTATGCGATTGCTGACCAGAAAATCTTGCGTTCGATACCTGTGTTGGGCAAAGTAGTTATTTTATTCATACTAGTTTTTTTTTTATAATCTTTTATTTATCATAGTCGCATGGAGTTTCGAAACGTGCTTTTTAAACGTCAATAGGCTGCTCTCTATTACATGGGGCCAACATTCTAAATGGCGAAACGTGAGTGAACCCTCTGCCTAAACCTTCGAGCATAACAAGCGTGATATTAAATACTAGCTGACCCGCGCAACTTCGCTTGCGTCAAATAAGAGAGAATGGGTAATTTTTTTCCCCATTTTTGTTACATTTTTTACTGGTACTCTGCTCCTATTGGTCGTAGCGTGATGATAAATAGCCTATAACCTTCCTCGATAAATGGGCTATCTAACACTGAAAGAATTTTTCAAATCGGACCCGTAGTTCCTGAGATTAGCGCGTTCAAACAAACAAACAAACAAACAAACAAACAAACAAACAAACTCTTCAGCTTTATAATATTAGTATAGATGTATAAATACCTACTTACTCAGTTTAGTGTAGCGCGTGATGATACAAGGCGATACTGTTAGATTTATAGCGGGGAGCTGTTACAAAGTTGTTTGATGGACGGCTGTGCTTCTAACTAAATCGGAAGGGTTTTGAGCTATGGCGTTTTATAGCAGGAATGTTGTAGCCTTGCCTGAATATCAAAAATATACTGTTTTTGCGGTCTTGGGCAATGCTAATGATATTGATGAGCATTTATTGTAGGCAATCTGCTAAACTGTCAAAGAACTGAAAAAAAAAATAAACGAGTCTGATTCTGGAGGGGTACGTATTTAAGTTACACCAGAAAAAATAAATAAATATATTAAAAATCTTATTTTTAATTTTACCCAATAGAAAATCGAACCTGAAACTTTGCAGTTCGTAGTTGTCTATCATCGCTATGCCATGTAATACGAAAGAAGAAAATAAGTGCAGGAATATAGTAACTTCTTTTGCTTTTCAGAAATAGATCCGCCTTTAAGATAAAAAATAGATGTTATAAAGATGTTCAGTCAATCAAAAGTCTTCCTCAAATAATGAAAATATAAGTAGTTAGGTGTTGGGCCTTGAAATAATTATTCATAGCGTTTTTAACAGCCGGGGCCAGGCGGTGCGGAATTGTGAGAGGCCACTAGAACGGCGGCGAGAGCCCCGCTTGTGTCGTAAAAAATTGTTCTGAGAAAACTGAGGAGACGAACCGACAAATATTTTTTGAAATCTGGATTTTATGAGTAATTAATATTTTAGATCCAAAATAATGTCCTCCTAGCCGATATACGGCTACGGCGGTCAGTTTCATTGAACCTGGTCATCTTATGTATTATTAATTTTATATTAATACTAGCTGACACGTATAATTTTTTCTATTACTTCCTTTGAAATTACAGTGTAGTTTGCATTATTATTTAAGACAAACTACCATATCATAAATAAAATTATTAATTTAAACTATTATGCGACTGACTAGAATAGTCAACTCCGAATTGTTCATGCTGCTACTTGTTATTAGCTACCAATTTCCAATTTTTACTTATCTTATTAGAGTGACCAAGACACAGATTTTACAAACTTACATACATAACATCACGCCTTTTTCCCAAAGGGGTAAGCAGAGACCAAAGAAGTACATACCAAGTGGCGTTTGATCTCTGCCTACTAATAACAAACAAAAGTTTTTCAAACACAACCCGCTCTATCCCACCCCTATTCCGTAGAAACACAACCATCTCCTGACTAGTTAATGCGACTGCCTACCGTCTTAGCATATTGCAACTTCTAAACAGAACATTATTCTTAACATCCAGCACCGTGTAACACTGTGTAACATTGGATAACATTCAAACCCGAATGTTATCACTGACAAAATATTTGATGGGCGAACCGGTGCAAATTGAATTTATTATTCAGGTTCAATCAGAAGGGCGGGAACTAGTGTTGCCAGGTTTGAAAATTGTTTTTTTGATGGGAGAATTTGTTTTGAGTTTAAGTTGGGATTTTCTTTGAAGTGACGTGACTATCTTGAAGTATTTTATGTGTAACAGTGGACAATAGTGATGGTAATCTTTAAGTATGTGTATAAGAAAGTATTTTATTGCAGTTAAATTGTTCAACAAATATTACAAAATGATTTGTGGTAATTTAATGAAATGTGATTCGTAAAAAGCTTCAATCGGAATTTCAGTTTATTAAATAGTATTATAATTTAATATCAATCATTATAGATCTCTTACTTATTTGTGGTTAGATTGAAATTGATTGCAACTTAATTACTCCCTGAAATTCAAACATTTGCCAATGATTTCAAAATAGTTTCGCTCAAGCATTTCATACAAATATTACGTTCCTCCAATTTTGTGTAATATCCTTTCTTCTTAAATTTACACCCTTAAACTATATCCAAATCTCCTTAAAAACCTCCCCAACTATTCACCACTAGCCACACCGCGAGTGTTGCATATTTATGAAAGCCATTGACAGATATGAGCGCGGGTGTTACAACAGCGCTGGGACGTGTTACGCGGTCCTATTGATATTGTGAACACTGACGACGTGACCCTCACCACTTACTACTACCTAGTTTAATCTGTAGTTAAAGAAAACACAAATTACTGTCTAAAGATAGTCAATCATCGCAGTTGGAACAAGTGATAATTATTTCTAATACACACATAACTTTCGAAAAGTCATTGGTGTGCTGCCTGTTCGAATCTGCAACCACTCGCGTGGGAGGTACGAACTTAGACCACTCGGTTATCACTGCTCTTTTATCATAAAAAATTGAATAATACATTACATCAGCTATCAACACCACCATTCTTTTTAATTAATTCTTTAAAAACTTCTCCCCAACTATTCACCACTAGCCACACCGCGAGTGTTGCATATTTATGAAAGCCATTGACAGATATGAGCGCGGGTGTTACAACAGCGCTGGGACGTGTTACGCGGTCCTATTGATATTGTGAACACTGACGACGTGACCCTCACCACTTACTACTACCTAGTTTAATCTGCAGTTAAGCAAAAGTTAGCTTGCTAGTTTATGGTATTTACTACGTCAGATAAATAAGTGGTGATCAATTAAATTGTATTTCTTTGGGTTACAATGTGATAATATGCTGTTTTTTTAAGCGCGCATAATACATTGTAAGTCTTAGTATATAGTTCAAAAACAATTAATAATTTGATTGATATCTTCATAAAGATGCTAATATTTTTGTCAAATAATATTACGTCGAAAGTATTGTTCGTATAATAATCTTTACGAGTTTAGTTACGATCGTACAAAATGTATTAGTAGTAGTAGTTAGGTATACTAAAAGTCGTGATAATATTTTACGTATTTCTTTCAACTAAATAAGAGTTATTATTTTTGGACATATCTCATCTACTTTATAATTGACATAATATTTCGAATCCACTTTCAAGGAAAGAACTTACAAAGACAAATATCGAAACAACAATAAAAAAAGACCCCAACTCCCTCAAATTCTTAACAACTTCATTATATTAAATCAACAAGAAAATCGTCTCAAACTCGAACTTCATTTAGTAAAAACAAAAAAATTTCGACACGCGATCAGACCCCTGTATATTTTACATACATACCTAGTTGTAAATACTTCTTAAATTTATTGCGTAATGCTTAACCGACGGGGAAAAAAGCATTGAACAATGTTGAAAATAAAAGCGGAGAAGAGAGTTACTGCTTGGAGGAGACAGGTTCCGTTTACGAAAACTTTTGCTTAGGAACAGTATGTAAGACGCAATTTTTTCATCGCTTAATAATTTTGATTTAGAAAAAAATTCAACAAGTAGACTAGCCTTGATAGATTTTGTTAAGCAAAATTCGGCAAAGTTATTTTTCCTTTCTTAAGGTGTTGTTGTAGTTTTTATAATTTGTACAAAAATAATTATTGTAAACGAGCGTGCAAATCATCTTAATGCAGATCTACCTAGAAAAATACACAAAAAAATCGTAACTATAATTTTTAGGACCTAATTCTGTACACATTTAAGTCGTATACTTTTCAGACATGAATTGTATAATACCTCTATATTTTACAATTCGTGAAGATTCGTCGTCAGCCGAGCTTCATCAGCTCGCAAAACTGACACAAAGGTTTTTTACTGTGGCAGAGGAACCCCAAAAAAACTCAGGATCATTCTAATAGCAGAGCGGAGTGAGTGAAATACTTGTTCGGGGTGGAGGAAAATAAAATAAATTTATTTGGCTCGCTACTCAGGAACTTTCATACTGTTTAATTCTTGAGTCTTGTTGCGGATTTCACTGACTTACATCGGCCCCTCGTTGGGCGCCAATAGGATTAAGGAACGCTATTCTTTTAAACCAAATGAAGTAAGATAATGTCACGATGGAAGTTTTTAAATGTACAGAAGTATTCAGTTTTTAACCTCAAAATTAAAAGAAAATTATAATCAAGAAGTAACAATGTAACTGAAACAGCTAACAACTTCTATGACAACTATCGTAAAATGTATGAAATACAAATAAATAAAAGTATATAAAAGGACATCATAATCATGATGTACAGGAAAAATGACTGCATAAAAACTTAATAATCATTCCATTTAACGCCTTTTAACTACTATTGAGCTAACAATAGCAAAATTAAGAAGACTATAACTCAACCAACATATTAAGAAACGCGTTCAGTACCCTATATTGCAATCATCATACGAAATCTAAAGCAAACCCGACACCACACACCATTTACCTAAATCTCTTAAAAACCGTCACTTCAAAACACGCCGATTTTTATCATTAAATCTTTACAATACAAAGACCGAATTGCTAAACAAATAACTCTTATGTTAGCTGTACACGTTTGTCCAACAGGCCAACATCCCAACTATAGTCCAACAACTTGGTAGAGAGCCTTGTATGCGAAGGTTGCGGCTGGCAGAGGTATACAAAATTCTGATTTTTTGAACATCAGTGACCCGCAGGTTTCTTTATGCAACTACCGGTGGTCTATTTACTTCGGTTAGTTTCACTGTCTCCGTGGCACAGTGGTTACGGTTGCCATGCCACTGGTTGTACTTCGTGATCGTTGTATGTTTGTAAAAAACCCGCGACACAAGAGCAACTCTTAGTGTGGCAGTTGTTAAGATGAAAAATAGGAAAAACAAACCAAATTCTTAACTATAATCTAGATTGACTATGCACGCTAAGGTTCTTTAAGTTGTCGCGCTATAACCCAAACTCGAGATGGATCAAGACATCGCTCAAACACGCTTCATCATGCGCCAACCTCACCAAAAGTTGGCCAAACATTTGGACCAATGTTACTTGAGAGTATAAAGATGCGCATGCATTGTTGACATATGCCGCATGCGCACCGCGGCAAGTTTGAAACGAACAAGTTGGAGATAAGAGTCGGTGCTTTAATTTGTGTGTGTTTAACGAAATGTGTGTCAGTTTTAAGTCGGTTTTAAGTTGATGTCGTCATTAGGTAGCATTTTCGGTGCTTCTGAAGTTGTTTGACATATCTTATTCTGGTTTGCTTTTGTCATGAAGTAAATTAGGTTCTGGAGTAAATAATGTTTTTTTTTCGATCTACGAAACCTAATATTTGAGCAGAAATAAAAGGCTTTCATTTGTTTTTTACATTGGTGTCCTTCGGTAGTAACTTCATTTTCAAGTCAACAATTGGAAAATGGCAAACAAGAAATGCATTATACATTTTTACCGACTTCAAAAATATTTTTATTTAATACCTTATCCTGCAATTTCATAAGCGAAGTCCAAATTCGAGGTTTTTTTGGCTAATATAATTAACTAGCTGACCCGCGCCACTTCGCTTGCGTCACATATGAGAGAATGCGTCATATTTTTCCCCGTTTTTGTAACATTTCTCGTTGCTGTTCCACTCCTATTAGTCGTAACGTGATGATATATAACCTATAGCCTTCCTCAATAAAAAGGCTATCTAACACTGATTTTTTCATATCGGATCAATAGTTCCTGAGATTAGCGCGTTCAAACAAACAAACAAACAAACTCTTCAGCTTTATAATATTAGTATACTTAGATTATATTTTTTTTGTTTCTTGCTCGAAGCGTGAAACATGTACTTATACCTATTACAATAATAAATTTGTAAATACTCAGCACATACCTAAAAAACATACATTTATAACTCTAAACCTTCCCGTTCAAGTTCCTGTATCCTAAAATTTTAAATATTAAATATAAAATTAATTGTAAACATTATTATTAAAACAATTAATAACTACAGTGCAATACTAATATGGCGGGCAGATGTTCTTAGCCGCATAAATCAGTATAATGACGGATGTAACCGTCACTTGTCGCGTTCAAGCGTCACTGTGATGGGACACTTATGTCATTTGCATGTGGGTACTGCTATATTGTTTGTATAGGGTGTAGTTGTATTAACAGTGCGTAAATTGCGTTTATATAAACGACTTGTTTTTTTGTTATTTATGGCTATGTTTAAAAAAATATTTGCATATGGAATTTTTTTTACTCCGACTCAAATTTTCTTATTGTCGGTTCTTTATATTTTGGACAACAACTATTTTAATCATGTAGTATCGAGTTGGTACACTACGCGATATTGGGATCTCTATGCAAATATTTTCGATGCCGGTTATTAGGAAATGGTAACATTAATTTGTTTCTAGTAAAAGTGTTTTAAATGGGTAGGCATACGGTTATATTGATTGTTAAGTGTCTTCTACAAGAAGACACTATAAAAACCCTGTTAAGTGTCTTCTACAAGAAGACACTTAACAGGGTTTTTATAGTTTCGTGTAAAGACATAGTTGGCAAATTTAATATACCACCAATGTTTCACATAAAACGAGTCCCTTCAACATTAATTATACGTTCTGATTTCTTGATATTTTAGCCAATCTTTACCTTGATCACATGACAAGGTACTAGTAATTGAAAAAAATGAATACATTGCGTTATATAATTTAATAGCTAATTAAAAAATCTCAATCAATTTGTATCTCACGGTTTGTTTACGAGAGTCCAAATTGACGTAAAATATCATAATTTTGACACTGACACAACCGGTATTGTAATTACTTGAAGTCGTTAATTAAAGAGATTAAAAGATAAACATTTTTAATTCATCCTGTAGTTGTTATTTAGGCCTAAGTAATAAATTATGTACTTATAATGTAATATGATGTAATGAGTTGGTAAACTCGTTAAAAATGGTGATTAAGTGTTTGCACGTTTTGTTTATAGCAATTGAGTCTTATCAAATTGACAAAAGTTTAAAATAATTTTGAGTTTATATTTACAAATATTTTTGATATTATTTTAGTTGTTATTTTCGCGTCGTTACATATTTATCTGTTCATTACATAATGTTTTACGAATATTCTACTTAGTACCCATTGTTGTCAACAATTAGCTAATAAATAAATAATGTAATTCATCTACATCTTACAAAAAAAAAACCTTTATTTGTTTCTTATTTTAATTTGAAAAAAAAAATGTTTAACTACTTTCTGCAACTCTTTGTAATAGAAACAAAAATAAAGATAATAATAGCTTAATATAAGCTTCGATAATACAAGCCGTATATTTTCACCTGCACTCAAAAGCATAACTAAACCACTTTACATACAAAGAAAACTCAAAAATCAACATCAAATAATTCAAAAAACGCTTTCAAAATTCCACAAAGAGAAGAACATTAATGCTACCCCATCCATCTGCGCTCGTCACAAATCAACAAGACGCATGCTTTCCGCCGGGACTCGAACCCGGACTAATGGCGCCGTCGGATTTATTAACAACACTACATAAACACGCTAATACTGTTAAAGAAGGGGAAAATAAAAGGTTTCAAGAGTTATAGCGACGAACAATGGCTTTATTTTATTTAGTTTTTAATAGAGAATAGTGCTTTTTGGTTGTTGAGGTATTGAAAATATGCCGTTTTCAGCAGATTTTAAACGAAATATAAACTAAGTTACGCCCCCTGTTTTAAAACTAGGGTTTTCATTAACATTTAAATTTTTTATATAATTATTATCTGACTTTAGCGGCCCCACGAACATTCAAAGTTTCTTCCCCCCAATTCAGCGATATAGGAGTTCAGGGCTTTCATATTTAGGAGAAGTAGTCCATATTTGATCCTAAGTCTTAAACTATTTGTGTGTCTATTAGAAGCCGCTTAGCCGTGAAACGTCTACCAGACTTTCGCATGTATAAATTGGTTTGAGTTAGTTAAGTATAAATTACAGAATACTCTATTCTGTTATTTACTTTTTATATATTTACACCCTTAAAAGGCAATTTCTCTTATTCTTTAAGTGAAATGTTGACAACTCGACTTCTTAAGTTTTCTACCTAGAAAAAGGCCGGTAATGAGTTAAACCATACACTTCTAACAAGACATAAAAATAGATTTAAAACCAAGCAATAACCATCCGTCAAATTACCAAAAAAAAACACTTTTTGTTCCAATTCTCACCAATTATAAGACCGAGTGCACACAGATCGCGAAACATTTGGCGTTCCACATTGGCCCACTAATCCGCGTAAAGGAAGCCATACATCACGTTAAAAAACGTCACAGCCGCTCGTGTGTCGCCGGCTTAGAATGTATAAATTATTTGATTATGATGAAATATTAGTTTTATTATTAGACGTGAAAGAGACGGGGATATCTGTCTTCTTTATCTTTTGTTTGGGGTGGTTGACCTTTGTATTTTTTTAAGATTTCGCATTATACAATAACTACGATGTTTTGTTGTGTTTTTGTCAAAGGCTTTTGCCGCTTTGTTAATTTTCTACATCAATTTTGCCGCTTATCACACGCAACAATAAATACTAAACATATTTAACTTTATTTCAGAGAAAATAAATTTGATAGGCTCTAACTACTTCCGTTACGAAAAAGATGATTCCGGATAGATAGATCACTTTTTAATGACTCGGGATTTCATAGTAGATAAGTCTAGCTCTGAGATCGTAATAGACAGGCAGAAGAATTATTTTTGTTATAAGCATTCGTAAAAAAAATATGAAAAACTTTCGCTTTTAAATTGATATCAAATTCTATATAGTGTATGGTCACAAGTCTCTTCCTTGCCAAAAATATCAAAGACCATTTATCCCCAGTTTCTGAGGTACATTTAGCGGTAGTTTATCTATTCAATAGCGTTTTTTTATGAGTTTAAACGCTAAAACTACCGCTAAAGGTACTCAGAAACCGGGAGTTAAACAGTTTCTTTCCTACAATAAGTAACCCATATTAACCCAGAAAAGTAAAAGTATTAACCAATAACTGATACACAATAGCGAACAGTGGTGTGTAAATAATGTAGGTGTGAGAGTCCACAGCGCACAGCGCCACCTATTGACTTAATCAAACAGCTAAATGCGCCGATCGGACGTGAGAGGTGTTCTGTACAGACGTACAGACGAACACACAAGTGTTTTACAAGAGTTATATTAATTAAAGAATATTAAGATTGGAATGAAAATTAAAAGGATCTGAATATATGTTTCCCTAAGATTTGTTGCTAAATTTTGTCTCATATGTAATTGTAATATCTTTAACTCAAGACAAAAAAGCCCGTTTTATTACATGCTTTCTGCTACAGGGTTAACTTTACAATTACTTACATTATTAAATCAAAGTATAATATGACTTACATCATTATTTAGATGCCTACGTACTAATTGAACATAGACACATAACACACCTGTTATACTCGAAGGTGTATGAAATAGAGGAGGTGACATTATTGACATTATACCTGACACGTTAGTGAACTCCAGTCTACTATTGCAAGATATTTTATTTAATAATCTGACCTTTACAAAAGTCTAAGAATCGACCAATAGTATCGAACCTGAGTCCTCATGATCAACAAATTCGCTAGTGACCGCGCTACAGAGGCAGATAAAAAGAGCTTAACAAAATATTCCTTCATTTAATCTAAAAATACTCTATTTAAACAACAGTTTGTTACATTTCCCTAACACTTTTCTCCTCACGTATACGTCGGCGAGTTATCAAAAAGCTCTACTTATGCATAGTTCGTGTGCTAAGTGCTTACTTATCTGCAAAAGTGGGGTTCTGTGTTTATCTCAACTGAAATGATGTTGAAACTACCTCGATACCGCGGCTCTGCTTTCCGTCAGACGGGAAATTTAACTGACGGAATTCACGTTTGAAGTATATGAGAATGATCAATCATATTAGATTGTTTGTACGTCAAAACTAGTGAAGTGTTTAAAACGTTTCACGTTTGTATTGAGGTTCGATATTGGTATCTTTGCTATGCGTAAGATTTGTAGCCAGTTGCAGTTCAGTGTTCAACAAGGTTTATCAGTTTTGTGAAATTCAAGTGTTATTTCGTGTGATTGATTTTAAAATGTTTTTAATTATTAACATTTCTTAGGTCCTTTTTATTATTACGAACAGTATCTATGTCACAGTAAGTCAAAAATTCAATCAAAATGACAAGTGTCTAGATTAATTTATGAAACACGTTTGTTGTATTAAAGAAAGGAAAGAAAATAAAAATGTTAATTAATTTCAAATTTAAAGTTAAGTTATTAAATAATGTTTTCAAATAAAGGTTTGGAGAATCATTTAACACGAATATGACTAGTTTGTTGTGTTGCAAATAGTTCAAAATGACTAACACTATGCCGCGAACAAAGTTATCAACAGTGAAAAATCTTAGCTAAAGTACAGATTTTCTTTCAACATGTTTTTTTACAAAACACTCTAAACAACGTACAGAAACAATATAACCCTTTCAAAAACCAACGACATTAAGTTTAAAATCATCCAATATTAACACTCTGTATCATAACTAATAATTATATTTGGTCCGTCGAAACAGTTGTAACGAATACGTCCCAATACGGTGATACCGTGGACCCCTACTGCCCCCTACCGCCCCCCTTTCACCCCCTTGTTTAATGTCGGCAACAACTTCGAATATCGGTAAACCTTAATAAATTTGACAACGAAATTTAAAGGGTTATGTGTAATTATAGATGATTTAGAAATATTCGGTAGTGTTGGGTTAGGTTTTTCAGTGGGTTCGTTTTCTTTATTAGTGTGTGTGAGTGTTTGTTTTCATAATTATGAACGAAATAAAGACTAAATGCGAGGATGGTGCTCAGACAGCGATATAAAAAATATAAAATGTATCCCTTATATTATTTTTTGAAGACACCTCCCGCACTAAAACTTGCTCTTGTGTCGCAGGGACTTTTTATAAATAACATACAAAAAACAACGCACACAAATTATAACCAGACCCGAAACAATTATTTGTGGATCGCACAAATAATTGTTCCATGTGGGAATCGAACCCACGTCCTACTGGGGCAATGGTAGCGGCGCCGCGGCGTGGCGACCTAAACCGAACTGCGCCACGGAGGCAGTCCAATTGCCTATTCCTATCTCAGAATGAGAGGTGGTTAGGCTTGAGTTCACCATCAAGTGCGAATTCGCGTCTTTCCAGGAATACTTTAGTATAAAGTTTACTCAAGCTTATACAAAATAATATAATATATGTAAAAACTAAGGAACTTTCAGGCACCCTCTATTTAACCCTATAATTTCAATAATCACCATAAATTTCTTTGACAATAGAAGCGAAAAGTCAAACACGCTTTAGATAAGGCAATTCTAAAATCGTCCTCATCTTTTCTTTCACACAAATCATTCAAAACCCTTCGAATTTTCAAAAGCATTTTTCACACAATCGAATAATTCATTCAAAAATAGAATATTAATAATCTTCTAAAAGCGATAGCGATCAAAATGGCCGTTTATAATCGAAGCAATTATTATCAGCCAGTGTGATTTATGTGGATTTTTGACTGTAAACCTCTTTTCTTCCATTGAGGTTTAATTGAATGATCAAAACGGCATTAGCGAAGTCCTTTGTCTTTGATTTGTTAAAACAATGGGGATCAATCGGTTCGGTTTGTACTAATTTTAGGCGGATTGCTGAAAAAGGAAGCCATATTTTTTGGCTGATGTGCAGTTTTCTAGTGATGGATGTAAAAATCTTAATTGCTTTATTGAACAATGGCTTGTTTCATATACACTACAAAAATCTGTTGGGCGAAAACTGAAAATTCGTGAAAATACAAATGTATTTTTTAGAATATGACTTACATAAAATGTATCTCTTATTAAATAAGTTTAGCTCATTATTGTCCCATTGCTGGGCACGAGTGATTCGGGACAAGAGAGGTGTCGCGCCTTGAGTAAATGGATGATAAAACACAAAAAGTGGATTTCTATTCGAGTTTTTAAACTTTTGGACTTCTTTTAAAACAATGCATCATAACTTGCACCTCACAAACATCCTTAACCCATCACTGATAAAAAAAATCATTACACAAAATCAACTTAACACTACAACGCGAAACATCAAACTCATAATGAATTAGGGGCATTCTAGTTAGTCCCCCAGTGGTGTGGGGCTCCGGCAATTTTATCGAGTTATAAATTTGAATTTGTATAATACCATGGCATTAACGTATGATTTATATAACTTGACTCCGGTAAGATTTCAAAGATGAAAAACAATAAATTATGTAACCGTAACTATTGCGTTTAATGGCGACCGGCGCGGTGGAATTGTGTGGATGTGTACGTGAATTTTGTAGGGTTAAGTTTTCAATTATTTTTGTGAACTGTTGACAGTTCTTGTGTGAAAATTTTTAAGACTGCATTCCGATTAAATTCGCCGAAATTGATTGTATTTTAGTTAAGCTTTGAAAGTAATTCATTCAATTAATTATTTAGGTTTATTTTGTAACTAACACATATTTATTTATATCAAACAAAAAAACACAAATTTAAAAATTTGCAAGAAATATATCTGCATTGTTAAAATTAACAAAAGATGTTAAAATAAAAATATATTCTCAACCCTTAAAGTCGTATCCATACATTTCAACCTTGTATAAGTTGACGACTTTTTACTTGGGCGAATTTATGCGACACATTTAGGAGGTGCCTGTCGTATACAAGTCAGTTAAATATTTAGCTTTCATCCGAATTTATTCGGTTTATACCAGTAGAGTCGCTGTTTAGTTCCGCACTATAAATACAAGTGATTGATAAGCTCTATTGTGAAACAAAATGTTTTTAATGTTCGAAAACTTGTTTTGTTTTTAATGTTTGTCGGTAAAATGTTTTTTTTGGCAATTTTGTATTGACTGTCTAAGTTTAATTGTATATGCGTGATTTACAATATATGGGGTCTAGTTTCATTTTGAGTTTTAGGAGCTCCACTGCGATAAGTGTATCTGGGTTCGATTTCGGTTGTATTCAAAAAACATTTTGGGCATTTGTATTTTTCAATTTGGTAATGTACAAATTTATTGATCTGAAAAAAATATATGTGGATTTATTTTTATTCAGTATGGTTTTCGAACCTACGTAACCTCACGAATACGATGCCTAGTATAACATAGTATGAAACTTAGGTATGAAAGTCTAGAAAAAAAAACACATTCGATTATTGGTCTCCATTTCAAAAAATTAAGTTAATAGATATTCATATTTATATACTTATCATTGTTTTATTATATTATATCATATATCATTGTATCACTTATACGTATTCATATTTATATTCTTATCATTGTAAAATTTTAATTCTAAAAAGTAACTAACTAAAAAGAACTATATAAGCATCAATCAGAATCATTACTAGCCTATAAATCTTCCTCACATAACTCGACGCCTACTGAGTAAGGGCGGGTCCATACTTCATAGAGCAGCCATCAAACCTACTCGATAAATACTACACTTTACGACGTTTGTATGTTAAATTAGGCTACGTATACACGTGGTGAGAAGGCTACTTGTATAGCCTCGTAGCAATAAGTGTAGTGCAACAGTAAGTGTTCTTTAACTTTTTAGACTAGGTTTTTGAGGTTGCTGTTTTGATTGAAAATAATGGAGGTTTTGGAGTACCTAATACCGATAAACATGTATAACAATAGAAATATCTACAATAATAATCGGGAAATAGGTATCTGTTATACAATACTCGAATTGATATATTTTTCCGTCACATTATATTTATTTTGTAATTTCTAAGCTTGTGAGCTCGATAGCAGTTAAAAACTAGGCTGAATTTTCTTTCAACCATCGCGTACCAAGCTAACGCGAATTTCGTATGAAAAACCAATCAGTGCCTAGAAAAAGTAGGAAAATTATAGACATTTACATATTACATACAACATAATTAAAGCCTTATAGATACTATATTTGTAACATTACATATTACACCAGTGAGTATTCAACTTAACTCACATTTTTGTACAAAGTGATCGAAGATACTGGATCGATACGACTTTGCTTTTGATATATTTATCGATATTTTTTAAATGGCCGACGTTTATTGTTCAATAAAAATGAGTATTTAGTGGCGTTTATAAGGTTTTATGTGAGGTTAAGTTTGTATGGAGGTGGAGTTTTAAAAACAGTAGCGTGATTCTCTACAGTCGGTTCTGTCTAGTAACGAGAGTTTGACATTTGAAATGTACTGCAAGAATAGTTCCTATGGCGCCCGCTAGAGGCATTGGTCAGTATTTTCTTGCAATTTTGTTAATTATATTTAAGATTGCTGCTAGGGTTAGTTTTTAAAGGCAAACATTTTTGAGATTAGTTAGGTACTCGTAAGTAATTTTACTCATATAGTATTATTTTTTAGCAACTCCAGCACGTTATACGTTCTTAGCATATTGAACCTCAACTTATTAATTCTTTAAATGCCTAGTAGTGCCACCTATCGGTAGTGTAATACTTTATGCGAAATTTAACCTAAGCCCAACAGTTACAATTAGCAATGCGACAAAATAGATTTGCACTTAAACTTTCAGCTATATCAAGCGTGAAGTAAAAAAAAAGCATTGTTGTAAAAAAGGAATCTCGTGCGACTTCACTTATTTTTCTATAACTGAGGGATTTGTACTGTTGAAAGGATTTCTCAAATCGGACTAGTAGTTCCCGAGATTGTTGCGCTCAAAACCAACAGCCACATCAATTTCCTTATATTATTACAGCTTACTCCTACTCCATACTTGTTCACCGAAGTCCTTATTTCACTCACAAGATATCACATGATACGACTCCTTGAAATTTACACGGGATAGATGATTTTATTGCTTTCTTTTATAGTAATAGACTTGCATAGTAACTGGATCAGTTATTGCAAAATTTTTGATTTCAATAAATGTCTTATTATTTTAGAAACCAGTTGGAGACTTTTAATTTACTTTAGGGCTCCTGTCTGATGACATCAATGTTATCCTGTAATATCATTTTTAAAATAATATAAGTAAAATAAAAAATAAAGAAAAATAGCATCATGCCTAGTTTTACCATTGTTGCTTTTGCAAATCAATTATATTATCAATGGTCAATAAAACACAAAAGATTTTTTTTACTTTATTAGTTATGAATGAATCTTGATAGTAAATTAAGAAACAATATAAACGTACAAACATTATTCATTAATTATAACCATATAAGATATTTTACATAATTGGAAATCAAGCAAACAAACACTTATGCCCGTTATTATTACTACTGAATTAGCCAATTTCTAAACATGTATAATTTTGAAAGTATTTTGTATTACTAACGAACAGACAGACAGACAAACAAACTTTCGCATTTATAATATTATTATTATCCGATTTCAAATCATAAATGTAACAACAGTTACTTTCAGCATCAACACTTCAATAACAGCATTATTTCAGTCTCCTACAACGATTTCAATTAGTTCCATTATATTGCACAAAGACTTTAGATTGATGGACGACGCGACGCAAACAGTGATTTATATACGTCATATTATTATATTTGTGATGAAATTAGAAATAACTAGTTTCTGCCTGCGATGTTAACTGCATGAAATACTTTCGTGTGTCTTTGTACTCTTAACGTAAAAGATAAACAAACTTAAACATATAAATCTTTACTTTGGAAAAGTCAAAACCAGACTTCAGATTTTCTACTACTATCAACTACTGATAATTGGCTAGCTATCGACAAATTTTGTATGAAAATAAGATGAGCGCCTCTATCGAGAGCCATAGGTACTAATTATGACGTAAATTTTAAATGTCAAACTCAACTCTCGCACTGCAAGTATTCATACGTAGTAAGTAAGTAAGTATTTATACTCAACAAAATAAAATTATTCATTTAGTTCAAATTAACGTTAAATATTATCAAAGTATTGCCGATTCCAAGATAGAGATATGAAGAGTTATAAATAGGCCTGACTTCCTCAATTAAAAGTGCCCGTAATTTACACTACCTTTTACCCGCTACTTTTCCATGTGTGCAAATTTTCCGGGATGAAAAGTGTCTTATGTGATAACTTAAGTTATAGACTATCTATAAACCAAATTTCATTTAAATCGGTTCAGTAGTTTTGATGTAATTGAAACAAACACACATTCAAACATCTCTGCATCCAACCTTTCGCATTTATTAGATTCAATCCTAGTTCCAGTCTCTCATCCGAAGAGGGCCGTACCTAATCGCGTAAAACATTATAATATAACTCACACCGAGAAAATGAGAATCGATCGGAATCACCGACTAGTTAATTGCTTCCCCGCACTTTATAATATACAATTAACAATAAATAATAACCTCTGTTATCTCATTAAACTGCCAGCCATCGTATAATTGAAATATTGAACATATTTTTGTTTAAACGCGGGTTCATCAAACAGATTGAGTTTGATTTAAATACTGAATTATACGAAATCAAGTTCTGATTTAGGGCGAATAACTGATTTCTCAATAGATCGGAAGCGATGGAACATCAATTATTTAAAAAAATGGAAAATGTCTGTCAAATCTCAGATTGGAATTATAATCATCATGTCATTGTATTCAAAAAATTTCAATCGTTACAAATACGTATAGATTTCATAATATGCAGATATGTTATCAATAGGAACGAGAAATCTTGATTTCAATAACCATAGTTACGTTAGTTAAAGTCGAGATTATGATGGATTGGTCACAATGGTCACCCATAGAAATCTTGACCCTAAGATTGTTACTTCACTCTATCTATCATAATCGACAGAATTGCCAGGTTTTTGACTAAGACCTGACCGTACCATCGTCATTTCAATGATTACTCTAATTACGTAGTCATGGGCATAGTATATAGGGAACTGATTAAAAAAGCTTTTTGCGAAAGGAAAAAATGTCTTTAAGGCTTTGAAGAAAGCACCGTTAGTTTGAACTTTCGTCTAGACAAAAGCCTTAAACTATGGTTAAAGTTACTTTAATACTTACTTACTATATTCTATAGTACTATAGATCTAAAAGCCACATCCCTTAATTTATTTTCCAGGCCAGTGGTGGTAAAAATACGCTTATTTTTTTCATTTACACGAAAAATTCGTATTGTAATGTGTGAAAGTGTCATCATATTTCATTTTCTGTCGGATCACTTAGCTTGGTACTGTTTCCATTGACGCACGAGAAAAATATCGACTAAATAACCGTTAATATATTTCTATAAACTATGTAGTATGGTATGAGTATAATTTATAATTAATTACGTTGTTATTTATGAAAAACTAATTACTCGCGGCACTTGTTATTGACAATCTGAATTTATAAATTACGCATAATTTTAATTAAAACATTGACACACATTATTTTAAATTATTATTCCGGTTAAATATAATTTAAACTTGTCATTAATGTAATTGCAATTCAAATTGGTACACAAAAATACATCTATTAGTTCATGCTACGTAAGTATTTCAGCCCTATA
This sequence comes from Anticarsia gemmatalis, assembly GCF_050436995.1. NCBI lineage: Eukaryota > Metazoa > Arthropoda > Insecta > Lepidoptera > Erebidae > Anticarsia > Anticarsia gemmatalis. Next base: position 13,410,108 of record NC_134748.1, on the reverse strand, counting down.
TATAGATAAATTGATCCTAAGATGTATTACAATTGTATTCATAACTACTGAAAGGGTGAAAACAACAAAAGATCCACATATATATAAAGATACAATTTTTTTTATAAACCTCAATACATACATAAAATTACATTTCCCTCATGGGAGTAGGTAGACACAAAACTTAACTTGCAAAGGATCCTTACAAACTTCCTTCATTGATATCCAATACACCTTCTCACACAAGACAAATAAATATATATAAAAAAATATACATCGACACAACAGCTTTTTTATTTGTGGATCGCACAAATAATTGTTCCGTGTGGAATTTGAACCTACGACATCCCTTCGCAATGGTAAGCGGCGTGGCGACCTAAACCACTGCGCCACGGAGCCTTAAAATCTATCCGTCATCATAGGCCTAATCCGTCACTCCTCATCTCGTGTGACAATGAGCACGCACTCAACACTAGTGGCCACCGTCCAGCCTGCAATGTCCAGATAGTGGCTGATGATTTAACGCTCAACTTTTGACACAACTAAGCTTTTTGGACACGGTGCCTCCGACTATAAATAACGTCTTACGTGAACTTGAGAATATGGTGTGAGGTATGAGTGGACGCGATTGTTTCAAGGATTATAGATGGATGTTAAATTAAGAAGAAAATCTTTAAGTTTAATGTTTTTGAGTAGTAGTTTTGTATTAATCGTGTTCTGTGTTTTAAAATCCCAAATCAAAACTGTTTCCTCGATAAGACTACTTGTGTAACTCATAAAATGATTTGAGATTTGACTTATAAGGGTACTCGTATAGACGACAAGTAATTAAGTCTAAAATAGTTAGTACTACCGTTGCAGACAAATCGACACAATCGTCGCTAAAAGACCTATGAAGCACAATTTGCTGCCTATGAATGATCGCCTCAAAAAAATATAGAAGCGCCTAGTAGATTTTCATACGTGTTAATTAACTTTTTAACCTATTTTTTTTTCTTTTTTAAACATAACTAAGCATAAGAATTGCTTATGTATCGCGGGGACTTACAATAATACAAACAACAGACTCAAAGTACAACCTGACCCAAGACAATGGATCGCACAAATACTTGTTTCCTGTGGAAATCGAACCAACGTCCTACCGCCATGGAGGCAGTCAAAAGGCACCCTTTATTTCTAATCACCACTTCTAGATTCTTCTAATAGATTCTAATGTCTCTATAACTTGGCCCACAACATGTATGTTTTGGTAGCGCACGATAAAGACGAGTTCACAGTTCATACATTTGTTTGAGAACACTACTCATGATTTGTTGTCCGATGTCTGTCGACCCCTTTTTTATTTTCTCTCGGCTTAATGGAGGATTTTCTGTAATGGACACGTATGACTCCTCTACAATGGAAATGGGTAAAATAGTGCTATAGTAGTATGTTTGCTAGAAGGTTAGATTTGAAATGCGTTATGTTTTGATGAACTAAATGAAACAATTTCATGATAAATTGTTGCAGAAAGAAATGGGCGTTAAACGGTATAATAAAAGATATGTAAACTTGTACTGTTCTTATGCAAATAAACTATAAACTTGGTGCTATAGGAAAGATAAATGTGATTGATCAACAGTAGTGAAAAACCAACTTAACTTCTGTTTAAATCAAAAAAACAAAGGGTCTCTAATCAACAAAAAAAAGAATACTGTTCTTAAAGATAGCATTGAAGTGTATGTCCAAAAAGATACTACTCAAAAATCCTTTACATATTTGTAACTGATTCCAAAATGAACATTCGAAACATATCGCTGAACAAATTGTTGCAAACTTCATACACTCAAAAGAAACGATTCAAAATATCTTTAGAACCGGCAAATAGTCACAATTATCGTTTTTTAAACATTTCAACGAAAGTCAATTCTCGATATCATCTCCGGTGAGACCTCTATAACTAACAGTTACATTTCATACATAAAACTGTTCCGCGAACTCCGTAATTCGTTCATTCAGGGAAAATTTAATTTCAAAGATATTTTATACCGACTGACCTCCCAATATTTGATGCGATCGTAAACTTTTACGCATCACATACAAAAAGTTACTGTATATTCGTAATAATACATGTTTTTATTATAATAATATATATTTTTATTGTAATAATATGTGTTTTTATTGTGTCTCAAGTGGTCATCAGTGCGTGAAGGGTGCCTGAAGAAAGTTTGATATGATCAAGACAAGGAGTGAAGAATTTGGATGTGGTGTTTCCATTTTGTATGCTTTCTTAGAAGATACGGACGTTTGGGAAATTTGACAAACAGTACAGTTGAGATTTCTGTAGTCCAGCTTTCTGAAGAATCAAATTGAAGTTTGTAATTTGATAACAAAGTACAATAAGCTAAGAATGATTCCCATTTTTAGTGTTATATCGGTTTAAAGATAATATAGACCCCGCAATATATGTATACAGTCTGCCTGGGACCACGGCGAGTGCAACCTGCGCCGAAACGTTAGGCATTTTAAGGTAAAATGCGTGTTCGCGTTAATTCCCGTATTCTATTATACATTAAACATGCAACGCGAGAGTTTAAAAGTTATGATATGTATACAGAGCTGATTAAATTCGGTTTAAATAGTTACAGGTTAATTTATTACTTTTTAATAGACAATTACAACATTATCTAATAGGTAATCAAACAATAAGGACAATGGCCAAACAATAACAGAAATGAACGCAGTCATGCAATATCTATCTTAACGGTTTGACCAGTAACAGTAATTTCAGGTTACATAGTTCTTCATATTCTTAAAACCTATCTCCGGAATTCTTACATCTAAGTTGCAAGCAATAAATGGAAAACAGTGTCCATCGGACGTTTCAGCGTTGCTTTAACAAAAAACTAACATTATTCAGTGCGTCCTCACATCAAAGTGTTCGTTATATTTTTATGGTACAGCAGTAAAGTTTGATAACCATTTAGATATGGACCTTGTCTTTCATGTTTTGGGAATAAATTGACCGTATTGCACGAGTTGATTCGGGTTTGAGTCACGGTTTAGGTGCTTTTTGATTGGAATTAAATATTGTTTCGATGTATTTTTTTTTCTTAAATTGTGCTCCGTATTCGGCAAATGCTTACCACCATACGGGACTTTCATTGTTAATGGCGAAACGAAGGTGTGTGGCACCTCTGCCTATACCTTAAGGTATAATAGGCGAAATATTAGAATATTCGATTTGTCTATGTATGACAGGTTATTTTTCCAAAACGTGCAGTGTATTTGCTAGAATAAGATCAATTTAAAAATATAAATCGAAAAGGTACTTACATAAAACAATCCTTTGCCCAAATATAGATAAGAAGACATCCAAGTATGCTGCCACAAACGAAAAGTTAAAGAACACTTCGAACAATAAACAACTCACAATATTGTCACACACAAATCAATTTCTTGAAAATTTACACAATAATACACCGAATAGTCAATTATAAGTCGACCTTACTATTCACTAAAAGGTAACAAATTTAATACGTCTAATACTAAAACACATACAACGGGTCCTATGTGTTATGAAAATTTTAAAGGTTTATAACCTAAATGACGTTTCGATCAAATCACATCGATCGTGGTCACGGCCATCACGGGCTTACTGATGTAGTTGCTAAGCGTCGTCTCCTAGTCCGAGTTTCTACGCCTACCCTCATTTGATCTTCACTATTTGAAAATTGTTCGAAATTGACAATGTTGATATTATGTGGACAAGCTACGATAGTTTATTGTTAAATTACATCATTCAATATTTAATTAAGCTACTAAACGGTGAAGGAAAACATCGTGAGGAAACCTTGCATACCTAAAATTTGTGTAATACATTTATTGAGGGCATGCAAAGTCCCCAACCCGCACTTGGCCAGCGTGGTGGACTCAAGGCCTAACCCCTCCCCCTCGTTTGGGAGGAGACCCTTGCCCTGCAGTGGGACAGATATGGGTTATAAAAAAAAAAAAAAATAATAATCATATTATTCTGATTTTTAAACCTGCAAGTAATCGCAGCTCCTTTCCTTTCTTAAAAACGTTCAGTCTACAATAGTTGCTAAGCAGTTCGTATTTTCAAAACCTCTTTATTACGAAAGGTTATAAGTACCTGAACAAAATCAGTTAGAATTATTTAAAAAATTGTTTTTTTTATGTCAAATATTTTTCATTGGAATGTTTGCGTCCTTCAGAAAGGGTTTCGAATTATTGTTTACATGAAAGTAAGATTCCAAAAATATCGTTCTTTACCTTCTTACACAAAATCCTTGACAAAAAACCAACTGAAAACCACAAATCGACATTAACATTATAAACTTTGGTTTTGAAAAAATAAAATTGATATTAATTGCAATGACAACATTTCACGCACCAAAGAAAATAAAGGCATAAGTCCAATAAACGTACTTTACAAGAGAGCCAAAAATCTGTTTAAACATACATACGTATAAAAAAAAATGTGTTACTGATTTTCTGATATTGCATTATATTGCCAAAAATATATAAAAAACAAATACCAAAATCTTATAAAAAGAAAATAAATCAGTAGATTAGGTTTGTACTATATAACGTACATATTATTATGTTAGTATATCGACTTCCTTAATTGACAATACGATTTTTTTGTTATTACAAAAATATGCTATTTAAAACATATAATTGTTATATGTTTATGCTACTCAGCGCAACAAAGGCGTAAGGATTAATACGTATTCACACTTACGCCTGTATTGAACTGAGTCGAATTGCAATCGATTTTTTATGAGGAAAACAATTGGTATTTTATATGATTTCAACATTTTTAGATCCGTGAAAAGATCCTGGTTTATATATCCTTATATTTATTCGTATTTGTTAATAAAAATAAAGTTTTAATATGAATTGGACTAATAATTTAATGTGCATATAAATTGAATGGACTTTGGTTTATAAAAATAATATAAAATAAATCGATAATGTCATGTGTGAATTAACCATAAGCCCCCTTACGCACTAGCGGTTAACCGCGGGAGCGGCTAGCCGCGCGGTTATAGTTTAATATACAACCGCCTGTGAACCGCAACATAACCGCCAACAATTTTGTCAGGCAACTGTAACCGCGCGGCTAGCCGCTCCCGCGGTTAACCGCTAGTGCGTAAGGGGGCTAAGAGTGTTAGTCATCTGCGATTATTTTGAATTTGTTTTTAGATACTGTTATTTCCTCAATCCTTTTGCTGACTCAGTGGCGTAGTCAGTAGCGTATCCGAATCCTGCTCATGAAGTCTGAGGCTCGACTTCCGGGTCAGGCAAAGAACTAAGGCTTTTTTTAAATATTTTTTGGAAAAATTAAGAATTTGAAGAAATTTTGGAATTTTCTTATATTATATTACCCAACAGTAATTTATTATATTACACAGAGTTTGGTTATTTGTCCAGTAAATATCAATAAGCTCGCCTCCTAAAACATTAGACAAACAGAGCAAAACTTGGGGGTGTATTTCACACAGTGCCATAAAGTTGGTCAAGAAAAATAAAATCTTGCCCCATAAGCTTTTTTTTAATCCAAAATCTTCATATATCTCCTTGAACTATTTACGACTGCTTATAATTTCGTTCAAACATACTTGATCCGCGTGCTGAGATAACCGTTTGACAGTTTGTCACGACACGACTTGTTTGTACAGGATCAGTCTTATCACACGTGATAAGATGACAGGTTGTAAATATCACGCTTTTGAGATGTTTATGAGGGATGGAGGTTGGTGAAAAAAAATATGTTTTTGGAGTGAAAAGATGATTAAATTGGACAATTGTAACCAGCATGTATGTATGCTTGTGGCTTTTCTTTACCTCATGAAATAGGAAGTTCGTGTATTAAAGCAAACTGAACGAACATTTTTGGTAAATTATGTAGATAGCCGAGTGGTATAAGTTGACACCTCCCACGCAAGTGGTCGCAGGTTCGAACCCGAGGCAACACACCAATGACTTTTCGAAGTTATGTGTGTATTAGAAATAATTATCACATGCTCCAACGGTGAAGGAAAACATCGTGAGGAAACCTTGCATGCCTAAAATTTGTTGAAAACATTTATTGAAGGCATGCAAAGTCCCCAACCCGCACTTAGCCAGCGTGGTGGACTCAAGGCCTAAACCCTCCCTCATAACGGGAGGAGACCCTTTCCCAGCAGTGGGACAGTAATTGGTATAATTTATATTATGTAATTTGGTTTATCAGCTTACTTACCGTCATGTCATTTAAATGGATTTTTTTTGGAATGATCAAAAACTACAATGTTTGCTCAAAACCGCTATCAGTCAAAAAGTTCGACAATAATTTATTTTCCTGTAACCCTGCTTCCTTGATACATTCCCAAGCTAATTATCTCACTGGGGCATTAACAGTACACATCAGTTTTTATAGCATTCTGATTATTTTCCCAAAAGTGACAGCGTTTTATGGCCAGCCGATGTGCATTTTACGTCTTGATCGTAAATTGCAATTTAGGTAACTGGCAGTACTGTGGACAAGTCGTGTTTTTAAGGCAATTTATGATTAATAAAATTGCAATCAGTAGCCATATATCGTGAAGTATTTTGAGACGGATTTTAGTGCAATTCCGTAGGCATGTGATTACCGAAATGTTGTTAATGTGTCGTGAGAAATGTGGTAGCTTTATGGGTTCTAAATCAATCACCATTGGAGTTTGGAGGGAGGGAATTGTAAACTGCTTGCATTATTTTTGTTAAATTTTGGCCCGAAGGTACTTCAAAAGTTCCATGTAAGAATGAAATGACAATAATTCCTAAGGTTTCTTTTAAGGCTAAGCTTTATTTTAAAATAACCGAGCTCCCACGGTTCCACCAAAGAACGGGGTTCTTTTTGACCCTAGACCTCTATATTTTCAGTCGACCGCAACCATTGGCACTATACCCACTAGCCAACCCAAGCTAGCTAAGAAAGCTTAAGTCTTACTTCAAAAAACTAAACTGATCACATCCCTGAAATAAAACAATCCCAATCCCACAACACAGAACTCAAGAATCATCCTTGCAGGACATAACATCGTTAACTTGAAACCTCCTATCTTAACAAACACTTAAGTTTAATCTGTTCAATATCAATATATTAATATAATTAAATTCGTAGATCGTTACCCCTCACTTAGCGAGTGCGATTATAAAACTGCGTCTGTGGTGCCTTTCACGCGGACCGACGATTATCGTAAACGCGACGTGGCGCAATCCGATCGATATTTGATGCGCGTGAGTTTGTTAGTTGGATTTGCGTGTGTTTCCATTGTTATACGAGTTTTGTTAGGAACTTTATAAATGACTAATGTCAGACAGTCTTCTTTGAATATGACCAGAGTGTCGATGTTTTCTTCTTAAGTTAAATTAACTGTCTCTTTCAATCGTGAAAGGTAACGTACCTTTCCCTTGTAGATACTATTTGAAGGTATAATATTTTCTTTAGCGTCATTGCGATTTAATTGTATGTCGTGCGTTTTAAGCGCGGAATTACTTCAGATGAAAACGTCTATGTTACATCCCCAAGCTGAAAAATAAAAATAACTTTATTATTTTCCTGAAAACTTGAAAAGTCTTGTAGACATAAGGCTTTTTGGACACCTGCTATAGATTTCTGCATAATTCAAAGAAAATTATTTCTACATACGTTTTTTTAGTAATTCTCGTGTGACAATGGATCTTTACAAAATCAGGTCGCTCTCGTTCGTGTCAAAAGTCGAAAGGATCGTCTCACCTCTCCGCGTCAATTTAAAACTCGTAAACTTTTTATTGAACAAACAACTTCTGTAACATTATATTATATACTAAGTATGTCACGCGGTTCCACTCGCTTACAAAGCCTATTTCTTCACTGACTTCATCTCCTAAACTAACTTGTTAATTACTTGTATAATATTATTGACAGTTTTTTATGTTTTTCTACAGATTATATCGTAGGTGTAAGAGTTGCTTATCAGCTACTGACTGTCATATCAGACACAACAAAAATCTTTTTGAACCTCACGTAGACCTTGATTAAGAAGGTTGAAAAGTTAAAGTTTAATTTTTGAAAAAAAAGTAACTTATGTTTGGTCCCGGGTCTAGAAACTATATACTGATTTAGGTCTACGTTGGTTCGGAAGTTCAGCCGTAAGCGTAACAGACAGCCATTTAGACACATATTTCGTATATTTATGGAGAATGGATAATCACAAAAATCAACGTTTAGCCGCCAAAATGTCGATAATATGTGGGTTACTTACAAAATTAAAATTAATAACGTTTTACGGTATTTCTGTAATAAAAATATTTGGTCAGTGTTGCCGATGAGGTACATATTGTACGAAGTGAATGGATGTATTTCAACATCTTTAGATTGTGATACCTTTCGTATTTTGTGTTCTCATGCATTCTTGATCGTAGTAAATGTATCAGTTTATTAGTCATTAATATCATAATTATTATTTTATCTAAAATATATGTGGTTTTTGAGGTTTAGCTATAGTTATTTCTCTATATTTTTGTGGTTCTAGAAGTTTGAATGCGAAGTCTCAGGTTCGATTTTACAATCAACGAATCTAAAAATATCGAGCCAAGATTTATTCTTACTAAACTAATACTACCAATGCTTAATTTTAATTTAGTATCAGATGAGGAACTTTAACTAAATAAGATGAAATTAGTCAATTTCTGTCTTGGAAATCGAACCCCAGATATCAATATTGGCAGACTACCTATATGCAAAAACACATAAATTATTTAGCTTAAACAAAAAACATACAAAAGCAGAAACAAAAATTTTCTGACTCAGTAATCGAACCCTCGATCACACACCATTATGACTAGTGAATGCAATCCCGATCTCGCGGGATCCCGATCTCGCGAGATCCCGTGTATTTTTTCGGGATCAATCCCGAAGCATAATATGACGAGATCCCGTTCGGGATTGTCGGAGAGGGCATTTTCAGCAGCTGGCTACATTGCAATAGACTTAAGATGCCGATTAGAAGCTCGTACTATTGATACACTTTGTATTTTAAGAGGCTACTTTCAAAATGCCATGTGATTACTTTTTATTTTGATCTCCTGGAGCTACACCTACTTTTTTGATTATGTTCATGTTATTACACCTGTTAATTATGTTACGTTGTTAGTAATATTGAAAAATAAAGGCTTTTATTTTCTTTCAAATAATAATTTATTGCATTCACCACACTATCACACACATATTACATTAAACAAGCCGTTCGAATTGTATTATTTTTACTAACTAGACGGGATCCCGAAAATCTCGGGATCCCGCGGGATTGATATTTCTGATCGCGAGGGATCTCGAGTTGACTATCCCGAGTCGGGATTGCATTCCCTAATTATGACATTCCAAAAATATTTTCAGTCAGAAAACCCAATAACCGAGAATCGAACCCATCATGATCACGACAGCTATAATTAACCGAAACCCCCAAAGAGGGAGGGGTTGTATAAATCAAAAAGGAACCTGGTCCCATACGTGTCAAGTCTAACGTTGTCGGCTATCGAAAGTTAGCAATTAAGAGTGCTATAAATAACCTTAGTTAGGCGGGACTTTGTTAGGTATTGTACACATGAACGAAAATTAAGTAAGAGAGACATGGAGCCGATAAAATTGTTTGTCAGATAAATTTATTTAAGCATTCAGATATTTTTTTTATTTAACTTAAGAAATCTTTGTTCGGTTTTGATGGTTAATGTATTCTAGATCTGTCAAATACTCATACATACATAATGTCCAAACTCGTGTAGGTAAAATAATGTTTTGACTCACCAAAATCAAACGAGTGTTATTATGAGTTTTTAAAATAAACAAAGTAAAGAACAACCAGTTGTGTAACTGCCAATAAGTCATCGTGGATCACGAAATTATTATTGTTGAGTTGAACACTTTAACTTATACATAAAAAGTTCGTCATATTTTTGACAAGTCAATAAAAGATCATAGGTACTTAGACTTCTAGGAAATTCCCCAAAAACGTGAAAAAAAAACAGATTAGCGATCATAAAAAGAAAACGAATATTTCTATATATTTCCTCCCAATAATTCTACCTTTCAAAGTAGCAAATTCACTAAACAGTTCTATGAAAATCATAAACGTCAATATTTGACCAAAAAACACAATAATTTCATAAAAAAACCGTACAAAATACGGTTTTTTATATCGACTACAACACTACTGAACCAGTGTATACTCCCTTTACCCAATGAATCATGTTCGGGCAGAGTTAGTGACGTGACGCCATCTACCGTTAATTGCGGTAAACACAGAAATTTTCGCGCCAACACTAGATTTATAACGTTTTGTTCAATTTCGTTACGTTATTGTTATATCGTTATAACAATGGTTGATGGGCTCATTGTTTTTTAATTTTTTTGGGTGAAATGTGGCTTATATTATGTAATACTGGTAGTATGTAGACATACATACATAGTATCTGTTGTATCCTAATGTGTAGGAAGAAGTGTATGAAACAAACCCGCGTTTTACCAATGTCAATGTTAATAATTAAGAGCGGACTATTCTCATAACTATGTTCTTCAATGGCGCCATTTTCCACCAAAAAAATAAAATAAATTTTAATAAATAATAATATTATCTGGAGCGCACTGAGAGCCAATTCGAATTTCGAAATAAAATATGTTTTTTATTTTTAATTTAATGAAATTATTTAAATAATCCATATTGAATATTTTTGGAAGACGAGGCTGTATAGGTATTGTTTCCTTTGCCTGCTTCAACGAAGGCAAAAGAGAAGAACAACGCTGATTCTTTTTTTGTGTTTAATGTTTCGTTGAACAACATTAATTACGATATTTTGTATTATTGACATATTATTATTTTTACTAATACGACTTAACGTAGAATATAATTATTTATGAGAATAATACTTTACATGATTTATATATTATCCGCTATATAATATAATATTTACAATAAGTTTATGCATAAATATTGCCAATAAAATTTAATTTAGAGAACATATTTTCAGAACGAATATTTTTTTCTTTTTTGACTCACTTTAAATGTCAAGTTTTCGATACTCGATAGTTCGCGATTTTCGCCGGATTGCTGCCGGTTTTCTAACGTGTAGCTCGATAGCAATGTATGGCACTCGATAGCGTGACGTTAGTATCGAGTGTACAGAATCGTGCTACCGCTAGGGGCGCTGATCAATTTTTCATACAAAATTTCTCGATAGCTCGAGATTCAATAGTTGTACAGAATCGCGCTACTGCACTAATTTTGTTTAAGATAATAGAATAAGCGAAGTGAGGGTAGGTGTAAAAACAGTGAATATCAAGTGTGGGTAGGTTAAGAAATACTGTAGACCAAATGAGGGTAGATGTAGAAACTTGCGCTACTAGGAGATGACGCTAAGCAATACGTCAGTCAGCGCGTGACAACAGTCGATGTAATTCGATCGAAACGTCGGGTAAACAAATAAGGTATTGTAACCTTTAATTTTGAATCACAAAACCCGTTGCATTATAATAATATGTGTATAAATCGCGAGTGTTTGAAATGCAGGGGTGCAGTTGAATACACGAAGTCGAGCATGGGTGAGTACTTTTTTCTAACCTCAATTTTGTTTATTTTTCTACAAAATGCTCACAATCCAAGATGCGTAAGGATAAATCAATCAAGTAAATAAATAAACGACGAATTTTGTATTCTTATCTTTTGACAACCTATTCATTTATTGTTATGAATCTCCAAGAAAGGATACACTACACATAATCTAATAAATACACAAAAACGATATTTTACACATAATATTCCTTCAATTAAAGGAGACAACATCATACTCAAAAAATATCACATAAATTATTTAACAGACTTTAAATTATAAATATTGACGTACTCGTAAAATACATCACAGAAAAATGAACACTTATATTTAAACTTTTGTGCTACTTATTTATAGTGTAATAGGAATACAAAGGTTCACTAGAATTTCGTCACCTATATTACGTTTACCAAAGTAACCAGGAAATCTATTGACCTAAAAACTTCTAGATTTAAATCTAAAATACTGACAATTTAGATGTAAAACTTTTCAGTTCACAAAGTTGAAGTTACCAATTTATTTTCTTAGCTCGGAAATGATATCTTTTCCAATAGTTATTGGCGCTCAAAAACTAAGATTTTTTACAGGAAAAACAATTTTCTTTCAAAGAATTATACGAAAATCTGCGCTCTTTGTTAAAAGCAAATTATCACCTGAATTTTTAAGTTGAAATTCCTGGCTTGATAAAGTAGTCATTATATGCTAAGTTTGAAATCCAACTGCTAATTAAACTTTTGATAATCTAATTATCTATTGGAATCGCGAGTCTAAAAAAAGTTTTTCAAGTAGCTTATCTTTAATATTACCGAGTACTACAATAAAACTGTTGTTATAGTTTCTAAAGCCCCCCTACGGCATCCCCAGATTTATTTAAACCATAAGGACCCAGGAAACTAAACAGGTTTCTTACAAATTGAGTTTATTTTCGCGTTCTGAAAAAAAATATACCACCTAAAACATTTTTTAAAATATTAAGAATTACTTGCTAGCTACACACATATTCATTAATATCAAATGATGATAAATTTTCATAAATATATAGCTATACTACTCTAGAATATTTCCAAAATAGTCATTGTAATCCTTCGACACAAGCACGGAAAAGAACAGTAGCAGGGTGGTCTTTGAAACCCTTACATAAGGCACGATCACTTTCCCCTATATTTTACGAAAAGGCGTCGATATTGCGTCTGCCTATTGTTTCATAACTTATGGCTGTATACCGCAAGATGAAATTGTGTGGGGTTACGTATCTCATTCATATTTGTAGGAACGGACGTAAAATGTTACGTTACGTAACTTGTCATTGCTGTTCAACTAAACTTTGCCTAAGAATTGTTTTTAGTGACTTCATATTATGTAGTAACCAGCTTCTAAGCTTTTCTTTTTGTGGTCAGCTTGAAATAAAAAATATTTTTTAGGAGTACTTATGATAAAACAGTACAACTAGACACCAAAACCAATTTGTGTTTTTCGCTACATTTTAATCGGTATAGGAATCAAACTGGCTACCCCAGTGCAGTAGTTGAAATTCTTTCCATATCTTGCTTGCAAAATTAAACCCAAAAAATATAATATAATCAAGAATAAAAACTTAAGACCTCACGAACAAGCAATCTATAGTTCTACATAGTAAAGATCAATTGTCTATATCTATATCAAAATTTGTTCCACACATTACTCAACATAATAAACTATCTTATTTCTAAAACATGTTGTCATCGATAACTATCAGAATAATTGACTCCATGATTTAAAACCAAAACTAAAATATACACTGCCATACCTCATACATTAACATCACGCCTCCAAAATCATATATCTATCGCTAATCACCAATATATATCAAGAACTTACAATTAATTAAAACAATAGTAAAACATTCGAAGAAATCAAAATCGATAATAAATCATGACGTATTCAAAAAATTGCCTCCAGCAACGATTTATACTACATAATTCAACATACAACCTGAAATCAACCTTAATTCGTATAAAATACAGCTCAAAATTTATTACAAATACACTACTTAGAAGTTAGAATAACATAATATAAACAAAACAAAGAAAATTCGATTCTAATTTCAAAAGGTAACAACTGACAGTCGTTTGCGCATACCTTTTCATTCCAACTCTACAAATACAACTGAAAATCAACTCTATTACAATACTATAGGGTTCAAATTAGTTTGTATATATAAATGTATAGTTTTAGTATATAATATCAATCACATAGTGACATGGTCCTGCCCAGTCGGTATCAGAGTTAATTGTTGCTTGCACACATTATCATTAGTTGTAGCGTCGTGCGCGCGCGCAGATAATATCTCGCGATTATAAATTTCTGATGGTCAGTTGTATTGTGTATCATAGAACGAGTAAGGCTTTGATCGAGGTATTTTTATTTATCTGGATTATTTTTTACCGATTTTAAAACAGAAGAATGTTCGAAATTCGCCGCAATTTTTTTACAAGTAAAGCTTTAACTCTTGGTGTTTCAGAAATAGGAATGCTCTGGTATAAAGGTTTCTTAATACATTACCAAAACAAACAGACTTTGTCATGGTTTTTGTTGTCAACATATTGCATTTTATTTACCCCATCATATTTTTCAAATGCAACTGCTGAAGTCTAACTTGCTGGCTACATTCCTATATTGTCTCACTATAAAGAGACCGAATCTGTTGTCAATTTTTTTTTTTGCTTAGACTATTGATATTGGCTGTATCAGGCGTAGTCTCAACATGAATAAATAAGGGTTTTTTTCATTTAGTCTTTACTTGCATAGGAATAAATTAACTAGAACCTATTTCAGTAACACATAACATACAGCTGTAAACTATGGTGTATTTTTAAAACTTATTTTGCCCCACTGCTGGGCAAGGGTCTCCTCCCAAATGAGGGAGAGGTTAGGCCTCTAGTCCAGTAGCTGGATTCTCTACTACTATGAACTACCGACAACCGGCTAGCTATCTAGAAATTTTATACGAAAATCTGTTTAGCGCCTCTACCGGGCTCCCAGAGAACTATAATTGTGGCAGTAAATTTTAGATGTCAAACTCTCGATACTCGACAGTACAGACTATACAGAATTTCGCTATAAAGCTTTGGCGGTGCATTATCTTAAACTGAAAATTACTCGTTAACTAAAACAGTTAAATAACCCTTCTTCCTTTTATACGTATTCTTTAAAGTCACATAGATCGTACCAGATACCCTACATCTAAGACCGTCAGCTTGCAATGACACGCTGTGCTCGAAGTCGCCGAATTTAGATTGTTGTTAAGTCGTTGCCTCGGGTTCTAACCTGCAAATACTTGAGTGGTAAGCAATTTCAACCACTGGGCTATCACTGCTTTTATAAATAACATATTAACTTTATTTACCTATTCTTTAAAGTCACATAGTTCTTCCCAGATACCCTACATCTAAGACCGTCAGCTTGCAATGACACGTTGTGCCCGAACTCGCTGAATTTTGATGAAACACCTTGTATTAACAGCATGGAGTGATTTATTTTACCCATGACTGTCCCACTCCGGGGCACGGGTCTCTTTCCAAACTAGGGAGGGGTTTAAGCCTTGATTCCACCACGCTGGCTTAGTGCGGGTTGAGAACTAAGCATGCCCTCAATAAATGTACTAAACCAATTTTAGGCAAGCAAGGTTTCTTCACTATGTTTATCCTTCATTATTAGAGCAAGTGATAATTATTTCTCATACATATAAATTCGAAAAGTCATTGGTGTGTTGTCTCGGATTCAAACTTGCGACTATTTGAGTGGGAGGTAGCAACTTAAACCACTCGGCTATTACTGCTTATATTCTGCACATTAAATAACATATTTTCTTTATTAGCCTATTCTTTAAAGTCACATAGATCGTACCAGATACCCTACATCTAAGACCGTCAGCTTGCAATGACACGTTGTGCCCGAACTCGCTGAATTTTGATGAAACACCTTGTATTAACAGCATGGAGTGATTTATTTTACCCATGACTGTCCCACTCCGGGGCACGGGTCTCTTTCCAAACTAGGGAGGGGTTTAAGCCTTGATTCCACCACGCTGGCTTAGTGCGGGTTGAGAACTAAGCATGCCCTCAATAAATGTACTAAACCAATTTTAGGCAAGCAAGGTTTCTTCACTATGTTTATCCTTCATTATTAGAGCAAGTGATAATTATTTCTCATACATATAAATTCGAAAAGTCATTAGTGTTGCTCGGGTTTGAACCTGCGACCATTTGAGTGGGAGGTAGCAATTTAAACCACTCGGCTATTACTGCTTATAATACTGTACATTAAATAACATATTTACTTTATTGGCCTATTCTTTAAAGTCACATAGATCGTACCAGATACCCTACATCTAAGACCGTCAGCTTGCAATGACACGTTGTGCCCGAACTCGCTGAATTTTGATGAAACACCTTGTATTGACGGCGTGGCGTGATTTATTTTATCTCTATCCCAACGACTGATTTATTGTGAGGGTCCCACAGTTTAAGGACCTTACTGAGAGGTACTTTATTTCTCTTTTTGATTTTGAGAATGTAAGTATAGTATTTTGGAAACTGTTTGGGTAAATTAGAGACATGTTTTGTGCTGAAGAAATGTTTTAAATTGTTGTATCGTTATTAAATGCTAATTTCTCTAACGTATCGGTCAGGTATCAGTGTATAAGCTTCGTTAACTCGTACACCTAGACGTATGTGGAAATGTATCAAAACTGCTGTCAACATTTTAACTGATAAATTAACCGATACTTATTCAGGAGTTGTGAAATCGAAGCTAATGGTTCCAAATGTTTATGTTTCTGTACTCGAATACTGTTAGTTTTAGAATCTAATGTAAAGGCAACATTTTAAGCAATATCTAGTAAACTGAACTAAAATAATATATTTTTTTAGTAAAATTCAATATTAACCTATTTACTTAACAAACAACAGGAGTAAAGATCTAGATCCCTGACTTTCTCCTGGCAGTCTTAATTACTCAAACATATTTTTTCCGTACCTTAACCAAAACTCGCCCTCTGGCAGTAGTATTCACTTGCTAAGTCTATGAAGTATTTTTGCAATTTTAGAACAATTTAGAACAAGAAATCGCACCTTCAATATAACATTTAATAACTTCTAATTGATCCATTAACAAAGAACGCAAGAAAACACTGTCAGCTAACAATTTTATCATATTTCAAGTCTGCTCTATAAAATCAGATCCAATTAATATGCACACAACATCTTTATTCAAGGGCTACAATTATCACGACGGCGACCCATCCATCGGCATACCTTGCCGGGGGTTACAGAACGTTTTTGCGTCGGTCTGAATTGATGGGCGCACTTTATTGGAGGTGGGACTGAGATGTACAGCCGACTCCACTCGATATCAACTGATATAACGCTAGCTTTTGATGTTAAGGGACCTAGCTGTTTTGATACTTGACGGATATTATTATTATAAGAATACTAGCTTTCCTCTCACGGTCTTGCACTCATAGAAAATCACACCTTTCGGGGTGAGGTTGCCAAAAAACCTCGCTTAGTACTCACCTACACTCTAAATACATGCCAAATATCAGTATCGTGCGTTCAGTAGTCTTGGCTATGCGTTGTTTGTCAGTCAGTCTGATAAACTTTTATAAAGAGTTTTAAATGTATAAATTTATAACGGATATTGTTTAAATATATTTTAACTATAACTTAACTGTACAAAATAATACACAATATATTATGAATAATATGTATGACTAGCTGACCCGCGCAACTTCGCTTGCGTCATGTAAGAGAGAATTTTCCCCGTTTTTGTAACATTGTTCGTTGCTACTCAGCTCCTAATCGCCGTAGCGTAAAGTTATATAGCCTAAAGCCTTCCTCGATAAATGGGCTATCTAATACTAAAAGAATTTTTCAAATCGGACCCGTAGTTCCTGAGATTAGCGCGTTCAAACAAACAAACAAACAAACAAACTCTTTAGCTTTATAATATTAGTATAGATTGAAGAATGGGGTGTTATGCTTCAAAGAAATCATCAACATCACTGTCCACTTATTTTTCAAATATTTAATGTGCTTCTGCTTCAAGACAAGTGTATATAAGTCTATTATAATTAACTATTAAGTTCCTAAATGACAAAAGGGCATAATTTATTGTGGATACATTGGTTTTTCAAAATTCAGCGTTAAAGGTGGAAGCCGACTCCAAATTAGTTAAAATAAAGGCTGGGCCGATCATGCTTAAGATTTTAATGGTGTTGTAATTATTAGAACGCAAAAGTTTACAGAACACCACATTTTTACAAAATATTGGGCCTGGTATTTTAAAACCCCTATTTCTATTTAAAAGAGAGAATACCCATAACAACAAATAGCAAGTATCAAGTACATAAAGTGGTAGTAACCAGCGCAGACGGCACACTACACTCGTATTACTACAAATCATTCAAGCGAAACCCCTGATATGTTTCCATTCTTTTATTGATTTATTCTACATTATTATTAATTTTTACAAATAAAAACACAATATGGCCGACTGTTATTTATTATAACGTTATTCCCGCCCAATCTGATAACTGCTTTTTATTTATAGCAAGTTATTTTAGTTTTTAATTTACTTTTTTGACGTTCTCAAGGTTATTCGTCTCGTTTGGTTTGGGAACGCACGATTTTTGTTTAATATGTTTAATTAATGATTAATTTATTATGTTAATTGCTTAGTTAATTATAAGTTACATCGATGGTTCAAAAGTACGATTACGGAATCGTTTAGATCGTTTAGATATTTATAAGCATCACTCCGTAATTTGTCTATACAAAGGAAAATGCTCATGCTTGATAGGTAACTTGACCTCACCGTTAGCAGTGTCTCTACAGCTAACAACCACTTACCAATAGCTAGAACACTAACCAAGCTTCACAGATACCTCAGTATCGAAGAGATATCCAGAAAAACAGCCACAATTTCCACGTGAATATCACTTGAAACTGCACGACAGAACTGAAACTGTTTTTTATTATTTTTGTTTCAAAATAATAAAAAACATAATGTATTACATTATGTTTTTTATTATTTTTGTTTTAAAGTCTAACTGGAATCCGTTGTCTTATTATAGTACACAGGAAAAACGAGACCATCGTGCATTAGAATTTTCAGGTGCCTAACGTGCTAAATTATAGTGTGTTACTAAAAATACAGTGTGTTCTATAATTCTATATCAGCTGTTAAAAGCTCTACGTCTCAAAAATACTCTGTAACTTCACATAATAGTATCTTGATAGCTTTTAACATAACTTATCACCTTCAAAATACAAAATGACAAAAAGTCAAAGCGAATCGACATGAACATTCAGGTATCGTGAATAATGTGCCCGTTGTTAAGACAATTTCCACAGAGCACCGACAGAACAGAGATCACATACAACCGAATAAAACACACGTCTAAACAATATGTAGTTGTCACCGGTTGATAGGACCTGTCTTTCAAACTATCTACTGGGGACTACTCTGTGGAAAAACTTAACAACTTTTCTTAACACGCGAAAAACGACCTTTTGTTTCACATATAGAGTTGATATCAGCTTGCTGTGTTAATACGACTTACGTTGATAAGTCAATGTGTATTGAAGCAAACGTGTTCCACGAATTTCAAATTTCGAATCCATCGCTTTGTCCCTAAACCATTGCTTGCTCAACACAGGCATTTGTAAGTTAACATCAAACAAAACTAGTAATGGATATCAAAAAATTAGTTGTCAAAATTTTCTCGTGTTATAGATGAAACAGTTTCGGTTTGACATCCCAAGGGAGACAGCAGCTAGGTGTTGAGATGATCCTGGGCTGGAATAGATCAATGATATGTCAAAACCGTGTTACACTTGTGGGATTTATGCAGACTAGTTTCGGTGGCAATCAGGACAGTGATAGATTCGCACTGAGGTGTGGAAACGTCGGGAACATTTCCCTTGAGGCTGTTGCATTGGTTTCAGTTCTGTCGTGCAGTTTCAAGTGATATTCACGTGGAAATTGTGGCTGTTTTTCTGGATATCTCTTCGATACTGAGGTATCTGTGAAGCTTGGTTAGAGGTTTAGCTATTGGTAATTGGTTGGCAACTGTAGAGACACTCGTGATGGTTGAGTCTACAGTACATTAGTGATATTTTGTTGAGTAAAGACAATTCTTAGAGGGATGCCTAACAAGTAATTTTAAGTTTCTTTAAGGTTGCATGGATTTATATGCTCATGGAACACGGAAAAACAAAAAATTACAAATGTATTTTCTTTAAGACAGTTGACGCTTTTAATATTTTCTCCGTTAAGTTTTATAAACATTTCGTTAGCCAGACAAACGAATAAGAAAATTTAATATAATGTCAAATTCAGCTTCAAGAAAATAATGCGACAAATATAGACCGCACACTTATATTTCACTACAGAACCCTGTATTCTCTAAAAGCTAAACTAAAAGAACAATATACAGTATGTTCACATACAGTCCTGATGGAAATGAGTTGTTATTTTATTCACAGAGAACGGCCTTGCAACCTGTCACGTCTCAACGACACGTTTGTACAACACGCTGTATATATCGCTGTACAAACACCCTGTAGAACACCTCTGAAAAATACAATGCATACATATATGAGTTACGTTTTGCTATATTTGAGAAAATATCACCCCTGTTTTGAAATGGAAGGAATATAATATATTTAACTTGCATTTTCGGAACATATTTTAAATGGTTGCAAAGGTGTTTCTTTCATTCAAAATAAATATTTTTAAGAACTCAGTAAATAATACCTTGCCTCAAAAACGCCTTAAGAATTCACTGTAAATATAAGCTATTAAACAACGCATGGGTTAAGCAACTTCTAGCGCGGTCGGTCTGTAGATGGTTTGCGATGTTGTGAGACTGTTGTTATATTAACTTAATAGTTTTTTTTGGCTTTGAGAAGGGTTTTCTAACTGATTGAATAATGTTAACACTATGCATACATAGGTAAGAAGTGGAAGAAAAGATAATTTACGTTCAGTACTGTATTTTTGCTATTAACACCAAATAGGATTGAGCATATTCCCGTTTCTTAAATTAACTCTTTCAAGAATTTAAAAACATATAAAATATAATATTATTGAACAGCTCACGCGCGGTCAACTGATTCCAAACTAAACAGAGCTTGTACTATGGTAACCAGACAACTGATAGACATACTTAAATACTTCTAAATACAAACTTATATATTATATTCATTAACATCCAGGCTCAGAACAAATACTCGTGCTCATCACACAAATATTTGTCCTGGGTGGGATTCAAATCCGTCACACGCGGCGCTACGGTTATTGCGGCGAGGTGACCACTTAAACCACTGCGCCAAACGTGCAGTTAACACACTTAATTATTTACCCCCGGTTTCTGAGTACATTTAGCGGTAGTTTATCTATTCAAAAGCGTTTTTCATATGAGTTTTGATACTATTGAATAGATAAACTACCGCTAGATGTATTTCAGAAACCGGGGTTATTGATTTAATTTTGAAACAACATTCGACATAGACAGTATAATATCAAAACATCATAATCTACATCACTTATCAAACTCAAAATATTTATAATCCATACGCAGAACGTTTTGAAAACAACATTAAATTAACTCATTGTCTCAAAGTTCTATCGGTGAGAATCGAATCGCAACATCGTACCTGAATAACCCAATAATTGTGTACATAAATCATTCCAACGACTTCTGATAATTCGCCCTCCGAACCAATTGTGAGGGACGAGGAGTGAGAGGACAGCGACCTGTGATATGAAACATTACGACATTAAATATTTTTTAATAAGTTTTTGGCAGTAATTCATTTAGTTTAAGCCGTATGTTTTGTAAATATAAGGTAAACTCTAAAACACTGTTAAGAGTAGCAACTTATCAACAAAAACTAGTCAGGATAATACAATTAGACTTCTACTGATTTGGGAATTAAACTCTAGTCTTTGTGATTCACAGTTGAATACGCTAAAGTTTAGATCATGAGAGCAATCTATCAAAGACCCTTACTGAGTATACTTTAATAAGACCGTAGTGATTCTCTTAAACGCTTAAATCATAAGAGTATTAAATTTATATGATGTCCTAAATATGTAAATGTCATCCATTCAATATGAATGGCTTATGGGCAAACTGACATCAGAGTACGACCTTCCAAATAACGTACTATAAAAATAATTTATACAATTTTACAAGGGAGTTCACAAAATATCGGGAAGAAAATACAAATTTAGTTTCGTAAACCTATAACTATGATACAATAATAACACAACTGTCTTCAAATAGATTAGAATAGAACCCGCTACCTCCCATCCCTTGCCCCGTCGCATAATTCTCCCTCCACCGTAAGGGTTCGAACAGACCTACGATAACGACGATACGTGCAAAATGCGACTTTTCACCCTTTTGTGGCCACAGTCGCGATAATGTACCATTTCTAAAGTACCCTGTATCACTAGATGTTGTCATACCAGCATAGATCTCACTTTGAGATGGTAATTAGGAGTACTGATTGTTTTTCAACTTGTAAGGTGTAAGGGAATTTTACCTTTGAGTTAACCGACTTTGAAAAATATGGAGATTCTCAATTCTTTTGATTTTTTAAAATGGTTTTCATAACTTTTTATTGGGTAGACCGTTTGTGATCCCTCGTTTTTATTAGAAAGTCGTCAGTCTTTAAAGATTAGTTATTGTAGTAGCTTTTTGAAATAGCGGATTTACCTGGGTTACACCGCGTACATCAGTTTTAACAAATTGTACACTAAAACCTTTTTCAGGAAAGGTGAAAATCGCTTGAAAGTCTGTTTAGTAGATTTTGAGTTGAAAGCGAACAGATAGAAGCAGTTAAGGATGTATATAATAGATGCTTCAAAATATTTAATCATTAGGTGTCGTAATATATTTATACCATGTTCAAATAATAAAAAATTGTCTACGTAAATTCCGAGTTAATTTATAACATACAGTCAGACGCGGCAAAGAGACATTAATTAATAATAAGCAGATTATAGTAATTAAGATTGACAAAACTACAATACAATTTTACATAGCTCGTTCACCTACAAAACCTTACCTATATTTACTTTAAAACTCAATCAAAGGTATGTAATTAATTCAGTGAGATAACAGCGATGGGTCCACAGATACACAAACAATCACAGTTCCAATACACTTGCCTCACAATGTGCACAACTTATAATTTGATGACAATCGGAGACAGTATTGACTTAACCATGTAAGTTTCTATGTCATTTGTATGGAATTATATAGAGCTCGTGGTTATGTGACGACTGCCGCAGGCGTCGATCCTTCAGGTTAAGCTACGCTTGCCAAGGTTGGTCTATGGATGGGTGACCGTATTATACCTACGTACCGAATTAATTTAATATATTTCCTGTCGTGTTACCCATGTAACTGTGAGGTGGAGGTCCGAGAGGCAATTGCTCCTTATAAAATATTGGTATTCAGCTGCATCCGAATCCGACTCTATTTGATGGATACTTATTTAGAAGTAGTAAAATCGAGCCTAATTCTTCTAGAATCAAAACTTTCAAGAGGTCTGCACGTCTTAAAAAATATAAACACACTATTTTCTCGCTAATTTACATTATTTACACAGACAACTCTATGTTTAATTAATTAAGCTTAAAATTTGCTTTTGCATAAGTAGTTAATTGAAATTGACGATACGGAACAAAGAAAATATCTTCAAAACTAAAACTGTAACAAACAAAAACTTTAAAAACATCCAACTTAAAAATGACAAACAACTTGAACATTAAAAAAATTGAACAACACCATAGATTCTGCTAAGTGCTCTTGGACAATTTCATAAAGAAAAAAAAAACTTTTGGGCCAAAAGTCTCGCCATTCATTAAGCCTCACATTCACGTTGTAGGGCTGTGTCAACGCGATGATTTAAGGGTCCGTGTGGTAATGGTGCGATAAATAATACGGTCACAACGCTACACCCCTAACTTAAGTACGCGAAAATGGCGGCACTTACGCTAGCGCCATCTAGTGAGCGCAAATAAAAGTAGTAAATCAAAATGTTGCGCTTGATTAGTCTGAGTAGTTTCGTGGGTGTGTTTTTAATTTGTTTTATGATGTTTTTTATTGTTTTTGTGTTGTTTTGTGTAATGTTAAATGTTTATTATCGATAAGTTTGTTTACAAGTTGACTGCTGACTGATAGCAAGAAATAGTTTTAAAAGAATCAATAAGAAAAAAATGTAGAGCTTTGAAAATTTAATTGCAGAAAAAAATCATTGTTTTCTTTTAAAGCTCTTTACTTAAAAAGTTAACAACTTAGCTCACAGTTACTTCAGGCTAATTGAATTTTATCGATGTTTCGATTAGCAGTGTTTTACGTAGTACTGCACTAAATTACTAGATGTCGCTAGTTATATGGTCATTGACCATGTACGACTGGTAAAGATTTAAAATTAGTTGTTGTTCTAAATCTTTGAAACCAGCCGCATTATTATTTAAAAGGTTTAAAAAATAATAAAATAGTACTTAATTCTCGTTTTAATTCGAAAGAGATTTTGTAGTTTACTAATCAATATTTCTTCTTGTTTCTGCAAGTAATACACAGGTGGCGCTAGTAATATGTTCCATGACCTTATTTTGACCATGTCACGTAGTTCAACCGTTTTATGTACAGATGGCGTGTTAAAGTTTATTATAAAATCACTGTCACATTTAATTTTGGGTATTACTTTAATGGTTCTTAAATAAATAATTAGTCTCGCCGTCAAAGTCAATAATTATTGAGACTAATGAACTTAAGTTCAAACTAGGATTTTCTCAAACATTTTGCACGCAGGCATAGTATAGTAGCATTTTGATGCATGCTCATTAATATAATTTTTGTGACTGATTGTTCTTTGTTAGAGCATTCCATCCAATAGATATATCCCATTGATATCTGCGAACTATCGTTCATAAGAAATCTAAAAAAATAATCTATCAAATATTTTAATACCGAACCAATGCCTATTTAAAAATATTGGTAGGTCGTAAATACAAAATACTTAGAAGAAATTCTTATCAAAATCATTTTATCAGATGATCACGAAACCCCACCTTGACGACCAAATTACCCTTAATCAACGTAAGAAGCCGATCGGTATGATTTATACCCGGTATCGGACCGGAGTCGTGTCCGTATCGGAGCCGTGCCGGAACCGCGGAAGGGTCGTTCGGGTGAAGTCGGGTAATGTCGGCTATTATCGGTAACTCACATCGCACGTCTAACGGTAACTCGTTAATTTCTGGAGTTGTCACAAACGCGGCCTATACGACGGGGAGGCACAATGAGAGATAGTACTTACTACTATGATAAATTAATTACTGATAAGGAAAATGGAAATATTAGTTAGTCAATTATGACATACTTACCCCGGTTTCTGAGGTACATTTAGCGGTAGTTTATCTATTTAATAGCGTTTAAACTCATACAAAAAAAGGCTATTGAATAAATAAACTACCGCTAAATGTACTCTGAAACCGGGGGTTAGTTATTTCATTGAATATACTTAATATATTTAATATAAACTATACTTCTAGATGTCAAGAGTCAATATAATACATTAGTTTAAGAATTTGTAAACAATGTATTTCTTATGTACTGCTATTTGCTTATTATCTTTGTCCAACATGAGCTTCACCCCTAGAAGTCCTTTTTTTTTGGCTGATTAAACATTAGACATTTTAAGGTAAGTAAATAGATTTTCATTAAATTGGAAAATTTGATTTTTTATTTTATTTACATCCAAAAAGTAAAAACCTTGAGGATCTCTCCCAGTGTGCCTCAATCCCGATACCAGCCAAAGTTAATGCGACGAAGTTGGCGTCCAAATTTTAATAATAATATATCTTTGTAATTTATTCGATTCGCGACAGTAGCGCCGTGTCGCGGCGGAACGTGGCGTTTTTGTGATATATAATCTGTGCCCATTATTAATCTTGAGGTATTTTTTGTTTAGGTTTTAGTAGAAGAGGTAAAAAAATTAATAGGATATTTTTTCAAGATAATAATATCACAAATGTGTTCCTAGTATTATGAGGTCTTTATTGTATCCCGTACAAAAGTAATGTTTATTCGAAAACAACTAACTGTTTTCTTCCCTGTGGTAAAGTTCTGAATAAATTTATTTTATAACGTATTCTATATGTCCTGTTTTAACCACAACACATGTGGATTCATAGAAACATTCCAGACTCTGGTCAGTGAGTTACATGTACAGGTCCAGGTTTGAATTAAAGCTAAACTAAGCGCCTACTGTTATTATGATACAAAGTTTGAAAGACACAATGCTTTTAAAAAAGTGACAGTGAATACATATTTTTGTCATTGACTGTACTTAGTAAAGAGGCAGCAATCGCTGCAGACAGGGCAAGAAAAGAGTTTTGTAAAACGATTTTGACTTATTGTCGCTACTGGGATTCGAATGGTTGGGTCTATCCCACTAGTCCCGTTGAGTTGTCCCGTGACGGGACAACTGGCACTATTTTGTCCCAGTTGTCCCGTGGCGGGACAAGTGACACTGTTTTGGTGCCAGTTGTCCCGTTGCAGAAAAATCACGGGACTAATGGGACAGACGGAAGGGTCAAACAACTGGTTCCATTGAGTTGTTGTGAGACAACAGGTACTTGGTACTTTGGTAAGATAGCAGACGTTATACGTTGTGTTGTAGTACTTTTTTTCTAAATTTCTAGTAGATAAGTTGAAATTACATTAGGTACATGTTGAATTGACTTAAGTGTTTGAGCTGCTCCAGGGGCCTGTTAACAATATATTTTTAGTTTCCTTACATTATGTTTCTTCAAGTAGGGAATTTCGGATAAGCATTATACATTTATGGTATGTGTAGGTCATAGATACAGACACTCTTGTCAATTTAATTATAAAGTGAAAAGCCCAAATGGTAAAAAAAAACTTCTTGTGAATTTAAAGTTTACATAGAGTAGCGTACAATTCATCATCTGCTATCTTACCAAAGTACCAAGTATCTGTTGTCACACAACAACTCAATGGAACCAGTTGTTTTGACCCTTTCGTCTGTGCCATTAGTCCCGTGATTTTTCTGCAACGGGACAACTGGCACCAAAACGGTGTCACTTGTCCCGCCACGGGACAACTGGGACTAAATAGTGCCAGTTGTCCCGTCACGGGACAACTCAACGGGACTAGTGGGATAGACCCGAATGGTTATACAGTGTATTTGTACGAGGTACATTCCCTAAAACTGGAAAATATAATTGAATAAAAATTACTTAACCAAATTACACATCAACTAACCAAAACAAAAACTGAGAGGTAATGACAGCGTTTTAAGTACGGAACATTACACACACCACCTAAACTCAACCCTGCCCGCGCTATGGGGAAAAACGCCCCCGATCGGGCCGCAGGCGAGTCGAACCGACCCATAAATAATAAATACTACCACCGTGCGTCTGTAGATAATGGTAATTTACGATTCTCTACCATTGACGTCAAATCTTTGGCAGCAGCGGGACGTTAGATCGACGCTCGGCGTTTTTCGGAAACGTTCGGATGTTTTCGCCGTTTGTTTTTTTGTTTTTTGGAAACGTTTTGCAATGTTGATGGTTTGTGAAATGTGTTCGAGTTTTTTGGGTTTGGTTTTGAATTGGATGTTTCGTGTTTCTGGTCTTGATGTAGTAGGTATATGGTAATTTTTCAGATGAATACTAAATACTCGACTTGCACTACTTATTGAAGAAAACAACAGTTGTTATAGTAGTCGAACTTATATACTGTTACATCGTGTACCGCGGGTTCGATTACCACATTGAAAAAAAAAATTGTTCGACTTTGCTTTGACTTCACTATTAAAGTCTTCTTCTACATACTTTAATTCTTATTCAATTTAAAGTTAAAATTATAGTGAAAGTAATTTTTCGAAATAACCCCTAAAATTGCAACTGCCCGTTGGATGCAAATGAGTCTTATGTACCAATTTTAGCACCTCAATCTCAGAACAAAAACACCAAACAATCTAATCCCATAATTTAAAGCGAACAAAACCATGTTCCATCAATACACAAGCGATATTTCTTGAAAATGGCTAATTAATAAAACTTAACCCATAAATACTTGTTCGTAGGTAGCTGTTAGCAAAAACTGTTAAGATCATAAACCTGTCTCGGATGAGCGAGTGCCTTTGTTGGTGCACGTCGTGTTATAAATCTAATGGAAGAACAATTTGGTGGTGGTCGCGAGACGTCGCGTTACAGGGTTATTGGGTTTAAGTGCTGTAATGCTTTTGTGGTTCTTCATACTTTTTTGCGAAATTGTATCTAGGAATTTAGATCTCTTCTTTAAATCTTGAGGGTTATGATAATTTTCAAGTAAGAAGAAATACAAATGTCGCCAATGTATCATTGCATTGGACACCAACACAATGACACCAAAATTAAGGACGCTTCGTAAGATCAGTATGTAAGGAGATCGCGCAGCCCTTAAATTTTCCTACCGTCGAACACTACAGAGGGTAAAAAAAAAATTAGACTAATAACAGGGACCTGCTCTAAGTCTGAACTCGTATCTCTTTACTGATTTAAAAATATATATTTACCGTTTTTGAGAAAAGTCATAAATTTTTTTTGGATTTTATATCTGGAAATCTAACTTACAGTGCGATTAGTAATCAGTAGGAACCTAGTCGCCTAGAGCGCAGAGAACAATATATATTTTTATGTAACGAGCTGTAACAATACGCAAAAGTCAGCACAAAATTTCGGTTTAACACTAAAAACTTCGGTTATCCAACTTATCCATCAGAGTAGCAAGCTATAACAGATTCCTTCAAAACACATTCTAAAATTAAATCGATAACATTAGAACTGTCAAAACAGCAGTTGCGTATACGCAATAAATCCACATAAGAATCTATCACCCAATCACGAATTTAGAACATTCCGAAAATCCATCCGTTTCACCTGCACAAATACATCAATACATTATAAATTAAATAAAAAAAAAACTACCTATGAGTCAGATTCACGTGGAAAAAAGCGTATAATGTTATTACAAACCATCAAACGGAATATAAAACGATCATCGCCTCAATAAATCTATCAACAAGTGCTGCCATCTATCACGGAGTGCGCGCAACGAGTAAACGTGTAATGTTCCTTAATGATTGATAGATGGCGTTGCTGTGTATGCGCGCGCGCACGGTAAAAGTGTTTCTGATTTGATTTAGTTTGTTTATATACCTGTGTGTTTTTATAGAAAGGTCGTTCGATAATGCTCTGGTAATTTTCATTTGTTTTACTTTAAATTTTATTATGTACGTTTTGGAATTTATTATGTTCTGCGTTGTATGAGGTGGTCTGAAGTTTATTTAAGAATATTTACTGGGAAGGCCAATTTGACTGAAAGTTTGTATTAACCCGTGAACCTGCTTGTACTGAAGCTTGTTTTTTTGTTTTAAGAAAACAGTCACCTATTCAGAAACAAACGTATTTCGTGACAATCTTTCAAAAATGATTCTGCTTCCATAATCACATTTAAAATAGCCTGAGATTTTTCACTAAGCCGCTACTCGGCGTTCGAAGTCAACTAATTTTAAAAATTTTTGAATTTTGCTTCGTGACATTTTATCATAGTATTATTTCAATTCACCCATATCATGTACATAGTATTAAGTTTCGAAATAAGATGAAAAAAGACACTGGTCATTTCTTAATCTGTATTCCTAATCTAAAATTACCAAAAACTAAACTTAAACCAAAACAGTGTATAAATCTTTGGTTAAATAAATTCACAGGTAAAAGGTAATAAAGCGACGTTGCAGCCCTCCGTGACGAAATGCCCCCGAGGGCCATCCCTAATCACTCACGGCGAGGTGAAGAGGTGATCGGGATTCGATGCCCGGTGGCGGAAACTTTTATTTATGAGCTTTGTTTTTTTTCAACTTGATTTTAATGGGATTATGTTTCATTTGCACAATTACTGTCTAACTAATTAATGTTCTGAAGGCTTTAATTATACCTACCGTGTTTTGTCTTTTTCACTTATAACATAATAGCTTTAGTAAATGAATGAAAGTGACAATACACACACCGTAAAACAGTTAAAGTTTTAGGTTTTGTTTAAGAGGAAATAGTTTCCCTTTAAGACATCGGAAGAACTATATCTGCCGCTACGGCGTGTTAGATAAACGATTGTTGATCACGAGGTCTAGGGTACAATTCCGGGGTCGGATAAAGTGAAATAGGACTTTTCTTAATTTTATGTTATTCTCAATTGTACGAGTAGTCATATAGCAATTGGCTCGCACCGTGGAACTAACATTGTAAAAAGTGGGTGTATCTGAGACACCTCTGTCTACTATTATACCTTTTGTTTATGTACATACCTATGTATCAAAGAAATAATGAAGTATCACCGCGAGCTTTGGATATAACGTTGTTCATGTCTTTTGCTCGGACAATATAAAATGGCTTCAATATTTTCAAACTTCATAGCTACTGAAGACTCCACGTGAACCCGCGGGCGCAAACAAGCATCTACATAACCATCGATCGTATAGAAATATGAAGTGGTCGGTAACCTACATAGAAGCAAAACCTCTCGTGATGCCGACAAATAAATTATCTACCAACGAGATTGGCTAGTTGCTACTCAAACGTACTGCAAAGTGCTCTGCTTTATATAAATCTTGTAACAGGTATTTGGCACATAGATTATGATTTGAGGTAAAAACGTTTATGTGAAAATGATTTTTGTTTACTACTAGATGTTAATATTTTTAAGGATAAAATTGTTTGTAAATCATTTTGGTTCATCAAATACCGATATCATCGTCATCATCATCTCAGCCTGGTAATTATGTTTTAGTGTCTAAACAGTTATAATTTTGCAAGTAGTAACAGCCAAGTAAATTAATCATCTCCCATGAAAGTTTAAAAGTCAACATACTAATGATTCTTATTTCAAAATGTGTTTAAAAATATTTCATCGGTTTTGGAAAACAAAGAACGTTACATCTACTGTTTATCTAAGAAAAATTAAATATGTCGAAAAAATCTCTATATTTCTATAAATACTGCGGTCTGAAACTTGCCCAGCGTAGAAGACTGAGATTCCCAACTCTCTCCAGTTGTAGTACAAAATTAATTGATTTTTACATATTTATACATATTGTAAATAACATTTAATTATCACAATTAAATTTTAATTCTCATCTAGCATTCAGTTCAGAAGTAATCTAGAAATTATTAACATTATAAATTTATGAAAACACACACTATAAATTCTAACACGTAAACAATTGTTTTAATAAAAAAGTATCTTATATGAATCCGCGAGTAGAGCCACAAACCTGTACACAGCACTAAGAGTTAAGCTCCCGATAATTTTCAAGGGGCAGGAATCTTACAGCGCACTGAAATATCGACGCGATCACTACACCGTAGCTATTTATCATTCAACCACGATATGATGGCCGGATTTATTGCTCATAATGTTCACTTAATATAGGACGGTTTTAAGACTATAGTTTTACTGGTTGTAAAGGTGTACGTACGGGTAATGAAGAGGCTAGGGGTCTTGGGTTGAAGTTCTGGGTTGGGAAAAGTGACATGTTGTTATCGAAGGAAAATGTTGGGGATAATCTTTTTAATTATTAAACGAACAAACAAAACTGTTCGGAAGAAGTTTATCTAGTTGGCTTTACTTTATCACAGATGATTAAGTTCAAAAACTAGTCTATTTTACTTAAGTCAAATGATAAGAGTGGCAATTCTGCCAGGCCGTTGCTATCAAATGTGGCAATTCTGCCAGGCTACGTTGACGATCGACGATGGTCAGGAGAAATACTACGACGCGTGATGCTCTCCTTTTCGTAAATATCATAAATAAGTTTTTTTTTTTCATTCCGATTTAGATTTAGTCTTAAAAAAGTGTCTTTGTACGAAGTAGCTTGTATATTATTGGAATTAAAAACGTCTAAAGAGTAATGACAATGAAAACATCTACTTAAAATATACATTAACTTTCAGCAAAAAACAACAATTTTTTTCTGTAAAATTACAGTACAGGTAAAAAGCCATGTGCCATAAATAAACGATGACACAGGTAGCGTCCTTATTATTTAAGATGTGTGTGCGTCTGTCCGTCCGACCGGCGGCCGATATATCAACATTAGCTATGTCCCCCGTCTCGTCCGTGCTAGACGGCTGCCCGGATCTACGCGGCGTGGAAGTGCTATGCTTTCCATATTGTGTAGAAATAAGGATTTTGTGTTTTCATAATTGTGTTTTTGGGAAAGGATGTATTGTTTTACTGTAACAGTTTTTAAAGTATATGAATTAGCTTTAAGGGTTATGGTTTCGTTAATTATGTCCATGGTTATATTATAAATGCCATTGTCTGTCTTGTCTGTTACGTTTTCACGAAACGCTGAACCGATTTTTATGAAACTAACAGCCAGTTTCACAGTTAATAAACAAATGCTACTTAGCCTACCTGCTAGATAAAGCGACCGGTAATGTATGTAAGTAACTGTCAAAATTACATTTCATAAGTATGTCTAGTATATCTAGTATTTATCCAGATGTTGCAAAACCGGGCCTCAGTATACATAAAGACCTAGTAAAAATTTAGAATTTTCAAATTCGTTTTTTTTATATATTTTTTTTAGTATAGAGATACTTAAGGACGTAATGAAACATATAAAAATTTACTACTTTTTTATACATTTTTATAGTACACCATGCCACATCTAGCATAAAACATCCGCACACTGACCCATGGGACGTCAAAAATGAAGATTTAGTCCCCCACCGCGTCATACGTTAGAGCAACTAATGAAAACATGGCCGCCTCTGATGAACCCGTCACTACAGCCTGGATTATAAGCTATATACTAAATGCAGAAGGGTTATATGAATTAGCTTTTAGGGTTATAGTTTTGGGGTTTAAATTCAGTATTAAGGTGTATAGCAATGTAATTGCTTGTTTTGAAAATATTTTTTTCTTCTTCTTGTAATTGCGATTTGAGACCTTTTTTGTTGCGAGAAAAAACCTTTGACCAACAATGGATGTTTTGTACAGTCACGAGAATGAGAATATGATATTTCAAAAATGACGTCTTTCCTATGTTATTTTATAGAAACACTAAATGTAAATCAATCTAGATTTTTTCATAGTCGGTAAAATTATTTTTACTGCGCAAATAATGATAATTGACGCTTTTCTTAACATAATATTTGTAAGGCAATCTTGCTTAAAGTAAAACTAAAGTGACAACATTGCATTTAACTTAAAAGGAAAACTCTACTTCACAAAAAACACCTTAAAATCCCTCCAAATTTAAAATCCTCTATCCCAACCTAACTCACTTTTAATACACGACTTAGAATCAAATAAAACACTCTACAAAATCTAGTTTGTTCCGTCTCTAGGTAGAGTCAAGTGGTGCCGATAGCGGCCTTCCCTACCCCGCATAAATCTGCCTAATCATTTGAAATACTCTACCACAGAGCGGCTCTTAATAACGCCGCAATGGTACGAGCTAGATATAACTCTATGTAGAGACTGATGGGGATTTGTGCGATTGAAGTATTGTTTCTTTGTGTGGTTTCAATGAATTAAGTTTTAGTTGAAATTTCGAAATTGTTTCAATTCAAGTGAGTAGATTAGTAGAGTTGTATCTAGTGTCTGTTATAGCTCTATCATTATAGTCTCTATAGTAACAATCTTATTATGTTTTTTTTTGGGTTTTTGTTGGGTTGAAACAGTATAATGATAATAATACATTTTCTAAATCATTGCGCAATTAATTGAAGATTAATAAATTATAAATCTGAATAAACTCTAAATATTTAAATCTCATAAAATAATATTAGTGGAAACTCTATAATCACAGCAAAGCTCTGATGGACATCGTTTTCTTGTATCATTACACTAAAGATAAACAAGAAACAAGGAAATAGTTTTATGACAACAACTAAAAAACACAAGTTTTATAAATTCATATTATCAAAATAAATCACAGATAACATTTTCAAATTAAACTTCTCTACAGCTCTACATAGAGTCTTAAAAACTCTACATTTCAAAAAACTTCGCTTAAAGCTTAAGGAAATGCAGAGGGTCTAATTAGCAATGATATTTAAAACGCTCAGAAGCGCTAAGCGAAATTTATGCCAAGACAATATTAGATGAGAGAAATGGTAGAGAATGCAATAACAATAAATAGCAATAAATAAAAGGATTCAGTTGTTGCTTGTATTGTATGATACTAATCCTGCGGCCCGTGAATATGTAGAGTCGTGTTGGTGCAACAACATTTTTGGATAGCAATTTGTGATAGAGTTTTAGGATTTTTGAATGCTGAGGATAGCTATGTTTCTGTGTAGTTTATTGACCGAAATTAAGTGTGAGGCTTTGTTTGGTGTTTTTTTTCTTTTGATTTTTATGGATAATATATGTATTTGGAACTCCTTAAAGTTGCTTTGACACATATTTTCTACAAAACCCTCGGTTTTTATTATCCTGAAAAAAAAATACTATCACAAAGTTTTACCATCAGACTTTTTATGACTATTCGGCATTTTTATTCAAAACTCAAAAATATACCCATTTAGCATTATTACCACTTCTACCTTATCTAAACGTCTATTATTTTACTACCACCTCGAATATACAGAATTCGCTTTTTTACATACAAATTATATTACTATCGATCATCAAAGTTTTCCCAAGAAAAATATACAGCAACAACAGCGACTCTACATCTCTATCCCACACAGAACTAATCCAAGGCAGCGTCGACTGTTACGGCGATTACTTTAATTGGCTCAATCTCCATTCAAAACCACCTCGCGGTGGGAGGAGGGGGGGGCTGCCAGATTTATGGCTAAAGGGTAAGGCTCATGATCCCTGTTTATGAAGGAAGATAACGAAAAATGTGGGATAGTTCTGTCTGGGTGTTTGTTTAAGTTTTTAAGGAAAAGCTCTAGGTAGAGTTGCATTGGGAAAGTTACTTTAGTAGTAAGTGTGTATTATTGGAAGGCGTTGATTGTACAAATGCTTTCAGTTTAGATTTAGACTAAAATATTGCACTACTTTGTTAATGAAATGAATTTTGAATGTGGTTTTAATGTGTCTGTTAAGTATTCATATGTTTTTTACAATAGTTGTAGTACAAAGTTAACATCGAGGAAAAAATAGGACAACTGAGTGGACATCTTTTCATCAAAATGAAAGAATGTCAGTTCATAAAACTCTTATAATACAATAAATTCTTCAGTATAACACACTCTACTACTCAAATATTTACAAAAATAATTCGCAAACAACGTTCCATAATACTAAAACTCGTGAACCGAAAAACAAATGTTCCCTACATCAAATAAACACGTCTCTACATAGAGTCTATAATCACAGTAACCATTTTCCCTCAATCGCTTCACGTCGCGGTATTTCAAATAGATTTATATGGTAGAGCGACGTTATCAACACACCCGTCTACTGAACACTGTCTCTACGTTACACTGTTTTATTTGGCGATTATGCTTAGATATTCGTTTGGTAGAGTCGAAGATAGAGTTTGGGTAGTTTCTTGCTGATAGTTCTACTCGAAATTTTGAAGTCTTTAAATTCTTTTAACTTAGGCAATTTTGAGCTTATGCGTTTTTAATAGTAATGTTTAGGTTTTCTAAAGTTTGCTTGAGCAAGGAATGCGAAAAAATGTTTAATAACCCAATTCTTTTTAGAATATTCCTTTATAAAGGGCTGATTGGTCCTGCTTGAAGCCAGATTACAATGATAAAGATAGACAATTGTTGTTCAATTCTATGCGTAAAATGATTGCCGCAAAGATTGCCGAAAAATTTGCACTACAAAAATGAAGTTGTAATAGTAATCCGATATGAGTTTCAGTTTCATTTCAACATTTTCATTGCATATCCGCAACCTTAAAAAAGTTAAAATACTTACTTTCGCCTGCAATACTGCGAGTCGTATGTAAATTAGGAGCAGTTTCATTGTGAAGCATCAATACGTTTAAATTCCACCACACCTTCAACAGATGGTCAGTGATGCCTGCGGCGGTCACGACTGCTTATGCCTACAAGAATTTGTGGGGAAAAGTACTAGTGAAAGCGGGGAGCGGGTAGCGATTTAGTATTGCTGATATCTATACTAATATTATAAAGCTGAAGAGTTTGTTTGTTTGTTTGTTTGTTTGTTTGAACGCGCTAATCTCAGGAACTACTGGTTCGATTTGAAAAATTCTTTCAGTGTTAGATAGTTCATTTATCGAGGAAGGTTATAGGCTATATTTCATCACGCTACGACCAATAGGAGCGGAGTAGCAACGAAAAATGTTACAAAAACGGGGAAAATATTAACCCATTCTCTCTGTGACGCAAGCGAAGTTGCGCGGGTCAGCTAGTTTGTAATAAAGCGTCGGGGTTTTCTGGTTCAGCTATTTTATTTCTGTTTCTTAAGGATTATTTCTGGTCTCATTCTTAAGTGTTAAGTAGATCCCAAGAAAATAACATAGTTAACTTTTTAATAATGGTATATTCTTTTACTAAGTCTAGACGTAGAAGTATTCTTACGAAAATTAAAAACATTACTTATGTTATCTTTTCCGACATAGAATGTCACACTAATTATAACACAACTTAGTTGTTCTTCAATATTTGACTCTTTCACGGAACAAATATTAGAAGTTGATAACAACTTCTAATATTACAACAAGACAAGACAAGACCGAAAGATATCTTTATTATTCGGTCTTGTTGCTTCCTTCATTGTACAATTTTAATTCAACGGGTTTGCTCACACCACTTATTTCTGATGCGCCTATTCAATCCGCTACTCGCTAGCATTAAGACCTATACCCAACTTATTATAATAATATATTATTAAGACGCCACAGTGGTGACACCTGTGTTTCTGTTAACATTCAACGCTGATTGGATAATTATTATCAATCATTGATAGCCGGTGAATGATCATGTTCAATGGCCTGGCGATTGGTCAATTTGTCAAACGGCTTGTTGAAATTGATGCCTTTATTTGTAAATATATTTTTAGTATCACGACAAGGATTTTCTAGATATTTTTACTAGAAAGATTGCTTCTGTAGTGCGGTCGGTTTTGTATCTGACTGCTGATTATGCAGCCCCGGGCTCGATTCCCAGACTGGGTAAAGTACTTACTTAAATTTTTTTTTATTTATGTGACGAAGGATTTTTTTCCCAGCGTCCGTGGTGTCACAACTAAGGCGATAATCAAAGAGGAGGTTGCAGGTTCTATAACCACACGAGTGTACTTTCTTGTGTTTTACTAATATAAAGTTTAAGGTTTACTTGTTAATCTTTCTATATGTTTGTTGTTATTACGTTTAAAGTCCACGCAAAACAAGATCAATTTTTAGATTCCTTGATTGGTTTTTTTAAACCTTTGATTACAACCTAGTGTAATCTAACAAATCCAGCATGCGGACAGCAAATGCAGTGAAATATATAAAAAAGAACAGTAAAGCTCAAATAAGTTTCACTATACATAATAGTAAATCTAGTTGAACTCTACAAAAACTATTGCGTATCTACACTTTCTCGCCCGTTACTGCATGGCTATTTGACTCGTACAAAAACAATGTAGTCTTACCTAAGACCTCTACAGTCTACATCTTATTGAGGAAGCTTTCGTTTTTACAATAATAATACTACGCATTTTATGTCATTTTCTAGTCATAGTTCAATAACTTATGTGTGTGGTCTGTATGCTTCCGAATGCTGTCTGTTTCCTGCCTTGTATATCACTAGGAAGTCGACTTTCGGGCTCAAATCAATTTTTCACATGATTTTTTTTTTATTTTTTTTTTATTAACCCATATCTGTCCCACTGCAGGGCAAGGGTCTCCTCCCAAACGAGGGGGAGGGGTTAGGCCTTGAGTCCACCACGCTGGCCAAGTGCGGGTTGGGGACTTTTGCATGCCCTCAATAAATGTATCAAACAAATTTTAGGCATGAAAATAAAAATGTAAAATTTATGAATCTGGTCAATTATAATATTCATTTAGATCAAGTTGTCACACAAAGTTATAGTTAGCGACATCTGTTCTATTGCTTGGCGACGGTCTTAGAGTAATAAAGGTCTTGAGTCCGCTGCCTTGGATAGGAAACACAGTTGAGAACTGCGTTAATGCATAGGACAATTATTATTATTCTAAGCTCATCCTCAACTATCTTTAGTTCCATGCAGATAATTAGAATTTTGTCATAGAAGAACCAATCATATCTTTGTTGTTGCCAAAATCCACCCTGAAATGGGATGAACGGAGCGATCTAACATTATTCTTATTATATTCTTGAAGCATTTTTAGAGTATCTTAAAGACATATTTTTTCGAACTTATTTCAACCTAAATCCTAATTTAATCTCTGATACTATCGCAGTACTTGATTGATAGTTTGAAAGGTGCATAGTCTCATAACCGGTTGTAAAGATTGATGCTTACGTTTCTAAATGGGCAATTGTTTAATTATTGAAAGTTTGCGTTCTCCAATACTACTATATATAATACTGTTTGATGA
The DNA here is from genome assembly GCF_050436995.1 of Anticarsia gemmatalis. NCBI lineage: Eukaryota > Metazoa > Arthropoda > Insecta > Lepidoptera > Erebidae > Anticarsia > Anticarsia gemmatalis. Next base: position 13,371,877 of record NC_134748.1, on the reverse strand, counting down.
TTGTTGCTAACTGGCCTAGTTTTTGGGTTGTGATTCGATTCTCCTGTGAGACACTTTTATTTTTTGGCATGATGAAAATGGCAGAACTTTTGACCTTACTGTATATCATTAGGACTGTTGAAATTATAACAATGACACTTTTTATTATTTATGATGACTGTATGCTGTTCGCTAGCCGGCTGCTGTTGTATGTGCTATATGAGTTATGCCCTATTAGATGCAGTTCTATTATACGTATATAAACCATTTGTTACCTATACTTTGCAATTTTGTATAGGTACTCGGCAATAACGGAACTGCGTAATACTTACCACACGTGGGATTCGAAACTACATAGAACATATAAGGTAATCCATTTAAGTCAATCTAACGTCCCATTGTTTTTAAAATACATTACCGAAATTTGGAGCCGCCTTTTGCAATACTTAAAGTGTCATATACATTAGAGCCCTTACTACTAAATACTAACACAGCATTAAGTGTTATTTGATAACGTTGTAAAATCCAATGGATAAAACAGTTTAAATTCATTAATATTTGTATGTACTCTTCGCATTTCTTTAGTCTAAATTAAGCAAAGTGTTAGTTAAGTTTGCGTGCCGACCACCTTAACCACTGCACCACGGAGGCGGTCAAAGTAAAGTCGTAGTTTTATTTATCCATGGGTTTTATAACATAACAATAAAGAAATAAACCTAACTAATTAAATTAAGTAACCCCTCCCCCTCGTTTGGGAGGAGACCCTTGCCCTGCAGTGGGACAGCAATGGCTTGGAAAAAAGTGAAAAAAAAACAAAAAAAAATTGTATTACCTAGTTCAACTTTGACATTTCAAGCTTTTAGTTTCCTTTCCCTACGCCCTACAAACAAGTTCCATGTTACCATTACATTGACCAGTACTCGAGCAGTGGGCAGCTCGCTCACTTTCAGTTACATAACGAACGCATCCGCATATTGTACTTCACTTGTTCCAACTGTGTAAAGACTAATATGTATTGGAGTTTATGAGTAACAAACGACATTTAATATAAAATGATAGTATCACGCCTATTACATCCCAAGGTTTAGGCAGTCGTGGATGAAATTCACTCAGTTTTCGCCATTAGCAATGTTAGTCCTATGTCATTTAGGGTGACCTTATTGTCATTTATAAACTCCAAGCTCTGAGCCATATATATTCTAATATAGCTTAAAAAGACTAATAACACTTTGCCCGGCCCGAGAATCGAACGCGAGACTTCACTGCCGACCGTGCCTCAGGAGCAATCAATGGGTTACCATTATATTGACCAGCATACGACCTGTGGTCAGCTCGCTCACTTTCAGTTACGTAAGAAACGCATCCGCACATTGTACTTCACTTGTTCCGACTGTTTTAAGACTAATATGTGTTGGAGTTTATAGCTGTCTTTGCAATGGCTGAAGGAAATGGAGGCTTTGTTTGAGTTGACTTTGCATAATTGCATTCATCAATTATATATTTAATCCTTACCCTATGCTACATGTTTTTTAAGACAACTCCCGCACTAAGACAAGGACGTCGCTAGGACTTTTACAAACATACAAACAACGGACACAAAATACAAACCCGAAACTATTATTTGTGGATTGCACAAATAATTGTCCTTTGTAGGAATCGAATCCACAACCTCCCGACGCAATGTTAGCGGCGTGGCGACCTAAACCACTGCGCCACGAAGGCATTAGGTATATTTCACTGGAGAAAAAGAATACCCAAGAATAGGGTCATAATAAAAAAAACATGTAATCATTAAAAACCCTTTAACCAACAGCCTACACAATACCCATATTTACATAACCCACATTACATAAGCAACAATCCTCACTTATGTATATCTCATCAATTAGTCGTGTTAACATACTCTACATACAATGTATAGAGTATGTAGAGACAATGATGTTATGTAGAGCGGTCATTATATTATTATGTATTTCACATCATTTGTTTTAATTATAGTGGAGTTCTGTACTTATATAATGGTTGGCTAAATATATATATTCATATTAATAATTGTTAAAGTATATATACGATTATACATATAAATCTAGTTGTTTCAGAATAAAAAAATACAATTATCTCTTCGATTAGTTTAGAAAACTTAATTGGCAAATAAATTGATAAGTGTCCGTTGATTTTTACTTCTTAGCGTGACCAACAACCGTTGCTCTTTTCTAATAGAAGAACTGAATTTCAGAATTTTATTTTCGCCGTATCCAAAAATTTTGGAGCCATTTTTTTACAAAAAATACGCTAAAATATCTGGGGGCACGGAAGTGCCCCCGCAAGTCGAGCAAAAAAAAAGCGGCACGGCCGTAACATCCTTTTCTCGAAGCAATTCGGGCTATTTTTAACACCCCTATAAATTCGTTGTGCATAAAACAAGAAGCCTGTATTTTCAGCAACTAATCAGTCATTGTATAAACACGGTATATTTAAAATTTCAGTCAATTTGAACCAGTAGTTTAAGAATAACAACTTGTTAAAATTTTGAATTTTGTCACTCACTGATTCACTGATTCACTGACTCACTGACTCACTGACTCACCGATCATCAAAAGTCTAAGGTACTTCTAGCAGACTTAGAAGCTTAAAATTTAGAATACAAATAGGGTTTAGTGTCTTAATCATGGGAAAAATTCAATATTTTCTAATTTCGGTCCAGTTTTCTAAATACATTAACTGCAACAATAACTTTGTAATCCCATATAAATGTATAAGATTACAAGGTTATATTTGCAGTTAATGAATTATTATTACTGTAGAAAATAAAATAATCTGGGGGCACGGAAGTGCCCCCGCAAGTCGAGCAAAAAAAAAGCGGCACGGCCGTAACATCCTTTTCTCGAAGCAATTCGGGCTATTTTTAACACCCCTATAAATTCGTTGTGCATAAAACAAGAAGCCTGTATTTTCAGCAACTAATCAGTCATTGTATAAACACGGTATATTTAAAATTTCAGTCAATTTGAACCAGTAGTTTAAGAATAACAACTTGTTAAAATTTTGAATTTTGTCACTCACTGATTCACTGATTCACTGACTCACTGACTCACTGACTCACCGATCATCAAAAGTCTAAGGTACTTCTAGCAGACTTAGAAGCTTAAAATTTAGAATACAAATAGGGTTTAGTGTCTTAATCATGGGAAAAATTCAATATTTTCTAATTTCGGTCCAGTTTTCTAAATACATTAACTGCAACAATAACTTTGTAATCCCATATAAATGTATAAGATTACAAGGTTATATTTGCAGTTAATGAATTATTATTACTGTAGAAAATAAAATAAATAGAGAAGAAAACACAAATTCGCCATTAACATTTCAGGAGCATTAAGTTCTCGTCGTGCTGTGTAGTGTGATACATACTAATAATCAAATCATGCGATGGCCAGGTCGGTCTATTTGTTTTAAAGGTATTTTTTTTTTATAATTGGCATGATAATAACATACGTAATAACTTAAAACAGAAGGTCCTTTAAGTAGAGACTAAATAGATTAATCGACTTGGTATTATATAGATCTCACAACTTTTTACGGCGAGACTTGAGGTTTTTACAGAATGTTTTTGATGGCATTGGTATTTTTATTGTTGTCCTAAATCACTATTGACCATGCATACCTAATTTTGGGATGATCAGTTTTTCTTTATATATGGTTATTTCTCATTACATCTTGCCAAAGTGGATCCTATGGCAGACCTTGATGTAGAGCGTATCTTACAAAACAAGTGAGAATCTAATTAGCGTAACAACCACGCAGTAACTTGACATACATTTTGTGAGTGTTCTTCTTACCTAAAATATTTAACTCCACGTTACGTTCAATGTTTGAGTTAACCATAGAGGCAGTCACATTTGGGAGCCTATTTTCAACAAGTCTAATTTCTTAATACTGAAATACTGAAACTATATGTTTTAGGCTAAACTACTTGTGCTCACATCATCTAGCCTTACTTGCCTCCGACTGAATTTGCAGGCAGATTAAGTATAAACGTGGATGAATGGACGTACTACGATGACCTGAAACTTAATATTTCAAACTCTAAATTTTCCTAAAAGTCAAACTCGATAATAAGATTTGAGCTGAACTGACTCACCACATCATGTTCCATTTCTTTGACTGACAGTCCGACTAGTAGACAGAAGACAGCGGTTTATAAAAAATCATCCACTTCTCTATCTAATAATGTTGTTACCATGAAATACGGGGGGTGGTAATTGCCATATACCGGGCATTTTATCATCACTATTTAAAGAACATGGGAAAATCAAACACAATTTTTCCCGACCCGGGATTCGAACTCGAGACTTCACGTCGTAACACTAAAAGTCAGGTCGCAAAGACAAATGTAAAGTCTTATATTGCGTAGGTCACTTAACAAATGTATGTGACAATTCAACCTTTTAGAGAAAAATGTCGCAACGGTAATACAATAAAGATACTCGAGTGAAATGGACCACCCACACCTATTACTGTGATACTGTTTCATCACAAAGGGCACTTCTGTTCATGATGTTATGGGAGGTGCATACTAATGTTATGTGAAATATCATAATAGTGTTATGATGTCATTTAGTATGTATTTTTATATAGGTCATTGGAACACTGTGAATCAATTCACATTGAACTCTTAATAATTAAATTAAGATATCAAAGAAAAAGGCAAAGCATTAGTTGTCCTTTTTCAGCAGTTACTATATTTTTTTGAGAGTTTTGATAAAAATTTTAAAGATAGTGAAATAGCTTGGTCTTCACCTTTGCCGGAGTTTACTTAATTTCAACCAGAGTAATCGAATATTAATCCACGTGTATGTTATACATGTACACGTCGATTTCTATTCGACTTAATTTATATTTAATTTAAAAATAAATACCCTTCGTGTGGCAAGTGGTCGCAATCTTGGCTTGCCGAAACGTCAAGAAATCGGAGCTGGAAATTTCGGGAAAAAATATACTTACCATAAGTGAATAACATTATTCTCTCATGATAAGTATATCATAGAGGCGCCCATAGCCAGTTGCGCTCACCGGCCGGCAAACGATCCGTGAGTTAAGCAATCCTTGGTGCGGTCACTCCATAGATGGGTGACCGCAGAGTGTTTGAACAACGTTGACACTAGGTTGGCCACTAACCCTACGATAAGAAGAAGAAGTATATCATAAGTATAAAATTTAAGAAAGTAAGTCTATTTTTATATTCGAAATAATCGACAAACAAACGTACCTTCAAACAGTAGTATGTAGTATATAAAAAGTGAAATACAAACGTAATGTAGTTAGTTTACGATGTGTAGTTCTTAACCCACTTACGTTAAGTACTCGGACTGGATTCTTGTGACCGTCGCGTCTTAAACTCATTTGTACGATGATTGTATAACCAAATGTCAATACTCTGAGACAAGAGTTTTTGGAAAATTGTGAGGATGTCTTTTTTTTTGTAAAAATAAAAGTCATACAATGATCGTCTAATGACTGCCTTCGTGGTGCAGTGGTTTAGCCACGCCGCTAAAATTGCGCCAGGAGTTCGTGGGTTCGATTCCCACACGGAAAAGTTTGTAAAAGTCCCTGCAACAAGACCAGGGCGGGAGTTGTCTATGAAAAAGTGATACAAAAAATGGGAAAAGCTTTATGAATTTTGCGTTCTTCTTGTCCATGATTATTATAGTGATAGCTATAGATTAGAATATACTCGTAGACTTTTGGAAAAAATATTTAGGCTATTTTTTTTATCCTAAGCCAACTTTAACTTTTATTATTTTTATAGATATTCTCTTTTATCTATTAGTTTGAATAATTTCCTAGTTATATAGTAAAGTGTTCAGTAAAATATTAAAAATATATGTGTTTTGATTTAATTATAATAAGAATATTAAAACTAAATACTATCACGTAACCCAACCATCTATCAAGAATCAATGTCTAATACTAAAATACTTTATTCTAAATACGGTGGGTATAATATCCATGCTATGTACCGGCGCCGGTGATTAAACAAGGTGCCGAGTGCGTTGAAGTCTTTTATATGGCCCATAAAAACCTTTAATGTGAGTTAGCTTTTTGTTGGCAATTCCTTTTAAATACATTTGATTATAGTAAAATTGGTTTGAGGATTGTTTTTTAATACATACAGTGATACTATCTAGATTTTAAAAGAAGTTTTTTTTTAAATTTTTCCCTTTTTTAGTCTGATTAATTTATATGAACTTAAGTCTCACAAATTATGGATCAGTGTCGAATAACTCGTGAATGTTAAAAACAGTCAAAATTTCACTTGATAAGCTAACCAATAATATCATTATTCAATAGCGATGAAAAATATTATATTATTTTATGTTAAGGTCAATTTGGTTGACTGTAATAATAGTCTTTTTTATGTAATGAAAAAGAAGTATCACTTTATAATCTAGTACTTTCCCACTGCTGGAAATTTTATTCTTAGACGACAAAGAAAGTATTATACGTATAAAAAATAATTTAAAAATATCACCACTATCAAACAGTTACTGTTACTACCCAAGTATCTGCAATAGTAATAAAAACTTCACTAAGGATGTACGTCGGTCCGGTGTCGTAAGTCTAAGTAGAAAATGACACATAATTACTGACAGATCGCCATTTGATCGCCACTAAGCCTTACAAATATGTTAAGAGCGTATTTCCTTCTGTTTTGTTAGTAGAGAGAAACGGTGATTTGAAAAAATCGTTAGTCAAATTATGGTCACTATTTTTTTTGGGTTAAAATATTTTTCACGCAGGTTCTATAGGGGTAACTCAAAGTTAAATATCATGATTATTTTTTGTATTTTAAAAATTAAAATTTAAGAAAATATTTTTTTTGTTTGACATAATGAAATCCAGCTGATTCTGGGAGGAAATCTTGAGATCCGTGACCATCAGTGGGATAAATATGAGTAGAATTAATTATTAATAACTTATATGTAATTAGTACGCTATTTGTCTTCTGTATGTTATAATATGGACAGGATCTATCTGCTATCGGATAACCAGCACTTTTGGCGTGGTTTCATATGTGAGCAATTAACATGATGCTTCAAATTGACCACAAAAAAGTCATCGCCGAACACACTGACCTAACATGTTAATTTGACACAAAAGTGACTCAGACCTACCACAAACTGTGACCACACACAACCACGTGAGACCACGTAACACAAATTGAGTGTAAGCATACAAACAAATGTGGTGACTAACTCACTGTCTCATGTGCCGACAATCGGTACGTGTGAATTGCGTACGCGCGTTTTGGAATAAATGATAGTTTGACGTGCCGGTTTTGTTGCCTTTGTGCTACTGAGTTGGTGGTTCCAAAGATCTATAAATTGATATTTCTTTGTTTTCTGCCTACTCCTGTGCGAAAAAGATGATCACATCCTTTTCGCACAGTATACATACACACATAATATCAATTATGTATGTATATGTATGTAAGATAAAAGTTACACCCTATTTCGTTATTTTCATATATTACAGTTTGAAAAAATTTAAGGTGTATTCAGAGATATAATAATAATATCTGGTATAACTGACATATTTTGTAATATTCTGTTATAAATTCATCTCTAAAATAAACATTTTTAACAACTATTTGTATCTCTATCCAGCTTGAAAAAGCCGAATAAAAATGTTAGAAAGTTGCTTCCAAATCTCAAAAAGGGACAATACTTTTTTCAAACTATAACGACTAGAAACTATAATACTACGCGTGTTACATAAAGTCAGGTCATCAGAACACTTAAGTGACCGCAGACGTTACTACATCAGTTAGAGCTATTAATCTAGACTTTTTTGTTGTTATGTTATTGCTAGATGTGAAGATTTTTTATTGGAACAATCATATAAGGTACCTGCGTCGAAAAATATGGCCTCACACCAATATTTCAAACCTCATGCATTTTTCGCCGGCACTAGGCGACTAGCATGCCCTGGAAGGGTTGACAGGTACGCCGTTCGGATATATGCGATGCTGACAATATATAATTATTTCGTTTTGAGTTTTCAAATATAGTGTAGGGATTTTTAGACATAAAATGTTTAAACATAAAATATTAGTATTTATAGCCTGTCTTACATGTTAAGATAGACAGCCACTTTAGTAGTACCACGGTGAAAAGATATTACAGAACCGAGAACTTTGGAAGTATAATGGGGAAACCTTTGCTCAGCAGTACACCACTACAAGAAATCTAACCAAAACAAATACCCGAATCTGTTACTATCTAAACATCTCTGGGCAATATTTTATCAAAATCGATTTAACGTTTTAGCGAAGCGTCATATACAGGCAGACACGAGCATTTTATTATTAGTATGGATAGTGTATTTCTGGCTTTGATTACCAATGAATAAGTATCAAACAAACACACCCTAACCAGTTGTAGAAAACGCATTTCTATTACATACGGTCAGCAGGTCGTCTCGTTACTTGTGTAACGGTCATAAGGAAGCGATACGACGTGATCTGTCCTGTACCTACTGTGATGTAACTACTAGTGATGGATGGTCAATGTCGACTGGGAAATTGTTCTCAAGTGGGAAAGTTGTAGAGAAAATAAGTGAAGATTCTGTGTCACGATTTGAATCGAGCTCATTGTCTATATAAACATAGATTTATTTATGTTTAAACTATCGCATTTATAAACTGTTTTACCAGATATCATCAGCAATTCGGCGTACTTTAATTATAAAAAGCTTTTGAGCGTGCGTAATAAGTATTTTATCTGTGACTGTTTAGCCTTCTAATTGTTTGGTTAACTAACTATTAATAATTAAAATTTAATATATTTTGTATGTGTTGTCCTAAAATACATACGCCTTATTTTCCATAGGGGTAAGCAGAGGTCAAAGAACACCACTTGATCATGTCATACAGTTGAGAGTAATTCGCATTAAAAAAAAGAAAAAAAGAGTTCTAAAATTATTGATGGTTCTCGAATGAAATTAGAACCATATTTGAGCCCTATTAGTATCATTGAATACGTACCAAGTTATATGTTTTGTCCCGAAAAATATTCAGCAAATAAAGTTTGAGGACAGAAGCACATTCAAAATTATTGTTCTTACGAAATTCTCTTACAGTTTTGAGCATGTAACCAAAATGTTCACACAATTTGTTAATCCATTTAAGGAAACCCACGCAACTTATGTATAATGCATTAGTTTAGTGAGTCACTGTTCTTTGTTATATACTACGTTAAATGATCGTTATATGCGGATCATGTGCGACCTGGTTTAGTGTATCTCATGCGTTTTCACTTAGATGTGTTTCTCAGTAGTTAGACATAGGCATCTAGGATATTTTTTTGGCTTAGGATTTATAAAACTGAATCAACTAACAGTGGATTAGAAAAAAATGTAAGCCTTTTGACTAATAGCTCAGCAATTAACAACAACACGTCACGTTTAAATAAGGGTTTAAATTAAGAAATTGCAGGGAAAAGTCACTCGAAACCCTTATGAGGATATTTTTTTCTGGAAATTCCTGTAATTCCTGTAACATTAGAATTGAAACTTGCATTTCACACATACTTTGAGCGTCTTCGTCTCTTTGCCCTAACCCTACTGTTATTGACAGTTAATAAGACAATTCTATGGAGTATCATATTTATAACCTTTAAAGTTCTTTCTTGCATTTCGAGTGAGCTGAAATACAATAAAACATCAGTTTTAAGTCTTTACCTCACACATCTACCGAATAAGTGCAACTAGCACCTCTTAAAGATCAGACTCAAATAACCATTAACAAACTTTATTTATTTGTCCTTACATAAGAAGATACGTTTCGCGATACTAAAGCACTTACGTAAAGGGGCCGAGCAATAAAAATATTTTATTTATCGCAAGAAGATGGTGGAATAAAAATCTTCGAACTGTGCCGGCAATCAAATCTAGATGATCGTATCAGTTTTGCAATTGAAGCAAAACGGTACTAATATTTTGTTGACCGCCTCCGTGGCGCAGTGGTTATGGTCACCACGCCGCTACCATTGCGTCGGGAGGTCGTGGGTTCGATTCCCACACGGAACAATTATTTGTGCGATCCACAAGTAATTTGTTTGGGCCTGGTTGTGCTTTGTGTCCGTTGTTTGTATGTGTGTAAAAGACACCGCGACACAAGAGCAATTCATAGTGCGGTAGATGTCTCTAAAAAAAAATCATCAAGTAACAATCTCTGTGGCTTTCAATAAAAAAAATTCTTAGTACGATTATTTGTAGCAGAATTGTGTCAAGTTCATACTTCTATTTTTGTTTAAGCCATTTTATATAAAGCCCTATCAATAACAATAACAGTTAATAAAATAACAGAAGATATTTTGAGCTAATAACTGTGTCCAATCAAGTGATGTGGTTAGATTGTAGTTGATTAGTGAATGTGCTTTATGTAACGTGCGAGCTTGACTTACATTTGATGATGAGTTACATTTCATTTTGAGGTTTTCCTGTTATGTTGCTGATGTTTTTTTTAATTGCAAGGCGCAGGTCTAAATGGGAATGGGGAGCTCGTGGCTTAGTTGCCGAGGTTGTACTGTGGATGGGTGACCGTATAGTGGTATTTGAACTGAGCGTAAAAAGTCAGACCTGATTGTTGTCAATTAAGATAACAGTCGTTAAGCCATGTCAAAGGCCTTTCGGGCGGCTTGAACAACTTTGACACTAGGTTGGCCACTAACCATACGATAGATAGACGAGGCGCTTTGAACCATGTCCAGCCTGTTCTTTCTTCCCGTACTGCAAGTGCGCAATAAAAGATGTGTTCTAGGCCCTGTTCCACACTCAACGCGTTAATCCTTACAGTAACACTGTCAAAACTTATTATAGATCTTAATCTTGGCAATTTTGCAAACACTAAAACACATGTAAACCTCTCTAACCTCCAACCTTAGATCAATCAATCATTTACCATCAACTGATCAGTATAGCGCTTACAACGAACAGACTGACCACTTTCAATATTCAGTTACCTCACTGCAATAAATAATAGATTTATATACGTATATAACTAGCCGGTGCTAATATTACATTCATACATACATGCATATGACACCTGTTATACGTGAAGTTCTTAGACCGATGAAATAGGAGCTAGCCTATTGCCTTATACCGTGGACTTAACCAAACTACGACAGGGCTACTATTGAAAAAATATTCTAATATTAATAAGAAAGTACGCTCTCTCTTACCCTGTCGGGCGCCCAAGATACCGCTGGAAGGATGTAGTGGAGGCGGATCTGAGGGAGCTTCAAGCCGGGGATTGGCAAGAAGTGGCCAAAGATCGGGCAAAGTGGCGTTCTCTCGTGTCGGAGGCCAAGACACATTTTGGGTCGTTGAGCCAACGGAGTAAGTAAGTATTAATAAGAAAAGATCAATTTCACTTTGGACGACCTGGGAATCGAACACGAGACCCCATATCAGATGCACTATCGTCCAAACCACAGAGGTAGTCTTAACACTACATAGCATGTAAATCTAACCTTTGATCAATCAATCAATCATGATCAACTGATCAGTATAGCGCTTACAACGAACAGACTGACCACTTTCAATATTCAGTTACCTCACTGCAATAAATAATAGATTTATATACGTATAGAGCTGACCAGTGAAAGTATTGTCTGATCTGTTTTAAAACTTGTTTTGACAGGTAAGCTGAATTTGATCGCGGATTATAATTGAATAGCTAAATGTTTAGCTTCACGAGTACTAAGCTGGTGTTGCTAATAGGTATAGTAGAATAATGTTATTAAATAACGTTGTAACCTAACCCTCTCTTTCATAAAAATATATGAAGTTATGAAAGGCTTAAAAGAGTTTTGTTTCTTTCACTCCTTCGCGAAATTAAAAAGAGAAATTATATTTTAGTAGTTTTTTAACTAAAATAGGTTTATAGTATGTTTATGAATAAGAGGGTAAGTATTCTCACGCAAGTGGTTCTGGGTTTGAACCCATAGTAACACAACGATGTCATTTTTTTTCGTTAATTATAACTTGTTCTTTCGCAATGAAAACATCCTGATGAAACTTTTATGTCGGAGAGTCCTTCATGCCAGTTCTTTAAAGTATGCATTTGACCAGCGCGGGGACTGAGCGCCTAGCTGGCGTATGAAAATTCATGCCTTTATTGAATCCTGTAGTAATTTTGCTTCGAAATCAATAAAAATTAATGCAGATCGATACAATTTTTCATGTGCCTTTACCTCTGTTGTATAATACAGTCTTTAGGGCATAAAATAAAATGTATATAAATGTATAATTAAATATAATTGTTAAAAAATAACTCGATAAAAACTGTCCAGTAGTAAAGTATAATATTATTATAATGTAGAGAGTGGTAGAGCTAGTTAGATTTATGTAGCGCCATCCCCACTAATAACATAATATTGATTTACAAGGAGAATGTATGTAGAGTCACTCAACGAACGAACAAGAGAGACGGAACTATGAGTTTAAGTTTAAATAAGTTGTAAACATTAAGATTCTTCACAATTTCGTGTTAGGATTTTTTAACATAAAGATTATTTATTTCTATTTATATTTTTTTTGTGTGAGGAAAGCTATAATACCAGGTATACAACAAAAAATAATTTAAACACATTCTTATTAAACTGTTGGACATGAGTCTCCTCGAATGAAGAAGAGAGATCACAAGTCAAACAAGCTAATTAAACGTTGAGTATAATTGATATTAAGGAGTACTCCTTTGACGGTTCCTTTGAGTTTTTGGCAAGGAAAGAATAGTGAGATTTCTTTCAGAAAATCTTATTCTCAATTTTTAATATAATAAATAAATAAAATAAATTTAACCCATTACTGTCCCACTGCTGGGCAAGGATCTCCTCCCGTAATGAGGGAGGATTTAGCCCTTGAGTCCACCACGCTGGCCAAGTGCGCGTTGGGGACTTTGCATGCCCTCAATAAATGTATTAAACAAATATTAGGCATGCAACGTGTTTTCACGATGTTTTCCTTCACCGTTGGAGCATGTGATAATTATTTCTAATACACACATTACTTCGAAAAGACATTGGTGTGTTATATATACCACTCGGCAATCACTGCTCTTAATCAATGCTCAATGATTAATATGCATTTGTAAATGTATATCATTGTACATTGCGTAGCTTCTTCAAGCGTCGAGATTAAGCTCACATTGCCACAGAGCTTCAAAACCAATATGCAATCCAAAAAAAATGAAAGTGAATTTTGAAACCGTTTCAAATATATATCTACTATAAGTTAGCAGATCTCTATCGGTGCCCGTCACTTGCGTACCGGACATCATGCGCCCGCGCAAGATTGATCGTGTGATCGCAGACTAGGTAGCCGTAGACAGGACGCATTAATCTACAGATTTAGAAAGATGGATAATTTAAGCTTAGAATCTGATTAGTTGTATAAAGTAATGGTTGTTATAGAGATAGGAGGGATTTATGAATTTATTAGTCAATATGTAAAAAAAGTCCTTAAATTAATAGAATTCAATTCTCTTAAGAATGATTTATTTTATTGAATACTGGATGACTTGGATGCGTTCCTAGATATACATATGGCCAGACGCATCAAATGCTTGGACTGTAGCTCGATGCTGTAACGTCGGTACTAATGATTATCGAGAATTTAAAATTTTCTAAACAATTCGTTCCTACAATGTAGGCGATCGGGTTTCCATAAAAAATGTATCAATAGCCAGTTTTCGATAGTAGTTAGGAATCGCCCCTCTGGAAATTCATATGCCTTTACTCAGCAGTTGGATTACAAAAAAGGCTAATTAAAAAAAGCTGGAATGAAGCATTTGTTTCCTACTTTATTTAAAGGTAAGTAACGCTAAAGAAGAGTGTGTTAGTAATCATCGTAAAACTACTCACAATATTCAAGATTCAACTAATTACTGAGTTATACATACAGCTACAATTATGCCTTTTTTGGTCTTAACCTGTTTTAGCGGTGTGAGTATAATTGTAGGTTAATCACAAAACACGTTCGTTTTTATTTTACATAACAGTGAAAGGTTGCTGACCCATTGTCTGACCTCAGACCTCAAGCTTTATCTTGCCGGTATTTTTGTAGAACTCTACAAATATTTTACATTTAATAGTAGATTTACTATTATATCATAACAATTTAATACGAGATAGAATTGAAAACGAGATAGAACGACATTGTTTTCAATACCGTCGTTTAGCATTCATAGGCCACGTTCGCGGTCAAAAGAAATTGAACATAGATAAACTATCAGTCTAAAAATATGGACTTAAGAAATCTTAAAACTAATATTTTGGCATAGGCAAACTGCATCTAATCAATGCCAAAGGCAAACTGCATGAGTAGGCAAGTTTTAAATCTTTTTACATCAGCTAATTAATGGCTAGGAATCGAACCTGTGACCTGTTCAGCTCCAACACTAGTATTACCTTAATATCGGAATGATTTCAAAAAATTAAAACATTATCTTAATTAAACTTTTTAATCTACCCTATCTAATAGACTAACAACTCTCCTAGGAAGTATTGGGTTTCCACCTTATTCTGTTAACCTCTTAACTCTGTATCAGATTCATTCTAAACATTCTAACTAGATTGATTCTAAATAAAAACTTAACATTTTCAGAATCTTGGTACTATCATTAGTAGTAGGTACATTGATTAACTTCTTTAACTAAGCTTAATCACAGACATTAATTCACATCAGCAATACATCGGTTTTGAACCCGTCATCTCTTCAGTTTCGACATTTTGATCTACCTTATCTAATAGACTACCAACTCTCGCAGGAAGTATTTCTCATAAACCTTTACTGTCCACGTTATAACCGTGTGTTGTATGTGCTAGTAATATGAGATTAGCAATGTTACGGTGTTTTAGTCTTTATCATTTATACGTTCCATCATTTGGTCTAACTGCTTTTGTTGCTAAAGAACCTGGACATCTGCTATCCAAGATTGTTTTTCATAAGGTGTTTTAAAGACAGAACCACAAAAAATGCTTGCCGTTAAAAATGTTATAGAGATATACCTTTGTAATTTCACCATATTCATTCTATATTATTATAAAAATCAAAACAAAGTTGATTATAACTAAGAACTAAGAACTCGTAAAAATTACAGATACTAATTCACACAGACCAGACCAGACCAACATCCACATTTTAATATACTTAATCTAATAGACTAACAACTCTCCTAGGAAGTATTTCTCATAAACCTTTACTGTCCACATTATGACCGTGTGTTGTATGTGATAGTAATATGAGATTAGCAATGTTACGGTGTCTCAAGTCTTTGTCATTTATACGTTCCATCATTATTGGTCTTACTGATTTTGTTGCTAAAGAACCTGGAGATTTGTTATCTAAGATTGTTTTTCATAAGGTGTTTTAAAGACAGAACTACAAAAAAAACAGACGTCAAAAATGTTATAAAGATATATCTTTGAAATTTCACCTTATTCATTCTATATTATTATAAAAATCCTAACTAGATTGATTATAACTAAGAACATTGCAATTTAAAATTTTGAGTATCCTGGTACAGACATTAGTAAACTCGTAATTACAAACACTAATTCACACCAATAATATCTCTGATTTGACCAACATCCACCAACATTTTAATATACCTCATCTAATAGACTACCAACTCTCCTAGGAAGTATTTCTCATAAACCTTTACTGTCCACATTATGACCGTGTGTTGTATGTGCTAGTAATATAAGATTAGCAATGTTACGGTGTTCTAGTCTTTGTCATTTATACGTTCCATTATTTGGTTTATGATTTTGTGCCTAAAAAACCTGGACATCTGCTATCCAAGATTATTTTGCATAAGGTATTTAAAAAACACAAATATTTTTAAAACACAATACACGCTGACGTCAAAAGCGCTATAATTAATGATTTTCTGTGATGCCCTCTATATTAGATTTATTATAAACATGAAATGCATCTGATAACATAAAACCCTGCAATTCAAAATTGTCAGAATCTTGCTAAAGTCATTAGTGAGCTCGTAAAAATTGTTTTCTTTTTTTTTTCTTTTTTTTTTTTTTAAAAGACAACTCCCGCACTAAGAATTGCTCTTGTGTCGCGGGGACTTTTACAAACATACAAACAACGGACACAAAGCACAACCAGACCCGAAACAATTATTTGTGGATCGCACAAATAATTGCTCCGTGTGGGAATCGAACCCACGACCTCCCGATGCAGTGGTATCGGCGTGGTGACCTAAACCACTGCGCCACGGAGGCAGTCAAAAAATTACAGATACTAATTCACACAGACCAGACCAGACCAACATTTACATTTTAATATACCTTGTCTAATAGAGTAACAACTCTCCTAGGAAGTATTTCTCATAAACCTTTACTGTCCACATTATGACCGTGTGTTGTATGTGCTAGTAATATGAGATTAGCGATGTTACGGTGTTCTAGTCTTTATCCGTGATGGAAATGTACAATGATACAATTATACGTTGCATCATTTGATCTAACCGCTTTCTCTTGATTTTAGTAGATTTGACTAGATTGTGACCGCAAGAATGTGGCCTGTATTTTTTTGCTTTGTTGTATATGGTTTTATTCTGTGTTGTTTACTTATATGGGTAAACTGTATAATATTTCTATGATTGTATAATGTTCTGCCGCGACTGTGTTCGTGTAGTAATACATATTAAAAACAATTTTTACGCTCAATTTTCATTAAACTTGTGGTCTTCGTTTTCATCATCATTTTATCATCAAATATTTACAATCTTATAGAAATTAAAACAATCGAAGATACACACAATTAAAACCACTTATAGACATGCGAAAGAAGAGCAAATTAATGACAGCCCTAAATTTTTACCAAAAATCAAAAGAAGAGTCTAATGACGTACCTATGATTAAAATGACGTAGTAATATGAAACGAGATAGTCATAAAAATACAATTAAAAAAAAGATAAAGTATACAATAGTAAAAAGCAAGAATAACCACTCTAGTTATTTAATAGCTACGAATAACGTACCACACATTATACTTCAAAAACAACATACAAATTATCGAGTTAAAGATTCATTTTTACAGCCATAATGGTAGCCAAAATCATAAAAGAAGTATGCAAATTACCTAACTACTATGCCTATGCAATAACAATTTTCTACATTGACGCTTCAAGTGAATGAGGCAGTTGCGAGAGAATGTCTGAACACTATCATTAGTTACATGAATAATTAATCATTATGCAGATTGATGATAAACTTTATTACTTGCTTTTACTTGTTTCTGCTACATGTTGGGAACATTTTAAGGTGTGGTCCTAGGATGGTGCCTTGTGTGACACCTAAAATTTTTGGTTCTAAATAAGTATGATGAAAGTAATAATCAGAAAATATACTTTAATATTTACATAGTAATATTAGTATAAACGTTTTATGTGATAACAGTCACTTGTTTTGGATTTAATCAAGAGTGATGAATATAATGATTTTTGAATTTAAAAGTATCATTAGATACTTTTAAATTCTCATTTTTATTAAAGTCTCTAAGGCCATTTAATTCTTTTTCTCAGCTGAGGTAACGTTCAAATATTTGTTTATCACCTTAACTTGCCTAGTAACCTAAAGACACGATAAAATTAAATCATTTATGTGCAGCGACACGTTTCTCACTTAAAATACTAGCATCTGTTACATGTTTGTTCCTTTCAAATTAAATAAATTTGAAAGTTACAAAACTATGCATTTGACTAAAACAAGATGCAAGATACAAATAAGAATGTATCCAATCAAACGGACGCCAAGTTTAGTCATTATTATAATCCTACTTCCTACTAATATTATAAATGCGAAAGTTTGTGAGAATGTATTAATGTTTGTTACTCTTTCACGCAAATACTACTAAACCGATTCCGATGAAATTTGGTGTATAAGTAGCTGAAGACCCAGAATAACACATAGGCTACTTTTATTCCGGAGTTCCCGAGGGATCGGGATTTACACGGGAAGGGTTTCCACGCGGACGAAGTCGCAGGCGGTCTCTAGTCCTCTGAATAAATGCAAATTGTAAACAGTAAGAGTATTATGTAATTGTCTCGTGTTACGTACGTTTTATTAGAATTCGAGCGTCGAATTATCATACACTAGTGTTTACACGCGTTTTTGATCTTTATCAACATACATTTAATCATCTTTTATCTCTTTAAATAGTCAAACCATTTTATCCATCTCGATACTTTGAGCTATTAACCGCCATCGATATCTTACAGGGCGCACTATACTCACTATTAAGCTGTGTGGTTTTTTAATATTTCGTATTTGACCTATTAAAGGCTTGTTATAATAATAAACTACGGAAATTAACGCGATCACGTATTTTACCTTAAAACAACTGACGGTGCAGGTTCACTTGCCGTGGTCGCACGCTATCTTATAATACTAATATAATATTCTATCAGATCCCTCAGGATACCTTGAAAATACTAACTTTCCTAGGATTCCCTATAAAACTTCGAAGTTCTGTCCTCCTGTCAAAGCCCTGTCTAATGTTATATATCAAACAAACATACAGACAAATAGTATGATACATAACATAATTTATTCAAGCATTGTTAGGTTAAAAGTGAGTGTTTCCGTGTACAGCGTGTATTATTTCTGTAAGATAATGATCACTATCCATTGTCTTTACTGAAAGTTAATCTGCCAGTGATTCACCAGATTTGTCATGATCATCATCTTTATTAATATTATGAGGCAATTTATTAGAACTATTTTGTTCAGGAACCGTAATATCTTTGTAGTTTTTTACTGATTACTCAACTCAGATGAGTATTACTGTTGTTTTAGTTTTTTCGAGTAGTAATCATTTGGCATATGATGCTAAGTCATATAGAGGTAGAATGTAGATTTTAATTTGTTAATATTGTACCATGTCTTTCAAAAATCATTCTATTTCGTTCAGTCTCGTATCATTTAGTGTTTATTCACACAAGTATAGATGTTTAAGATTTGCTATAATTTCAGAGATATTTTAGTGCCAAAAAATGTGTTCTATACATTTCGGCGTACACCCAAAATATTTAGTTTAAGTATTTTTTTTAGTTCTTTTATTGTCCGTCATCGTTTACTGTCGTCAATTCTCTTTTCTTGCATAAATTATCTACATATTATAAACCTTACTTAACAATTCCAAATTCTTTACAGATCGTTATCGCACAAATTGCATCTTAATAGATTCAGCCATTCTTGAGTAAAGGCCTAATAAACAAGCCTATTATGTTAATCATATTGGTAACGCCGGCGCCTACGCATAGTAACGCCTCATTAATATTCAAATATCATAATTATTTAAAACGGTGTGTCATATTTGTAATTTGCCACCTTTTGACTTCTTTTATTAGGTTTTATGAATGTCTCCATTTAAGATTTATGTTTCTCCTCTAGATTGTAATTTTTTTACTGTTGACTATGACTATTTGTTTTGTGTTCCTATATATTGGTTGTTGTTGTTGACAGACGTTTATCTTTAAGTTTATTTTCTTTTGCATTTTTTTTAATTCTTGTTCTTTGCTAGTATTTAATAATCTATACTCATATCGAATGTTATTAGACTCAAAAAAATAAAGCACATGACAGACTTCAAAATATTTTCGGCAGCGATTCAAACTTAATAGATTGCAAGATTTCTTAGCGTATTCTCGCCTATTACTATTCTAAGTATAATTAAATAATCCAAAAAGTTGCAAGTGTACGCTTTAAATATAGATTCAAACTGCGTGGGACGCTTGCGGTTAATATCTGTCGTCATTTCTTGACTTAGTGTCATTATAATTCTACTTTTTCTCAGTGACCTTTCCAGACTCAGGTCGTGTTACAATCTAGCTTATAATTACTGACATCGTAAAATCTAGATTTTGTCTAACAGTTATGTAAGTAACACACGGAACAATTCATTGACCCACTATATTGTTTTCCTTGTCTATTGAGATGTGCTTTGAATTTGATATTTGATTTGAGCTTTTTAGGTGTTGTTTGAAGATAGTTATTTATTGTATGTTTATGGTGATTTGTATGTTTTGTTAAGTACTTTGAAATCCCTTTTATCGTTTTAAATATTAATTTAAAATGTTTTTTTACAATTTAGCGTCTCTGAGTTATTGACGGCTTCACCCCAGTATCATTGAAAATAAATTAACCAATTTATTTACTAATTCCCCCATTTTTTTAACCCATTCCTGTCCAAGGGCATGGTGCTCGACAAAAGCCTCCTACCAGAAAGCAGGAGGATCACGCTGGCTAAGCGCGGGTTGGCGACTATCAAATAATTATGTAGTTTCTGTTACTTATTAAGTGATTAATTATTTGGTTACGTCTGTATGTACAATTAGATGTAATACGAAAGTCCTTCCTTTGAAACGGTAGTGTCAAAAGTCAAATAAATTACGAATTTCTATAAGTAGACATATTAATAGTCTAAAATAAATTGCAAATAACGATACCCAGACGGTCAGTTTAAAACAAAGGCATGTCCAAGATCAACTTTCTCTAACCTTCTTTGTAAATGACTATATTCAATGCAAATTTTTTTGTTTGTTTGTTAACGCAATATGATAATGAACTTTGTATGTAACGATCTTTTTGTGCAAATTGCCTTCTTTTAAGTGCTTATATGAAATTATGTTTGTGGTCATTAGTGGGCTCGAATGTCAAAAGACACTGTTAATGTAAAGGAAGATCCGTGACCTAGAAGCGTGTATGTTAAGGTCTTTTAGTAGTAAGTTTAACGTAACAGAAAATAAACCCTTTTGTTGAAAAAATTACGGATTACTTTAGAGACAAAGAGTACAAAGTGGGCAACACCGCCTGCTAGTGGGCGCTGAAGCATTTAAGTGAGGGGTGATATTGAGTCAAATGGTAAATAACGAAAACACAAAAAAAGATATTATATATAAGTATCAGGGCGCTGAATTTATTTTTAGAAACACATTTTATTTTACAATTAAATTTCATCTGATGCAGAAATTTTTAGCAAAAGTTTACAGCGACCGAAGAAGTGTTTATGTATATGTTACTGTAAAAGCCCGAACTGTGGCAAATCCTAAGATTTTCCGGTAAAACCTAAGATTTACCAACTCTCAATGGTAAAAGTCCGAACAAGCCGGAGTTTAAAAACTATGTTACGGTATATAAAAAAATCCTCCTTCATAACTATGTTTATAACTATTTCACGGTATAATTGTATACTGTGACATAGTTATAAAGAAGGAGTTTTGGGCACAGCGACATGGGTAGGTTAGGTTAGAAGGCTAAGGTGCTAAGGCTCCCACCTTAGCCTTCGTAGTTTTTTTTTTTTTAACCACCCAGTAGGAGGAGCCCCACGAAGCGGGGCTCCGGCGACATCTCCACATCATCAAGTGAATATAGGTAAAAGTTCGAATTAAAAGAATTGTTCGGACTTTTACCATTGCGAGTTGGTACATCTTAGGTTATACCGGAAAATCTTAGGATTTACCACCGTTCGGGCTTTTACAGTAACATATATACCACTTATTTATACATTTAAAAAGTTGTTACTTTAAAAAAATAAGTGACTCGAGCTATCCAGATGAGCCTCTATCTTTGCCCTCAGAAAAATATTCCTACCTAATAATCTCCTTTAAAAAGACTGATTCTTTATGGCATCCTGACAAATTCCTATATACATATCGCCAAACATTTTAAATGCCTACAACGATCTCTCATATCCAGTTAAAAATATTAACTACATCATTATTCAATCGTAAACTACGATAAAGGCTACTAAAAATAATAGCTAGATGAATTGTTTGTAATACAATTTAAGTTATTTCTTCACATATCTAAAGCTTAATACCTAGATTATCAGTCAACCAGCTCCTTTGGGCATGACTGCCCTATAAAGGCTAAGCTCGGCATTTGCACCAGCTAATAAAGGACATAAATATTGCAACAAGCAAATTATCCTAAACGCTTATGGGTCACGGGTCAATTATTACCACGGAACATTTCATAAGACAGTGCTTAGGTGTGGTGATCGATCAGTAGGTGTTATGAAATGAAATAACTACTAGGAAGTTAGGTAGTTTAATAGATATTGAGACGCAACAAATGTTGTCTGATGCCAACTAGATTAGTGGAATATAAAAAACATATATGCAGAAATGTTGAGTTGATCATTGAATTGCTAAGACCTTGTCTATCATGTGGTGGCCAAATGTGGGTTGTGGAGCTTACATCACAAGAGCTTTCTTAATATTCTTAGGCATCCATTTCTTTTTAAACTGTTTTCCATTACCACTTAATAAAGTGTCATTGACAAATCAAATTATTATTACACCCTTTAAAACTTCATTTTATTTTGTTCTCACCTATTCGATTATCATACCCTGGACCATTTGCGAAGGAAACAAATGCTTAATGGAAGCAGCTATAGTGATAATAAATACAAAAACCACTCTTTCATAAGTAAAACTTTCAGTAAATGTGTTTTTCTTCTTTTGAATAATGTAAAAAAAGTGACCATAACCCAAAACCCATTTATATAGATCTACCTACATCATCTAAAAAGCTAAACAGTAAACAAATCACACTTTTTTTACCAACAGACTACAAACTCCATTACACAGTAATGAATGAATTACGTGCGCTGTACAGTTCATTGTATCGTTAAGTGCCATGTCGAATGAATGAGGTAACGTTTATTTCTATTGTTAATCGATTACTGTGAGATGTCGGATGTTATTCAATCATTGATCTGTATGTGGGAGATTATTTTCAATTTTATTTGTACGATTTTTGGTCATTTGATTAACTTATACTTTTGTATTTTTTTGTTTGATTTTCAACATAAATATAAAGGCAAGTCATCTAGCCTAGCCTTTCTTCCAACTATGTTTGAGTCGGCTTCCAGCCTCACCGGATGCAGCTGAGTACCAGTATTTTACACGGAGCGAATGCCTATCGGACCTCCATAACCCAGTTACCTGGAATATGGAGATTGATCCGCGCGGCTGTTGAAAGAAAATACTTCTATTTTCATCTGTGTACTTTTAAAAATATAAATCATATTAATGAAATCGCAAAGGTTTAATACTAAGCAAGTGTCTATTACTGACTTCACGTAACAGTAGATATACAGTTGCAAATAACTTAATAAAGTCATTTATATGCTCAAGTCATGCAAACGTTGACAAATACAGTGATATCATATATTGTACGAAATATACATAAGTAGTATATTGTTTTCTTGACCGATATGTATGTCCAGTTTCACCATTCCTGGTAGTTATCATACGTAATTTAGGCAGCTTTTTCCATGCCCTTGTTGTTATTATGTCTATCAGATAGGCTATCAAATACAGTGATATCATTCCTATATTGTATGAAACATTCTTAGTAGTTATCATGTGGAATTAAGACAGCTTTTTCCTTACCCTTGTTGTAACTATATCTACAAATAGGCTATTTGTCTTTCTAGATCTATAAGCTGTAAAACAGCTAATAGATTAACTGCGTAAGAGTTTGTCTAGTACTCAGTTATGTTCGCAATATAAAGGTACTCTCTCTATTCCATCACTGTCATATACCGGTAGAACCGACGCGAGAGATCAGGCGCACGACATACTACGAGCACTATACATATGTCTGTGCCCTGCAAGGCGTAGATTTTATCTCCTAAATAATTTTATCTAACTACGTGTATTCACTGACAGAAATTCTCTAAGAATTAATTATTTCATCCAAGCTTCGGCTGGAACTTGAGACCTCTACACCTCCACACCTTAAATTGACTAAAGATGCGCCATAGAGGCAAATATTTTTTATCTCGCCAATTTGTAGCTATAAGTAGCCTTTAAATTCCTCGATACCAAACCTAAAACCTTTACAAAGCATTTACACTCACTGCTCCAAACATACATACATACAATCACGCCTTCTTCCTATAGGTAGAGACCAGACAACGTCACTTGGTACAATCATTACAAACTTCTTTTGCTTCATTCACATCCATACATCTTGTCGTACAGGATAGTGCGGGTTCAAACAATCAAAAGATGTATGAACTATGTAAGAAAGTATGTAACTAAAACCAGTGTTACTACTATCTAATATGAAATGACGTCAGTTGCACCGTATAACTTACATTGTACTAATAAAGACGATTAGTTATAATGTTTGGTAGAGAAAGTAATTTATTGATTATAGTATTTATTTTTATGAGACGCCGCCCATCCGCGTTAAGGATTACCTAGTCATTTTTGCGGGGGACTTAACTATAAAACATCTACTTAGATACTCTGATGCACTGACAATCGCAGACTACAATCAGATTCAAGACTGTCCGTTGTTGTTGCCAGAAGTTGTATAAAATACACCTGCCATTCATTTATACATAGATAAAACATAAAATACTTATGCCTTTTCTCGTAGGCAGAGACCAAAGAACGCCAACTGGTACGATCCTAACACACTTCCCTAGCCTTATTCACATCCATACATGCCAATTTATGAATTACCATTTTTTAGCTACATGTGGCGGTATAAACTTTGGGGTACTATCAATGTTTTATTATAAGTTATAAGATTAGTCCTTTACCAGACTAGGGATTTGAACTCGTTACCTCATGATTAGCGTATACGCTACCGCCACCAAAGAAACTCCAGACTTACCTTGGAAAGAAAAATAAGTAAATCAATTTAGTTTTTCGATTATAATTATCTAGCCAAAAGGCAAATCAAAACTGCCAAAAATTACTTACGATATAATAAACGATAGAACTTAAACGATAAAATCTAAATAAAAGAAGTCTCCGTTAAAAACCAATAGTA
This sequence comes from Anticarsia gemmatalis, assembly GCF_050436995.1. Classification (NCBI taxonomy): domain Eukaryota; kingdom Metazoa; phylum Arthropoda; class Insecta; order Lepidoptera; family Erebidae; genus Anticarsia; species Anticarsia gemmatalis. The sequence continues at coordinate 13,347,016 of NC_134748.1, read as the reverse complement.
ATCTAAGATAACTAAGTATTGCAAATATGACGAGACTGTAACATAAAGAATGACAGACTCCCGCGGTATCTTCTGTCGGATCTTGTGAATTGAGGCCGCGTTCCGCTCTGGTATACTTCAAATGTATGAAATGTTTTATATTTAGTTGTAATAATAACATAGCGTGTTTTGATATTATTGTCACAAAGGACAGAAGACTATGAGACGACTAATTCTAGTAGGGAGTTGGCCAAAGTAACGAATTTCAAGCATCAACAGTTTTTTTCCCTAATAACAGTTTTTATCAAATGTCTTTCAAAGGATAATCCACAAAAAATGCATCTAAAATACAACATTCATAGACACGAAATATAAACATTTTTAAAATATGACATATCACATACACACCCACTGCCCATATTGGCCCAATCTTTTTCATTGCAATACATTTGCAGGAGGACTTCAAAAGTAATGTGCATGCTGCAAAGGCCTCTCTGGCAAGCTAGATCCGTCAGTCGCTGGCTTTCTCTGGCATCTCTTTAGGAACACATAAAGATAATTACTTTAAACATAGTCAAAAACATAATCAAGAATACTCTAAAAACTTTTTGGTAAAAATGCAATTTTTCAATCAGTAACTTGATATAAAACGACCTTAACCTCTATAGCACCAACAGATTAATATCGTACATTCATTTTAATCCTTACAGTAGCATTTTTCGTCATTGATCCGATAAACTCATTGTCGAAACAATTACATACACCAGCTCGTTCGTTAAGTGGTTTTACAGGTTATTTTGAAAAATCAGGTGTATATTAATGCCTTTTACTTCTTAAAAATGTTTAATTATTTTATAAGAATTCGATCGCAGTTTGAGACCAGTAAGAATGATAACATGAAATATACTTTAATGGTCTGATTAATGACAAAAATAAGGTAATAAAGAACATTCGCGTAATGCAGAAAGGTCGTACACTCGAAAAACCATTTAACATAAATCGTAAAAAGTACAAAATTACTCATTAAATAATTTATATTGAGACAGTTCTGCCCTACATTATTTCAACCTTTAAAATAAACGTTCAAGCCGACACCAACAAACATTTTTGCAACCGCAAAATTTTTAACGCGAATATCATTCCGAATTTCATAACACATTCTAATTAGTCGAGGTGAAGTAACAATCCGATGTACCTAAACAAGATCCTACGAATGGACTGGACCACATCAGTCGGCCTTCTTACGCGCATTGCGTAACACTGCCCGCTCTCGGAGTCAGAACAAGCGAGACTTGCAGGAGAAAGTGCACCATGCACTCAGATTAACAACCCGACCGAAAATATTCACTAATTCCGCGAAAATCAACATTACACAACATATTTCGACACTTTTGTCTAATTTTCGAAAGCATTCTGATATTCTGAATCGCAATTTCTAACTCTTCATTAGCTTAAGGTTGTATTACATTAGACCCGTATCGCGGTCACTCGGTTACGAAATCACATATGAATCATTTTCATCCGCGTAACCGGTAAAAGTAACTACTCGATAAACTAAGTTCACTTTACGATTAAATTGCACGTCAATTACGTCACACACGTCATAAAGTCGTCCGGTGACATCGGTACTTTCGATTTTATCAAAAACTACTTTCGATAGGGAGCTATTACTACCTCTTTAAGGCATCGAAACATGTTTTTGTTTCACATCAATATCTTTTTGTTCAACCACATAAGGTTTTACGATTGTACTGAGGTGTACCAGTTTCAGTTTCGGCATGTGAAAGCTGGGGTTTTGTAAATCAAGGAGGCTTCGTACAAAATAGATTGTTTTTTTATTTACAGAAACTTATAACAACAAATATAATACATAATAACATCTAAGATGCGATCACATGATTTACATTAAATGAGATGATATGACTAACATTTTGGGCCGTTTAGTGGGGAACACCGTAGGATGAGGAAGGGGGGACTCCGTAGGATCCGGAGGGGACTCCGATGGTGGTGAAGGTGGAGTGTCCGTGTCCGTGTCCGCCGAATCCGTGGCCGCCGCTGGAGAATCCGTGTCCACCGCTAGAGTAGCCGGAGTAACCGCCAGCGTAGCCGGTGGCGTAACCTTCCTCAGCCTGGTGGTACTGGGCGACCTGGATGGCCTGCTGGATGTGGTCGAGCTCAATGCCGACGATTCTGTCGTGGGGCACGCCGTATACGGGGGCGGGGGGTCCGTAGTGGCTGGAGATGCCGTGGGAACCGTGGCCGTGGCCGCCAGAGTAGGCCTGGTTTTGGATCTCGTCCTTCAAGATGATGTGCTTGATTTTGGAGAGGAGATGAGGGTCGACGTGGTAGCCCTCCGAGGTCTGGTGACCGACGGGCACGGAGGTGTAGTGGCCGCTGCCGCCGCTGATGCCTCCGATGGCGATGATGGAGGAAGAGGAGTGATGATGAGAGGGAGCGGAGTAGCTGTAGCCGACTGGGGGCTCAGCAGCAGCGCAACCCAGGAGGGCGAGAGCGACCTGTTGACAAATTGACACTTTGAAACACAATGCTGCAAGAGTCAAAAAATATTTTTGTTGTTACTCTGTTAAACGATTTAGATTTAACGTTACATCTTAATTGTGTTACTATTTTTTTAAATCCGTGTGTTCAACAAATCCTTTAAATTGAATTTTTAACAACTCAAAATTAAATCTCCACAAAAATCCACGACAAAGTGAAGACACGATTGTAATTTAATTCGTTGTGTTCAATCCTTGAACTATATCACTTTCCACTATCACGGTAACACTTCACTGCACTCCGACTTACTAGGTATTTGGCCATGTTGTTCGTTGCAAGGTCTGCAGATGTGTGATGACTGTGTGTCGTGCGGACGGCTTTTATACTGAGGAGTGAAGCCTTCTACTTTTACTTTAGTAGCAGAGGCTACGAGGACGAATTCGGGTTATGGATGAACTATTTTTTCTTCTTCTTTGGATAGGTAAAAGGTTACGCCTACATTATTGTAATTTTACACCAGTAATAGTTTAATTTAATATCTCTTGTAGATTTTAATTGTTTCTTTTTTGTTTAAAAATGTGTTGTATGTAAATCGGAGTGAATGTTTTTTTATGTAATAGTTGTTATTTTAATTAAATGTTATCGATTGGTATTTTAATGTTGGTCAGAAAGTTTTGTGTCTGATCGGAATTGTTTAGTTTTGTGTTATAGAGTATTAGCATTTGTGTATGTTTATTCATGATCTTCTAAGAACAAATATAGTTTTTATTGTAGATTTAATCATGAAAGAAATGCGAGTTAGTGAGATGATTTTAAGTTAGAAGATAATCCCTACATTACTATATATTTTCTTTGATATTACAACATAATTTTTGATATTCGATTGCGAATCTTATATTTAAAATCAATACGTAGAATAAGATAGCATAAAATAGAAGATACATATTTTTCCTTATATTAATAACATAATTTCTTGCAAATGTTTTTCATAAACATTAGTGGGTTTATACAAGTCTTCAAGAACATAATAATATCGGGAACCTTGACACACCTTCAGAAACTTATATATTTTTACTTTTTGTTACCTTTTAAATCTTTGAGGTCATAACAATCTTCTAATTGGTATAAGAAGAGTCTAAGTTATGAGTATATGATGTAATCAGAAAACGTATGAAGTTTTTTAGAATTAGTTAGAATTCGATTAGTTAATATGTATTTCGATTTACGTAAATAAAGTTGCAATTATTAAAATTATTACTAGATTTGACATATTATTATACTTTAGTGTTTTAGGTACTTTGGGTAACTATAGCATAGAACATAATGATATAGTACATGCATTACATCTTTGTTTAAAAGTACGTAAGTGCTCGTTAATTGGACATAATAAGGAGCTGTATACTGTGAATCATTGAGATATTGGACTGATAAAAAGATATTTATTCATTGTAGTCATAGGATATATTCCTCTGCGTCAGTGGCTACCGTATTGACTATCGTAAATGTGTGCTTAAGTACCATTCTTGGGTCGATCAGTAGCTCGATTCTCTATTACTAGACTACTCGATGACTACCGACTGTCATCGAGAAATTTTGTATGAAAATCTGATTTTTTGGCAGTACATTCTAAATGTAAAAATTTCGATACCCAGAGAATCGAGGTACAGTGCTCAGTCTAATTATCCATTTTTGTCAGAATTTTCTTTGACTGTTTAAATCGCTACAGATCAGATAAACAAAGGGTTTTACCATAATTTTGTTTAATATGCATCTGCCTACACCATTAAACATGCATTCGAGATATCAGCAAAATATTATAACATTTCTTTTTGCATAATTTCATCCTAATTATTCAAAATATTTTGTAACAACTTCAAATTTTAAAGATTTCTCATTACACGTCTTTAACTCCTTGACATAGATCTGCATATAAAATATCGTTCTGTCCGTATGTGTAATTAAGTTCAAATAACATAGCATTATGTAAATATGTTTGTATGATTTGATTTATGTGTTAATTACTTTTGGTAGTGATAGAAGTAAATGTTTTATTGTTATGTTTGATCGTTTAATTGTAGCTTTAGTAGTAGTAGGAATTCATTACGATTTTGATTATAGCCTTTATGGCGCGGCCGGTAGCGTATGTGGCTGACGATTACGAGGGCTTTTCGATTCCCAGATCAGGCAAAATTTTGTTAGTTTTTTTTATTCCTTACCACAAGCAAGTATTTGCTTAAAAGGGTACCCAAATTATATTATTATTATCGACAGTTATGTTGTTAAAATAAATTATTTTTTTAAATTTATAATACACAATTTTTACCAGTAGTCTGGAGTTCGATAGCGTCCTCAGTATATGGCAACAGACTCGTCTTATATTACATGGGACTTCAGCTTGACTATTGCACCGTGCATTTCATTTTCATGTAGGTACCTACTATTTTTTTTATTATTAATGAATGAGCCTAGGAGGTTTGCTTTTATAAATATAAGATAGAGTTTAAACATTAAAGAAACAAAATAATCATTGTGTGTCGACATTTTTGGAGGGGTGTCTGTATTATATTCCTTTACATTAATTATTAATATTTCTAAGTTTAATGGTTGATCCCCTCCTACGATCGGAGTTAATACTTACTTATAAGTAGATCTGATCATCGATTCTCTTCGAGACGAAGCACTCTGAAGCAGGCCAAGTCTGACTCATTCACCAATAAAAATATATACTTTAAAAAATTACTTAAAATTGCACTTTATACAGTTTTTATCGTTATACGTGTACAGGCTTTAAGCAAAGAAGGTCTAATATAATCGAGGTCATTTTTTATTTTAAACTTGTAGATTTCTTTTTTAAATGTAATATTATGATTTATTGCGTGTTTCGTTTATTTGAGAGGAAGAAGGCTTTAGATATTTTGAAAGAGATACTCAAAATTTTGCCTGAAGCTAGGATTTGTTAAAAGTGAAATTGCTTTTTTATATTTGATGTTAGTATATTATTGACATTAAAAAATATGTGGTGTTGAAATTGGTCTAAGATTTACTTATATAAGTTGCAGAAAACCTCTAAATAGCCCTTCCTATACGACTCTGCAAGACAGACTATTTAGTTTTACAACCCACTGCCGAAAAATTATCTGTTGTAAAAAAAACTTGTTTCGTGACTTCTTCTTGCATACGGATTGCTGGAAGCTGTAGTTTAGAAATAATTTAACTTGGTAAAGCACCAAATTAACCCAAAAAATTATATTTTTATCCCATTGTTAGTCATTCTTCCTCCCAGAATGAGAGGAGAACCTTGACTCCATAACTACAATTAGACCAAAAATACAAGCGGCAAAATAATCGGTACATTTTAGTTCACAATTCAGATAAACCTACAATTATTATATCACCTTTATATAACAAAACTTTACATATATAACTGTCATATGTACAAACAGACAGAAATTACAAATGTTCATTAATTACTGTACGGTAAGTAGTGATTATCAAATTAATTACAATATTTAAGCAACTCGTTATGTGAAATAAATTGTGTGAGTTTGAATTTTATGACTTTAATACGTAAACCGTTAACTTTTTCATGCATAATTATCACAGAAAAGGTAGGTTAAGGTGTTAAAATATTCCCGCATTTTGTCGTTTACAGCATTAGTACCAGAAAGTACTACTAGTTGAAACGGGTATCTACAATTGAAAACATTTTAATTGAAAATACTATCCATATTTTATTCCCGCGGGAATTCGAAGAATTTTCAAAATTTCGAGAATTCAAGAATTCGATTTCTAGACCTGAGACTTTTTGACCTACTTAAAAAAAAATTGTAGGACCATAACAGTAATTCAACTCATACCATAAAGACAGCTTTCAATCACTTTTTATCCGACTTCAAAAAAGAGGAAATTTTTACACGTTGGCACCTTTATACGTCTGTTCCTCAATTATATATTTAACGATAACCTTCCTCTTTTTGAAGTTGGTATAAAGGTAAAAATCCTGCATTACTATCATTATCTCAAAAACAGATTATCATATTAATTACAAGATCAAAGTAACGCAATTCTTAGTAACTATAACTGCTTTTATTATAGTGTTTCAAAGATTATTTGCATAATTGATTCGGTTTTATGTCAAATTGGATGAGATGTGTGAATGGATGTTTAATTATTCTAGGTTACTTTATGGTATTTAATAGCTTATTAGAATTCTGTTATTGGACCTACAGAGCCTTTACTTGATTTGCATGGTGAGCATAACTAGCTCTTTCTCTTTATGGGGACATACCGCCAAAAGAGCCAATGTGGTAAAAAATCTAATAATTTGAGACCCAACAAATAAAAACCTTAGGCCTACGAAAAAAGTCATGTAATATAAATGGGATGGAACCAAAGAAAAGCGTCGGAAAAGTTATATTTTACTTGACAGTGTCCCACTGCTGGACAAAAGCTTAAAATAGCAAACAAAAATTAATTTGTTTTATTCAGTTTTACATAAATAACATTATAAAGGACAGAAAATAAACAAGTGTGTTTTTACAAAACAAACAGTATCAAGCCAGCCAATTTCATACATTTCTACAATTTTTTTAATAAACTTTCCAACCTTCGACAATCAAAACCCATACTTACGATTACAAATGACTTTAATTCGAACGACACAGTCACTAGCACATCCTTCACATGAATGTCAAGCTCAACGTCCCCAAGACCGTGTCAATGACCTTTTGACAGATAACGCATGCGTCTGCGCACTTTACGTCGTTATGTGCATGCGGGAGATTTATGTGTTCATCACCCTTTATAATGGCTAATATATAAACTTTAATTATGGTAAAGTAAGTGTCAGATTTGCTACTTATTTGAAGCGTATTTGGTAGACAAAATATTAGCAAAAGTTGCAAAAATCTTCATGAAAATATCTGTTCAGTTTCTCAAGTTATACTAACTAATACTTAACCGCGTGAAGCGTAAGCGGCAGCCTATGCTGTAATAATTATAGAAAGAATAATAATATTGAGCCATAATAAGATTATACATATTTAAATATTTTAGGCAGTAAGTCAAGAGAGCTTGAATTGGCTTGTAGATTTACCCGTTTTTTTGTATTAGAAAAAAATTGTAGGACTCACAAGTTTGACGGCTTTCGAATTATGCATATACTATATCTTCTTCTACAAAATATAGTTTATACATTAAGTCAGTTATCTTCATGCTTTTAGATATATTACATCAAAACTTAAGCCAAATTCATAGACAGATTGCATTACTCAACTTTAATAATCATTTATCGTTCTCTGAGATTAGCTAGATGGGAGTGAGGTGTGTCTTTCATTGCAACATTAAATGAGTAATGTCTTAATGCTGCTTATATCTCTCATTTTGAAGGTGATTAGGGCCGTAAAAGTCCACCTTGCCAATATTCTGATTGATCCTGGAACAATTTCAAGTTCTTTGTAATTTGTAGCCCTAGCGTATGCTGCAAATTAAAATTTTATGCTAGAGCATGTTTTATTTAACTAACTTTGCAAAAGCATAATATATATTGACATTCCAAAAACTATTGAGTTTTAAACATATTTAGTTGTGGTACTGTACCTTAAGAAGTACTGTATACTATATAGTCATTGAAATAATCCATTCATATATAGAAAATGAATACACTAAGAGTACATTAATACATTTCCCATAAAAATTCGTAATTGTGAGTACAGTCAGACTGTACAACCGTAACCGTAGTTCTATCAATTTAAAGAAATACTAGCACATAACTTGCAAAATTTATCAATAACCACAACTTGCAAAAACTTTAACAAACTTCATTATATATTCATAGCTCTTGTTTAAAAGCGAAAGGGTGGTTGATGTACCATAAATCCAAGTGAGAGCGTTTTGAGATGGTATTGCGACGTAATAATTAACACCACACCCATTCCATTCACAATTGTGTGCAACGGATGCTGCGGTCATCTTGGAGAAAGGAATCGAGATTTAAGATGTGTGTGCGCGTTGTTGGACGAGAAATGATGAGTGACGTCATAGTCTGACAGTACTATGATAGCAACTGTAGTAAAATTAGGACTTTAAATATTTGTGTTACTAAACTTATTATTTAAGAAACTAGAAGAAAAAGATGATAACGATTAATAAAAACAACATCGCGTTCTAATCTGGGGGCACGGAAGTGCCCCCGCAAGTCGAGCAAAAAAAAGCGGCACGGCCGTAACATCCTTTTCTCGAAGCAATTCGGGCTATTTTTGACACCCCTATAATTTCGTAGTGGATAAAACAAGAATCCTGGATTTTCAGCAACTAATCAGTCATTGTATAAACACGGTATATTTAAAATTTCAGTCAATTTGAACCAGTAGTTTAAGAATGACAACATGTTAAAATTTTGAATTTTGTCACTCACTGATTCACTGACTCACTGACTCACCGATCATCAAAAGTCTAAGGTACTTCTAGCAGACTTAGAAGCTTAAAATTTAGAATACAAATAGGGTTTGGTGTCTTAATCATGGGAAAAATTCTAAATTTTCTAATTTCGGTCAAGTTTTCTAAATACACTAACTGCAACAATAACTTTGTAATCCCATATAAATCTATAAGATTACAAGGTTACATTTGCAGTTAATGAATTAAATTATTATTTCTGTAGAAAATAAAATAAATAGGTGTAAATATGTATCTACTATATGAGACATAACGGGAGGGGGTATAGGGTGGGTAAGGGTGTTTAGCCCATGAAACTGAACAACATTCCCATAGGAAAATATGTTGAATTATGAAAAAAATACGGCTTTCCATACAAATTGGACTTATGTTTGCTCTATTCGCTCTACAAAAAGAAGTGAGATGCCATCAAAAACATTCTGTAAAAACCTCAAGTCTCGCCGTAAAAAGTTGTGAGATCTATATAATACCAAGTCGATTAATCTATTTAGTCTCTACTTAAAGGACCTTCTGTCTTAAGTTATTACGTATGTTATTATCATGCCAATTAAAAAAAAATACCTTTAAAACAAATAGATCGACTTGGTCATCGCAAGAAAACACAAATTCGCCATTAACATTTCAGGAGCATTAACTTTTCGTCGTGCTGTGTAGTGTGATACATACTAATAATCAAATCATGCGATGGCCAGGTCGGTCTATTTGTTTTAGAGGTATTTTTTTTAAATTGGCATGATAATAACATACGTAATAACTTAAGACAGAAGGTCCTTTAAGTAGAGACTAAATAGATTAATCGACTTGGTATTATATAGATCTCACAACTTTTTACGGCGAGACTTGAGGTTTTTACAGAATGTTTTTGATGGCATTCGACTTTATGTAAATCCAATGATTTGTGTGTCTTTAAAAAGAAACAATTTTTTTATTATCACTTTATTACATTGAAATTGATCTTCATAAAATGTATAAGTGTAATAAACACGACAGAAAAGAAATCATTTTGATTTATGTGTCTACACTACACCACTAAGTTTACGTGAATATACACACACGTTTTTTTTGATTGACGTCTCGTATTTAACAACGTTAACCAACCAACCTAGCTAGCATGCATCGGAACCACTCTGACCCGCCAAACTGATCCGCTCACCGTCCGTTATGTAAACTCTTTATATATTACTTATATCTCACACGCACACACACATACTCATACAACATACCGACCCACTAATACGTTGACTGTACTTCTAGAGCTGATTGTGATAAAACGAAGCTTCTGCCGGAGACGACGCCAATGTTGAAGAATTTTTCGAGACGTTCACAATATTTTTTCTGTTTGTTAATTTGTGTCAATCTGACAAAAGTTAATATTTTATTTTTTTGTGGAGTAGAGTAATTTCACAATGTAAATTAAGCCGAACGATTAGAAGCTAAGGTATATTGCTATACTAAGCTATAATTCAAGGTTAGTGTAGATTGCTTTCTATTAGCGAAATAGTTTAAAAGTTTTACTGAAACACCCATCGTATGCAATGGCAGCCTAATTTGCCCAGATGCAAGCATGCGTCAAGACAGCATGCTTTTCAGACCACGTCTTATTAAGGAACGCGTATCCACAAATCAAATGCAGCTTTTATGTTTACTATTTTGAAGTCATAGTAAACATTTCTTTACGTTTCCTAAAATATAACTATTAATTCTTCTTTTCAAGTAAACAGCACTTTACTTGTATATCAGAAACTAGTCTAATTTACCATCCATCGCTTGCAAACAACACCAGCTTTAAAATATATTCAACAAAATCCTTGAATTGTGACTTTGAAATCACCCGAAACGTAAAAAAGGAAATATAAGATGTTTAAAGGTTGCAGCCTAGATGATTTTGACCTACATTTTAATCACGTTGATACCATTTTAAGGTAGGCAGAATTACATATGTTTTTTAAGACATCTTATATTTGTAGGCTGTTGCCATTTGAAAGTTTAGCTAAAAAAGGAATGCCATCAAAAACATTCTGTAAAAACCTCAAGTCTCGCCGTAAAAAGTTGTGAGATCTATATAATACCAAGTCGATTAATCTATTTAGTCTCTACTTAAAGGACCTTCTGTCTTAAGTTATTACGTATGTTATTATCATGCCAATTTAAAAAAAATACCTCTAAAACAAATAGACCGACCTGGCCATCGCATGATTTGATTATTAGTATGTATCACACTACACAGCACGACGAGAAGTTAATGCTCCTGAAATGTTAATGGCGAATTTGTGTTTTCTTGCGATGACCAAGTCGATCTATTTGTTTTAAAGGTATTTTTTTTTTAAATTGGCATGATAATAACATACGTAATAACTTAAGACAGAAGGTCCTTTAAGTAGAGACTAAATAGATTAATCGACTTGGTATTATATAGATCTCACAACTTTTTACGGCGAGACTTGAGGTTTTTACAGAATGTTTTTGATGGCATCTCACTTCTTTTTGTAGAGCGAATAGAGCAAACATAAGTCCAATTTGTATGGAAAGCCGTATTTTTTTCATAATTCAACATATTTTCCTATGGGAATGTTGTTCAGTTTCATGGGCTAAACACCCTTACCCACCCTATACCCCCTCCCGTTATGTCTCATATAGTAGATACTTATTTACACCTATTTATTTTATTTTCTACAGAAATAATAATTTAATTCATTAACTGCAAATGTAACCTTGTAATCTTATACATTTATATGGGATTACAAAGTTATTGTTGCAGTTAGTGTATTTAGAAAACTTGACCGAAATTAGAAAATATTGAATTTTTCCCATGATTAAGACACTAAACCCTATTTGTATGCTAAATTTTAAGCTTCTAAGTCTGCTAGAAGTACCTTAGACTTTTGATGATCGGTGAGTCAGTGAGTCAGTGAATCAGTGAGTGACAAAATTCAAAATTTTAACAAGTTGTCATTCTTAAACTACTGGTTCAAATTGACTGAAATTTTAAATATACCGTGTTTATACAATGACTGATTACTTGCTGAAAATCCAGGCTTCTTGTTTTATCCACTACGAAATTATAGGGGTGTCAAAAATAGCCCGAATTGCTTCGAGAAAAGGATGTTACGGCCGTGCCACTTTTTTTTTTGCTCGACTTGCGGGGGCACTTCCGTGCCCCCAGATAATTTGGCGATGAGAATAGTTATAGTGGGTGACGCGCGGTTCTAATAGCGCATTGGTTCAGGAGTTAACTGTGCTTTAAGTGTTGTGGCATCGATTTGTATAGTTTAAACGAATTTAAAAATAGTCTGACTCGTTGTTACGTTTTCTGGGGTCCATATATGGCTTCAAGGCCTACGCCCTCCCTCATTACGGGAGGAGACGCTTGTCCAGCAGTGGGACATTAATGAGTTAAATTTATTTTACTCTATATTATTTCTCGTGTTGGGTTTGTGAGTAACTCTGTATTTATAAAATATTCTGCTCTTTAAGATTGATTCTTTAATTTAAACTATATTAGTGTTTGAAATTTGATTACATGTAAAAAGTGACATACCTACAAAATTAATGTTGTTTTCTTAATCATCTAAAAATTCAGTCCGAATTAATTAGTTAGATTAGTTAGAATGAAACATAATACTCAAGCACCTATTGTAGTCTGCACAAAAATACACAGATCGTGAACAGGTTATTTTTAGGAATTTAATTTACTAGTTCCTGTTTTATATTCTGTATTTAAGTTTTTTTTTTTTTTTTACATACAAACAACGGACACAAAGCACAACCAGACCCGAAACAATTATTTGTGGATCGCACAAATAATTGCTCCGTGTGGGAATCGAACCCACGACCTCCCGATGCAGTGGTATCGGCGTGGTGACCTAAACCACTGCGCCACGGAGGCAGTCAAGTGGCGTCTTACAATAGTTATCATTGTCTGTTGGTTCTGCTTCTACAATTAGTTTAAATAGTCCATATAGAAATGTTCAAGTAAAACTAAAACCAACCCATACTCTGCCAGCATGGTTGAATCAAGGCCTAACCCCCACCTCGTTTGAGAGAAGATCCTTGCCCAGGAGAGCGACAGCCAAATGTTAAAAATACTAAAACCTAAGACATCTATTTATCAAGTCAAAAATTTTAACCACTACGTTACATAGCTAATGCAGCGAAACGATTCTATCATAATGAGAATAAGAATTCGCATATTACGCGAGCATTTTAACATAAATCCTTTATGTCTGAAATCCATACAAATGCAAATATTATACAGAAATGATATCTAATGCAAAAAACAAGAAGAAATGCATATAAAATGCAGTTTCTAATAGGAAGTAGCATTTCGATGCAATAGTGAAAGAATTTAGTCTTACAAACTGGTTTGTAGACAGGACTGCTTGACTAATCATGTAAGTTGATCGTCGTATTGTGGCAATCGTTGGCTAATATATATCGTATTATTGGTATAAGAGTGCATAGTTGCAATTGTATGTTGGGAAAGAAGAATACTTTGGCACGGGCAGGCGAAAGATATTGATTTAATTTATTTTATAAAACATGACTGTTAACACCGGCGTTATAACCGAACTATTAGAAAAAAATCAAAAAATAAAGAGAAAAAATCAAAACAGCATTTTGCCCGACCTGAAAATTTATTCTCAGATCCCGTGATACAAGTCCCTTTTAATTGAAATTGCGTCTTTATGCCTTGAGCATCAAAATATTCGGTGCAACTGCCTTAAGTAAAGGTAGTAGTCGTAAACAAAAAGCTTTCAGGCAAATTTAGTCACTTTGATACCAGATTGGCATTCTACTCTACGTCACAAATCACGCGGTCGAAGTCGCGGGCAAAAGCTAGTTAGTTATAAAAAGGAGTACGAGTCATTCTCTAACCCCCAGTTTCTGAGTACATTTAGCGGTAGTTTATCTATTCAATAGCGTTTTTTTTATAAGATTAAACGCGATTGAATAGAAAAACTAGTTACCCACGTACGGTGACTATGGTGAAGTTTTGATTATGGTGACTATGGTGAAATTGGCCACATAGGTTAAGTTACACTTTTACTTAAAGCCATAAAAAGGGCTAACCTAAGAAATATTTTCATTGTCTTCACCATGATGCAACAAAAAATAACTCTAATCTCTTTCCAATGTATTGATATTACCGCCAACGACCTCCCACTTAAAATACACCTTATTGTCTACGCTATAGAGTTTATTATCACCTGTATCAATTCTGCAAGGTAAGTAATAATTTAGAAAGGTAATATTATATTGTAGATTTGTGATGGTATCTGTTTTTGATTTAATGTCAATTCGTTATTTATTGGTCGAGATATTTATTGTACTTGTTCAATGTTTGTGAATATTACGTCAGCTTTTGTGGGACTTTTTGATCTATGATTTGGATTGTGAGTTGTTATTTTATGATACGGTTGAGTTTATGAATGTTTAAGTTTTTGTAAAAAGATGATGATTAACAATAGTCTTAGTACTACATACGTCAGGTTTTTTCTGATTTCAGTGATATGTATCTACCTAAGTAAATATAAAATAGGTTAAAAAATCTCTTAAAATTCGTACGGTCTAATTACAGTTTATACCTGTTTTCTAAACTCAATACTGCAGGATACAGGTGTTTTTTTTTTTCAAAAAATGTTAAGTCATCCATTAAATATTTTATCTAAAGCTTAATAAGTTTTATGTAAAAGTGTTTTGTTTTAGATTTAGATCTCCACCATGATTTATCCTTTAGAATAGAACTAAGGACTAAAGGATAGACCATGATAGACAAATAAAGATCCGTTATCACTGCAGATATCCCATTTGAATCACAGTCCAACCCACGAGAGCTCTCTCAACAACACAAGACTGTCAGTTTACTAGTAAGTAGGTAAACGAACATACAGCCTTTAAATGAGTATCCATAATGACAGCTGTTGGTTCACAATCTTATGACACCTAAGCTTCCTACGACTTCTGTTAGTCCAGGAGTTCTCCTTTCACCGTTTCATCTAGATAATATTCACGTATTGTAACATTATAGGCAACCTTTACGTGATGTAATGCTTTTAGTGTGATCGTAAAGCACTGCGTGGTTTCTTATTGTAGGGTCACTATAAATATTGAATTTGAAAGATTTTTTTTGTGACTAGGTAAAGTTAATCAATTGCCGTCGTTGGTTAAATTTGACTATTAAGTTTAATATTATTAATTATGACTGCCTACGTGGCGCAGTGGTTTAGGATACCACGCCGCTACTAATGCGTAGGTCGTGGGTTTGATTCCCACACGGAACAATTATTTGTGCGAGCTACAAATAATTGCATCGAGTCTGGTTGTACTTTGAGTCCGTTGTTTGTATGATTGTCAAAGGAGATGTCTTTATGAAAAACAAAATGTGTTAAAGTCGATAGGTTTCTTTTATGTGGCGCTTACATCATGCTAGGAATATTCATATTATTACAAACTGACATTAAAACAAGTGTAAATATATGTGTAAGCACTTAAAGCCTAGCTTCTACATTACCAATATAATGATGTCATACATCGATGAAGTAAAGATAACGTTACGAACAACTTTGATTGATGGTTTTCTAATAAATATTAGATTGGATGCCGATATCATGACTTACGTATGAGAGAAATTATCTTTAAGTTTTACACAACTTACATTTATTGATGTTGAGACATTATCTACTTTAAAACTGTAGGTGGAATTAAAGTATCAAGACTTAGTGTTGCGACACATCTGCCGATCCTTCGGTGCCGAAGATTCGCCGACGAAAGATTCATCACTACTTTGAAAGTGACAAAATTTCAGATGTTGTGCCGTGGGTAACTTAAAAAACACAGTCAGCATATTAAGCTTAATGTTGCGAAGGTGTGTCTTGCACATGTGTTGCAATTTGAAATTGTTCTGAATTTATGATTTTGCCATACAACCAAGCTTGTTTTTGCCCATAGTTGTAAGTAGAAGTGTATCAAATCCACCCGCGTTTTACAGTGTTAGTCTGAGCAGGTTACCAGACCGAAAATTATTTCATGTGGGAATCAAACCCAC
Source organism: Anticarsia gemmatalis (assembly GCF_050436995.1). Classification (NCBI taxonomy): domain Eukaryota; kingdom Metazoa; phylum Arthropoda; class Insecta; order Lepidoptera; family Erebidae; genus Anticarsia; species Anticarsia gemmatalis. Next base: position 13,331,037 of record NC_134748.1, on the reverse strand, counting down.
AACCTCCCAACGGTAATGGCATGGCGACTACACTAACCAGTGCTTAACATAGACCGTCTCTTACAAGAAAATAAAAAGTTTTTAAACCACACGACGATCCCTGGAATAAGATATATCTCTCATAAAGCTAGTATCATATTGACTCTACACTCGCACAATCTCCAACAGCAAAGTTGCACCATATTAATAACAGATGTTCTTCAGCCAGTATTATAAAATCACGTAATTTCTAACAGTCACACCTTACGACCACTAATGCACTGATGAATAAGAGCAATCTTTGTAATATGTCTAAAACTGCAACAAGAAACTTAAGAAACTATTCTGTGTCATTTTCTTATTTTATACTTGCTGATCTTCTCACTCTTCACTTGCGTACAATACATAGATTCATCCAATATTTCATCAACTCACGGTATTTTTATTTTATTAAAAGGACTTTGTTTGGTTCAAAGTTAACCATATTCTCAAAATTCTTTCAGCGCTTTAGTCATTAGTAATAAACAGATACAGACAGAAAGACGGACTGACAGATACATTTTCTTTTTATAATACAAGTGTGGAAGTATGGATTCAAACTCATACTGTCTTACTACTGGGCAATGGTTTCCTCCAGGTTTGAGAAAGACGTAGTATCGACGAGGGAATAAGGTAGTAAGGCCTTTGTCTACTACACTGGCCAAGTCTTGGAACTTAACTTAAGCAGCAATAAGGTATCTTCAACTAATATGTTTCGTTTAAAACTAAAAACAATAATACCATATAATTTAGCATACAATTAAACAAATCCATAAAAGTTCCTACATTTTGCATACAGTTAAAATATCCATAACAATATCAATTACTTTCACCTTAAACTACATCTAATTCTATTCCGTTAAACTTTCACATAATCCCACCTACATACTCCTATAGTCTATTTATCCCAAGATTTATACATCACTATGGGTCAGCCGGTCAGTTCTGAGTCACTCTTACGCAATTCCTTCCTACTAGTGAGGGGACCATTGATAATCGATTAAATTTAATCGATTCGTATTTGTGCGGCTAAATGCGTACGCAATTTGTTGATATACGTTTTTTATGTTTGTGGTCATGTGACTAGATAGATCTACTTTTTTAGATTAGGCATTTTTGTTATGTAAAAAGAGTTTGGTATGGCCGTTGATTGGTTATTTGTAAATTATTTTACGTCTAGACTCAGAAACACATACTATAAAATTATCCAGAATTATGTCGTTTGTCAGTTTGTCTTGGTAGTGGTCATAATGTTGGCCCGTAGGCCTATTGCTATAATGGTCTTTTCAATCCAAGCTCAGCAGAGCTTGTACTAATACATAACTGACCGGACAGTGTCAGGGTTGCCCCATTTATTTTAATATGTTCATTTATAATTTCTTATTAAATGTTTAATCGTTACGATTACTTTACCTATATAAGTCGTAATTGGTTCATAATTAAAGCTACTTTTCGTCTTGAACAGCCGCTAAAATCCAAGTATTTATTTTGAAGCAGACGATATTACAGTCACTACACTAAAATGTTATAAAACAGCATTTATTTTGTTATCTCTCTGCCCACTTTATGTTCTATAGTGATCAATCTGAAAACAATAAGTTCTTATACTCGTTTACGCCTACATTTCCCTCTATAAGTAATCGTACTATACTTACTCGGATTCATTCAATTCAATCGCACTGAGTAACTCTTACGCAAGTTATTGTAGTGATAGAAGTATATCGACAAAAATAAAAAAATATTTTTAAATTTGTTAAAATATTTCGTATTTGGTTTCTAAGGCTAAGTATATAATATAGCAGTCAGAGCATTAAAATAAAGGCGTATTTTTCCTATTAACTTAAATTTTTTTATTGATACATAGTTGCCAAAAATTCCCCGTTTTTGTGAATGTACTTTTTTACTAAACAAAGCAAAGCTAGTAGACGATTCAATTATTTTATAATAATATTCAAACTATAAAAATAAACGTCCTTACCTACTATTTACATTATTAACTTTAATCCCGCTGTTACAAGTAATAAGACAAGACTTCAATAACAGTTACATAATTATATTCCTGTTAAAGAATAAATATCAATCACATATAAACTTAAGTACATAATAAAGCATTTAATTTCCACCATTAAATGCTATCACGCCTATTACAAATCGCATTTTAAACGTGCACTCGGGACTAATAGCAAGAACTTCATACATATCTTAACAATAAACTATGGTTTAGTAATAAAATGAGTTTTGTTGTGACTGTATTTGGACAGAAGGGTATAGTGTATGCAATTATTGAAGTAATGTTTATCGTTTTATTGTAAGTGCGTGTGACATAGAATTGAAGTGTTGATCAATTGTAGGGCCGTTATGTAAGAGTACTTCTTTATGATATAGGTCGTCGAGGTAATGAATGGTTTTAGAGACTAATAAAACGATGCTCCTGGCTTCCATTGGAGCATACCGATTGTGCAAAACTGTTTTTATAGTGTTCAATTGTATGTAATACACATGTACTCTTTCTGTTCCCTAACTCTCATGACCAATAAGCAGTCAGGCGCTAGACGGTTTACCATATTATACAAAAGCTGAGTAGGAAATAATTAGATAGATAGATTTATGATTATTGTTTCAATAACGCTATAAAGTTAGTACTCAGACCAATTCATCAAAATTGGGTATTTTTTTGCAAAATGCAGTAATACTTTGTTTTATATTTTAACCCATTTCAGTGTCACACTGCTGAGCAAAAGGCCTAAATAATATTAATTGGTGAACAAAAAAATGCGAAAATTCTATGTTCTATCAAACTAAAGAAGTATCAAATTTTCTATGCAAAGGTTTTACGAAAATACTTGAATCTTTTTTTCGAAAATCTACATCGACATATTCTCATCTCTATCAAACTATAACATCTTTTACAGTATGTAGGTATTGTTAAATGCTGTAATCGTAGCCCTATTCAATTACATGGAGTTTTATAGATCACTGGTTTACATATTTATTTGTTTATATTTGGACAATGACCCTGGGTTTCCAGATTTAAACGCATAGGGGGATCGATTCCCACACGGAACAATTATTAGCTTTTTCGATCCAAAAATAGTTTGTGTCCGTTGTTTGTATGTTTGTTAAAGTCCCCGCGACACAAGAGCAATTCTTAGTGCCGGAGTTGTAAAAAAAAAGACTTGAATCAATTAAAATTATCAGTTAACACAAATATCAGTTAATTGTTCTGTAGGTTATTCAAAACCTCACAGTTTACAGTTGCAGTATCGTAATTACTATCTTAGTAGTTTCCATTACATTTGTATTTTTCCATTACCATTTCAGAATTATTCAATACTGTTGCTGATACAGAGGTTTACATCCTGTAATCAATCCCGCAACCTTTCGATCACTACTCTATTGCAAACTAAGATAGTTGATAGTTCACAAACCTGTCGTTTGAAATCAATCGCTGATATACGGTTACTTTATGAGAACGGAGATTGTCTAATACTAAGCAATTGTAAGATTATTGGTTCGAATTCCGGTCTAATCCAAGAAATGAAGCAAGAATTACTTATATTAATTAGTTAGTCTATGTTTTTAGACCGGTATCCTACATTCGGCACTATCAAATGTCGAAAATTTGGCACTTAATATGTTTTCGAAATATTTGTTCCATCAGTCATAACTTTTTAACTTTTGTGTTGCATGCTTATTTTATAATAGAATACGGGCTTAACGAGAACACGCATTTTGCCTTAGAATGCATAATATATTGGCGCAGGTATATATGTATTTTGCCAACATTCTTGTTAAGTCATATATGTATTATTATTTATACAAATATTTGTTCTTTATTGAAGCAGTGGTCCCAGAGCCTGCGGTATCAAAATACAAAGTCAAACGTTTTGTACATCATCTACCTTTAGTACTGCCCTGTATAAACCTTTTGCCTTTCCATTTTTCAAAGAACGGTCCGGGAACTGTTGAAAAATTTTGCTATAGATAAGTATAACGCGGAAAACCTAAGTATTCTGAATGATAAACATACTTATGTAAATGTGTTGCAAAGTTAAGTAGGTATAACCATCAAATATGTTTAACAAAGCGGTCAATCATTTAGTTCCTGTTTATGTAAATTGAGTAATTACATTATACTCAGTGGGTTTTCTCGGTTTGTGATTTACATGCCCTACTTGTTTACGAAGAAAACATGTTAGGTACAGTAGTACGTACGTCATAATAAGGCTTGTGATGAATTTGTTTTGGTAATCGTATGTAGATAAAATCATTCCCTAAAGGTAAACCCTTTAGGGAATAATTTTAAACATAGTAATGGTCAACTTAAAATGTTATGGTTTTTGTCTCCTGCAGTAAATGGCTATTTAATGGGTAAGCCACGTCAAAGGCCTTCGGGTGGCTTGAACAACTTCCACACTAGGTTATCCACTAACCATACGATAAGAAGAAAATGGGTAAGTTGCTTCAAGAAGAGTATTAGAAAATATTTTGGTATTAAGCCGATTAACATCTTGTCACATGTACATAATTACCTAATATTACTAACTAACGTGACAGTGCATTTGTAAGAATTTGCGATACAGTTGTTGTCACCCAGTGCTTGTTTTGCGTTGAATCTATATATTAGTGTGACTTATATTTTTTTAACCCATTATTGTCCCACTGCAGGGCAAGGGTCTCCTCCTAAACAAAGGGGAGGGGTTAGGCCTTGAGTCCACCACGCTGGCCAATTACTTGCTCTAACGGTGCCTTATATTATATAGCATTTTATGAGATTGGTATAATAATATAACGAAAGTGTTAGCCAAACTAATTGATTTAAAAGTCTACAAGCACTAACAGGTTTCAATTGGCAAAACTGTCAGTGTAATAATGACTAAACTTTCTAATTAATTCACTGAAAGTGTTTTACAATCGTATGTTATGAGTAGGATGCGTTGGTCAATAGTATTGCGAATAATCCGAACGTCAAATCTTTCGGTAATATGGTCAATGCATCATATACTAAAAATGCGTAATCGATGTATTTCAAATTGGCTTCTAAAACTTTTTGATTACCAAACTTTTTCAAATCGATTGAATATTTTTTTGATTTAGTTTTTACCTCCTGTGGTTGAGAATATGATGAATCTAAAAGTGTATATCTATAGTCGTTTTATAACGAATATCACAGCCAAGCCGGCATTTTTTTGGGAATTGCTTGGTTATTCGAAGCAACTTGGTAAAAATAATCATGTCTTAATTTAACGATGAAGGAAACCACTGTATTTGAAGCTTTGCCTACCAACCTGTGCTTGAAAAGCGCGGTGAACGGTCTTAGCAATTCCTCATACCCGTAGAAAAACTTAGATTTGGGTAACTTTTTATTTAACCGTATAGCGGTGTCCCTTTCTTACTCTGGCAGGAGAGCACAGTTCGTAAATTCACTATATCCACTATTAACCCGTAGAATACCGAAACGCAAATCAACGCAAAAGAGTAATAAAATTTGTATTGTTTATATGATATTCTGGAGGACCTCGTCAAAGATAGGCCGACGTGTAGGAATAGTACTTCTTTAAAGAAAGATTGACCACATCTTTAATTTTGGTACAAATGGCCAAAAAGAACGAAAGAGTGTCTGTTATAGCGGCAGTCAATAAGGCCTATAGCCATAAGGTGTAAATAAACATCATTGTTTATATCAAGTGACCAGTGATGCAAGTGTTGCGTCCGACATAACCCCCTCAGTTCAAATGGCTTGTGCAACGTGCCGTATGTGAAGTTAACTAGATCAAGTTATGTAATGAGATTATAATACCATGAGGGTTAAGTGATGAGAGGTAGCGGTAGCGATAAGCGTAGAGCTTATGACTAGTGACGCTAATTTGTTAAAAGATTAAGCATCAGGGATTGAAAGATAGCGGTGAATGGAAATGAGAAATTGAAACTTTGATTACCTCGTAATCTAAAAGGCTTTTTTTCGTAATAATAATGAGTTACATCATTTATTAAAAACAAAATTATTACAACTTGATAAAAAATAAGTATTTTATGAGAACACTCAATTCAGTTACAGAGATTAGAGAGAGTGTTCAGGCTAGGGATTTTGCAAATGTTCATGGGAAAAACTGAGTGATTAGTGTTCGTGCTTTTATGTGCACTTAAAATGAGAGGTTGATTGCTAATTCAAAGTTTAACCATTATATTTTTTAGTAAACTTTTACGTCATTTTTTAAAATCGCTTCCGCTTACAGCTTGTACCTGTCAAATTGTCGACAATTTTTCGTACGTGACGCGTCAGCCTGTGCCATTGGCCTACAATGCGCTATGACTTTGTTTTTAACAGAATTCTAATGATACTTTTATGGTAATTTCTAAGTGTATTACACCTTACACTATCAAACTATGTTGTAGATGTGTCAACATGGATTATGATAATCTTGTTACATTATAACGCCCCCTCTTTACTAAGGGGCTTGGCAGAGACTGCGCAAGCGCGTAATGTTTATAAAGAGTGGATTCGTTTTGTAGGTATTTACTTTAGTGAAAGATCAGTAAACAATTTCTCTTATCTAGGTATTGAACAGCATTTAATTGACTTTTGCGGTATTTAACATAATGACTGGCTACTCATCATCAGCTAATAAATTCGATTTTGAAAACGTAGCCAAGAATCTTCTGTTAGGGATGTATTGAATTTGAACGATAACATTCCGCAGGTGTGTCGCTATTACTATTATTAGCCCATACGGTCCTATTGCAGGGTAAAAGCTCCCTTTTCACCTATCTCTGTCTAGAGCTATGTGATGCCAACTTTTAGTATGAAAGTCTAACTCATCTCGCCATCTCTTTCTGGGATTTTCGCCTTGTCTCTTCCTGTCAACTGGGACCACTCAGTGGTGGTTTCTGCCCAGCGATCCGACATGCGCCAGATGAGACCGGCCCAGTTCCATTTTAATTTCGCAGCTGAGTGGTCAACATCAAGAGGTAGTCTGTCTAGAGCACCCATTCGAATAGCACCTAGACTAAAAGCACCTAGCCTATTTCACGAAGGGCGCCCGTCAATATAATTATGTGGCAGGTCCTATTCGAACGGTTGCTCTAGATGGACTACCTTAACATCAGAAATTTGTGTCTTTGTCACTATACTATGTCATAATGTATTGTCGGACAGCCGCGACATTACATCTACTACAAGGTAGCATCTGTAACTATGAACAACACTGTAGTAGTAGCTTCACAATCTTAATACCTACTTACTTATTAGATCAAGACACGCCATACGACGTCATAATTGACCGACTTGAATAACTAGTCTGCGCCCGCGGCGTTGTTTGTCTTGCGTACTGGTTTGATGGTATAGAGATATTTCCCTTGAGCGGTGATAGAGTAGTCTTACAACGCATCGTGATTTCGGTTCCTGTTTGAAATAAATATTTGTATGTTTATCATACAGTTGATTCGGGTCTGGTGATTCTTATTGATATTCCTGATAAGGTTCACAGTACTTCTGTCACTGTCCGTCATCGTATTTTTTTTCATACATCAGATAGTTATTTTTAACAGCCAATTAAGAAAAATTAAAACGTGTAACTATTTAAAATTTCAAGAACAATATCTTCTATTATTAACGTTTTATGACGTCGCTTGAGATAATCACAGAAGAAGATTGAGATCGATTGGAGCTACTCTATTAATGTCCTGGCCGATATTTGGCTATGGCGGCCAGTTTCATTGAAACCAGCCAATTGTGTATGATTTTGTTTATAGTATCCAAGCATATGCACAATACACAGCTACACTCTCTATTCCCTCACTCTCATAGCCCGGTGGGACGGAACTCTTGTATGAACAATATTAGTAGTTATCTACTCTTCTGATTCTTGTCTAAAATAACGATTTATAGTACGTAGGTATGCCTCTCATCTCACAACTCGATCACCTCAATAGCTAACAAAACAAATTCCAGTGATTATTTACTTACTTTCACCGAACGCTCTGATGACCATTATAACATGTTGAAATAATTTCTGTTCTTTTAACATCGAAGTGATGAAATATTATTGAGTAACACAAATCCTTTGATGCAAGGTTAGATTATTGTCTGGTGTTTATTTGTTTGTTATAATTGGTTATTTGTGTAATCGTTGTGACTGTTTTGTTTTGGGTTCGATTATCAAGTGAGTATCATTCAAGCAGATTGTAAACCGTATATCTACTTGCAATACCGACGGTCAGTAGATTAATGATCAAATTAATAATTTAGTACATCGCTGTTTTACTACTGGCGAAGAGTCTTACCCTGGAATGAAGGAAGGATTTGGTCTTGAGTACATCACGCTGGTTAATAACGGACTGGCAATGAATGAGGCAGGGGAAGTTTGTAAAGATCGTAGTCCAAGTGGCGTTCTTTGGTCTTTACCTACCCTTATGGAAAAAGGCGTAATAACAATAATATGTATGTATGTATTAAAATACGTGACACACGTATCCGTAAAATAGATATAACTAAATTTTTTAGTAAATTCCGAATACATAACTAGAAATGTATATAACTAAGGCTAACATTAAAATAATATACCTAGATCATTGCTTAAACTCGAATTAGTAAAATATGTGCCGAAATAAAAGCAAGGCTATTGAGCTAGTTATCTATTTTTAATAAGTTTTGTTGATAATTGGACAAGAATTTGATAAAGATCTTTTTGTTGTTTCAATGACTGAAATAGTAGTTAAAACCAGTTGCAATCAGAATCTCCGTACAATTGCTAAGATGAAGCAATCTTGTGGTCACTCTATAACTCTGAATGGTATAAGACTTGATTGGTTTTGCACTGGAAAGATGAAACTTGATTTAAAAGTAGCCCGAAAAGTTACTACGTAAATACTCTTAATATCTTCTCTTTACGATCAGTGGGTTTTCACTAGATGGGTGACCGAATAGTGGTATCTGAACTGGATGTCTCCGTACTTCGGAGAGCAAAAGCAAAAGTCGGTCCTGGTTGTTGCCTGTTATGATAATCTTCGTTGAGTCATGTCAAAGGTCTCGGATGGCTTGAACAACGTTGACACTAGTGGTAGGTTAACCACTAACCACTAAAAAATATATTAAAAACTGATCCTTGTTAAATAAAATTGTAAGTAACCAGAGTAACTCCCTCCATCAAAATTTACATTTGCTATGAAAATTGTAGGACGTGAACTTTTCGTCATAGTGGTTGCTATGGCTAAAATCTATTGTGAGAGAGTATTAATAGTCATAAAGCGTGGTCTTTATTATTTGTAGTATAGGTGTTCTTTCTAAAGATATAGTTTCATAATTGTACTTGAGAGCGTAAATAGAAGGTGATCAAGTAATAGTTCCTAATACCTAACCCAGTTATAACAGTAACCAAAAAAGTAAATGGTAGTAAAAATAATGAAGCGAATAAGACTTAAAAAACTATACCCTGGAATTATAAACCAATACTAAAATTTCTCAATGATTATGTATTAGAATCTTCAAATCCTTGCAACAAAATTATCTAATTAATACTTATGCAATGCGACATGAATCAACAAATTAATTAGAAAACGATTTTAAAGTAATAAGATACACATTCTCAATATTTATGTAATAAGCGAGATTGTATTAGAAATTATCTAATAATTCTGCAATAACATGCATTTTGAGAGTATTAATAGATTGCAAATATATTAATGAATATTTAAACCATGTTTTGAGAATATTTGAAACTTAAATGACAGAGAAGTAGACAGGTTAGCTGTTTGTCTGTTTGTTTTCACAACTAAACCGTTGGTTGATGAATTATATCCCTCAAAGGGATGCTTTTAGAAATAAAGATAAAAACATTAATTTCCGTCCATATTTACAATATTTTTAAAACAATGATAGCCACACTAGGCATTGCCTGTATCGTGGTATTAATGCATTTGATTACCAAATAGGACTCAATATATAAATATACTGCTTAAATCTACTCATAAGTACCTATACAAGATGATTAAAAAAATATTAAATTGGAAAAAAAATATGCAATAAAAGTAAAATAAAAAGAACTAGGAATTCAGAAAAATATAGGGAATTAAATCGGCACAACTTTGGCATCATTTTATTGTATTGATTCCTAATATGTATCAAAATAAAATGAAAACAATATCAATATATCTACCTTGATAGCTTGCATTGCTTTTTAATACGTTCTTAATAAGAATATATTAGGAATAGAACGTAGAATAGAATATTATTCTGTAAAAGTTGATTATAAAATATGAAACTTGAGCTTGAGTTTTCGATGACACAATAATGACGCTAATTTATTGCTATCTTTACTACATTTGCAGGTAATATATTCAAAATATACCAACTAATTATAAATTATTTAGTCTCAAATAAAAGTATTTAATATATGTTGCCAAAGCTTCTGTTACGTTTAGAAAGTGTCTGTACAAAATGTCAGAGGTCAGGATATAGAACTAGAAATACAAAAAACAAAACGAGTTTAGTTCAAAATTGTACGCGAGCGCATTATGTAAACTATATACGGTTTGTATAGAGCTGTTAATACCGCATATTTTATTATAGAAAATAAATTGTTATATTAAAATTCCTTTAACTGAATAAAACTAGTAATTGTCAATTTCCAAAAAACATTCAGGTTCAGAAATAGAAAATATGTAGTTGAATAGAAAAGTTTGAAGTTACATGAAATTTCTGAAATACATACTAAAAGTATTCTTAAATAACAAATCCTGATACTGCGTACCGTCAAAATGTTGCGACAAGAGTATGAGATTGAAATGTATAAATATTGTAGAATTTTTGTAGATATAGTCTTATAACAAAGAGTAGTACAATGTAAGAGAGCCAATCAATTCATTTAAACACACCAAAATCAACTATCGTCACACCACACACAGCTTCACAAAGATCTTAAAACACTAACAAGTAACACAGTCCAGTGAAAGTAAAAAAATATAATTTTATAAAAAAAACCACAACATCAAATAATTCGCGTCATAATGATGGACCATGTTCGTTATTTTGACCTTTACGTCAACTTGTGTAGCCTTATACGTCAAATTTGACGTCTCATGTCAAAGAATTAATATTTTTTGTACATTACCTTATTAGAGGAAGGTTATGATAGTAGGTTGTATATTTGCATAGGTGTTAGGTAGTTAACGAATCTGAAGTCTCATATTACTATCACTTTTAGACATTTACTTCTTTATAAATAATTTTGATGTATATATTTTTTAACCCACCGTGTCCCAATGTCGGATAAAGGTCGTCCCTAAGCTTCTCCACCGGTCTCTTCCGTCAGCCCTTTCCTACTAACCATATAGAGAGATAGTCAAGCCAACGTTTTCTCCGTCTACCTAAATCGTTTCAGTTACATGTTTATTTTATAATATTAAACGAAGTACTGATTTGACGCAAACATACAATTTACCTTGGATTGCTCGACGTTTCGGCACAGGCCATGATTGCGATCTGCTCAAGCTCTGCATGCACAATTAATAATATTTGTTATGAGAGAGTCCATATCCTGACTAAGGGTAATTAAATAAGGTGGTAAGTAAGAACTGATGGACCTAATTAGGCAGAAAAAATCCTTTTACTAAAACGAATTATCTTTTAACATATTAGTAACCAATCCTACTTTAATGTTTATAATAATCATAATTATTATAACATATATACATACATATGTTAACATAAATGTTTCATAACATAGTCCTGCCCACAACAAGCAATTGATCATAACCGAATATAAAATTATATTTTTACCGTCCATTTGCAATAAGATAAATGCTCTTTTCACGGGTGACTAACAGAAAAGGTCACGTCATTACTAATTAAAAGATACACAGTAACTGTTAAGAAATCATACAGATAATTAGATATTTATTTTAATATTAATTTACTATTCGAATAGGTACTTATTCTGATTATTGATTGCACTTACCAATGGAATATTTTTTCAAGTTAAGAAAGCTTGTCAGATTCGCACTGTAGAACGATGGGTTTATTTGACCTGAAAGTCATATAGCTGCTTTTTAACCCTGTTAAGGTAAAAGAAAATGTCATTAAATGAGCACTTATTAACTCTTATGTTTAACAATAATATGATTATTGAACACAAAGTGTATCACAATATCAGATGATCTAAAATGAATCTTCTAATCGGAATAAAAAAAGAACAATAATACAGATGAACTTTACAATCATTATATTATTGAGTCAATTCTTACTATTATCAAATATGCATACTGCATAACTAATGGCTTTGCAAACTACTTATGTCAAAAACAAAAAGTAAAAAAAACAGAACACACAAATTTCAATCGTAATTAAAAAGTAAAACAATCAAGAGCCTAACACTCCAAGCGAGCCCATAAACTGTAAACTGATACACTTCTTCACTGTCTATTTAACATGAAACTTTACTCAACTACACAACAGAGTGAATCTCAACCCAAAACTTGTGCGACATAAACAATTCTTGAACTTTTCGAGCCATGATCATACCATTAAATCAAATCCCGCAGGCTCAACTAGATTCCGACAAAGATATGACATAGTAAACACACCCTGTACCTACCTGATCCCAAAATTCACATACAAAGTTATGGAATTAGTCATAAAATGGATTCGTGACTCAAATATCTAACCTATGCATTGTGTACGCGAGTATACATTCATATCTTAATAACTAACACACGCGAAATTCTACCTTATATGTCGAACTTTAAAGTTCATTGTTGTTTGTTGGCTTACTGGAGTTAGTATGTTTTGTTTGTTTAGATAATAAACGATGCCAGTTGACATTCGATAGAGGGCGTAGTGTGACGTCATTAAATCAGTACGGCAACAAAATTTAGGGCTTAAAGGGGCTTACGATAGGGAGGAGGTGCGTTTACCATCAACGTTTGACTGTTGGGGGGTTGAGTCAAATCGTCGCTTCGGCATGTATGTGCTTGCGAAAAATATTTGTAGTAATGCTAAGAAGGACTTGGCATATTTTTTTGTTTTGCTATATTTGTAAAATTTCGGGTGTGAAAAATAGTGTAGGGCTATATAGAGACAAGATAAAAACAATTTTACTAAAGAACACCCACTGGGTTAGCTGTCTAAATGGCATGCCAAAAAGTTTCATTAATACTTTCTTTCACATGCCAAGGACTTATATTTTCTTCCCATAAATTTATATCCATACCTTCTAAGCTACAATTGTATACACCATGAATAACAACAAGTAGCTTTAATCCTTATAATTAGTTTACATTACATTTTCAATCTCCAATTCACTGATCACCAACAAACAAATTCATCTGCTCAATCAAAAACATTTTACATTTCAAATACTTTTAAAACAGGCAACAGTAAAAACTTAATAAGAGTCAGTAGCATTATTTTTTAAACTGATAGACACAGATTTCTTTGAAAAAGGGAGGCATTGCTAATTTGATTACCGGTTCAAACGGCCGTCACGCACAACGCTCCTTTGATCGGCAAAAATACAGATATGTGGCGTGCTCTGCCTTATATCGTAGTACAAGGAATGGGAGACAGCGATTTTGCATTAAGAATTGTAATGTTATTTAAGTATGAAAAAAAAATAGTGTTGCCTGTAGATAATTCCTATTGAATATTAATTTTAGTCGAAGCATGATTTTCGCCGACGATATAGCTACATCAGCAACTGCTTCAACAACACACACGTAACTCTGCCTTTGTCTCTGTAAAAGAAAAAGAAAGTTAATTATGAAACATTAAAAATAAAAAACTTTCAGTAAAATATACACATATATAGTAATACCACGAATCAAAATAAAATGTATTACTTATCAATTCTTTCACGTTCGGAAAGTGTTTAAAAACTTTCTCACAGTGAAAATCTAGCCCGATCACCTATTAATCGCTCTCGCTTTAGTTTATGACTTGTAGTACCAACGGATAGTGCCCGAGGCGTATCGTTCCCCGCTTTAGCTAATGAGATGTCAGTACAATCATTTGTGCTTTAACCTTACGCCAATGAGGTTTTTGGCCTTTCATTTTGCCCGCCTTTAATTCAGCCATTAATTAATTTAAGACGCACAGTGTGTCGAATACATACACTTAAGGAAAAAATGGACCAAGGTGTTCTACGTTGTTTGTGGTAAAATGATTTTTGTTTACATTGTCAACTTGTTTTGCAGTTGCCGGAAGTTTTTACGGTCCATTTTTGGACAGTATTGGGCTTAATATCGAGTTTTTATTAATGCAATCAGGGTATAATTTTGAGTAATAAACTGGTTAAGAATAACATTGATTGACCTGTCGAACCAAAAAAGGTAGTCGCAATGACCTAGGATGGTACGTAAGCATTACTATTTTTACAAGCACCAATGAAATTAATTGATTACTTTTTTGTTAATTTTATTGATTGATTGATTAATAAAAGCCACTGGAAATGACATTTTAGACACTTCGTAAATCAAGGTTAACAGTTCCTGCATATTTATTTTACCATGCAAAATTGCACGCTCTACAATTATTATTGCAATATTGAAACCAAAAGTTCAATCCAAAAAGCAGTTTAAATATGGCATTGGTATTTATTTACACTTCTTAAATTTAAAAGTGAACGAGCATCCTTCAGAAAAGCCACAGACATAATGCGCAATCAATTGAATTTTTATCATAATAATGTATTGAAATAATCTCTTTGCAACTAGGTGGTCTTAGGCAATAGATCTTAGTTCTTTTTAGAGAATGGAATATGATTGTACCAAGGCGAGTGAGTTAGAAACAACGCATTGGTTTAAAAGCAACAACTGCAAGTGTTATCTCACATTTCATTTGCTATTCTCCAAGAACTTAGAGAAACTTTAGGTTTACTAAGTGATCGATTAGTGATTATAACATAATGAAGTAAACTACTCAGTCTTCGATTCGAAAGCCATAATATTTTTTGCACGAATTTAAAAGTCTTTTAGCATGAAATTGCAGAAAATGCGTGACATCGCAAACTTAAATATGAACAATAATAGTTTAGAAATAAATATTTTATTTTTTTCTAAAACAAGAACCAGTTGAACCACTGTGCAGATTGAAATAATCATTTAAAGGAAATAGTGTAATGCGTGATTACGATATTAATACACATCTAATATCGTTTGGCACAGTTCGGTGGTCTTATTGATGAAATTTCAATTAGGAAATTTCATCAACATATGTACATGTTTACAACACTTTTGGAATTTCGAATATAGGAAATAAATTGCACATAAAAAATTGCTCTACATTCTTACAAAACCGGTTTATTTGAACTCATTACTGTCTCATTGCTGGGCAAGGGTCTCTTCCCGATCGAAGTGGTTAGGCCTTAGGCCCACCACGCTGGCCAAGTGCGGGTTTGGGACCAAAAACAGTCATAAAATAAAAAATATATATATTTTGACTACTTAGTTAAATCATTTTAATTACGTCACAATCAGGATAAACTATAATTGCTCGAAAAAACCTGACATGCGAATAATTTAGCTTACAAAACTCACAAAGAACATACGAAAATAACATAGAAAACACAGAAAAACAAACACCCAATTAATGAAAAGAAACTATGGCAAAGGCCCAGTGCGCCGAAACACTCGCACACAAGACAAAATCAACAAAAAGCAAAATTCCAATTACGCATAAGCTTTAACATTTCAAAGCGGCTGTCCGTATCACAGCAAAGACCTAGGCCAGTGGTTCTTAATCTATTGGTCATTGGAAATAAATGTATAAGTACACAATTTAATTGTTTGTTTAATGCATGATGTTTTTTTACAAATAGTCCAATTTTTTGTAAAATGTAAACAGCAACTTACTTATTTATTAAATAAACTTGGGAGGGTTTAACAATTTTTGGATACATTTCCATTATTGTGTAGATTATGACGGCCAGAAATACGAAGCGTGGCAATGTATTAAACAAAAAATAATAGTAATAAATTAGATATAATATATGTTAAGTTATTACTAGATACGATTTGTACAGACCTATTTTTTTATGCGAGAGCTTTATCAATTTCAAACAGATATTCCAAGTTTGTTAATGCATTATCAGCTTTATGTTCGGACCTTGCAGCGTGATCTATCAAAACAATAATGACTAAGTGATTTCTAATAACAAAAAGCTTAAGAACCACTGACCTAGACGATCCCATTCTCCTCGCATTATGTGACTAATTGAATAAAAAAGTAAATCTTTATAACAAAAGGTTATACGGATGCTGAGTTTATCTCACAATGCCTCAGGTGGTACGGGTAATTATTATTTTACTTTGTACCGTACGTTTTATTTCATTTCTGTGTTCTTTTGTACGCTACTGGTATTGTCTTTAACATAAATTCTAATCGTCATTTGTTAGATCTGAGGTCGCTCCTTTATGAATTTTAGTTATTTTTGTTTTGTTACAAAATGTGTCAGTGCCGTTGTTTTGTAATTTTGCTGGTTTTTTACAAAGGTATGTCTGATTTATAGTTTTTAGTTATTTAGAATGTTAAATTGGTTGCATTTGGATGTCATGTTTATTAATAAACTGCAAAGCGCATAAACAATTAATAGATAAAAAGTTTACATAAGTTTTTTTATTTGAAGTATCGTCTTACCGTGATTCTGGGTGACTTCTCCGTGTTAAATACTTATAATTAATATACATTTAATTATTATATCATTTGTGATCGAAACTTCATTCAAGACAACCAATGACAATTTTTTTTTCCAAAAACGAAATTCTGTCTCACTGGGCAATTTTAACCACGAAAATTAAATCAAACCACAATTTCATATACCCAAACACTACAAAAAAAAACAATAGCACCCTCAAACTAGCCCTCAAAGATAGATAGGGTGGTACAGGTGATGTAGTCCCAACTGGTCCCAATGTCCCGTATCCCGTGGTCCCGGGGCGATTTGTCCCGGGGCAATAGTCAAGCGCGTGCCCGTGACGTGTCACGCTTATTAAGCCTATTAATTCCTGTGTGTTGTTCATCCGCGGATTATTATTTTTTGAGATCAAAGGGACGAAAACTATATTTGATTTTGCTTTGTCTGATTTTCGGATGTAATTGATTCGCTGGTTTGTGTGACGGTCTTTTTGAGCAGCATTTTTTTCATGTTATTGAGAAATATATATTATCATTTATGTAGTGTCTTTTTCTGATTATGACAGGGAGTCTTCGATAAAAGTGGATTAAAATTATTATAATATAGTTATATAAAAATAGAATAAGTTTCGATTGTATTAATTTGGTTTTGTCCATCATCAAGTTATATAAGTTATATAGTTTTTAACGTAAGAGGATAAAACATCAGATAGTAAAAGAGGTATCGTAGATTTGCATTTTACCCAAAACAATTTGCATTTGCTATTTACAATCGAAATAATAATTAGTAAAAAATTACGTCAACACTAAAATTATACCAATTACGTCACCCCATTAATCACAAAACAAAAATATGTAGCAACCGATAATCAAATCCAAAACGTTTCAGCCTTCACTCATCAGACAACGTTTCATCACTAAACACACTGGAAATGCAATTTCTTTGTTCTGTTCTATAAATATTGAAATCGTGAGAATATAACACAAAGGGCTTACTAATATTTATTCCTTACATTGAACTTCGAATAATATATTATAGTGTGAGAAATATGATATTTTGTTTAGAATATTGTGTAGTGTTGACCGTGTTAAGTGATCATCATTTATACCGGGTGTAATAGGTTCCTAAAATGATCTAAATTTATATATGCGTCAATATAAAATATGAGATGCCTGAAAATGTTGAGTTATTTTTTGTTAGTGCCATGTACAAATAAATACGTATTTCCAAAGAAAAATATATGTCGCGTAATTTCAACCCGTACGTGGACTCAAGACTTGACCCCTCCCTCTTTCTAAGAGGAAATTTCAGGAATTATCAGTAAAAAAAGTCGTCATACGTCTCGATTACCTTGACTTAACAGCATACAAATAATACTAGAACTCTTTATTATAGTTTACAAATTGACAAATGAAACTATTCTTATTTCCACATCCTATAAAACACTTAAAATTACATACCAATCGGAATTCAACCGCAGTAACAATTAATTCAATAACACCCAGACTAACATCTGCGACTGTGTGGTCATTCGTCTCACGTTCGCGACGGCCCAGGTTCGGTGCCAACTTGTTATCATATTTATGGCCGGCTATTGGCGCTCATATAAAATAACTGTTCGCATAATTATATGAAAATCTATGGTTTAGGTGAAAATTTTGACGTAGATGGGTGTGTTATGATGATTTTATATTTATGGTAAAAGATTTTTATGACATCAGATAAAGGTATTTGGTTTTTACCTGTGATTTCTTCCTCTGAGAAAGCTCGATTCACTCTTTTGATTGATTTTACTTTTAGTTGGTTAAGTTTCAAATGATTGTAATATGTAATCAATATTTTTCGCAGCTTAAAATTCCAAAATTAATTTAAAATGATTCAATAATGGCTATTTTCTCAGTTAGTAGTAGTTATAGTCAAAGTCGAATAGTTGTACCTACCTAACAGTTTTTACATTTTCTGAATTTCCCGTACAATTTTTGTCAAAAATATCACAAGCCTTCAGAATATAAAAATCCTTGAGATAAAACTATCTGACTCTAAATTTAGGCACAATAAATTAGTATAACAAGATGACCATAACAAATAACACGTACAATTTACAAAAATACCAAATTACACTCAAAACCCCAGAACACCTCACGTATTCAACCCCAAAAATTATACAACATCAAAACTGACGGACTATCTCGAGCCCTCAATCTGTAGCAACCCCTTATTAGACAAAAATACACTCCTCAGCATGTTTGGACCTCGGGAGGAGGATGGTCCACCCCCGGGAGGGGTTTAATTATCGGTCACTAAATTAAGTTGGGCCTCATTCTGCTGCCTTGCATTTCGTGGACGTGTTTTGGAGAATGCTGCCATTGCAATATATGGAGAGTAAGAATGTACTTGAGAAGCTTAGATTTAGATGACTTTAGGGTTGAAAAAACTTATTGTTAAGTTGCTAATTTTAGTTTTGTTAAATTAATATATACCTTTTAAACGAAAATATACTAAAACTTTATGCGTAGTTAGTAGTCAAGTACTGTCAAATATTTGGCACTGTGTGTGTTAAGGACCATTATTATAAACTCACAATTGAGACGAATTTTACGCACCTTGCCAGTCACTCAAAATTTAGCTCGAACATAATTGAGCAATTCCCAATACATTCCTGTCGGCCACTTAACAAGTTAGTTTTTTAACACAATCTTATGCAAACTAGAGAAGATGAAATCGTGTCATATTAAATCCTTTAAATAGTGCGTGCATAAAAGTTAAAATACTCGATCCATCAGAAATTAAAACATAAACCGACTACACGGTAAATTTCACCATACAACTAACATAAAAACTATATAAATACCAATATTATATCCTCTGAAAAATTCAACCCCTAAGTACCCAAAAAAATCAACCCTTTTTTCAAATATTTGTTCTATGTGATTTTTTAGAAAGCTTCATTTACAAACCGAGTTGTCATGTTAAAATATAACTGACGGTGTGTTTTGTTTGTTTTACCTCTAAAACCCCGGCCGGCCGCACGGTGCAGATACAAGGGACGATTCACGCCAATTCGTTTGCAGTGGAATACTGTTACACCGTTGTGTAATTTTAGTTTTGGGGAGAATATATATTTTTTGTTAGACAATGAGGTAAATTTTTATTATAACGATACATTTGACTTTTGCAGATCCTATAAGTTTAAATATGATTTTACTTAAGAAACTAAACAAAAATATATATAAATATTTTGTACAGATATAATCGGCTAATGTAATAATTTGAATATATCAATGAAAAAAGGTTTGACTAATAACAAATAAACGCCCTAATATCCTAATCAAAATAATCACCCGCACTATAAAATCAAAGGAATTTAAAGCTTAAAATAAGCTCATCTGAAAATATATCTTACATAAATAAAGAAACAATACAATAAAAAATTACACAACACAAATATTAGGTAAGAATCATCAAAAGTTTTACAACATATAATTTGATTACCCAAACACAGTCATCTCGAATGCCTGAAGTCTAAATAAGTACAACATTAAAATTTACTACTACAATTGGCGATAACCATACTAATATTATAAATGTGAACGTCCGTCTGTCTGTTACACTTTTACTGCCAAACTGGTAAACCGATTTTGGTGAGATTTGGCTAGCAGATAGATGAAAACCTAGTATTAAAAATTGAACCCTTTATTTTTCTAAATTCGACCCCTAGGCGTCTCTAAAAGGGTTGAAGATTGGTGGTGAGCGAAACCGCGTGGATCAGCTAGTGCACAATAAATACATGACCGAATTCTTTGATAATAAGATAAATGCTCTGGTAAACGATTTTGGTGGAACAAAAGTGAAAATTTCTGTTTTTGGTGTAAACAAATACATAGTTTTAAAATCATCTTTTTGTTTTGGCGTGAAAGTAATCCGATAACGATTACTGCTTTATTTATTACTTATAATTAAAGCGTTGGTGGTCGAGCTTTTTTGGCCGGTACTTATTTTTATAGCTCGTGGACCGATCTCTGAAGTAAAACTACGAGTGCTGAAATTGTTCTATGGATGGGTGACCATTGTGACCTACTTATACATATTGAGTTCTTCCGTTTATCGGATGGCGTAAAATGCTAGTATTTAGTTGCATCCGGTGAGACTGGCAGCCGATTCCAACATAGTTTGAATAAAGGCTAGGCTGGTTGATATGATTTATCATATAGCATTATAATTATAGTCTTTTACATGCATGCATGGAAAACATACAAGTTTTAACAAGTTGAGAGAATTTACACTTCTGTCTTTTAAGAGATTAGGACATGTTTTAGCAAGCTGACAGAATTGGGACGACTACTAATTTTTTCTCTTAAGAGATCAGCAAACAGGGTATTGGTATAAATATAAAATAAATATAACAAAAAAGAATTTAATAAAAAGACTATAATTTATTTCAAGTAGATCTTTTATATCATCTTCAAGTGTTACTTCGAGAAAGCGATACCGATTATAATCTCGAAAGCGGAAATTATTTATAATAATTAGCTTAGACATTAAGATAGCTAGTTTTTAGACTAGATATTTTAGACTAGCTGACCCGCGCGACTTCGCTTGCGTCACATAAGAGAGAATGGGTCAAAATTTTCCCCGTATCCGTAACATTTTTCACTGGTACTCTGTTTCTATTGGTAGTAGCGTGATGATATATAGCCTATAACCTTCCTCGATAAATGGCCTATCTAACACTGAAAGAATTTTTCAAATCGGACCAGTAGTTCCTGAGATTAGCGCGTTCAAACAAACAAACAAACAAACAAACAAACTCTTCAGCTTTATAATATTAGTATAGATATTCTGGCTAAGTGTAGGCGGCTAACTAATAAAATCTACATATAAGCAGATGAAACAATTAACTTTCTTAAACAACTTTTAAATAAGGCTTTCTAATTTGTAAAGCTTATAGCCGAGTGGTATAAGTTGGCCCCTCCTTTGCAAGTGGTTGACGGTTTGATCCCGATGCAACACCCCAATGACTTTTCGAAGTTATATGTGTATTAGTAATAATTGTCACTTGTTCCAACGGTGGTGGAAAAACATCGTGATGCAACCTTAGAAGCCTGAGAGTTATTTAGCATAGTTTTTGGAGGTTTGCATAGACCGCAACCCGCATTTTGCCAGCGTGGTGGACTTAAGGCTTAGGCCTTATGGCTATGGGAGAGGTTAGCCTCTCCCATATTTTGGGAGGAGACTCTACTTATTTTATAGTCCAACAATATAGTAGAGAGCATTGTATGAAAGGTTCGCAGTTGTCCGTGGTATACAAAGTTCGGAATTTAGAATTTTAACGACCTCGCAGACTTATGCAGCTGACGGTGGCTTCTCTGATACACTTCTTGTCTGATTAATAACTGCTATATTTTATAAAAACGCAACAGTTATTAATTACAACCTTCCATGCCAAGGTTCCCTACTAAGTTGTCGAACTATAGTTATCGATCTTCGATCAATTATGATCTCATCTAATATAATATATGTTTTTATTGTTATAATCCAAAATATTCGCATAATTTAGTCTTCTGAGTCATTGTTCAGAAATGTGCATCAAAACAGTGTTGCATAATTTCGAAATTCGGATTACAGTTTCCAAAAATATGCGGATCTTATGCAAGTTTCTTTAATAACATCACAATACTACTAATAAAATGCATATGTGTAATATGTTCTTTTGTCTTTGCCTACCCTTATGAGAAAACAAAGCCACACAGGGCCTGACTCAAAAAAAATTGTCCGTGTTTGATTATCGGTCTTCAACTAAATCTATGCCAAATTAAATTAATATCGTTTCCTAGGTATGACAGATGCGGATTGAAACTGTAATTATACATATTTAATTTGTTCGACCCTAAGGTAATTATTTTGCGATCATCTTAACACACCAAACTCGTCCAAACATAACATATTATTATATGTTATACATAAACGATTACTCACAAAACAAGTTTGAGCAACAGTTACAATTTCAAGCAACAATCAGTTTAATTTGCATTCTATTACGAAAAGGAAAGCCGCAACGTTTAAGCAAGAACTCAATTCTAATAATCCTTATATGGAGATGTGACGGCTTGCAATCTTTTCCTGTGTTACTCAAGGAGGCTAGACTTTAGTTTTGAGATATGCCCTAAAATGGTTAGTGTTTAGGTTAATTAGTAAACAAGTTTGAGTATCATGTGGTGTCCCAAAGATTGAAATACATCCACATTTCGCTAGGGCCAGCATTTACCGCGCCCATAAAAAATTGCGCTCACCGGCCGGTAAACGATCTGTGGGTTAAGCAAACCTTGGCGCGGTCACTTCATAGATGGGTGATGTGTGTGGTGAATGACCTAGAAAAAGAAGACCAAATTCCGGGCTACTACTGAAAAATATTCTGATATTGATTAGAAAACAACAATAGCACTTTGCCCGACCCGGAAATCGAACTCGAGAACTAGTGGTCAGCGGTTACACACACTTCTGTTTCGACCGCAGGAACGGTAACAGTTACAGTGATTAGAATTACTTAATTGCATAATCATTGATTTAAATACAGTACAGAATTATTTGATTTAGATTTTTTAGATTAGATATTTAAGATACACAGTTCACCGTATGAAGCTTTTTTTACTCTAACGAAAAGCCAACTACTGAAAATTATATTAGACGAAGATAATGTCGGTTTACGGCTTATCAATCTTACTACACTATACTCTTACTATTGCCATCTATAACTGAACCACGGAAACATCAAATCTTTTTCATTAAAAAAAATGTTCGCGTGCCCTTGCATCAACGCATCGGTGTGACAAACATCCACGTTCGAAAACCAAAAAAAAAGACGTTGACTTATTTACATTTTACACACAAACGCTATCCATTGGTCGTCAGTCAATCGACTTTCACAATTTTATTTTTGAACACCAGACATGAATCCGCCACTTTTCGATATAAACATTTTTCGTCCGATTTCCGAATTGAAGTTGCAGAAAATCTCTACAGTTTTTTTAATCGGTTTATTGATATTTTTCATTGCGTTTTTTTCTGTAAATAAAAACCGACGTGCAGTTCAAATTGACGGGAGCAATTTATAAAAAATACTAACGGACTCTCGTGGCTTCACTTGCGAACAAATTTCACCCCACATTTAAGGGTTAATTTTTGATTCGAGAATTCAAGATTTTTTAAAACCATTACTGTCCCACTGCTTGGTCTCCTCTCAAACGAGGGAAGGGTTTGGCCTTGAGTCCACCATGCTGGCCAAGTGCGGGTTGATGACTTAAGATTTTTATTGGAAATACAAATCTGCATTAAAATCACTCTATAAGCTTAGCCATGAAAGTTTACAAACAAACAAACAAACAGACTTACGCATTTATAATATTAGTTTTTTAGATGACAAGTCCTCTACATTTTAAAAACTTTTTCTAGTTTCCACTAATAACATTGAATAAATTAAAATATTGGTTATTCTAAAAGTATTTGGGAATTTGACTGTTGTGTTTAATTGTGTTTAAAATTTGAATATGCAAATCGTGGTCTGGCTTTTCACAGCATAGAAATAGGTGGAGAAATGGGTTAGAATATTTTTGTTGTGATACCGACCTGGGATTTGTTCTATAAGAGAAATGTCAGCTGTGTCAATGTTCATTTTATTTTTATTAAATGGGATAAATACATTTAAAGATACGAGTGCGAGTATGTTTCAAGTAAATAAGCGTCTGAAGCATGTCTTTTGCATTGATGCGAAAGTTGTAGGTCTGTTTTTGGATGCGTTAGTGAAAATAAATTGTCAAATTATTTTCATACTTACTGTCGAACAGTCTCCTAAAATTAATTAATGGATTAGATCTTTGGATATATGATGCTCAATTACGTCAAAACCGTATTCGGTTTTGATGATATTTAGTACACATAATATAGTTTAAACCCTGGATCAGCATATGACTTTTACTGCGGGAAATGTTTTCTCTCAGACAAAGTCCCGAGCAGAAGCTATAAGTATTATAGTTTTTGTTTAAACTAAAAAGAAGAGGTACATATTTATACGTCACAGACATTGTATTTCAAACACGGGTCTAAAATATTCCCACACTTAACATTTCAATACAAAACTCATCAAATAAACAACATCAATAAAATTGTAACACGTACTAATTACCTCTGAAAGCTGATTGCAGACATTTTGAAAACAATAGAACACTTTTCGACATGTTACAACATCATTACAATATTGTATTGTTTCAAAAAAGTATGGACCGTATTTTAATATGCTACCAATTTTGACTTCAGAAAAGGACGGTGCTACATAGATTTCTATATCACTCTCTTTTTTAGCTCTAGTTTATGCCTCTAGTTTTACCTGTGTTGAGTTTTCTGTTAATATGATTGATTATTATGATGATTATTTAAAAACAAAACAGTTTATGCTTAAATAAGTTCAGCCATTTTATCCTGAAAGCTTGACAAACTAAGATAAAACTTTAAGTTAGAATTTATAATATAAGATTGATTGTTATAGTGCGTCTGATACTGCATCTGTAGTCCGAATATGTCATTGTATATGACAAAGTGCTATAAGGTTTTAAAATGATGATTTACGTTAAAATATTCTCCGTAGCAGACCCGAGTTCATTTACGGTTTTTCACTAATACATCGGTAGCTATTTAACGTAAAAAATGTAATCAGTGAAAACGAAATGTCGGTGAACCTTTACTTGCAACTTCGGGAACAACAAGTGTAGAACTAAAAATAAATGTCCAAATACGGTCCTGGTCTATTTATGATTGACGGTTGATCTCTTATCGCGTTATCTAAGTAATGATATGTACGAATCAATTTACAAGCTGTAGAGTGTGTAGACTGTAGTAATGTACTTTATGTAAGATGGTCGATTGTATGTAGTTAGATATTTCAGTTGAATTTAGGAAAACTGTTCTAATATTTATATTTTCATGAGGTAGGCCTTTTAAGATGTAGCTTGAAAAATGATTATAATGATACGCTAAACTTTAGGTGCAGCGCAGACGGCACACTTTTTGTGTGCGATCGAGTCTGCAGAATATAATGATAGACATTTAAAAAGAAAAATGTGGGATGAAGTGTGCTGTATTGTTTTTTCCGCTCCTGTTTGGACATGTATGAGTCTAAAGAAAAAACAAAATACGGTAAGTTTAAGTTTTTAATAGACTTTACCACATTAGTACACAGACTCGATCGCACAAAAAGTGTGCCGTCTGCGCTGCGCCATATACTTACTAATATTTCTAGTAAATTTTTGACGAATTATGGCCCACTGCACAAACTCTGGATTAGTAATAATTTAAAATTGATAGTAGAATATGACAGATTTTCAGGATGTTTTATCTTATGTATCAGAAGTTACCGATACTTATTGAAACTCTATGAGTCTGATCATGAACGAGGTATTTCTATACAAATTGTCTCACAGAGGCTAATGTTGGCTTATGGGAGATTTCATACACATAATGGAGAGTAATAATTCTATAATCATATCGTAAAATTGTATCCTGCAAAAACTATTATCTGTTGTCAAACGTACTCAGCCTTAGCGTAAAAACACTCACTACAGTCAACTGTTAACAAATATTTTTCTTTCTTTTATCCATTATTCTCCCACTACTGGGCAGGGGTCTCCTCCCGAACGAGGAAAGGGAAAAAGGAAAGGAACTTGGCTTGCGTGGTGGACTCTAGACGTACCTAGATAGTAGTACCACCACGTGCCGGTTAGGGACTTTTTATTCCCAAAGGAATAATTCATGAAAAACCGATTTCAAATTATTAGATCTACTTCTAAGAGATTTTTACACCAGTTTAGTGCGGATCTAATTGACGTAATCATTGTTTTATGAGGTGTTTGTTATAATCAGCTAAGCATGTCCGAGCTCGGCCCACGGCGCTGTACATCAACGTTTACTGTAACATATATCCTGTTATGTCAAAACATTTGTGAGTTGAGACGATAGCATGTAAATGTGTGGAGATTTTTTTGAGAAAATAAAAAAAGTTTAAAATTAATCAGATTTCGGATTTTTTGTTGAATATTTAGTGTTAGTGCACACATACAAATAATCATAGTTGTCATTATTATTTTATAAATAGGTATATTGAATTTCAATCATGAGTCCTTAAAGCGCTTGCCGTTCAGTAAAATCAATACAAAATCCATGTGAGTGTGAGTGCGATTATAGCCACTATCACAATATTAAGACAAGTGTTCATATCATAAAATAATCACGTCGTGGTCAAATGACCAAGTTAAATAACATAGACCTTTTTCTTCAAAGAAAATAAATAGGACTACAATGTAAGTTTCTTTTACAGTATTATTATTCTCATAGAATATAACCCCAAAACAATAAAATGACTCATTCCAAGAGTTTTATTTTCAAGACAAAGCTTTTTAAAGACCATTTTCCTCAAAAAAATCACTCACTCCAGAAATATTCCCTCACGTACGTATTTACATTCTCAACCTGCGTACGCGCAGTTTACTTTGGTGTCATCATAAAGTAGAGGTTATAAAAGGCAGATATGTTTACATTACGATGTCCAACGTTTGAGTGAATTCAAATTGATTTTAGTTATTTCCGAGTGCTCGTTTTAACTGGGCCACGTTATATCGAAATAACTTTGAAGGGTGAAATTGTTTTCATGAATCATAATTTTATATGTAGAATATAGAGATTAATGTAAGTCGGTCGAAACGTCGGGTAATAAATAAGTAGCTCGATTCTCTACTTCGACTACCGACAACGAGAAATTTTGTATGAAAATCTGATCAGCGCTTCTATTGGGCGTCGTAGGAACTATTTTAGCAGTCAAATTCTGTTAAAAATTAAAATCAAATCATTTATTAATTTAGATCAAATGTTGACACTTATGATAGTCAAAGAAGACGTTACTACTAAGTTATATACAGAGAGTGAATTTACCGCTAGTTCGGAAGGTAGGGCTAATGAGTAGTTGGCAAGAAACTCCTGGCCACTCTTTCTAATCGCCAATAATCATTGATATAATAATCATTGATGATGTAAAGAACTGCTACCAACACTACCGAACACCTGCCGTAGTGGCAGTAACATAAAGTTTTTTTTCCCTGGAAAATCTTTTCACGCGGACGAAGTCGCTGGTGGAAACTAGTTTATTATAAGAACGTCTGTGATAAGATGATTTTGTAACATTAAATTAGAGACTAATAGTTCCCAGAATAAGAAAACAATTATGTTTTTCCAAGTTTTTATATTTACTATGATGTATGATCTAACAAAAAAACAAATACATATTGTACGATACAAATAAAATTGCTATACTGTCATCCAATTCCCACACTTCATTTTCTCACCAACTTTTAATCCACAAAACAGCAAAACCAGATATCCTCAACAATTTTCTTAAATACACTTTCTCAGTACTATCAAGAACAAAAGCATCAATAACAGGTACAGTCACCGACATAACCTCAGAAGCAACAAATAACTCAGCGCAGAGATTTGTTGTCGCAATCCATTGTCGCCGCGACACGGCAGTAATGAAAGCCGCTTATCTCCACGACTGTACCTCAGGGCTGTCGGTTATCTACGTCACTGTACTCAAGGAGGCTAATCGGCCGTTGAATTAAACTTAGCATTTGCATTTTTATTAATATTTTAGTTTATTTTTGCTTGGGAGATATTATTTTTGTTGCAGTGTTTCACTTCTGCCACCTATTTAAATGTAAAAGTTACAGAGACAAATTACAAAACAGAGCTTATTGATATCTGTTTATCTATGTATTAATACGTGAAACAAAAACTTTGGACCCCTTTTTACGACAAAACGTGCGGACGCAGAAGTATTAAATTTGGCACACTTACAGTTTATGTGTAGGAGGATAGGATAGGTAGGATATTTTTATAATAATTCTTATAAAGTACATTAAATCAACATATAAAACATTACACACGCTACCATGCATTTTGTCTATGTACATAGAGCACTGACGTAGACATAGTACCGTTTTATAATAATATGTTTAATGTGGTCTTACTGAATGTCATACATTTTGGTATTGAATAACTTGTAATTTAAATTAATTATGATATAAATGTATGTCTATAAAGAGCCTAACGTGTCCGTTTTGGGATAACGAGACTAATTAACATTGCAAAAAATTACAACATTAATTAAGTATACATTGCAATGAAAATTAGAGTAAGGGCCAGCTTTACAGATTCTACTTAAGTGTGAGAAAACCTACCTGCAAAATTACAGCAAACGTATGAAATAAATGATTATCTTATTTCATAATCTATCTGATAGATATTAGAAGTAATGTAACCGGGCCTTAATGTGATATATTTATAATCTTCTAGAACTACAACTTTATATCCTATTAACTAATACTATCTTATTAGTAGGTACGACCCATCTAATCACTGCCACAAAAATCTACCAAAACAAAAACCGAAAAAACTAATTACCACCAAAATTACGATAATTAATTACTTAAAAAGCGAAACATCAAAGCGACGCGTTGTCATTTCGAGTGACGTCACATGGACAGTGAGACCTGAAAAGGAAATTAGCCTCAGTGTGGTGTTCAGTCGCATTTTTCCATTTATGTCAACGTGACAACGGCACAGTGGGCAGCAGCGACAAAGGATGGGACAACCATCAATGCTCGTGGCGACACCGCAATGGGAAACGTTAATTTTTATACGCTTTTTTTATTATATTGGTGTAGTTGTTTGTTAAATGATTTTGCTTTAGTGATGAAAAAATGATTTTTTATAAAATATTGTTTTCGATTTGTTAACTGAGCTCTATGCTGAAACAGGGATAATTCAATGAATCGGCGGTCTTGTATGACCGGTCTTATCAAGTATCTCAGATGACAACTAGTGTACATCAAATCGATAGCCACTATTAAGTGCATTGCTGCTTTGACGTAACGTAATAATCACTATGATCTAACGGAGAATACAATGTTCAGCAAGGTGGCTCTCAAATAGTTGTCAATTGATATACGTGATAGCCCGCCAGATGTATGGATGAGAATGAAGCAAAGGAATTTTGTAAGGATTGTACCAAGTGGCGTTCTCTGGTTTCTGTCTACCCGTATGGAAAGAAAGCGTGGTTTTATGTTTGTATGTATTATAAAAATAGTGTTTTGGACGTTAGTGGGTAATATATCTAAATTACATCTCACGATATTTTGAAATAATGAATTAATATAATATTTTTAAAGCCTCTCGTAGTCTAGTGAATGATTTCATTGATTTCGTAACTTAATTAAATGAAATAAAAATAACGACACAAACATTTCATATTACTATGATTAATTAAAAATACAAGTATGTCTAGAAATTGACTAATCGAATTCTTGTTCAATTTGTAATATACTACTAGCCTTGAAATACTATTAGAAGTTACCATCCAATATTACGATCTTAAGGCCATTTATTTCGCAACAAAATATAATTAAAACTACCCATATTTAGTTATTTACCTTATTGAAAGTTAATTTATTCGGAATATTACCCAGTGTGACTAGTAGTCGATTTATAGCAACAAAACTTTTATAGCACTGGCTTTCCCCCGTGGATATGCCTACGTTTTATTAATAGTAACAATACCTTATATTTGGGTATAGGTTTTATAAGGAATTTTATTTTAATTGGTTTAGTCTTTTCGGCTTGATTGAAGGACAATCAAACAAACAGTTGTATGGAATTTTGGATCAAACGGCAGGGTCTTAGTGAGGTGTTGGATTTGAAATGCTAAATTAATGAAATTATATTTAAAAATACATAAATATTATTAGAAAGAAAGTTGCTAATTATATTTGCATACATATGGCTGGATAAATTAATATGAAACAAGTTTTAAATAGCTACCATTAGTAATGTACACTTACTTCCGATGATAAAACCATTAATTGATACATATCTTTATCTTAATGGATGCTTTGTGCATAATATTGAGCATTAAAGATTACTAGATGTTTTAATAGAAAGAGTAGAAATGATTTCTACTATTATTAACTAATATTCTACGGAATTAGACTAAATATATGGCACCCTCAATAATATAGAGACATAATACGAAAATATAACGCTTTAGAATAAAATGCATGCTATTAGATTTATACCTATAACATTTTCACATTTGTTCTTTGATAAAGATTCAATAAGTACCTACCTAGCCATAAGAAAAAAATAATAATCAATCAATAAATTGCAAGTATATAGCGAGAGGCATACAAATGCATTTGCCAAGTAATTATTAATATTTTATTTCTCTGTTCTTCAACAAATTTTGGTTTAGGCCCGCATATTTAATAGAGTTATTTTATCACAAAGAAAATACCCATCTTGGCTACCATAAGTCCACTATGTTAGCAATAAATAAAACAACACAAACTCAATTAAATCTACCACTCAAAGCACTTTACGCAACAACCTTCGGAATTAAACGAGTCTAGATAAACGAAAAGCCCCCTCGGAAAAATAAAAATAACAAAAAAAAAAGAGAAAAGTAGGAAGACACAGGATAACAGTAACACATTTTCGTCGCGGAGGCTAACGATTCCGAAGTGAACTGTCCCATAAATCTAGGGCAGCCTGATTGATACATGGCGGTGGGTTGACGCCCATCGAGTAATTTAGTGCCGACTCCTACGCCCACCAGCAGATAGCGAGACTTTTGTTTTGCATTAATTCTCTTTCCTTCCATCGATGTAAAGAAAAGAATTTACTTTTAAAGAATTCGCGCTCGTGATAAATGTTGAGATAAGTTTTTTTGCGAAAATTCTTTGGCTAGAATTTGTAGCGTTCGGTCCACTGTGCTTTGTTGATTATGATCTTAGATTGTCTGTCTCGAATTTAGGTGTGTTTAGGATTTTTGTGATTTCATCTTTTGTGTAATGACTAGTTCTTTACAGTTATTATGTCCTAGAAGACTTTGTCTGCAAAGTAAGCTGCTTTTTTGCCGCATGAAAATATTTTTATTAGTAGGTAACTATAGCGAGATTTTTGGAATTTTGGAGAGATTTTGTAAAATAAGACATGTCACATTTTAAGCATCAAGATGGGACCTAAAATTATTTAAGTACTTAATTGATTAAAGTTCGACCAGTTAGTTGCTTTTTAAACTTCTTGTGTAGGATTTTTTTTATTACTGTAAATAACTCACATTAACTCACAGTATTATAGAACAATTACCAGCAATATGATTTTATTAGTTACTAGCTGACCCGCGCAACTTCGCTTGCGTCACAAGAGAGAATGGGTCAAAAGTTTCCCCGTTTTTGTAACATTTTTCACTGGTACTCTGCTCCTATCGATAGTAGCGTGAGGATACATAGCCTATAACCTTCCTCGATAAATGGACTATCTAACACTGAAATAATATTTCAAATCGGGCCAGTAGTTCCTGAGATTATCGCGTTCAAACAAACAAACAAACAAACAAACAATCAAACAAACAAACTCTTCAGCTTTATAATATTAGTATAGAAGTATAGATAAGCACTTTTGTGAAAGCGCCGTGGAAACAAAATCATATCACACAACACACACACACACACACCAACAGATAACTACGACACACACACAAGAACCAGAAGACACACACACACACACTGACACACACAACAAACGGTACACAAACGCCACAATATCAAAAACCTAAAACAAAAAGCATCAAGTCATGCAACTACTTCATTCCTCATAGTTTTGTTCACAAAGAAACAAAAACCGAGCTAATTCCGTAGCTGAAGGTTCAGACGACAGAGGCTTTAATCCTAGCCTTTCTTAACAGCTAATCTTAGGACAAAAGCTTTAATACAAGCGGCCCCGGGGTATGGGACGAGTGTTGGTATTGTTTATTTTAATTTTTACGCCTGCGCGGCCCACAGTGTCTGCGGCATGCCAAGGAAACTGTACAGGGTGGCTTTTTGTTACTAGTATTTTTTCGGATACAAAAGCGAATTCCGATAGTCTTCTATGCATTTATAATAATGCCATTGTTGTTCGTTAGTCTCACATAATTTTTAGACGTTAAAAGGCTGAAACAGTTTGTCATATTTTTGACTGTTCAAGAAACGTGGAAATTGTAAGAAAATATGAAAATATATTTAAAAAATGTGCAATGAATTTTTCTCAGTGTAGTGTGTTTTACTTAGTGTAAACCGCGGGGCCAAATTATGTTTTTTTTTTCTAAAAAATAGATAAATATAAAGGCAAAATATTGAATCACCATAAGCAGAAGATTAAGATTAATTACCGCAGAAGCGCATTACGCTCTTGTTACTCTTTTGTTTTATTACCTGTCTAAGAGCCTTAAAGGCAGAATATTAATAAAGAATATTCCACAACACCCTGTATATCGTTGCAGGATAGCTAACAAGTGATATGCAGCTCATTTTCAGCTGCGGCGCGAATTACCAGCGACGCGTGTCGACACTGTATTACGTAGCCTTCATATACAACCTTATGTGTTAGTCCGTTTGTTTGTCATCTGTGAATTGAGTGGGAAATTTTAAATTACGGTCTTAAGATGTGTTGGATTATAATGAGGTATTTTGTCAGGAATTTCAGCAGTTTGTGCTTTGCAAATGTTTTCGTTGTCCTTGTTAGCAATGAAACCAAACTATAAGATTAGAGTGGCAATTTTCTACTACTACATATTGGCTATCAAAAACCGGCTAGCTATCGACAAATGTTATATGAAAATCGAATCCGCGCCTCTAGCGGCTTCCGCAGGAACTAATTTTTAAACACATTTAAGATGTCAAATCTCCATACTCGATGATAACCGACTGTAGAAAAAACCCGCCACTACTCACAAAAAATTGGAAACTAGTCGATTGTCGATAATGAAATAAAATCGGGCTCTTGGTGGTAAACCCAACATTGTCATTTTACATACCGACATTTTCCACGTCATTTTTGGTCATATTTTTCCTGATATTTTCTTTAATCTTACCAATAACTACATAAAGCTGTATTAAACAACTAACAAACGGAATAAAGCTGAGCAAGTGACAAGTTTTAACAGTAAGAATTAGCGGTGAAGCGTGAGCTCTGCGTACAACACTCTCATTAATTTCTTGACGGCTTGTTTGTCTGTGTTCCGCTGTAATTCTGTCAAGTTATACTGTAGTTATTAAAATGTGATTAAAAATAAGTGTAGTGTGTAATTTTTTTTTAATGGAATCTGAAAAATTGGTGTTTTCTGAAAAATGTTATTGATTTTTAAAACTTCTTAAGCTATGTGGTTTCATACATCGAAATAAATAAACTACAATATTTATTTTTAAAGTTTAAATTATTTATTTCTGCTTTTATCTGAGGTTTTAGTTTAATTATTTATTCCATACATAGATCTTTCGTTAAGAACTGTGCAAAACAATGATCTAACTAATAATCTAACAGAAATATTGATTGATTTTCGAACTTGTCAATTGGCAGGTACCATTGTAAAACTTTAATTATAAACT
Organism: Anticarsia gemmatalis; assembly: GCF_050436995.1. Lineage (NCBI taxonomy): Eukaryota > Metazoa > Arthropoda > Insecta > Lepidoptera > Erebidae > Anticarsia > Anticarsia gemmatalis. The sequence goes on along the minus strand of NC_134748.1, from coordinate 13,296,872 downwards.
CCGGATTGTTTTAATCTCCTAATTTTCAATACATTACTTATTCACTACTATTCTCCCTAAAAACTACTGATTACACCAAGCAATGAACATCACCGTACAACAAAACAGTGAGATAACAAGTGCTGTACAAAAATGCACTGACTGCCGACAGCTGACAGCTTGTCTGAGGAACAATGGTTAGTTTCACTGTCCCGCTGACGTGTATGAAATACGTGTCCTGTTGTCGTAGTGGTGAGATTTTGTGGAACTGGGTTCAAGTTTGGTTGGGACAAAAAATATGTAGGTAGTTTTAGTGTATATGAAGTTTGTTGCAGTGTAGGCTAGAGCTGTTCTTGCAGCAAAAAATGCAGAAATATTTATTAACAGTGCAATAATGTAATCAAATAGAGTTGATACGTGCCTATGAAAAGTAATTGTCGTGAATTGTGGGTTTGCGATTTTAATCTTTTCCTAATAAATTAAATCTTCTCTTATGAAGTGCGAAAATGCAAAACGAAGCTTCTCCATAATAATATGTGTGACTTAAAAATGTGATAAAACTGGTCATCAAACGAATAGTCAGTAAATTTTTCATTGAGTAACTGCTAGACGATGATTTGAAACCTTACTCGTTCAAGTATTTGAGCTCATTTTACAGAAAGTCTTTCTGGAATATTTTGCTGTTTATCAACTTTCGTACATTTTGTACTTAAAATCTACCAGCACTGGCTACTACCTAATTAGTATTACATACTTAAAAATTGCAGCTACATTAACACCTTCCGAAAAAAGAAGTATCGATTCCCCAATCTTTATTCACACTAGCTAGGACACCTAAATCAAAACCTTGGCTGAGCCAAACTCATTCAGAATTCACGTGCCGCCCTCAAAGGCTATCAAATCGGAAATATCTTTACGTAAATGCACCCATCTGGACGACTGAGGCTGCTAATATCTCAAGCGCGACCAATGACTTGCTTTTACTTAAGTACCAACTTAAATTTGCCGTCCAAAAAGTGTCCCGACACCTTTTAAGCTAACAAAATACAATTGAGAGTGTTAAAATTTATGTTTTGGGAGCAGCAAATGTATGTTTGTAAAGCGAAAAGTAGATAGCGTTTACGAAACGGGCTGTGGTCGAGGTAAGGTTAAAATATGCAGTGCTTGTATTGAGGGGACCTGCATAAAGGGGTAAGACAGTCCGTGTGGTCGCAACGCACTTCGTGCATGCACTTTCTGGGAATATTTCCAAGGTATCGTACGACACGGGATTGGAGGTATCTATTCACGGCAGACGGGAACAGTAGATACGAGACAGTTAAGATAACTAAACTAACAGTTGCATTATACTTCGCAAAATTAAAAGGTCCGGAAACAAACGGTTCTATTTGCAGTCGATAAAATTTTTCAAGGAGTGGTTTTTCTGTTAGTTTAATTTAATAGAACTTTACTACTTTCGATGATACTGATTAAGTAATGAAATTTTAACCATCTTGCCGAAGTATTTTCTTGAAATTAATCTGGCAGATGAAATTCAAAGATTTTTTTCATAGTCAAGTCAAAATGAAATAATGACCTATACATTAACTGTATCACGATTTTTTTTTTATTTCGGTAATCAATCATGAAACAATACTCAAAAGCAATGCAACCACCTTAGTCACTGCACTTTCTATCTATAGTCGCAACAAAAAAACTTTTCAAAGACTTTTCTCGGCATCGTAAGACTTCCATTGGAAACGCACACCAAGTCAGTTTTCAAAAACCCTACGGGATGGTGTGTTCTCAAAGTGACCGCTATTAAGCATTCATTGCTGTTGCAGTAAGGTGTTAAGTTGTCTCCAGTCTCTTTGTGCCCGACGTGTATGCGTGGTGGACGCGGTCTTGGAGCCTCTTGATAATTTCGAGGGCAATCACTTGAATGTGAATTGGTTTCAAATGTTATATGGTGGAATGTTAGAAGATAATAAGGTATCTAAGAAATCAAATGATCTATCTTAAGAAGTATATTATTATAGTATTGGCCTTCTTCAAGAGGTATTTGCGAGATAAGTGGTAAAATAAAATATTTTTTTTGCAAAATACAAAAATATTCTGTGTGGCTCATAACAAACTGTTGCCCATTGTATGCCCCTATTGTACGAAATATTACAGTTTTTTACCTTATCAACATTATCACGGACATACATTTTAGCAAAGTTTGCTTGACGTTTCGGCACAAGTTAGACTCACCATTTTTGCAAGCATACAAATATGAATCAGTCATTCTGTGCTATACAACCTGCGACTTATCTACCCCCTACTACGTGAGAAAGATAAACAAAAATAAGTACTAAAGAACCATATAGCGATTACCAATATTTTCTAACATTTGCAGCACAGACATCTCATACGAATGCTGACGTCTGTTATAAAATAAACAAGCCGGTATGATTACGGGCGGGGCGGCGATCGATGCCGTTTGACCCCTTTACCTGCCCCCACTGTCCGTCCGTCCGTCTTGAAATCCGCTGCAACTGTGTTAAGGGCAAGATGGGTGAGCTTAAGAAGAAAAATCTTTGATATTTTTTTGCTGAGGTTGGATAAAAGTCTCTTAAAATGTAATCGAAGCCTATCACTTAGGTAGGTAAAGGCAACTTACCTGTAAAATTGGTGTTGTGTATATCTTACAAGCGGCTTCCCGCGACTTCGTCTTTGTAGACCTAGTTTTCCTGTTTATATATTATATATTTTTTGATTCTCTACTGTTAGTGAAAGCATGCGGTAACCTTCCTTAATAAATTGACTTATCAACACAATTTTTTTTTTATTTCGAAAGAGTAGTTCCTAATTATCGCGCATTAAACAAACAAATTAACACACAAGCTTTGTATTGTAACTATAAATAAATTCAGAATTCAATAAAAGCTGGGCTATTGTATTCGTATCTTTGATTTATATGATTACCTTCGGAGACCCTACATCTTAATAAAAACTATAGTATTTCGTCTATACAGCTAATACTGATGATAGCCTGATTCTAAAAGTTATTATGTCCCAAAAAGTGTTCTTCCAATATTCGCAGTAAATCTTTCACTAGCATCTCCTTAACACAGGGGTGGTAGGTGCAATCTGCTGCCTTTTGTCCGTATCATGTCACCCAGGAGTCTTCACTCAGCGATCTTTTATACCGTGTGTCTTCGGCTTTGTACCCATCACTTGTGCTCATTGCTTTATGAAGTGCCTCGCATGCTGGGATTAGCTGCGGTGATGTTGACTTTACATATTTGTATGTTGCTTCGGAATTAATTTATTTGTTTTGATGTATAAATGCTAGGCAATAATTTAAAAATATTAAATTAATGTTCTACGGTTTATTGTATTTTTACTTAGTGACATTTCGGAGATTTAAAAAAAACCGGATTATAACTCTTTGGTGAAACGCCTTTAATATTCATGTAACTTTATGATTGACCGACAATAAATTGTAGTTTCCTATCTCCTTGGTTCCATTTAAATAATATATGATTCATATTTTTTTTTACTTAAGAATAACACTATAAGTACGTTTATTGCTTAATTAAAATAATGAACTACCTACGTTAAATAAGTATATCTTGATTAACAACCCAAATTCAACCCCTAATTTCCCAAAAACCCAAAATCAACTCCAAAAGAAAACAAACAAGAATTTCAACGTTATTTATAAACCAAAAGTATTCCAGATTAATACAAAAGTTGTTTCTGTACATAAAATTTGATGTCGCCTCACATCTTAGCAAGTTGAAACTCATTTTCATATTTCCAACTATCTGACCGGCAAAACAAATCCACAACTCACTGTGTAATAGTTATGTACAGTCGTAGTGCATTAATGTGCTCTTACGTAGGAGTTTTACTCCCTGGATGGGGTTTGAGCGTATGTGGGGGGGTGTATTTTTATTTATTTTATGATTGAGTGCAGAATGCAGATGTAAATGAAGTAGTAAGAGGAAATATTGCTAACAGTTCATGATTAAGTTTATGATTTTTCCCTTAGTTCTGGAAACTTTAAGAAGTTGATAAGTTCCATTTAGTGATGTAAATTTAAACGGTAAGAAAGCTCGATAGCAAAGCCTGTGAATAAAAGATTCTAACTAACATATTGTCTGGAACTTGGAACCAGACTACACAAAGTATTTCTCAATGTAGATTCCACTTAAGAACTCAATGATTGATTTTCTTCTATTCTTTCTGACTATTCTTGTTTAAGAGTACTTCAGAGTTATATGCTACGACTATATCAAAACATACCACAGAAAACTGTACAAAAATATCGCAAGTCACTTCCAGCGCACATTACACTCGGAACTATTTATGACTACTGCTTACCACGTTGCATCCGGGGGTCTCATAAAATTCTATCGCCGGGATTGTGCCACGTTGATCCGTCTGCATTGGGAGTCGTAGATTATGAAATAACCCCACTTTCCACCCCCAAACCAACCCCTTTGAAGCAATTATTTCAGAAATTAAAGGGTTTTAATGCTTGTTGCCAGTTTGAATGGTTGTTATGATGGATGGTTGTATGACTAAACTGGTCATAAAAATGTGTGGTAGAGCTTTTGTCTAAGGGCCAGACAGATATATGGATTAATATTATAATCTATACTATGCAAGAAGTAATAAGCTTAGTGTCGTTTACAGAAAAAAAAACAGTAAATGTAATATAATTATCAATCATTTTCATAACGTTTTAAGCAATGGTAGCAGTTAAACATAACATAACATGATTACTTAATTCGTCAATAAAATTACAGTCGAAACGAATGTTTATTTTGAGTACAAAAAAGCAAAATTGTTTTGGTCATTATTATGAAAATGTACACTTCCTTACAATGGTTCTCGATCGCTGGTAAAAAAAGCAATAAGCAAAAACAAAACACCCCAATAAACTCCAAGCACCCCCAAATTCAACCCCATAACTACAAAAATTCGATTCACAAACCCATATCTTGTGAAACGCATTCAAAACCTAATATTTAGGTAACGAAACATGTCAGCTAATAAAAACGCATCTATAAAGTAGAAATGGTTCGCGAACCGAACAATATTGCAGCAACGGTTGCCAAATCGAAAACTAAGCTAGGTCGTCTCTCGTAAGTTTCTGTATCTCTAGCACAACTTTACTGAACCTCATTTGCAAATGTAATATAGAATTTGGGAATTGGATTTTATTTTTCGGGTTGTATTTAATATCAAACGTTTTCAACCCTCACTTGGCCAGCGTGGTGGACTCATGGCCTAATCTCTGTCTTGTTTCAGAGGAGAGAATTACCCAGCATTTAATATCAAACGTTTCCATCCCGTACTTGGCCAGCGTGGTTGACTAATAGATACCTCCCTCGTTTGGGAAGAAACCTTTGGCCAACTGTGGGACAGTCAGGAGTTTAAAAAATGCCCTAAAAAAAATTTGACTGCCCAAGACTGAAGGCTTTTCCTGTTTTGTCATGAGACTCTTATCCAGCAGTTGGATAATTATAGGTAAAATAAATCCATTTTTTATAGTATCAGAATGCTTCCCTGTTAAGTTCTCTCACGGGGTTGATAGGGGGAAGGCATTAGTTCACCCCCAGTTAGTCACATGCTTGTTGTAGATCTTCAGGAAACGTGCCACAGCCACACTATTCAGTATTTTCTTACTAAATTTTACCTGTATAATGCTAATGAGTAGTTTTAATACTTAAGATCGACAATAAACGGTTGCTAAAATTTGAAGCAAGCTACTACTGAAGGATCTTGTATCACCATAAACTTGACAAACACATAAGTCCTTGATACAACAGCACAGTCGGATTCGAAACAATATTTTCCAGATTATACGTGTCTTCTTGGTCGGGATCCAAACCCGGTACTCACATAGCACAGCATCTCTAGCAAGGTGATAATTTTCTATTTATGTATGTACCTCTGACATACGCTTTTTATAATTAATTGTATGTTTTCTCATACACTTTCCTTCAATTTAAATTATCAAAAATAAAAATTTCCACCATTTTTTTAAGGTAACGTAACCATAATCCAAAGAGACCACAACTAAAAAACCTCCTAATCTGTACAAGCTCTAATTATTAAATAAAGCTACACTAAGGACGAACACGTACGGTCAGCAGGTAAACAAAGCGACGCATTAGGAGGGTAGATTAACAAAAAAGCCGAGGGTGGGGGGTGAAATACGACGGTGCCTGTAAATTTTCTTACGGCACCCCCTCTGACGGCCGGGAACATCGACACCGCGCTGACATGAGTACGGTCTGCAAATACAAGGGAATTTTATTCTTGTAACAATTTTATATTTGTTTTCGAAAGTTTGTGATTTCCTATTCAGAGTGGCTCAGGTTTTACATAAAATAAAGGAGTAATACTGCATTATTTATCTTTTTTTTAATTATATGTAAGAATATTTTACTAGCTTCTACATTTTGTTAGCTAGTTATTATGTTTACATAAAACATAACGTAAACAAAAAAATACGTTAAAAATAAGTTCGGTTATTTAGCATATTATTATATTATTATGAAATGATTATTTTTTTATTAATAGTGACCAATCAGAAACTACACAACAGCCCCTCCGAAATTAAAAAAAATATACATGTCATTATTTTTTATATTAGCAATATAAAGTATATAAAACAGCAACATCTTTAATTTACAAAACCATCAACATTATCTGCAAACCGTACACTCGTCTCCCGATTCGTCCCACCGAAAATTTTCGTTCGAGCCGTTTCTAAAGCGCCTTTTTTAATCTCTATAAATCAAATTTATGACTTGTGTAAGCTTTCTGTTTTATTTACCCTTTTATAATTTTGTTGTCTGTACATACAGGGATGGAGTTAGGGCAGTGAGCTGTGAGACACACACACACACACAGACAATACACACGTGCACACACACACAGTGATATATCTGTGACGTTTTACGTCAGAATGCCAAGTGATGTATGTAAGAAGAAGCGTGTATTGTTTTAAAGAATGGATTTGGAGGAAGAATACTGCACTTTCTTAAAGGTGGTTATTATGTTCATTTTGGGGAGGTGTCTTCCACCATAAAGCTTGTTTGATGTGTTCTTGCAACTACTATTTTGGCAGACCAAAGCAGACTTTGGACACCTGAAAAGACCCCTAACATTAAAAACTTATAAGGCTTAATTTCTTTTAGACGTCCTCTTTCAAAGATCACGCTTAATCCAGAATCCGCTTTGATTGGGTAAGAAACATGGAGACCTGCGACATCAACTACAATACTCCAGGCAATCATTGATAGTTAATGTCTTGATATATTTGAGTCATTTCTCGCAACGAATACGTTTTGAACATATGTATATTATGTAGTTTTGAAGCTCAATTCTGTATAGTCTGTACTGTCGAGTATCGAGAGATTGACATTTAAAATGTACTGCCAAAATAGTTCTCACGATGCCCGTTAGAGGCGTTTAAAAGACTTTCGGTGTATAGTTTCTCGATAGCTAGCCAGTAGTTGGTAGTCGATAATAGTAGAGTTTCAAGCTACTGGTCCATTCAAATCAGTGCATTAGACTTTGTTATCTTGCTTAACTTGCATTAAAAAGGAAGGTTTTTGAATTGACCCTTTGTCCTTTGTGTGCCTCTAAAAATTGTACGAGCAAAATCACATTACAGCTAATAATCAACAAAGCTCCTATATCAAACGCTATCAAACGCAAGTTTCGCCGATAAACAATCGGAAAACATCTGCGCTCCTGGGCGTATTAGGTAATTAATTTGCGTATTGTTCGCTCTACGCGTCCTAGTGAAATTATAGCCCATCTTTGTGTGCAGACTTACGCCCATCCGTTAAAAAATATGTTCGATAGATTGTTTGTTTGTATGTTTGGTTTGATTTGTGGTTCATTATATAGTATTATGGTCGGCGTATTGTGTTTTCGGTTTTTGCGTTTTGCGGTGGTGGTACAGAAATATGTTGTTGTAATTGTGATAAATTAATTGTGTTGTAAATAGATTTTTGAAAACACTAACATGACTGGTTATTGCTAATCAATAATATGTAGAATTATTACAATGATATCTTTTTTATTTCAAAAATATCATGACTTATAAGAAGTTGTGCAATTGAGGGGTAATTTCTGCCAAGAACTAGAATTGAATTTAAAAATCATTTGGGATATGATGATTAGTTTATTTTTCATTGTTCATAGAATAATAGCGAATATTTTCTTAATTTATCACACACACACACACACACAAAACATATGAAACAAAACCCAAATGATAACCAAATAAACTGACCAACAAAAACATAAAACATCGAGCATCAACATTGAAATAATAAATCTGAGCGTCCACCTCCCCCCCACTCTTGAAGCTCAAGGAGGCATCCATGAACGCTGTCAAGCGATGATGGACGGCTAGCCATAAACCTGACGAGACGACTACCAACGCTACGAAATGGCCCTACGGAGCACTGTATATCACTTTTATTACATGCCATCTTCATTTTCATATTTCATATTTGCATTTCTGTAGCACCCCCGCGCCCCCGCAGCCCCGCTCCCCCCTACCAAGGCACACTCCCCCCCTTTTTAAGCGTTTCGCACGTTTTTCTATGTAATCGCTCGCTTTGTGTGTACGACGTGGTCGGTTCCGTCAAAGGAAAGTTTTTTGCTACGTGGACTATGTACGGGGTTTTTTTTGAGGTTCCGTATAGGTTTTTTTAAGATGTTTCGCTTTGTGGGTTCTTGCGATTGATAAGGGGAGAAGTTTTGGATAAACTTTTATATACAAGTAAAAAAATTAAGTTGGAAATTTTAGATGCAACTAATAAAAGACTGTCTATAGATATATTAGTACTGTGCACGATGGAATCATATTAAGACATAAAATATTACGTTTAATTCACGCACGTAGAACATTGTAGAAATTAGTAGAAATAAGTTTATTATTATTAGAAAATTCTAGTCGTTAAGAATAAGAAACGTACGAAAGAATAATCGCGAACATTGTAAGCGGCGGCGATCCTTCGATCAAGCGCACCGACTGTTCCCGAAAGGTCAAGAACGAGACAGATATATAGGCGAGTCGCGTACGCGCGAGCGAGACGGCGGCGTTCTCGAACCTCGCGCGGTGCGGCACGGAGCGCTTGATCATTCCGTTTGATTCTAGATTAGTGTAGAAACAATGTTTATGAATATAAATATGGACGCGCGCTGCGTAACATCAGTTTAAGATTTAAACTCATGGTGATCACTTCGGAAGAAAGAACATTGTACGAACATAGTGAATAGTAAACATAGTGTAGAATATTATTGTAAAGTTTAAGTTGTAAACTCATGGTGATCACTTGGAAGAAAAGAACATAGTATGAACATAGTGAACATAGTGAACATAGCGAATATTATTGTATAGTTTAAGTGTTAAACTCATTGTGATCACATCACTCGGAAGAAAGAACATTGTATGAAGAAACGTACATAGTGAATAAACCGTACATAGTAAAGCATATGAACAGTGTATAGTAAATAGTTTATAATACAGTCCACTTTGAAGATTGAAGAAAATAAAAATAAATATATTACTTCGCGTCAACTGGTGTTCTTATTGAAAGATTAGTAATCCTCCACAAGTACTTTATGTCGTTTGTGCTTTTCTTGTTGTTGAAGTTAGTTAATAGGCTTTGTTTTAAGAATACTGAAAAATACCTGTATATAAGGATGTTTATGGATATAGGATGAAGTCTATAATTATTAAAATTTATTATTAATGGTTACGAAAACTGTTTGACATTTAAAAGCGTTAAATGTTAACATAATACACGCGTTGATACGCACTTCTATTAAATACATTTTCAGTATTTTTCAGTAGCCTATTGTGCAAAAAAGAACTATAATAAACAATTAAAAGTCAACAATTTGAAAGCAACAGTTAAAAAAGTTCACCAACTTATTTTTTCCCCGCGCATCCCTAAAAAGTTAAGTCAAGGAAATGTACAACAAAGTTCAGGGGGTTGGTGTGACGTGTGCCTTGTTACCTACACTACACTACGTATGCAACGTATGCCACGTACAGTCACGAGCAAATATATGTATACTGTACCGCAGTCGTAGATTTTGTAAAAAATATCAAATAAAAAGATAAAAATTATTTATTTCTGTCCAAGTTTACATGTTTTTTAATACAATGATAGGCACGGTAGGTTCATTAATTATTGCTGTTATATACATACATACAAAAACACGCCTTCTTCCCGTAGGAGTAGGCAGATACTAGTGAACGCCACTTGATATGATTCTTAAAGACTTATTTTGCTTCGTTCTGATCCATACATCTTGTCATACAGGATCGCCGGTTACGAATACTACGCACCTGACTTTTTTTAAAGACATCACCGATGTGATCTTAATGCTATTAGTCAACAAAAAACATATACCTAGTGTCTGTGAAATTACTTTGTAAGTTAATAAACAGTAGTCATTTTACGGTGGTCATTGACAAAAGTGCTGTTGAAAATGTCAGTGTATACATATTTTAAACCATAGGAGAGAGCTTTGCCAAGCAATGGGACGATGAGCGCAATATAGTTATAATAGTATACATATTAATGCTTTTGACTGTACAAAGTAGCCCTGTCCATGACGTATGCAGGGTGTATTAACTTATTAGTTAAACCTGCGGTTGTTCTATACAATCGACTTTTTTACAAAGGTTTATGGGTGATCGGATTTGAACGTAGTGATGTGGCTAATATGATTGGAGGAACGAAGGATTTTTTGAAGGATTCTTTAAGGATCATATTGTGATCTAAAAATTCTTTTTCGGTTTTTTTATGACTACGGGTAGTTGATTAGAGTTTATAATGTAATTGAATTGATATTTTTGTGAAAACATTTTTTGAGAACTTATCTTTCTCGGGAGCACATTTTAATATAATTGTTATTTCTTATTTTTTTCTAAATAATAGGAATCTTTCCATAAAACTATGATTAATATATTTTTTACGCATTCCTTTTCTGCAGCATGTTCTGCATTGACTCGAATCAGGCGACATTTCTTTACAACAAAATTTCAATCTTGAAACAACCAATAACTTAACATTAGATAAAACAGCCACATAAGAATCAACCTAGACAAACACCTAACAAGTACAGTAAGCAAAACAATACGGATCGTTAACAAAAATTTTAATTACCATAAAACAGCTCAAGTAGTGGTAGGGTCAGCATACTCGCGGTGCAAACAAACCGGCCTTAATCGAGTGGCTTGGCGTAAGCTTTTTGATATCTCTCCGATACTGGCGCGGCGGTGCAGATCCTGGGTACCGTCCGCAGAAAAATGTTTAGCTTTATGAAGGTCGAGTTGATCTTATCGAAATATGTTTGGGTGATTATTTTGCTGAGAATGTGGATTTTTTGTAAATTGATAGAGTGTATGCTAAAGTCAATTAAGATATAATAAAACACTTCATGTGTCTAAATACTAACACAATCACAATGTTAAACTGTTAGAAGCTTAGCTTAAACCTTTTTTTGTGCGTTAGTAGTGTAAAATCATAGAAATTTTGTCTCTGAATACTTTTATGCTTAAGAAAAATACGTAATAGATTGAAAAAATACTTAATTGATCCTAACAGTAAGGATCAACTATTTTTAAAGAGAGAGTATCTGGAATTGTTATCTTATGTTTAGTCATAGAAAAGAAAAGTGAAGAATTTAACAATCCACATAACCGATCAACTTTAATTATCACAAAGACATACAAACAAATTATGTTCGTGCTAATATCAAGCCTGTTATACCCGAAGGTGTAAGCAATTATGTATAAAAATACACCCACGTTTTGCCATCAAAAATTATAGCCCCATGGAATAACTACTCAACCTGTGAATAAAACCCGAGCCCTCGGAATCAGTAGCCACTATTGACATTCACTATTCACTATTGACACCGCCACAGAGGCAGTAATCACAAAACCATCCTATTGTAATCAAATTCCTTATCACAAAGACACAAGCTTCTACCCAAAAAAAAGAAACAAAAAAGTAACATAACATGTCCCCAGTACCCAGGTACGGTTAGCAAAGCCAGGTGGAGATGTTTACGAGAGCTCGGTCGCGTAGATCAGCGCGACAATGCGCCAGTGTGCGCTCACCCTAACGCGCTTCTAATACCATTAGCTTTTAACTGTGTAGCGCTTTTTAGCTTAACTCATCACTGGCTTTTTTGTTTTTATTTAATTTATGGGAATTTTTGTGTTGTTAATGACCTTAAAAGAAAGGCTCGTGGCTATGTACCATCAGTCGTATTGATTGATCTTTGAAGTTAAGCTACGCTTGCCGAGGTTGTTCTGTGGATGGGTGACCATCTTATACATATCGAGTTCCTCTGCGTTTCGGAAGGTACGGTAAACTGTGTGTTACCAGTAATCAGGAGCTTGAAAGTCTGATGACCAGTCTTACCGTGGTATCTTGTTATAATCCGGATAACCGGGACCCACAAATTGACGTGCTTTTCGAAACACGGAGGAATTGGACAAGGAATAAAAGTAGGTAGTTGTCACCCAGGGGTGACAGTTTAGAGGCGACAACTGGAAATATACCGTTGCACGTGGTAGGAGATTGGAACCCAAGACACCACACCAGTCTATTCAAAGTTGTACGTTTATCTAAAATTATTGTCACGTGTTCCAGAGGTGAAGTAATTCATCATAATCGAACCCGCACTACGCCAGAAGCTGGACAGCATGATTCCCGTTCTCATACCGGTAAGTCTATTCGCTGCTCAGCTTCTTTTTGCAAAGTTGTTCAAGATGTTGAAATCACAAGAAGATTTTTGATTTGCTCTACGGTTAATAGGTTGTGACATGATGTATAGCTATCACGGTTCATAAGATACAGCCTGGTATCAGACAAACAGCGAAGTCTCACTAATAGGATCCCGTTATTACCCTTCGTAGTACGGAGAACTGAAAATATAAAATATTACCTTTTGAGTAAATTAACGAGCACCTGTGATGTAGCTTTGAAGGTTTTCAAACTCTTTAAAAACTAGAAGCAGTTTCTATCATTATAATTTAATTGATTATCTTAAGTTTTCAATGTAGGTTTCTTCTAGACATTAATTCATAACTGTAATTGATACAAATCTTTTGCTATTCTTATATTTATCGTAAGTCACTATTAAATAAATTTTACAATAGTTCTAAACTATATAAGTTATCTTTTTTTCTAATAAGGAAATGTACAAGTAGTTAAATCATTAGATTTACAAGATCACCAATGTAAGACAGCCGAATACGACCAATTTATTTACTAAAACTATATATAGTACTTTTACTGATAAAGACCCTCACTTACTGACGTAAAGTCATGCCTTTCTTATCAGAGTAGGCACACAAGTAACGCCATTTGCTAAGATCCTTACAGACTTGTTTTACCTAATCAAACTCAAGTCTAAGTGGTACTGTATATGACTGATGGCAACGAGGTCCTAGGTTAGATTCCCATGTTAGCCAAAGCGTTGTTCTTTTTATTATAGTTTGGAAACATGTCCGATATAAATAAATAGTATAATGTTTTCTCAACATCTGTGTTTAATTACCCAACACTACATTGGTTAGTTTTGCTTCCCTATTCAAGTATTTAGTATCTTAGACAATAACACAGAGCAAGGCTGTCGTGTTAAAACTAAGCCTAGAACAAAACGGAGCGCATCGCATAATATCAGCGCTGGGATCGCTAACTCAGTCTTACACACTACACTATAAATACACTGCTAAATACCTGCCCACTGGTTAAGGCATATATTACTATGCATTTTATATAATTACTAGCTGACCCGCGCAACTTCGCTTGCGTCACATAAGAGAATCATAATTTTCCCCGTTTTTGTAACATTTTTCACTGGTACTCTGCTCTTATTGGTCGTAGCGTGATGATATATAGCCTATAGCCTTCCTCGATAAATGGGCTATCTAACACTGAAAGATTTTTTCAAATCGAACCAGTAGTTCCTGAGATTAGCGCGTTCAAACAAACAAACAAACAGACAAACTCTTCAGCTTTATAATATTAGTACAGATAGAAAAACGAACTATAGTATTACTATTGAAAACCTTAAGTAAACTATGAACAACTAGGTAATCGTCTCATCACGTTATCGTCTTATCAACATCTGCTGTCGTTGCCATCAAAGTTAGAAAAATGCATAAGACGTTATCAATTGACAACAATTTTTTGGTTGAAACAAAACACACTACTACGAATACGCTTTGATCTGATGTCTGGGCAATATTGTATAAGACTGCTCATCACGAAGTCACGGGTTCGATTACCGAATCGGGCAAATCGTAATTTCATTTTTCCAATAACGTGCCCGGTATATGATAAATAAATAAGTATGTTTTGTCAACAGCCTTTAAATCTAAATATAAATATAAATATGATTAGACAATTCACACACGGTCATTTGATTCCAAACTAAGCAGAGCTTGTACTATGGTAACCAAATAACTGATAAACATACTTATATACTTCTAAATACATACTTATATAGATACATTAACATCCAGGCTCAGAACAAATACTCGTGCTCATCACACAAAGATTTGTCCCGGGTGGGATTCGAACCCACCACACGCGGCGCTCCGGTTGTTGCGGCGAGGTGACCGCTTAAACCACTGCGCCAAACGTGCAGTTAAAATCTAACCAATATCTAACCAATGTAATCTCGAACATTACATTGGTTACTTTTGCGTCTGTAACATTAAATTGGTAAGTTTTGCTTTCCTATTCAAGTATTTAGTATCTTAGACAATAACACGGTGCAAAGCTGTCGTGTTACAACTAAGCCTAGAACAAAACGAAGCGCATCGCATAATATCAGCGCTGGGATCGCTAACTCAGTCTTACACACTACACTATAAATACACTGCTAAATACCTGCCCACTGGTTAAGGCATATATTACTATACATTTTACATAATTACAGATAAAAGAACTATAGTATTACTATTGAAAACCTTAAGTAAATTATGAACAACTAGGTAATCGTCTCATCACGTTATCGTCTTATCAACATCTGCTGACGTAGCCATCAATGTTAGAAATATGTATTAGACGTTATCAATTGACAATATTTTTTTGGTTGAAACGAAAGACTACTACGAATACGCTTTTGCTCTAAAGTCTGGGCAATATTGTATAAGACTGCTGATTACGCAGTCCCGGGTTCGATTACCGAATCGGGCAAATCGCTAAATAAATAGGTTTTATCATTTAATTCTCGAATACTACGTTGGTTAGTGTTGCTTTCCTATTCAAGTATATAGTATCTTAGACAATAACACAGTGCAAAGCTGTCGTGTTAAAACTAAGCCTAGAACAAAACGATGCGCATCGCATAATATCAGCGCTGGGATCGCTAACTCAGTCTTACACACTACACTATAAATACACTGCTAAATACCTGCCCACTGGTTAAGGCCTATATTCTTTTACGTTTTATGTAATTTAAAAATAAATAAAAAAAACACATTAATATTAATCAATAATATACTTCTAGTTAGTGGTCAACCTAGTTTTAAAGTTGTTCAACCCACCCGAAGGCTTTTGACATGGCTTAACTACTGTTATCGTAGTAGATAACAACTTGGACCGATTTGTAACGTGCCCTTCGAAGCACGGAGACGTCGAGTTCAAATACCACTATGCGGTCACCTATCTATGGAGTAACCGCGCCAATGGTTGCTTAATCCACAGATCGTTTATCGACCGGTGAGCGCAACTGGCTATGAGCGCCTCAAAAAACACATTAATTAGGAAAAAATAGAATCGTTTACCACTCGAAGTGGGTAATCAAACTGAATAAAGTCATAGACTGACAAACAATCATCGTAGTGGTTGATCATCATCAGCCTAGCCTTTCTCCCAACTATGTTGAAGTCGGCTTCCAGTCTCACCGGATGCTGCTGGATATCAGTACTTTACATGGAGCGATTGCCTACCGGACGTCCACAACCAAGTTACGTGTTTTGTAAAACAATATCCTTCGGTAAGACTGGTTGCCAGACTTACAAGCTATTGACTACTGTTAACAACTGTTAAAGATCTTTGGAAATAGACAGCCACGTCTCACAATTTAACGTGCCACACGGAGGAACTCGATATGTATAAGATGGTCACCCATCCACAGAACAACCTCGGCAAGCGTAGCTTAACCTCAGAGATCGATCCGTGCGGCTGTTGTTAACTAAGTCTTAAGCTCCTTAAGTATATAATTATTAAGAATAGTAAACTAATTTGAGACTAAAATTTTAATCGCTCTGTCCTCATGTAAACCGGATATCGATGTGTCTTCGTAGTACAATCATAGGAATGTAAATCATCAAAAATGTCTCAAATATCGTTAAAAAAATCTATCAAAACATGTAATTAAAACACGCTGCCCCTTAACTATGCGGTGAGCTGAAACTGAACACAAAAACTGCAAGTGTGCGTCGCGCTTTACGACGCTGTGGTGGCCGGCAGAATTATAAGAGGTTTAGTGCACAACTAAACAGATATTAAATTTCCCACCTTTAAGGGAGATTTTGTGTTTTAACACCGAATTTACCCCTTTTTGTTAGATGTTAGAATGTTGGGTCTAGTGTAGGCTAGAAGTCTGTTTTGTGTTTGCTATTGTTTATAAGACTTTGAAATAGGTTATAAAGGTGGCTTTCAGCATTCAGTGAGAAGTAACTACAGTCTGTGCAATAAATAACATCTCCTGAAAATTTTATGCAATCCTACCAGATGATATTTGACAGTTGAGTTGAGTATCTTCATGCTTTGGGAAAGTACCCTATGTATTGAAAATTAGTCATTCAATTAATGGTAAGACTCGGAAAGTTTGATTTCCCACTTTTAAGGGAGATTTTGTGTTTTAACACCGAATTTACCCCTTTTTGTTAGATGTTAGAATGTTGGGTCTAGTGTAGGCTACAAGTCTGTTTTGTGTTTGCTATTGTTTATAAGACTTTGAATTAGGTTATAAAGGTGGCTTTCAGCATTCAGTGAGAAGTAAGTCTGTGCAGTAAACAGCATCTCCTGAAAATTTTATGCAATTCTACCAGATGATATTTGACAGTTGAGTTAAGTATCTCCATGCTTTGGGAAAGTACTCTATGTATTGAAAATTAGTAATTCAGTTAATGGTCAGACGTGGAAAGTTTAATTTCCCACCTTTAAGGGAGATTTTGTGTTTTAACACCGAATTTACCCCTTTTTGTTAGATGTTAGAATGTTGGGTCTAATAGCGTAGGCTACAAGTCTGTTTCGTGTTTGCTATTGTTTATAAGGCTTAAATAGGTTATAAAGGTGGCTTTTAGCATTCAGTGAGTAGTAAGTCTGTGCAGTAAACAGCATCTCCTGAAAATTTTATGCAATTCTACCAGATATTTGACATTTGAGTTGAGTGCTTGGGTATTCACATACCCTACGAATTGAACCTTAATCATTCAGTTTGGAGACTTTAATCAATTGGACAACAGTAGAAATAATGAAAATTATAGTAAAAGTTACTAATTTTGACACTGTCTTGGTTAATAAAGCCTGTTTTTTTGGGAATTAAAGGATACGGTTCCTTCACTTCCCAAAAAACAGTGGTCTGTTTGACGAATGGTAATTATTTATTATGTTTTAATATTATAGTTATTATGCTCGTAGCAAAAGTTTACAAATTGGTTTGTAGAAGTCGCCGCAAAAGTTATTTCTGCCATCATTTAAATTTTTTTAATACTTTTTCTCACCGTTCCCCATGACTAATTGTTACCTGATCCACTTAGAACTCATAAACCATTAGATTTATGCTCATACAAATATTCCCACAAAAATATTCCCGTAGTTCCCATAAACACATCATCGGGACTTACATAATTCATAAAATTTCAACACGACTATAACATAACTAATTTCAGTAGGTACAGTCATGGGCAAGAACATGCTACTTTCGAAAATCACTACATATTATGAATTAAAGTCGATCGTCACATTTTTCAACGTTTCTTGGTGATAAACTCCAAAACTACTACACGAATTTTCAGGCAGTTTCTTTGAAAAGACTGAGTAATTAATAAGGTTTTTGTTTATTATAGGTACAAATTGCCCCTATTATATTTTTTGTATAAACTATAAGTATACATACACTTCAGTCGGATGCTTTAAACAGAAAAATCTCTGCGACATCACGAACAATTTTACATCTACTTGTAAAGTAACCATTCATTTAAGAATTTCTATTAACACAATTTTTCTATTTTAGTCCACGTTCATAAGTGCACAAGTCTCTATTAACATTCACGATACATATTTCTTAGTGTAAAGTGGGCACATCAATGCTGATGACTGTACAATAATACCGATAGTCAAATACACACGTGTCGGTAACGGTAAAACGTAAATATTTGCCGGTACAATGCCGAGAATCAGGCAGTTTGAACGAATAAATCCGTCGTTGGCTACACGTAAAACAGTATAAATTTTGTTGTAGGGTTTAAATCAAGGAACGTGCGCGAGCGCATGCGGTGACCGTGGTTTAAAGAGACAGCAAGACTTTTACTGTACAGTTTTGCCTAGTGACGTAGTCCGAATGCAAAGTAAATAATTTGGTCACTTATTCGAAATCAAGTTAAATCTAAGTATTGAATTTCGTGTTAAATAGAACCACTTAAATTGAATACTTTTAACACTACGCAGCTACGTCGCCATGCTTTTGTAGATCATCATACGACAAAATATAATCTAGATTGTCAGTAATATAAAAAATTACCGAAGGAAATATTCCATTGCATCAGTATTGTAATGCACAAATAAAAAAATTATAACTTAGGAATACCTTTGGTAGGTAACTTAACTTTTAGAAAAATGGAAATATTTTTGTCAGATAAATGAAAATAAATACAAGAAAATGTCAGTACTACATTAAAATAGTGACGTACGTTTATAAAACCCAACTCGCTTGGTCGCCCTACACCAAATCGGTAGTGTTTACCCAACGTACGCGAGAGATCTCCGAGCAATTCGTCATCGGCGGAATGAATCACTCACCACGCACCGACTGCATAGACTAGACGTGATGTATGTATAGTATACAGTAATGAAAGGTGAGGATGAAGAGAATGGCTTTAAGGGCTTCGGGAACTACGTGAATTTGGTCTGCTTTTTATGATATGTAGTTACTAAACTACTCATCATCCTAGCCTTTCTTCCAACTAAGTTGGAGTCGGTTCTTAGTCTCACCGGACGCAGCAAAATACCAGTATTTTACTGGCATTCAGTATTTCATTATCTATACTAATATTATAAAGCTGAAGAGTTTGTTTGAACGCGCTAATCTCAGGAACTACTGGTCCGATTTGAAAAATTCTTTCAGTGTTAGATAGTCCATTTATCGAGGAATGCTATAGGCTATATATCATATATATCATTACGCTACAACCTATAGGAGCGGAGTAGCAATAAAAAATGTTACAAAAAAGGAAAAATGTTGACCTATTCTCTCTTATGTGACGCAAGCAAAGTTGCGCGGGTCAGCTATCTATTATATTTAGTACGTTTATACCTGAAATATGTGCATAAAAAAGACAAAACTTAATTAAAGACTGAGAGCCGACTCCAACATGGTTGGTAAAAAGGCTAGGTTGATGACGTACTTTTCGTTCGAGAAAGACTTTGGATTATTGGAAACAGCTGATAACATTAGATCTAGAAAGCAGCAGGTGTTCTACGTTGATCTTCATTCACCGAGCTGTCTAACCCAACACTAGTATCAATCAAATCTATCATCATAATTATTATTGTAATCTCCCCGTTCTTACATTCCTAACTCAATCCGAATAGGATAAAGAACAATAAATCTTAGAATCGGCTCAATCTTGCTGAATCGTGTCAATCGGCGCATACGCACACACACACAAACACACACCGACACAAACACACGCACACACACGCACACACACACACACATATACACACACACACGCACACAAACACACACACGAACAAACACACAGACCCGCGACAGCTGTTCATAACGTTTTGGTAAACAATCTGATGTACGAGGAATTTATAATTATAAATATTTTTGTAGTTATTTCTGAATGATCTGTGATTTATGTGAGACTAGTTTGTGCCTGTGGCTCTGCTTCCTTGAAAATCGTATTGAACAAGTCACTTTCAGGGCCTAAGTCTCCAAAAGTCACATCTGAGCATCATAACTTGCGACCACGGTTAGTGTAACTGGCGCCGAAACGTCAGGTAGTGTACGTGTGTATGGTTAATTCGCATTTACCTAATTGCATTAATTAGAATATTTTTATGGCAATAGACTCGCCTCCTATAACATGGAACTAAAATTGTTAATAGCGAAATGGGGGTGATTTTCAAACACCTCTGCCTACCCCATATAGTGGTTAAATTTGTATCAGATAGGTAAATACCTTGCAATATCTCTTCCACATTACAAAATTTTGTTTTGATAAACAAAAAAGCTAGTATATTATCTAAATTATAAACTAGCCACGGAAAATAACTATTTCACTACATTAACAAAAGTTCATTAAATTAATTATAATTAAACATAATTAATGTCAACTTACGTACAGGGGAACGTTTCACACATTATTTAACAATTACGCTCAATTAAATATAAAATACGGGTTAAAATTAAACAATAATTAAATTAAATTAAGGGAAATGATAAATTTAAACAAATTGTGCTCTCGTACGGTATAATTAAAAATCATAATTACTATCGGTGTGTCGACACACGCTTACGACCGCAATCAAACACAGTTGCACATTAAATAGGGTGATTTTACCTGTTCGAGGCCATCTTCACCTCGGTATTTTTTAGAATTTTGTCAAAAATATTATTGGCTATTATGTCCACGGTTAATCTAGGAGATTATGTCAACGTGCATATAGCTTTGAGTTCGAATACCATGGTACGCCAAATGTTATAGAGACTCTATTCCAGAAAATTTGAAACAAAAGTAGTATTTCAATTATTTTTGTTGTAAATAATTTAATTCTTAAAATTATTGTTTTAGTCCGATTTCTGAAAAAAATTGACTGTATAAGCTCAAAAATGATACCACGTCACACGTCTCATCAAACAAACCTTGTAAAAACCAGTAAATTCATAAAACAACAGACATCAACACAGCTGACGGATAGCCGTCATAACATGATTGAGATACCACATTAATATTTTTTCGTCCAAATTATTTTAATTACACAGCCATCAACTGGGACGTTCACCCTGCAATTCATTATCAACAAAAATGAGTATATATTTATTTGCGCAGGCCGCAGCCGTCAAAACAATGCAATGGTACCCCCTCCCCCCTTTCCCTCCCCTTGCGGGACATGCCGCCCTGTCATTTACCACAAAAACTAGATGATACCGATTAAAACCGCCCGAAACCGGTTATAGTGGCCGAATTATGAGCACGAAATTAATTATTTTATTGTCATATTTTATTCTAACGGTTCTTTGGTTTGGTGGTCAAAAATTAATATTGTGGGAACCTAAATTCACATCTGGATAAAATATGAAATGAAGTACCTAGTGTTTTAGACATCATAGATGTTTTTGTTATGTTTGTTTAATGATTTCACGATTCGTCTAATATGTTTGTTCTGCGTTTTAATTTGAGGAACTAATATTCCGAATATAACTTCCGAAATTATTTAGTTTTGAAAATTATTCCGAAATTATTTCCGTATTTAACGTCTTACCTACGTAAGACGTTAAATACGGAAGTTAACTTTATAATATGGCCATTGCAAGCTGGCCAAAGCGTGAATCAGTCTTAGCTAAAATGATAAATGGTATCAATTCCTATGTACTAACTACCAGATAATAATATAATAATCATGTAAAGCAAAAGTTTAAAAGTTGGTTACTTGACTGTAACAAAAGAAGGCTAATGTTCACGAATAACCACTTACTTAATACCCTATATAATTATTATAGACTTCTTATTAAATGCATCGTCAGATTGCTGATAAATTTTAATAGATCAGTAGAACACGATGAAATGTGAGGTATATGTCAAAGAATCTATTTACTGAGTTCAAATACTAATCACGCATAAAGACAACTGAATTATATGACTCAATAAATTGCATATTAAAATAAAAATTCAATAATTATTAAAATACAGAAGTAATCAAATTTCAAACACACACCACGAAGTCGCAACAATAATTCAAAGCCTTACAAAACTCTTAAAGATGCCAAGGCATAGATATCGAAGCAACCTATTTTTTGCCGATGCTTACAACAAAACCCTGGCTTAACTCTGTATTTCTAGTATAAAATAAAATCAAAATTTAATATTTTTTAAGTCAAATACCGACACTTATGATGGTCAAATACATTAAGATCAAATCATTTATTATGATGATTAAGTTCGTTAGATGAATTTTATTTACCGCCAGTTCGAAAGGTAGGGCCAATGAGAAGATCTGGTAAGAAACTCCAGGCCACTCTTTTTGATCATCAAATATGTACATGAGTGAAAAACATGTTCGGCAGTACGAAAATGTAGATCCAATCGTTAAACTACTCAATAGGCAATTGACAGGTACAAAATCATACCACAGCAAAAAACTTTTACAATTCCCATTAAAACGGGCGTGATTAAAAGCAATAATTCCGCTAAATTCAATTAGCAATACCCAATCATTGACAGCGGACAAGCTTTACAATAGAGGTGTTCTAAATATGCATAATATTTATTTATTTATGGCATTTATAATACGGAGTATATATCACTGAGCTGTCATACCGGCCGCGATAATGCAAAATTTGCGGCTTGCGGAAACCGTGGAGTGGGTTAATTAGCTATTTTTGTGTTTGTGATATTGTAAAATGTGTAATATTATATTTTGGTACGTTAATGAAAAAAGATCAGATGCGTAGTGCACTATTATTTTTATTATGGTACTAGAATATATGGTATGATCGGCCATTCTGTATGACAAGATGTATTAAAGTGAATGAAAGAAAAGAAGTTCGTCGGATTCGTCAAAATTGACATTCTTAATTCTCTTTCTAACAGGAAACGAGTCGAGCGGTTTGTTTTGCATGTTACATACACGCATGCTTACATTTTACTCTGACACTGCACATATAGCGAAAACGAGTTTAAATCGTGAAAACTGCCTAAAAGTTTTCAGATCTTTCCGCCGATATGCGACTAAGTCGTAATATATATTTTAAAAAATCTTACGAAGCTGATCACGTTGATCCGTTTTCTACATTGCATGCTCGATTACGGAAAAGTATCCTCGGAAGATGTATCTCATCTCTTCCAATCCCTTGCACCTTGCCAGTACTACCAAAATAGGCCTCCAAAAATTCCAGACTCAACCCCTCCACGGCCTCCGCGAACCGTGCACCGCCGGCAGCATCGAAGTACGCCAGTAACGAGTACCACGTCACAATAATTCTCCACTACGACAATGCTTTAATGTGCGTTTGATTCATTCGCGTATTCGTTACAAAATGAGGTTATCATTTTCAGTTACCCATTGTTGTAATGAATTCTGCTATTGTCGGCCAGATTAACGCCCTTAATGGCTGTGAAATCATGGCTTTTAATGTTTTAGTTATGGGTTTTAGGTGTTTTGATTGAATTAGGCGTGTTTTGTGGTGATATACAATGTGTAATAGCAACAGTCGTGTCGGTCATCAGATCGGCGTTGATGCGTTCGTGAGCAGTAAAGATAAGATAAAAAGTCATAAGCGTGCTTTTTTTGTCAAGGCGTCAGAGAATTCAATGCCCTTCAAGTACCATTAAAAATTATCACTTCGTAGCTCTACTATAATATTCGCTTAGAGGGCAAGTAGCGCATGTACGCAATCCAAAGATGACCCATTTACCAATTGCTTTGTTTATCATTATTAATTAACATCGGATCGTCTCAAACATAATCAGCCATCTCGTCCTATACACCCATACAACTTAACTACACAAACTTCGTCAATCAACCCCCATAAACCTTCAAAATCAAAACCCCACATAAATCCAACCCATAAAAATAAACCAAGAGCCCACATTATCATTATAAATGCAAGACAAAAACCCTACATCATGGGACACTGCTGACACCACCGAAACTTATCCAAGCGGGTACTTTTCACCCGGACACCTTAAGGCCATTAAGGCACTAATGACTCCCTGTAAATTGGCCATAACTCAGTCCAGGCCGTAAATAACTGCTCCATTCTTGATAAGGGAGCCGCTGACTTGTCGTAGACGTCCGAACATGTCTGTCTTAGTTAACATGTGCGATTTATAGTCGGGGACAAGTTTGTCGTGCGTTTGTACGCACATATTAAGTAGTTTCGGGTCTGTTATTGGATGCGCCATCTGTTGGCGTGAGATGTAATTAAGACGAGTTTCCACTGAGCGACGATAGATGGCTTTAATTTATTGATGTTTGGTGAAGTTCGGCCGTTTGTTTCGGATTGATTTAATGTCTTAGTATTGTTGGTTCTCTGTTTCTATGGTCAATGCTTGAGAAATTCGTGAGTCTATTATGTATTGACTGCATACTACAGTGAAACTTGTTATTTTGAGGAGACACACCAAATCTATGGATAGATTGAAGCTTCGTCCTTGTTTACTAACTATGAGATATTAGTTCCGATTCGTAGGTTAGGTTACAGATCAAGCACCAGAGACGCGGAATAGGATTACTCGTGATAAACACGTGACAACACTACCTTCCGAGCCGTCTATGCTTACTGTTCTTTACAATGAAAGTATTTTAACTTTGAGACTTACGTCTATGCTTACTTTAAAATAAAAGTATTCGTAATCTTGAAATTGTACAAAGTCTAGCCCCACACAAGCCAATGATAAACGCCACAGCGGATTAAACAAAGAAACAAACAATTATCAGGGCGCGCGCGCCGAAAATTAGCAATTACTTTAAGGGAAGCTCCGAGCTACCATTATCTCTGGGAACGTAACTCGGCTGCTAACTGTTATTGCCATCATTCCCCGCTTGATTTAAACAAGACGTTACGCCACAGTCCCTCGTCAAACGTGGATTGATAACGTTTTGATGCGGTAACTATTGGAGTTTCTAGCAAAGTAAAGGGCTGTAATTTAGACTGAAATTATGAAAAAGATTAGAGATGGAGAAGGCTAAGTTTCAAGCTTTTGAGTAGGTTAAAAATTACAATTCAACTCAAAGATTATGACTTCAGTTGAAGTTCGTGGTTTGACGACTTGAATTGTAACTTCAAGGCCTTTCTTGACTTGACTTTACGCCACGGTCTCTCGTCAAACGTGGATTGATAACATTTTGATGCGGTAACTCTTGGAGTTTCTTGTGAGCTAACATTGACTTCAAAAGGTCTATAATTTTGACTGAAATTATGAGTAAGATTAGAGCTAAGTTTCAACCCTACAATTTAGCTCAGAAGCAGGATCTACGATTTAACTCAGATATTGTGACTTCAGTACAAGTTCGTGGTTTGACGACTTTAATTGTAACTTCAAGACATTCCTTATGAGAGGTAGTGTTAAATTATAAGCAAATCTAGAACTTTTCAGAAGAAACTAAAAACTATCGTTTGCATTAATTACGGTTTCGATAGCAATGGGAGCGACCAGTTATTCGGTACAAAAGTATCACCATCACAGAAACTTAACACCAACATTTAGATTAGGTAAATAATCAGTTATACTTTCAATCGCCATGAAAAATAGTAAGAAAGATGTAGATTTTAATAATTTAATAGACATAAGACATACAAGCTTTGATCTTTACAGAATAATCTCTCGACGGGAAGGGTAAACCGTACATAATAATCTATTTAAAATACGATATTATTCCATGGATGTGATACTTTATTCGTAGCTCTTGAGTTTCGTCAGAGCGACGCCATGATATACTGAGATAAAGAAGTCTATTACCTGCAATGACCACCTCTCACTAACACATTACACAATAACATGGAGAAAATTTACTTAAATTTATGTTATTTAGAAGTTAGTATTATAGGAAATAGTTCATTCAATAGTATAGTCCGATGTCATGCAAAAATAAATGAAATCGTACATTAATTTACTATGACTTGTATCAATAAAAGAAGGTTTTTTTCCGTTAGCGATTTTAAAGCTCTTGTTTCTATTTTGTTTAAGATTAAATTTTCAATGACAGATAATACTATTCAGCGTTCATTTTACCTGATAAATAGAAAAGAATCTGTAAGGAAAATTAAGCGATGAAGGATTATAATCCAATGTGGGCAATTAAAAATGAAACAGAATCAAAGCAAAAATAATACGTATTTTATCACTTTTTACATACTGTTCTCTGTTCCATATAGAATATATAGCAAAAATAAGAATTTAACACCATGAAACTAACAGCTAATCTTTAAATAGTGTTTAAGCCGCTTGAAGACTCTCTACAGTTCTTTGGACTTTTTCAAGCGGCTAATGGCTTAAGAATTTAGCTAGAACGATATCAAAAATGACCAAGCGAGTATCATGACAGAATCAAGGTGGCAACGACAAGAAATTGGCTCCACTTTAAAACTATTACCGGGACATTTCGGCGGATCGAACGGCATTTGTCTCAGGCCGGCCTGCTGGGAGAACCAAGTTTTGTGGTTTTAGAGAGACTTCCTTCATTTGTTAATGGTGTGTGTGAACGATGGTTGAGGAGCGTATGATTATAAAAATGTATTTGTAATTTCGGAATACAAAAAAAAAATAAGTGGAATTTATAATTTGAAATACTTACTTATCGCATTAGAACTACTATTAACTGTAATAAAAACTAAACTTTAAAGATTTTGAGTCGTACAAACGTCTACTAACTACATAAATAGAACTATATTATAATTCTGTATAAGCGCTTAACATTCCAAAAAAAAGATTACGTGTTAATTATGGCAAGTATATATTTAAACTATTGTTATGTTTGTTTAATAAACAAAACATCTGCCTAAGTATTTTTTTACGAACCAACAATACGTATAAATATTTGAAGACTGAAAACCGAAACCCGTGTTATTCAAAGACTTTGACAAAGACCTCTCACATAATGTTGCTAGTAACTAAAAAATAATAAGAAAATTTGTTGAAACGACCAAAAAGCTATTAAAACTGGCTCTCTCAGTCCCACATTCGCTTGTCTCATGGCAACAGCAACCACCCATCGCCCCACGGATTACACGGGCAGAGGGGCGACATTTAGTAGTGACATTTGGAGTATTTATTCGCATAATAATAATTCCTCAACGAGCGACGACGGGGGCGCCACCGTCGCTAAGAGTTATGGCCGGGGGAGACACCTTCAAGGTGACAGTGTTCGACTTGGATGGATGTGGTTCGGACTTTAAATGTAGAGTCGGTTTTAGGTCATGTTGTTGAAGGATTTCTCGTTTATTACTCTCATAGTGTATGAATAATAATAATAAAGAATCGTGTTTTAAAACGATTTGGTATTGTTCGTAAAGGCATAAGTATAAAACGTTAAAGTAAAGAAGTTTGTTATAATTGTAGCAAATCGCGATCTAGAGTCTTCTTATCACCGTTCAAACAATGAATAGCATCTTTTGTGTTTACATCACGTATAAAATTATTATATTAGACATAGTAAAACCGGAGAACATACCCGTTTTGTATATTTTCCTTTTAAAGGGGTATGGCTTCTAAACACAATATCAATTTGCAATCTTGTAGATTGCCAGTTGACTTCAAAGATGGTTGCTTTAAACAAAAAAAGTATCTATGGCAACGATGAAACTATCATTATTATCAACTAAAAATATATTGAGTAATTTCTGTATAAAAAAACGCTGACAGAATATTCCTTGCAAACTTATCTTTTTCTATTAAAATTATAGTTGACTTCGGTACAGCCTGTCATTGCAAAAAGAACTGACAAAAATACAAAAAAGAATCGTCAGTGTTTTAATTAAACTCGTAACTTTTACCGTCGCTTGATAAATTAGTGCTCACAGACATATTGTCAAAGCGTCAATTAATCGAAACGTAAATAACTCTGCTTCCATCCTTTTACGTAGCGCGGATGATGATACACGAGTGACAACACTGAATTTATTGAGCTTTCACACAAACTTTCAATATTGGATGGTTTGTTGATGTTTTACAGTATAGTTGGTAGATTTTTATGAAAACTATGAAATTTAAGAGAATCTTGTTTGTTACAAAGGAAAATAAAAAATATTAGGCTGTGTTTCGACGACTTTACGTTAATTAAACCGCATTAAAATTCATAGAGATAGTTTCTGTGGTGGTTTTGCCATAAGGTACACATTTTTACCGTACAAATGTGTGTAATGTACTCAATACCATCATTAACTAGTAATCAAATAAAAAATAGACAAACCCTTTAAAAAATCATTTTCCCATCCTAAATCCATCTAGAAAGATCCATCGCAAATAATACTATGGCAACTCTCGTCAATATACTAATTATTCCAATACTAAACTGACACATTTAATTTTCTTTAGTCAAATACATTTAAAATAATTAAGACGGAACAATAATGAATATTAAATGGAAAGAAATAGAAAACTTGTCATATGGAAAAATTATATCATACTTTTAAAATATGATTTGAAAAATAAAATTCTACTTCATCATTCTTACAAACCATTAAGAGTTGATATAATTATGTACTTTCTCTCCAAAATATATAAGGTTGTAAACCTCATCTGCCTCTCTGATCCACGTTATTCTAACATTGGGTCCAGGGTCTCAAGATGAAGGCATTAACCGTTACACGCTGCGTCGTCGGTCGCACGGACCGCCCGATCTTGTACATAACGCCTGCCACATAGACGTGTGATGGCTAGAATAGGCATAGTGTGTAGTGTTCTGTGTAGTTTTATGTTTAAAGAAGGATTTTATATGATAGTTTGTTTACAGCTTGATTAAGCTTTGGTATTATAATGGGGTGTACATTACAGCGTTAGTCTTTCAAACAAAACAGATAGATCGGACAGCTGATATTAGTTGTTAAAAAAGCAAATAACTCTACAAATTTGTTTAAAAATAGATTTTATTATAACATATTTCATCAACAATAAAAAAATACATGTGATAGCGAAAGTCACTCTTTTAACTTAGATATTTATCTAGATTAGAATTTAAAAAAAATCACTTTGCTCTTTAAGTGTATCAGAAAAATAAAAATTAATTTAAGATCTTTACGCACTCGATATGTAGTCCGAACGACGCCCCTCAAAATTATTCTTAATAATTAAATTAGGATAAAAAATAAGGTTATTTTCATTTGTCATGGTTTTTGGTCACGTAACGACCACATAGTAAGTAACATGACCATGATATAATAAAGCTTACTTTAACTACCCTATCAATGAACTATTTTACCAAAGCTCTTTAAAACTAACACATCCAGTATCTCTACCTCCTACCCACGAGTCTGCGGTGTCCTAGAATTAGAGCAATACCCATGATTACCTCATCAGCACAAATATCCAAGATTAAGCTTGAAGAATTAACTCGTTACCGTCAACCTGAACCCTTCCGCGAACATAGGGTTAAGACGAACTACTATCAGACAATATTGGGGTATTTCGAACTATATTTTGTTTTGATTTTGAATTTTTGAGCTTTAAGGCAATCAAACATACAAATTAGATTGTTTTTTTCTTCCGACAGAGTAAAGTTTTATGTTTTAGAGACAAAAAGATATATGTATAACAAACGTGAGCTTCGACCTAAACTTACGCAAAGGAATAGAAAGAAATATATTTTTAAATAACACTCAACTTCAATTGTTTTTGCAAATGATTATTTTATATTATAGGTACACATTTTAAAAGAGAACCAACTATGTTAATCCCGACAATTGTTTACAACTTATTATAGTTAGAGATATTGTTGAGTAAATTACTATGTTGTTAATAATGAAGTCAACAAGATCTTTATTCGTCATTGACGATATTTAACGAAATCGATTGAGGTATTGTTGAGTAAATTACTATGTGTTAGTAATTTAGTCAACAAGCATCTTTATACTCTAACGAAATTATCTCAATAAAAGAATGAACTAAATTCAAGAAAGTAAGCACTCTAGTTTGTAAGAAAGCACACTCAAAAATCACCAAACCATTTGTACAAAACTATAAAAATCCGTACAGGGAAAACAGGCGGGTGGAAATCTTCAAAGTATCACAATGGCTCACATAATAGAGCCCCGAGCCGACTGGATATATTGCTTGCGATAAAAACGTATCCATCCAGATATGCTCGCACTAAATCACTACTTAATAGTCGAGGAGATCGTAAATATGTCAACAGCCGCCAATATCTAAAGATGTATATGTGAGAAGATCTTTTTTTCGTGCGAAGTTGCATTGCGTCGGATCAGTCGATCTTATGTGGGTGCTGTAATGTTAATTTATGGGGTAATTGTTATGGTGTGGTGCATTACGGCTTGAGGCTCAAGATTTAACCTTTGCTGTGAAGTATTGAAAGTTGCTAAGAGATGTCTATATATGTTTTTTTATTTAAAAAGTACATTATCCATAAAATCATACCTTCTTTCTAAGGAGGTAAGCAGAAAGCCATGCAAGGTTGCGAAATAATGGCTCCTTTAGCGAATTTTTACCTTGTTCTCGAAACGGTGAGCAGAAACCCAGCGTTCAAGCTCGCGTTTAGTGTTTTTTCTAGTAGTTTTCTACTGATCACACTTGATAAAACTTGTTTTTGCTGATGAAAATACTTGTGACTAAATAATAAAGAGTAAAAGTGGTAAGGTTTCGCAGAAATAATAAATTAATAATTTAATGTGCGTAAAGGCGTGATTTTGTGTGTGTATCACTCATAAAATCTCGCCTTTTTTTCAAGGGGGTAGGCAAAGACCAAAGCAAATTGCAAACCTACCACAGGAACATATTAAGATATTTTTTTTCAATGAGAACTTATTCCTATTAACGCTTTATATTTACTTAACCACTAAACCACTTGCCTTACAACCCTCTAAAAAATACAGCTAACTAGCGTACCTACTCAACAACAATGCTCAAAACTAATTAAATTCAAATTAATCGTAAAAAAAAGGAATCACGTCAAATTGACCGTAAAATTTGAAGAAAGAAAAACAATGGGGTACCGACGATAACGGTGCTGGACTTAAATTAAATCGGAGTCGTTTCGACAAACCCTTCACTTTTGTAAACATACGGGAGGTTATTGTAAAAGAAACTGCCGCGTTTAAGAAAATGCGAAGAAAAATTTTAGTAGTAGGTAAAACTAGAACCGTTTAATTACGAACTTTGTCTAAGATTCCGATTTATATTTATAAACTTTTTATTTTTAGCGAACTGATATTTATTTATATGAATAGATATTTAGTTTCAGAATTTCGAAATGTACTTAATAATTTTTAAGGAAGTACGGATTATGTATGGTAAAATCGTTTTTTTGAGTAAAAAACAAGAACAATACATAGTTCGGCAATATTAGTGTCTACTTAAAAACTAACACTTTAAGTAAGAAAATTTGCCCTAAAACTAAATGAGCAGTCCCCTTAAAAAAAACTAACAAAATGTCTTATCGTTCAGTTCCAAATAATTCAAAATCAATTTTTAATTCTTAAAAAACACTGGCTTATTACTGTCAAACTTGCATTGAGCGAAACTACCTACTGCTAGTTCAAACACTAGCAGTACAACTTTGCTTGATGTAAGGAGTTACTTAAAAAAGATCATAATATACTAAACTTCCCCGCCTCAATTCAACCCCTGTACATCCCCAAAATGGAGGGTTAACTGTAAACTCCAGTCCAAGGTATGAATATTTACGAAAGCATTAATTATTTTTTAACTTTCTTCCTGTTTTAAGAGGCTTTCTTAGCGTAAGGTGGGTGGGAAATCCTGAATGACTGTTGTTTTAGTTCAAAAGTATACCCAGTACCCTCTCGATACGAGTCGCTTATTAAACTGAAAAGTGTAAGGAAATATTTGTTGAGGGATTTTCAGTCTGCCTTCTTTGAGAGTTGGGATGTGTTGGGTAATGTATTGGAAAAGGTTTGTTTTTGTGTTTTAGGGTTAAGGTGGTTTAGTGAAAAAATGCTAGTCACATAAAGCATAAAGCGTAAAGGGTTATAAAGTTGTCGTCGAACTGTTAAAAATATATAACTTCGAATTATGAAATAGTAATTTATATTAATATATTATATGAGACAAAAAAAGGTTTAGAATCCACTGTTACAAACTTTACACGTTTTCATCTTACCTTTTAAATATGACTTAAGAACAGCTACATTACAAATATCCCTGACAATCCATTTCTAGTTACTCTAAAAACGGAGACTAGTCGCCACGAAGTATCTCACATACATTTGTATGGAGACTCTCACATTACGATACTGGTAGTCTCCATACAAATGTATGTGAGATACTTCGTGGCGACTAGTCTCCGAGACTAGAGTCGCGCGGGCGTATCGTAATGGGAGAAGGGCTTAACACATGCCCCTAAAAAATTAATCCATCAATACATGCTTCTTTCAGTCATCAAAACCTTCGCACTTTTAACTTCAGTAAGTTTTATCATCATACCATCACCCATTATATCCTAAACTTCACTCGACACCGCTTACCATAACTTTGAACGAGGTAAAATAAAAAGTTTGATTTGAGGATGAATTCATCCATACATGCATCCGCCCTTCCCTTCATCTACCCATCCATATTATTATATACAGCCATCCGTCCAGTTATTCACCTTTAATCTTTCACAACTAAAATATTAAAAGATTTCGACACCACGAGCTCACCCCTCATATTCCAAACCTCGTTCCCTGTCGCTTTCCTTAACAATATTCAACAAACAACTCGTTACAAAGGCCACTATCTCAGTTTTAAAGTTTGATATTCCATAAGGCTTTGTAAATATAAGTTTATTTTTCTTATTACGCAGTTAACAAGGGGTGTGTTATCGGTCGGCAGGCCTGCTTGCGCAGTTAAAGCGAATTTATACTTTCGATTACACCGGGCTGTGGATGAATAAAAAACAAATGAGCCAAGAATTTGTTGGTATGCTGCGCCGCTGCGAAATGGTGAAAGATTTGTGCGGATCTGACTGGGGGAAGATATTTAATTAAGAGCCAATTTTTTATAGTTTTCTTTGATTAAAATGATTGCAGTTACGAATTATTCTCGTTTGCGATTGTGTCCGTTTTGTTAACAAACATAAACACAACGAACAGTGTTATACTCGTAGTAGTAATTGCCGCAAATACCCGGTAATCGAAAAATATCAATTTTATGAAGTTGAAGACGAATAATGCCCATATTTTGTCTGTTTACATAAATCTAATAAATTATGACGTTATAGTACCACCGTTTAATTCTGGCATTTTTTTTTGTAAACATTAGATTTTTTTTATAAATGTACAAAATATGCATCAAAATTAATCTATCTACTGAATGGTTCTACACTTCAGAAAACTTTTTGAATACTCCTTATAACACAAAACAGTAAGTTTATAAGAAAGGTAACATCCATACTTTGATACCGTCGTCATCCGAAGGCGCAGAGCTAAGCTATTATATTTAATGTGTATGCTTGCTTGATTTGAACATAGTATCAAACTCCAGGCATTCTTTGTCTCTTAGTAATGTTAATTTGTCGTGTTTTCTTGTTATTATCAAGTGAACAAATTAAACTTTACGATTTTGCATACTTATGTAATGATGCTACGCCGCTACGAAGGTCTACGGTGCTACGGGCTACGGATTGATGTTGTATGGACCGATTTACTTTAGATTATATTTTGAATTTAATGCTCATTGTTCATGGCACGGCAAACCCCCTAATTATGCATGGGCTTTTTTTGTATTTATCCTATAAGTAATCAAAATACTTACAAGTTTTTGATTTGAAAATCAATTAAATAGGAGGAAATCAAATACTTACATTGGAACGCATATTTTTGACCTCTTTTTGACTTTTGATTAAAATAAGACGAAGAAATAATTATATTTGTGATCTAAAATGATACACATGACAAAAAATACAAACATTATTTTGTATAGGTATTAAACTCGATTACTAAATCACGACTACAGAACAAAAATCACTATAAAACATAAACGACAAAAAAAATAACCCAATCAATTTATCTCAAGTCATATCTCCACAAAATCATCCCATCCAACCAAACATCCGCAAACACAATGGTCGAAAAGACCGGGTTATAAATCCTAATCCAATGATACGATATCAATAAACAAATATATGGGAGTGATGTCGACAAATCCTAGACTTAACCACTAGTTTACGGCATGCGACTGATGGACATGGCGGATTGACCGGTATCGGGTCCAAACAGCCGGCTGTGTTAGGGTTAGAATATTTTTGTATGTGGCAACATATTTTTTGGGAATTTTAGACAATATTTTAGAGTACTGTCAATAAATGTTAATTTCTAAAATATATATTTTTTATGTAAAAAATAAATTGATATGCCCAATTTCGTTTGAAGAATGTGGTTGTTTATAATGCTATTATAAATGTAATGAGACATTTAGTATCGGGAATACTATGTACATTATTGTACATACATTTTAACAGTAGCCGACAGTAGGTACTAAAAGTAAAGCTGTTTTAAAAACGAATTAATTTTCATTTTCAAAATATGTCATTTTGTAAGACCAATATAATTATGTATATAGTGAAAACTTAAAGAAAACGTTTCCTTTTTACGTAAATATTAAGTGTTAAGCACGTTACTACATTACGGCGATGCGGAGATATTTTATGATGCCTTATTTTAATTATATTCATATTTTAATATTTTCTTTTGTATATAGTTAGATTTTAAATCTATTGTTTTTAATTTAATAAGTAGACGGAAGCATAAAAATAGGCATCTAAACAGTGTAAAGAAAAATGTTCAACCCTAGTCCCCCAGCAGTTTGAATAACTATAGTTATTCGTTGTTTATTGCGTCAGTATCGAGCAGCCGTAGGGTTGGTCACTTTATTGTCACGACGTCATTCGAGGGTTATTCCGCCGCGTACTTTACTATCGAGTGGCTCGTTTTGCATTGATATTTATTTGTATGACGTTTGTACTGAATTTGCTGTATATCTATCTGTTTCTAATCAATGAAGAGGAAAAAGATAAATCAATTGTCTATTGGTTGAATAAAATACAAAATAATATCATTGCACAACTCACACAATCGTTTTAACTGCACGTTTGGCGCAGTGGTTTAAGCGGTCACCTCGCCACAACAACCGTAGTGCCGCGTGTGGTGGGTTCGAATCCTACCCGGGACAAATCTTTGTGTGATGAACACGAGTATTTGTTCTGAGCCTGGTTGTCAATTTATCTATATAAGTATGTATTTTGAAATATATAAGTATGTTTATCAGTTATTTGGTTACCATAGTACAAGCTCTGCTTAGTTTGGAACCAAATGACCGTGTGTGAGTTGTCAAAAAAAAAAGAAAAAAAAAAAAGAAATCATTTGATTCCAAACTAAGCCAGTAGTATTATGGGAACCAAGTTACTGATAAACGTATATACTTCTAAATACATACTTACATAAATAAATAATTAACCAGTATTAATATACTGGTCAATAAAACCAAAACCAAAATTATTAACCAGTATTAATATACTGGTTAATAATTTTGGTTATCAATTATTATTAATAAAAAAATAAAATTTCTAAAACTGAGTTACTGTTAGAATATGTTACTAGTTTGTAAAATAGATTAATTATTTGTAATAAGTACGAGTAAACATCCTTGAATTAATTTATAATATTATCATGTATTTTACATAGTTTTTGCACGACCTGCAGTTTTCTTGAGTTAACTATCTCAACCACATCAAAAATTACAGCTATATTTTATGTTCCCAATAAAACCAGTCCATCATTAACGTTTTTTATATCCGCAATAAGGCATAGTTGCTAAGTAGGACGGTTGCCAAAACCCCTTACATTGAGTAATGATTATAGCGCTAAGATATGTTCATGATCCCTGGTCTATGACTGTAGACATGTGCTCTAAGTACGTCACTCGAATTTAAGTAATGCTTAAGTTAATATAGTTTTATTCCACCTAGTGTTAGGTAGTGTCAGTAAAATGGTACTACTGAATATTGAGTATATTGGATTAATAACAGCCGCGCAGATCGATCTCTGAGATTAAGCTACGCTTGTTGAAGTAGTTCTGTGGATGGGTGACCATCTTATACATATCGAGTTTCTCCGTGTTTCGGAAGGCATGTTAAATGGTGAGTCCTGGCTGTCATTTTCGTAGATCTTTGACAACGTTTTCGTTAACAGTAGTCAGAAGCTTGGAAGTATGACAACAAGTCTTACGTGTAAAACCCACGGCAAGTCATCGAGAAATTTTGTATGAAATCTGATCAGCACCTCTAACGGGCGTTGTGGGAATTATTTTGGCAGTACATTTTAACTGTCGAGCTTTCGATATTCGACAGCACCGACTGTAGAGTTTATTTACTATTCTTAACTGTTATTGATTACAGCCTTTATGAACCCACTCCAACTCAAGTATGCAAGTATTACTTTTTATTTAAATAAAATAAATTATTTCCAGTTGATTACATAATTAACTCACGTAACGCATCTCTGTTAAACAATCATAAAACCATATAAAATTTCAATCCGCATTAAAATATCAGTTGGTTCAAACTGAATACAGCAAAATTGCAATCGTTCAGTGTACGAGCTATTAAAACGATTGACCGTATTTATTTCCACCATTATAACCCTACCAATGCATAGTGTTCCGTAATTATCGTAAAATTGGTACATGTTTATGTATTTTTAATTCCATCGTATATCGTATATGGTTGCAATGTAAAATGCCTGGCGTGGCGTACGGAAATCACTACAATAAAGTTCTCTTAATGTTTGAATTGTTATGTATCACTATTGTATTATAATGGCATCACGATTTCGGACATATAAAACGCTTCTGCTTTATTTAAATTTGCTTTTTTGGGAATAAATTTTTGGTTGTATTTTTTTTTTGTTTGTATGTGATTTATATTTTTATTGTTGACGTTATACCATTATCATAAATTTAAAAATAACAACAGGATTTTTACTATCATTTAAATTTTCATTTAATCGTTACATTTTGTATGTATTTTATTATTGGTTGTTTTTTCAATTAAGTTTAAATCCTGATTATTTTATTTTGTGTTCATTGTCTTTTCATGCTGGCAGATTTTTTAAAGGTAAATTGAACAATTGTTACTACTGCTACTTTAATTTCAGATATTTTAAAGAAAATTATCAACAGAATACAATATCATTGGACAACTTACACACTGTTATTTATTATGTTATGATATGAACATTTTTATTCCAAACTAAGCCTAGCTTGTACTATGGTAACCAAATAACTGATAAACATACTTATATACATCTAAATACATACTTAATTGTGATATTAACAACCATACTCAGAACAGTGAACTCGTGCTCATCTCACATATATTTGTGCCGGTTAGGATTTAAACCCACCCAATTATGCATGTATTTTAAATCATTCACCTATTCCTCTATATAGCCGATACATATTCCAGCATATAGCCTCCCAACCCTCGACGGTCGAAAATAACACTAAATATAAACGAATAGCCAGACACTAACCACGTTGGCTCTAATTACCAATAATTATCGTATCGTGCCGTTTGTAGCCGATGCAGTTTTAATTCCACCATTTTGTTCGTAACGGACTAATGAGTGTAACGGATCGGTTTTTGATAATGTTATTGATATGGTTTTGAGATCCCGGATTTAAAGGATTTAATTGGTTGTAATTTTAATTTCGTGATTTTTCTTATCTCATTTTTGAGATCAGCGGGCCTATCACGTATCTCAGTTGACAGTTAGTATACGTCAAATCTATGGTCACTATTCAGTACATTTCTGCTTTGACGTCACGATTAATCACTATAACCTAAGAGAGAAAACAATGGACAGGATAGTGGCTTTCAAATAGCTGTCAACTAAGATACGTGATAGCCCCCTTGGGCATAGCAATACTCTTCCTAATGAGATAAATTAAAGTAATGAGTTAAAATACATTATTGTATATATTGCAGATTATATAAAATAACAATTTTATATTGTGGTATTTCACTTATTTAAAGACTGTGAAAATCATACTAGGGAACAACCAATGAAGCAAAGTTTGGATATTCAAAATCTATGCTAGAATGTGGAAGATGCACTCTGTATGAAATGATTTTAGCGATGTTTATGTTTTCAATAATTTTTCTATTTATTTGTTCAAAATAAACCTTAAAGTCAACATTTTAGCTTCAACTTACAAAAGGCTATTGACAATATCCTTTTTTTATTTCCGATAATAAAGTCTCAACTGTTATTTATAATTCTATTCAAAAACTATAACTCTTTATACGTCTATACTGTAAATGAAATAGGTGATTTGAGTGAAAATAATGCGGTCTGCATTGACGGGCTGAATGGTATAATGACAGTCGGGTGAAAGGGCCTAGCGATCAATAATGGACCATTGGCTAAACTAAATAGACTATCCACTGCCATTATAGTTTAGAATTGTGTGGTGGTAAAAATGTTTATAGGTATATCAGAAACAGTGTATATGCAAGTGTAAAGACGTCATTTGTATTTTTATTTTATTGATCGAATGATATTACTATTATACCAATAGTAGAATATGTACAAATTTAAAAAAGTATACTTTGGTATGAAAGGATTTATAAAAAACAAAAGATGTAATTTATAAGTTTTGATAAATACACTTAAAAAATGACATATTAAATACTGTTTTTTACCTGATATACTTGGGGAGACAAAGAAATTGTAATTTTGAGTACGAAACCTTGCCATAACATCAATTAAATGCAATATTTAAACACATTATTTTGTAAATAAATATGTCTGTCCAAGTTACTAATATCACCCGAAAGTTAATGACTTCATGACTGTTACAACTACTTTTTAACAATTGGATACCCATCCTTAAACTATCTGCAGCAAAGCTCTTCTCACACGCCAACAAAACATAAAAAAATCATGAACCAAAATACCCCTCAACAACTGACATCCCAATCAAATCCCTAAAAGCCTAAATACTACCAATAAATAGTAAAATGCAAAACAGTGGCGCATTCAAGGGTATAACAGTAAATCGTATACAGGGTGTTGTCCTATATCGCACGCAGCCGGCGACCAAGTAATAGGTGCAGCTCAGATATTGCCAATGCACGCCGCGCAGATTTAAGATGGCCGACGTCGACTTGCCTTGTTTTAATTGGTCAGTTTGTACAGGATTTTATTGAGGGGATACTACTTTTTTGTGGGGGATTTAGTTTTTGTTGAGTGGGATTGTGTGATGTTTTTTAGTAGCGTATAGGTAAATGGGAGTGTTTAGAGATAGTCTAGTTGGTGTTATGAATTAATTAATGATTTGTAAACTAAGCGGTCTCCAGCATTGATTATGTTGAACAAATGTCGTAGGTGTATGGTAGGTAGGAATGGCCTCTGAGTACCTTTGTGGTATTTAAATTATATGGCACAGGCTTGTATACTTGACTGATATACTTTCAAAGCAAATATGGTAATTGAAACATCATCAGGCCGAAGAGATCATAATTATTGCAAACTATATAATAAATACCGTCTAAAAGATGTTGTCTTTCAGTTAAGTAAATGATGGTTGAATTCCTATCTACTACATTTAAAAACTTCACAATACAATACTTAAACTAACCAACACACAGCTCTATACAATTCCACATGGTCCGGCAGCAAACCGCACTTGGCGGAGTTACGGCGCGCGGCGGCGCTGCGACATGCGAGCGGTTCGTATTGCCACGCACTTTATAGCGCGCCGATACATTTTGACAACCGTGTAGACAACACGCTGTGAGATACAGTTGCGAGCTGTTTTTGGAACAACCTGTATGTGTGTCGGTTTACTCGGTTTT
Organism: Anticarsia gemmatalis; assembly: GCF_050436995.1. Taxonomy (NCBI): domain Eukaryota; kingdom Metazoa; phylum Arthropoda; class Insecta; order Lepidoptera; family Erebidae; genus Anticarsia; species Anticarsia gemmatalis. The sequence continues at coordinate 13,256,862 of NC_134748.1, read as the reverse complement.
GTAGTTGTGTAATTGTTTCATATACTATGGTTAGAAACTAGGAAGTTTATTTTTGTGGTAAAATTTTTAATTTGACGTTGAAATGTTGGCTACAATAATAAATTTAATGTATGATATTATTGAGTATTTGCCTAATAGGGGCAAAATAAATAATAACTTTGCAGGGCTAGCTCTTGTATTTAAACTTAATAAAAATGATTTAGCTGCAATACTTTATGCAGCAGGCAAGCAGTAGTTAGTTATCAATTCATGGATGATTAATTAATAAGATGTTTTCGTAACTAACGTAATCTCTGGATAACACAACCACGTGGCTCTGATTGCGGTCAGTCCGACATTGAATTATCAAAACTAAAACGAAATTCTTTGCAGATCCAAGTCACTTTACAATATTTATTTTCAAACTTCTTAACAAACGTAATCGTTAAACAAACTAAGTTATTTTCGTAATATCTTTTAAAGTTTTAAGTATTCCATGCTAAGTATTTCATTGATAATTATTTTAAAGCAACAACAAACAGAACAATTATTTACTACTACAACCAGAAAAAAATAAAGTCTAATACAGAAAATACACTCGACTAATTACAGTGCGCGTATTAATCATGGCTTTATTCGGCACGCGAGCGCATCCTTTCGTTGATTATTATCACTAAATCATATTTAGTGCAGTCATTATCGCCTCTGTGCACGATATTATTGAGTAGGTTCATAATAAATAACACCTATTCGGCTAGATTCTAATTTTGGTCTCGTATTTTGCACTAACTGCGCTCCCCCGATTAGCTGGTGTACAGATTAGATGATAAATTGCCTAAACTATGGCGCCGAGTAAAAATTTGTGCCGATTATTTTGGAAGATAATTGGGAATGTTTTGGATTCTTTGACACTTCTAAACAACTCAAAATTGATCTGTTTATATCAATATATAATAATTACGAGGCTTTTTAAAATAAGCATCGGCTCCTTCTAAAATATACTACACTATCAAATGCGAACTGATTAACCCAATTTCATATGTGTTAGTTAATATTTTCATAGTTCTCAAGCTTTTTCAATGTTTTTTCTATTTAAAACTATTTCGTGACTTTTAAGATCCGTCTGCTTTGTATGTGTGTGTATGTAGTAGTTTTCAAAAGTACTTGGAAAACTGATCGCCTACTTTTATAAGAATTTACTGGTATAACTAAAAGATGATCATTGGATAATTAGCATATAACACGAGTATCACAATTCTGTGTTATGTGTTTTTGTACCCATGTTTTAGAAAATAGTGATGTTCAAATTCAGTGCCTGCTTTATTATTATTTAAATTTGAATGAAGGCAATTAATTTAGTGTTACTTTTATGCTTTTGTGTTCGCATAGCAATATTGTAAAAGCATACAAAATCCATAATGTCATATATCCATAAATATTTAGCGATGCAATTTTATACATCCAAGTAAAGTGAAAACAAGGGTGCTGAGTTCCATTGCATTTAAAATCCAACCCATCAGCTCCAACGTCACCATTAACCACCGCTGTCCTCGATTACAACAATAAAGTTCTACACAATTAGGTACTAAAACAGTCCAGGCACATTACCGTCATTACACTATAAAACACTACCATACAAATTGTTCTAAACACAGACCGAATCACGCACTCCATCGCTATGATGACGGCTTTACGATCCTATTAATGCTAATTTCGACGGCTTTCGGCAACATTCGGCAGCAATCGGTAACATTCGGGATAGTTCGGAAGTGTTCGGCAACGCTCGGCTGTGTTCGGGTGACACTGATGACAGTTTGTCATTTTAATGCGGGCACCTTGTTTCGCCGATTGGATCGTAATGACATTATTTAGATATATGGAGTGAATCGTGCGCATTATATTTGAAATTATGGTTTTGGCAAAATTATTGTGATGTTTATTTGCTTTTATATGCAGATAATAAGTATTAAATACCTATATACTAATAGATATTTATTACAATTCATAATGTGGACCGGAAATGCCATATAGGTGTAGTTTTTATTTATATCTAAAGACTTTTATATTGATGTTCAAATGCCCAACCTAGCCTAATTCAATCAGAGAAGGGAAATGTAAGAGAGCGTTTCTGACGGAATATTTTGTACAAAAATCGATTGATAAATTGTCTACATGTTGTTTAGGTTGATAGACTGTTGCAACGACTGCGTCAACGCGCATGTTTACAGCAAAGGGACAAAACGGTATCAGAAATCGTGATAAAGAAATAAGAAAGAAGGTACAGATCTAAAAGTTCTATAAATGACTTCAAGTAATGTAAAGTTCTCAAGCTGGTAAGCGTAGCGTGTTCAGAACATTAGCCGTCGTTCTAGAAAGAAACCCTCACAGCAGGACATGTAAACATAATAGTACATCAATCCAATTAAAATAAAATACAAAACCTGCGGTAACATTTAGCATTCATAATACAAAATAAAACCAATACGTAACCAACAATTCAACCGCCGACCATATTTCGCCAAACTGACGTCGCATAAAATATTATAGCTAAAATAATTATCGAAACAAATTACTAGTAAAATGGCGTACTAACCCATAAAACTAAACGCAATCAGTTCAAAAACTACCGCAGAGAGTGGCATAAATCAAAATTTAACAACGGGAGTCGGGCCGAATGATTAAATTCATAGCTAAATGTGACATTATTGTGTAAATTGCGATCGGTTGCTGGTTGTAATGATGGTTAAGTAGGCTTTAGTTTCGAGGTCCTTCTCATATGCAAACTGTAAGTATTATTGAAAAGTGTTTTCAAAATACGATAGTGATTTTTTTCGCATGTAGAAACAATTTGAGTTTGCTTATGTGTCGGTAAATGAGAATAGGTTCGCCTTCTATTAAATGGGACTAAGATTTTTAATTGCAAAACGTGGATGTATTTCATGCAACTATTTCTTTGTTTACATATTTTTTATGATGCAAATGTTTTTACGGTTTTTAAAATTTACATACCTGTTTGTCCAATCGTAGTGCATTAAGCTTTTATATTATTAGTTGCTGATGTTTTGTAAAAAATTTGTTGTTACGTTTTAACATGTCGGATCGTTTCTTAAATCGTGTCTCCCGCGTCAAACAAAGCGCTATGGGTATTTTCTAACTTATACTGGGACTTTTCTCAGTAGTTTGCAGTACGGTAATATATCCGGTATATGGCATTAGGCTTGCCTCCATTTTATAGGACTGATTATGTATGTACGATACCGCGCAAAGTGACAAGATCATAATTATAACAACGTATATAATTACAATGATTCTTAATCCGTAAACGTAACCAAATCAATCATTTGCAATTGCAACTAAACCAGCAATGGCTACCAGTTTCAAGTTATACAATAACGTGCCGCGGTCGAACACTGCTGGTAAAATAGTTCGCCGGCGCTATAATGAGTGCGCGCGATTGTCGTTGCTTTGATTTAATGACTCGAAATAATAGCAATCAATGCGATCACGGATCCACGCTGATATTTTTGCGAAACATGCACAGGGTGCTTACGGAAATTATTGAGGAAATAAATTGGTTGAATTAAGTGAGGTAAGAAAGTGGTTGTTTTGACGTAAGTTATACCCGCATGATGTCAAAAACGTATTTTAAAAAGAGCCAACATTTTTGCTCTCTTTTGCTTGATCTTTAACTTCCTTGACTGCTTTGTTTGAAAAAATACACACATAGTGCGATCATCTGATCTTAAAACAAGTTTCTCGTAAGCTTTAAAGTAATACTTGGCCTTAATTATAAAATACACACTTGATTTTCACATAACTAAATACTCATACTTTTAGCCTGTGTCATCCCATCACGGAGCAAAAGCCAATGTATTTTATTATTAGTTATTATTTAATATCAACTATAACTAGTAAGTTGTTAACTAGAATGCAAAACATCTATGATTAATATTATGCTACCATTTGTGTCACTAAAAAAACGGCATACTTAATTTTTATGGTTACACTAATTCAGTGCTGAAAACTCACAAAAATAACAATAAATAGTAACTATAGCAAAATAAATACAATTCTAGATAGTTAATTAAAGTTTCAGATTACTATCTGGCAAGTTAGCAAGTATTTTTTAATTCATTCTTCGAGTAAATTAAGTTACATAAAATATCTACGCCCTACATCAAGTTAATGCTAAGTTATCGCTTGCATTGTGAAATAAAAGAGTAAAGTTTAAGTGATATAAGAACGAAATAAGTTGAAAGATACGATTTTTAACAATAAGGATCAATTTATTTTCATTTAAAACATAAAATTAAATGTGTTTATTCGTCATCAGTAGCCTAAGCTTTCTTCCAACTATGTTGGAGTCGGCTTTCAGTCTCAACGGATGCAGCTGAATACCAGTATCTTACACGGAGCGACTGTCTATCGGACCAGCACAACCTAGTTACCTGAGTTTGAACACGATACCCTTCGATAAGACTGCTTGTCACTTTCAAGCTACTGACTACTGTTAACGACTGTCAAAGATCTTCAAAAATGTCAGCCGGGACCGACAATTTAACGTGCCTTGCGTGCGAAACACGGAGAAACTCGGTCTGTATAATATGGTCACCCATCCACAGACCACCCTCTGCAGGCGTAGCCTAACCTAAGTGATTGCTGCGCGGCTATTTTTACTTTAACGAGCTCCTCAAGCTAATTACAAAATAAAAATATAAATAATAAAAATTAAAACACGCTATAGATCGAGCGCGTTGACATCGCACTGTGTAATGGACGGACATTATTTTCTGTCTAATTAATTTACGATAATGTCCCGATAACGGATTTCAAATATGGCCAGAATTGTAATTTCATTACGAGAAATTATGACTCTGGCGTACACAGGGTGTTATGAAACATTGTAACATAAATAGAGGTTATTTTGTCATTATTGTTTATTACTTTTAAATAAAAGCCTTTGTTTGGTTAATATTTTGTTTTAACAATGGAAAATGTGAACTACAACTACAGATTGTTTTTATAAGGTATAAATGTTTAAGATTCTGTTCTTCTGCAGATTAGTAACACATAATAAGTGATAAAAAAGCCAAATAAGTAACTACATTTTTTAAGTTACTTTACTTTTTACACTTAGTACCTATTTGGTGAAAATTACAGAAAATAAAACGCGACCAAGGTACAATCACCATGTCCTATATCGATATAGTTTTCATTTTAACTACTCTAGCTTTCAAATGGGGTTACTACCTGTTCATAGTAAAATATTTTTAGGATACCTGCTTTAGCTTTGAAATCGGAAACCAACGGCTTTGCCCTTATCCAGTCTAAATTTTATAAAATACACATTCATCTAATAGGCTTAACTTAATAGAAAACATCGATAAAACAATCTCACTATTTACTAAAACAAACTACATTATTCTTAACAACTTTTCCACATTACATCCTCAAATAAATAACAGTAAGACAATCAAATATATTACACACTTCCTTCCCAAGAACATGATCGTTTTTATTAACAACAAATTATATATAAACTCCAATTGGCAACTGTATCTTAGAATATATCCACTTAACTATCGAAGGAGCAACACAGCATGAACACATAAACCAATAAAATAAGAATATAAATAAAAATAACTGCTTGGTTATAAATTATGAGAGAGTACTTGTGTAGGAGAGTATTTTAGATGGCTCAGGGCGGTATGTCACATTGCTTGAGTTATAGCGTCACAGAACATAAAATATACAACAAAAACTGTTGTTCTTCCAACAGTTTTGGCCCATATTAAGAATGAGCACAAACAGAATGTGGATTTGGAACGGGGTGGTACCGTTTTGCGGAGACGCTGTTCGTACTAAAGATTTTGGGTGTGAAGTGAACGCTTGTAAACATATAGCTAACTAGCTGACAACTTCGCTTGAGTCACATAAGAGAGAATGCGTCATAATTTCTCCCGTATTTGTAACATATCTCGTTGCTACTCCGCTCCTATTGGTCGTATCGTGATGATTTATAGCCTACTACCTCAATAAATAGGCTATCTAACACTGAAATAATTTTTCAAATCGGATCAGTAGTTCCTGAGATTAGCGCGTTCAAACAAACAAACAAACTCTTCAGCTTTATAATATTAGTATAGATGTATATTCATCATTAACAAGCTCCGGTTACACGACTTCTGAATAAATATCGGCCAGCTTACCAATTGGTATCGTGGCACTTAGTTTTATAAATTACTGTGTGCTATGGCCCTAAGACTGTTGAAAGCTTAACAACATCAACTTCTGAAATAACAACAAGCGCAGTTTTGGAGCAGTTCTACTAACTTAAGGGCTTTCTTGGTACTAATCTATAGGTTGTCAATTGCAAACTATGGGCTTGCCACTAACAACCGTTTAATTTAAAACATTACCGCGTACTGCAAATTAAGACTATTTTTATTTCATCAGGCGTTTAAATTTAGAGGTAAATATTTACCTCTCACACTTACAACAATTCCTGTGCCTATCTAATACGAATCAATTAGACATCACGTTAAGTAAATACCGATATATTCTGCTTCAAAATGCCCTCAAATACACCAAACCCGTGGCAAATTTAATAGCTTTAACATTGACCATCTTGTCAATCGCCTAAGCTTGTTTTCAAATTATTGTTAGACGAACATCATCTCCATAGTTTTCTATAACCGCATCCTCCGGGCCGATTCGAGCCCAGTTCACGGGGTAATTCGTTATTTTTATTGTTTTTTGTTATTATGATTCTGTCCCCCGGATTACTGGGCGTGATACATGGCCAGCAGTGGATGCGTTTAATTGCCCCCAACGCTTTCCCGGGATGCGATAAATAATAAGATTAAGGTGGAAATAGTGGATTTGGATGTTTATAATATAAACGTAAGTTACCCTTTATGGAAGAATGGTTTGTTGAGAAGATTTTTCTTGTGTTGTTAAGTACATTTTATTTTGTAAGTTAGTAATAATTAATATCTTTCTTGGACACTACGTTAAAGAAGATAATACCAAATTTTGGGTATTGAAAAGTTTCAGTTGAAGTCTTGACCGATTTTCTATTATTATCTGTCTTACTAAGTTATTTTTCTGATAAAACTATTTGACAATAGGAAAATCAGTACTCCTTGTTTCCTAAATTTACTTAACAAGTCTATAACAAGAATTAATACAGCTTAATGTTAGTGTAACACAAAAGATAACAAAATTGCTAAGACGCTGAACTTTAGAAAACAGACAAATGAATAGGAAAGTTTTGTGGTTAATTTAATTATAATTATCTAAAATATCATGGTAAACTCAAAAGTTAAGTTTTGTTTAAGTTAATTTTATGCAACTAAGTATTTATTTTCTATTATAAAATTCACTTAAATTTCTCCTAAAGCAACACTTTAATTAAATGACTACTTCGCTATAGCCATATTTTTATTTCCACGCCATAATCAGCATACGTCACAAGATAAAAGAGTTAATAATTGTTGTAAAATCATATGTTTGTTGTTAAAAAGTTAAAAATAATAACGTTGAGGGTCACAGTTTGAAACAAAACAACTTTACGACGATGCCGCGTAGGTAATACGAGCCTTCTCATTAGGGTGTTGGGATATGAGTATTTGTATGGAATGTTGCGTACACAAGTGTTCAACCGAAAAAATAAACATATATATTAAAATATAAAAATACTAGAAAAATACGATTTGTTTTTACTGTTTTCATAAAGTAGGTTTTAATAGCAGACGGCTAACTTACAGTGTAACGCTAGCAAAGATTGAAATAAGTGCTTGATTAATTACAATTTAATATTAATAACAATCCTACCTTAGGTTCCTCTCATAATTCAAACTTAAAAATTGGTTCGTATCGTTTTTTATTTTAACTTAATAACTGAACGTAGTTCAACATAATCTTACGAAAAAAATGGGAAAAAGCCTAAGCTTAAAAAAATAATTTTAAATCATCCAAAATCACAATATTAAGTTACAATAATTTAATTAACAGTAGACTATACTTTCTCAATTTTGAATAAAATTTTCCTATACAACGCCATTTCAACAAAAACAATCACAAATAACAGATAACCTTTATCAACGCAACTGTACCCAGTATTATAAATCCGGTGTAACGCTCATTTCAAAACGATAATTAAGCGACAGCCGCTCGTTGGTAACAAAAGGTGCATTGTTTATAGCTACGTACGATACGTATGCTATGCTATGCTATGCTACGTATGCGACGGGTGCGTCCGTTTTTGCATAGAATATGTACCTTATTGGGTATTGTGGATGTCAGTGGTGATTTTGGACGACTAATTTCATGTAGGTATCATCCTTGGTCAAAGATCTTGGTGAGAATGAATTGTTGACAGTTAGAGGGATGTAAAATAAAAATGTTATACATATTTTGTTAATTTTGGACGCATTATTTTTGGAACTTAGTGAGAATTTTAAAAACGATAGACGGGTTAGTGTAGTATATCTTTTATTTAAATATATATTTTTCAGACAATACAAATGAGAATTACTCAATTTCTTAGTTTCTTAGTAATATAATTAATAAGTGGATTGTGTATTTACGTAGCCAACATAAACTGTAAATAATATCGGCAGTCAGAAATAAAGTTAAAGTGGTATTCGTAAATATCTAAATTACTATGAAAGTCATTAGTAATTCTATTAAAATTCTAAGAAAAGAACCGCAAAACAAGATCAATTTCTCACAATTATGACAAAAGCTTTAAAAATAAACTCATTAACAAAACACCCTCATTAATTTAACTCGTTCTCAAAGCAAACACCGCCACAAACAAAATCATTTACGACCCAAACAATGCGCAAACGCAGTTTATAACTCGTACAACTGACATTGACACATTAGTCAACGTCAAAACCCCGTAACGACAAGACGTTTGCAAAAATGTGCACCAATTTCTTCGACCCCGAAGCGATACTCTCCGGCAATGAGCAATGGACACAATTAGAAGAAAAGTGGGGGGAACCAGTCGACCTTGAAACGGAGGAAGACGCTCCAGGAAAACTCCAACCAGTCTTCAGCACCTTAGACCTGATGAAGACTACCTTCGACTCCTCATTCCTGTTCAAAAAAGTCAGAAGGAAAGTTGGGAGACGTCTATCCAAATGTGGAGTCTTAGACTACAAGGATTTCCTTCAAGATCTTCAAGTCTCCAGTCCGCCTAAAGACTTTTACTACGTGAACGGCCAGATCCTTTCTGCCGTGTCAGTTGAAGCCATTTGTGACAAAATTGATGATATATTTAAATCTGTGGAGAAGTTATGTTCAGCTACCAGTACTGTGAGAAAGAAGAATATTCCTGATGTGGTTAGTTGCAGCATTTCGGTTGACGACCTGTCGTTTGATGATACACCTTCAGAAAAAGGGAAAACTGGAGAAAATGTTGAGAAGTATATAGATGAAGCCTTTGAGAAGTTAGGGCATTTGTCAAACATGCCTATAGAAGACGAGGCTACGAGAGAATCAGTGACTACGTTAGTTCGAAAGTTTAGTTCTATTTTGTCCAGTCCTACGGTGAATTGTAGTCCAAGGAGACAGAGACAGTGCTGCAATAAGTTTAAGGAGTTGGCTGAGTTTTGGAAGCATCACGCGTTTAATGAAGAATCGAGTCAGTAGTGAATTTTAATTGTAAGTACGTGTTGTACTGATAGGTTATGTTTTGTAGTGAATAGTGATAGTGAAATGATTGATTAAAATATGTCGGAAATATAGTACTAAATAGCTTAGTATAGAATGAAAAGTTAGTGTGGTAGTACTTTTTGTAAGTATAGTAGTTTTGATTGTTTAAAAATAGACATGACATGACATGACAAAGTTTGTGTTTGTAAAAGTTACACTGTGGGTACTTTTAGAATATTATTAATGATTTTGGTTGATAAATGCGTAGTATTAATAAGAAACAATGTAAAATTTATATTTTTAAATTGTAGGTAAATTATAATTCATGGCTATATTAATTACAATAACATATGAAAACTAATCTGTAAAATTAAAATTACTTTAATTTATAATTGTGTTTAGTTCTAAAGTATTGTTTTTACAATTCTGTAATAAAGGTTATTATTACAAACATGTTTATGTTTATATTTTAAAGTTCTATACTATTTATTGTTGCTTCAAGCTTGCTTTTTAAACATCACTTAATGTAATGCAATACGTTTTTTTTAATTGATTATGCTTAGTAGAGTTTAATAACGATTCAATTACTTTTCAAACAGTTTTTAAGCTATATTCCTACTTTTGTAACTTTCTTAGTGAACAAAATTATTAGAGAGTCCCGTACTCACTAATAATTTTTATGAATAACTTAACTTCTTAGAATGCTAAAGGATATTTTAAACTATAGTTTGCCCAACTGGTAATGGTCAGCTCCTTCAAAAGTTATACAAACAAACAAATAATTACGAACCCGCCCCAAAATTGATACAGCATCATGACGTAAACAAAGTCGTTAGCGCACCTATTACTTAATTACCTGTACACGGACAACAAATAGAAATTCATGGTTCATTACACAAACAACCGTGGCTTGGTTCCGTAGGTCCTCACAGGACACGGGCCAAGTTAGACGCTAAATCACGAACGGTGCCTGTGGACCCCTGATTACTACACACGGGATGAAAGTGGCAGCGGCTACGATAGGTGATGAGTTTGAGAGTCAGGGGTTTGTATTCCGTAGTTAAATAATTGAATATTGAAAGACAAAATACTACAGCTCAATAAAAATATTAATGTTATACAGAATTACTTTACTTACCAAGCGTGATGACTAGTGACAATTATACTTTAAATTAGCAGATAGTGTTTTATTTTGGATTTCTACATAACTAATTTAAAATTAATTCGTTATAGCATTAATATTATCATTTAAAATTCTACAAGCTATTCATAGACAAGTAACAGTCAAGCCAAAAAATGCTATCACACAAACAATTTTTTTCACGTTATTGGATTTACGAAACACATAACTATAACGTATACGTATTATACCCTAGCGTTTTTCCGTGTGTATACTTTACATCTCAATACATATATTGTGTTTTTAAGAACTTTTATAACTACATTTTTGACGCGACTTCTCAACCGTCCATCTCAGCGTTTCCGTTCAAAATACATCGCCGTACAGCATCAATGTTTCGCGCACTGACCGGAAGCAGAAACTTATTCCGGCTTGTTCATGAGAGTTGGACACTTTGTCAATTTATGAGCGCCAGCACAATAATGCGAGCGCAGCGGATCGGACAGGCAGATGCTGTTAATTGAGTTAGCGTGATTAGCTATCTGTTTGTCCCCAAAGACCTTAGATGTGACGCCGATGAGGAAATGACTGACCTAGATTTTAAGAGTGAACGTTTCTTTCTATAGTTATTCTAAGTATGTGTTGTACCAGGATGTGAAAGACAAGAATCTAGACTCAATTTTAATATTCAAACTGGTATTTTTTAAGTCTAAAGGTTTTAAAAACAACTAAGATTAAGTAGCCTTTTCTTTAAGGATGAGTAAGCAATTCTGCTAAGCTGTTGTAAAAGACATACATCCATACGCGATACTTAAAAGTTCTTATAGGAGATTTTCTGAAAGTCTTATTTCAGGGTTTGATGAGGAAGAGTTTGACCTTCTTTTAAAGTCAAGTTGATTATTTTGTCATATTTTTGAAAAGGAATATTATTGACAAATATTTCTATTGCACGTTTTTATTACATTTTTATCTAGTTGCACTCACTAATATTATGTTAATAGGTTAAGTATACCTTGATTGCAATAATTATGTAGATAGGTGACTGTTTAGTGGTAAACGAGCTAAAGAATTCCGAGTTTTAGGGGCCGAGGACTTATAAATTGTTTCAAAGATTTCTTTTTGAATTTAAGTCATTGTTACATTGATAGTACTTGAGTTTGTTGACTTCTTTAAAATTAAATAAGACTACTAATATTGATGTCTACATTAGGATTTTCATATCTACATAAACAGATGACTTAATGTTATAAACTAAAACTTAAATAAGTTTAAATTTTATTTAGAAACCTGAAACTTTATATTCCTTCCTGTACACAAATATGATTAGATTAAAGAAAACCAACATGAAATTCGAATCCAAAATCCCATTTCCCAAGTTGTATACATCGCATACTATAAATTTTCACTTATTAATTAAGACTAGAAGTTCATCCACATTGTGGGGGTGCATTTAATTAGGTGCTACGTACAACACTTGTTAGTGTGCGGTGCTGGACGTTGTAAAGTTGTTGTGTTATATACTATGGGTGTCGTGCCTTTGGAAATATAGGGCCTGGTTTTAGGGACCGTGAGGAGATTGGGAACTTTCATATGTGGATCATACACATTATTTCCTTAGTTTTCGACCATTTAATTAATATATTAGATCGGGGAAAAGTCTTTTCGTATTATAGTATGTATGGACTTGTAATAAAATCTCTTTGGCTTTAAGAATCACAAATGAGTACACGGTTCCTTAGGTTTCTTTCAGTGAGCGTGAGGTACCCAAATATCGAGCTTTTTTGTGTAGTGAAAAGATTTTATTACAAGTTCATACATACTATAATGCGAAAAGACTTTTTCGCATTATAGTAGTATAGACTAATATATTAATTTATTGACAGTGATGAACATAAGACGATTTTGTGAAGGTATGACAATAAAATTACTGTAATACGCAGCTTTTAAGATAGGGAATAGATAAGATGAGAGATAGATAGATAAAACTAACTTTCTAACTAATAAAAAGGAGGATTGTTACTCATATTTTTTGGAAAAATAGTCTTTGTTAATTCGTTTCTTATTTGATAGTTAATGCTTTCCCTGTCAAATTAAATTTGAACCAAATCTGACGACTAGTTTTTGTGATATCCGTAAATATGCATAATATATCTTTATCTGCATTCATTCAGTTTGTATGTCTTTGTATCATCCAATCACTTCATTGTGCTTATAAGGTGACATACTAGTGGTAGACTTCGGCCAAGACTAAAGTTTGTCAGGTGACGATTTTTTTTTAAATTATTTTGATCTAGATCTTTGCTAGAAACTAGTTGCTATAGAATTTTATTGGGGCTCAAAAATCAAGTAGTCTCAAAGAGATTTTTTTTTATAGTCACAAGTAATATCGATTGATCAAGCCAAATAAAATATAAGTCAATAAAATTTTCTAATTAGTCTTCATAAGTACAATTTACTCGTCGCTCACTCACGCATTTTATTATCTAAATAAACATTGACATCTTAAAACCCTCGTCCCATGAATTACTAAGATGATCAACATAATGTCTTTGATTGCATAAAGACTGTTGTCCACTAACGCGGTTATCGTAAAAACGGCAGTGCTCCATTAGTGACGTCACAGGTTTGGCCGCTCTCGATCAATTTGTGCGAAATCGCCGGCGCGAAGTGTTTTTTAATTAATTTTATGAGTGAATTTCGTGCGGGATGTGAGGTGTGGAGTCGATGACGTAGATAATTTTTGAACTTTGGTTTTTAAACTCCTCTAGTAAATACTTCAAGGGTTCCAAACTTAATCATTACAACAATTAAGAACTTATATTTAGAAAAATACTTACAACCTCTCCTTAAAAAACAACATTGTACTTTTATTAGTAAACGTATTGCTAATTTAAGATAGGGGAATATTTTAATTCATTCTTTTGTTTCATATCGTTAATGGATGGTTTGAATAAAATTATACACAAGGTTTACTTGATTTAACTCTAGTTCTAGCATAGTTAAAAGAAAAGTTTCTATGAAGTATTTATAGATGCTTTTCTCAAACCCAGCTTTCCAAAGTTTTCCAGCGATAAAACGAAATAGCAACGAATATTTCAACAGCGACTCCACAGTTTGTCTGTCCGCGCGACATTGTCGTCGTCGACGCACTAATTCAATACGGCCGACGTAAGCCATTTGCGTTCGCGCTTGACGCATCGCCCGTGAAAAAATCAATTACGATTTTTTGATAGCCGCGCTGACCGGCGGTGCAGTGTGGCAGTGGCTTTTGTTTTTATATTGACTTACATAGTTTTTGAAATATTTTTGAAGATAAACGTTTGTATAATCAGTTGTTATTAATGTAATATTTATTCATCGCAGTTATTGTGTACTTAGGACATTTTACAACTTGCCGATATAATTACAAAAAGTACCTAGTTTAGATTTATTCTTCAATTCAACAGAAGCAAAATCTTTGAGCGAAATACTTACTCTTTCAGCTACTCTTTTATTTCACCAATGTTCTTCTTTATAGCTACAGGATTTTCTATAAAATTAAAAAAATATATTGATGGTACTTAGTTATCCATAACCTTTCTATATTATTGTGTTGCTTTAAACACCAATCAATTACTCATACTTAAATAATTATAGAGAGGAATCATTATCGATGTTTTTGACAAATTTTATATACACTGTTTCCTGCCACTGTCGCCTTTTTGAAAAACGTCCCTAAAAATTCTCACATTCTTCCCCGCGTGTCTATACTATCGAACCCACTGACTGGCCAGTGTATATTTTCAATAACACTACTCCGTCACACGGACAGTTGACACCTCAATCTAAAATGGTACCTACGAGATGTCACCGTGACGCCTATTGTGGGAAATGACTGCCAATGGAGCGGCTTTTTGCAATTTTTTGATGGCATGTTCATTAATATTTTTAAAAGTAATTTGACTTTTATGAGCTTCGGTGTTTTTGTAAATGGAATTGAATAGTGAGTGTGAGTGTTCAAGACGAAGGCAGAGTTACTTAAAATGACGTTACATTTATGTAAGTCTCTTTGTTATCTGTGTGTTTAAAATACGTAAAATTATTGGTGTATGAAAATTATTTACGGCTGTTAGGTAATTAGATACATTTCTATTATATTTGTATTATTGTATATCTGTATTATATCAATCAAAATGTATAAATATAAAAAGTATGGTACTCATAAAATAAAACGTAAAATGACGACGACCTTAAAAAAAAGCAAATAGTTTTAAGTACATTTTATCGTTATTTACTCGATAATATAATCAATTAACCCAAAAGTTGTCATCATGATGTTTCTAGGGGCATTAATTATCAAAATCATCACTCAACACGAAACAAAAGCCGTAAATCAAAATGTGCAATACCGTCAATTAATAGGCAAGCGAGCGATCGCCATATATCGTGCGCCCGCGCATTAGGCGCACCTGCGCCGGCCCAAGCCGTGTGATTTATGTACGCACCAGGCTTATAAGTCGAGTGGATTCAGCGAAGATTATGAGAATAACACCTCTTGCTATTGTTGATTGTTTTCTGTTGTTGTCTTCTTGTTTAGATATGGATAAATGTAGTGTTATGTGATTGCGAATGGTTTCATTTTGGGGATTCTTTTTTTCGACTTTGTTTTTCGACATTATCGAATATTATGCACTTAAGTAGTACTTGAAGATTCGTCTATATCTAAATAAAAGTACAGAAACAACAAAAAACTTTTTTGTAAAGGCATAACTTTTCTTATATTTTGCTGAAAGAAAACAGTATCAGTTCTTTTTTCTTTAAGACCCGAAATTAATTACATGCTATAATATGTATTTTTTTGGCAGATTACGAAATCGTTTTGCTTTATTATGTTCGGATATTTTATCTGAAAACAGAAGCATTTTTTTAACCAATTTTTGCATATTTATACAACAAACTGTACAACAAAAAAACAACTAAACATACATATTTATAAGTCTACATTCATATAGCATCAGAATCGAACTGTGTACCCAATAAGTAAAGTCGGGCGGTTGATACGTCGGCACTCGATCAGTCGGTGTCGTCGCCGCCCACAAATTAATTCAGTTCCACTTGCTTAACTGCCACCATCACCTGGACTTACCCGCCCTACATCTCTCATTGTTGAGAATTAGAGAGAATGAATGTGGCACAAACGTAGTCAATGTACTAAATAAAAATCATAGAACATTTGAATCATCGGTAGAACAGACTAGAGTAAATATTATAAGTGTACGGTCTTTGTACAACTATGAGGATACATGGGTGGGTCTCTTTTTGATGCGTAATTTTTTTTCCAAAATTTAAACCAAAATCGTGATTTATAAGGAGTAATTCCCTAAATTGCATAGAAAAATATTCTTACTTTTATAATAATTCATCTTAATATTATAATCGGCTAATTAATAGCTACTTTTTAAATCGTCAGCTTACTGTACTTGAGGGATAAATTAGATAATTTAGCAACATTGTTTAAAGTTGCATACCAAAAAAAATATATTTGGTTCTAAAAGTACAAAGTCTGCGGTAAAGATGTTTTGAAAATTGCAAAGCGTATTAACATTTTCGTTTGTCACTTCTAGTAATATCGTATAAGCAGTTGTTCTCATCAATATCTGCTGACAGTGTCGGCTTGTGAACATGGCCGCGTATTACACAATCTTGTATTTACTTACAATATACATAAGGCTACAATAAACTATTGACAATGTTTAGTTTGTCTTATTTTCAGTCATTAATTAGGAGAAAACCCGCTTAACTCCATTTGTGTATATTTTTAACAATTACCTATGTTCTATTATTATCTGAATTACATGAAAATCAGATTTTGGTTAAGCCCTGAAACTGAAAGTTAAAGACATTTGCAATTAAATATATTTTGTTAGTATGGATTTAGGTTAAGTTTTATAATCGCTGGAAACTTACACTATGTAAGTTTCCAGCGATTATAAAACCTAACAACAATTGACATAATACGTATTTAATTTTTTAATATACTTGCAAAGCAACTGTATTCTAGTAAGTGGGAAGTAGTTGCTCAGAAAAAATACAATTCAAATACATAAAGGTAAAAAATACAAATATAAGACGACTGATGAAAATAAATACAAAATTCTACTGAATTAACAAGTTAATATACAAAATAATATACTTCGCAAAATAGTTAATTGTTTTCCGTTAATCCTTTCATACCTTCTGCCTTTATCAGATTGATATATTACATACTTAGTGTAAGACAGTGTATGCGTCAACATCTCGCCCATAATTCGTTGAAGGTTTAAGCAGAGACATAACCGGCCATCTCGCAACTAATATTAGGTCGTTAGTCTATAATTAATTAATGACAAGATATTGTCGAACTGCTCGATCCATTTACATACTAGCCGAATGTGGGAGAATAGTGATGGGCGAGTATTTGTTGATTTGGAAGACGAGGAATAAAGTATAGTAATTATTTATGTATTTACATCGATAATACTTAATTTGTTAACGATTATTATGCATTTTACCTACTTTGGAGTTAATTTGTACACTAAATAGATTGGGTATTATACATTTGGGTTATATTTAAAAAAGTAATGAATACGTTCTCTGTTTTTTAAATGATGAAATAGTAAAAAAATTTATATTAACAATTCTTGACCGTATATTTCCAATTAACGCTAGGAGTTGATTTTAAAGAAAATAAGCATGTTATAATAATTGATAAATATTTCTCAATCTTTTGCGAGCCATTCAAACACTACAGGCTTAAATTCGCGTAAAAAGATAATTATAATATGAAAAAAAAAGAATTAATAATAAAAAGAACTATCAAACTTCATTGTAATTTTTAACGTCAAAGTCATTCCTCAAAAAATCGTCAGCCTGAAGTTATGCTAAACTAAAGTAGCAGTACACATATTATTATTCATATTCCAAGTATGTCTCCATCACTAGGTTCCCAGTGTAACACTAAATATCTAGCTGTTTTAATATATTATCAAACTTGAGCAGTTTGTCGGTGCACATGCAAGGGGCCAAGTTTCGATACAGCGGGACCATAAATTGATAAGATTGTGTGCATTTGGACTTTGATTTACGTATGTTATACGTAATTGGAATGAATTTTGAAACTGCATTATGTACGGGTTTTGGGGGGGAAAGGGTGACTGTTTGGTGTTGAGTGGACAATGGTTGTTTTTGTGTGAAGTGATACATAAAATAAGATAAAATAAAACTTTAACTGGAAACTAAAAAACTAAAAAACTGTAAATGTGTATAGATTTACAAATTGTGTTCACAGATGTTGCTTCTATCAATTGATTATATTATCTATTTATATATGTAAGTAAAAGTGCATCATCGTAATGTATGTACACGTATAACTTTTGAACAACTGCACCAAGTTGAAATTTTTTTGTAATATTGTGTTTGTGATAAGGTTTCTAGGATAAGGTTTCCATGAGATCGGCTAGATCCAAATTTCCACGGGTATATTATTAAAAGGGATAACATAGTTACATTCATAGTTTTATATAAGAGTTTGAAGCTAAAGCTGCTTTAATTTGAAGCTGATTTTGGTCCAATAGATTTTATTTGAGAGCCTTTTTTTTAAATCCCCCTGCTAGGCAAAAGCTTCCCCTCTTTCTTTCCAAATATATCTGTCCTGTGGCATACAATGATGATGTACACTTGTGTCCCGCGTCCTAATCACGTATCATAGTTGACAACTAATGTACTTCAAATCGGTAGCCACTAAGTACATTCCCGCTTTGACGTAAGTTGTTGATCATTATAATCTAAGGGAGAAAACAATGTACCTACAGTAGAGTGGTCCAAGCTAGTATGAAAAATTTTTTTTTGTTTTTTTTTCGTTCTCCACAAGTCTCATTTTGTTTGATTGTTTATAAATCGGATTTATACCAAAATTTAGCCTTCTACGACGATGTTTAGAGGTCGCTATGATTGGCCAAAAATTCGTCGAGTTCATACTAACTCTCAAACAAAAATTCAATTCCAGTATCACGAAAAACGAAGAACAAAAACAATGTCTTACGTGTCGTCGATCTTCACCGAAAGAAGTATTCGGTAGCCTCAAAATCAAATATCCTAAAAATGAAAATTGAAAATAAGGAGTAATTTGCATAATCATAATTAGGTACTACGGCATTTACTTTATTTTCTGTCACATTGAAACTTGTAAGATCATTTATGTACATTAAAAAGACATTTGACTAAAATCAGCGATTTGTCTTAATATAAAAAAATCGACAAATCATAGCGACCCCTAAATATTGTTTGATTGAGCTGAAATTTTTCATGTATGAGTTCAATGCCTGAACAAACAAAAATAACTATGTGGAGAATGAAAAATTAAAAAAAAAATATATTGGACCACCCTAACCTACAGCAGTGGCTTTCAAATAATTGTCAACTGAGATACGTGATTATCTGGTCACTTCCGATATCGGTGAAATCTTGCCCATTTTCAATACGTATTTTCTTTTTCTAATTATATTCCATGTTGATTTATTAATGAGCAAGATAGTTGTTATAAATAAACGGTCGCGCGTATCGTTATCTAAGCTGTATCATACGACACACCTGGGACGTTAGCGCCATGTTTATGGCCCGCAGACATAATTACACCTCAACGATGAATTTTAGCTTATTTTGATTGGTTTATAGGCTCGATTAGTTGGACAATAGGAATCGATAAGTAATAAGTTTTGTTTGTTTTATGAAACATTGATTGTGCATTAAGTCTGAGATATATAAACGAAAAATAAGCATACTCTCATATTGATTAATCATGCGGTTAATATGAATTAAAAACGTGTAATTTTCATGGAATTGTGTCGTTCACACGAACAATAACAGAAACAATCGTTACATTGAAAATAGTTGCAAAAAAGCACCGAACAACCAGCAGCCATGAACAACAATATACAAAAATGTACAGTTTCCTTTGTCAAAATCCTTTACTGTACTATTAATACTATAAATACTATTCTGTGGGGATTAATATGTGTATCTTTGTTTGTTATTCTTACACACCAAAACTCCTTAACTGAAATTGATGAAACTCACCACAAAGGTAGTTTATAACCTGTATTAACACATAGCCTTCTTTTAACCGCGAGAAATCTTTTCACGTAGACGAACTATCAGGCTGATACTGGTAGTTTTTAACGCGCGATTAACGTATAGGATACTTTTCACGCTAATTTCCCTTGACACATACGAAATCGCGGGCAGTAACTAGTAATTTTAAACACGAGTTATTTAAACAAAGTGAAAACACTTTTTCAACATCAACTGTCGGCTGTATTTACATCAAGCTCGTACATAAAAGCCAGGTCGGTGAGTGATCGCGTAGTATTAATGTTGTCGTAATGACTATGTCGCGGGTCAGTCCGCCGCCATTAGTCAATGTGTCGCCCCCACCGTCAATCTGTCACGGTGTTTTTGTAACTTTATCTACCGTGTGCTTTGAAGAGCCACTTTATTCCATTGTTTAGTTTCAATTTGTCTTTGTTTCTTAGTCTTTCTTTATATAAAATTAGGTTTATATGCTCGCAGGTCCATAACAAGTGCATCGAAAACCCTAAACGTATTTTTTGACCCATTATTGTCCCACTGCAAGGCATGGGTCTCTTCTTAAACAAGGGAGGGTTGGGCCTTGGTTAAGCCATATAAAATTAGTTCCTTGCAGGAACAGGGTTGGGACTATTATGGCCATATACCATATGCGTAAGAAAGTATAAGGTATATTCCTAGTTGTCGTAATGACTATGTCGCGGGTCAGTCCGCCGCCATTAGTCAATGTGTCGCCCCCACCGTCAATCTGTCACGGTGTTTTTGTTACTTTATCTACCGTGTGCTTTGAAGAGCCACTTTATTCCATTTGTTTAGTTTCAATTTGTCTCTGTTTCTTGGTCTTTCTTTATATAAAGTTAGGTTTTTATGCTCGCAGGTCCGTAAGAAGTGCATCGAAAACTCTAAACGTATTTTTTTTAACCCTATTATCGTCCTACTGCAGGGCATGAGTCTCCTCCCGAACAAGGGAGGGGTAAGGCCTTGATTAGAGTATATAAAATTAGTTCCTTGTAGGGATAGGGGACTATTATGGTCAAAAACCATATGCGTAAGAAAGTATAAGGTATATTTCTAGTATTAATGTTGTCGTAATGACTATGTCGCGGGTCAGTCCGCCGCCATTAGTCAATGTGTCGCCCCCTACCGTCAATGTCACGGTGTTTTTGTAACATCTACCGTGTGCTTTGAAGAGCCACTTTATTCTATTTGTTAGATCGTTGTTTAGTTTCGATTGTCTTTGCTTCTAAGATAGGTTTTTTCTATAAAATTTGTTAGTTAGTTTTTATGCACGCAAGAGTAGGAGAAGTATCGAAGTATTACTCTAGACATAGGCTCTGTTTATTACAAACAGAATTGTAACAAAATTTTAATACAAGATTATTCCAACAGAAATTGGAAAACCGCGATAAGGCTTCGTCTGAAATCAAAATTGACTCCAATTTGGGCAAATTAGTTGCTACCTACCCCTACGGGAAAATGGCGTGATTTTTTGTATGTATACATGCATGGACTGCTGATCATATGAGTCACAATGTCAAGTGAGTCAGCTTGACCCGAGACATTGTGATAGTCTACTATCGCTTAAACCACACTGTCAGTCTGCAAATACTTTCATAAAGTGTCATCAGTTATCTTCACTGTTAAATAACACAGCACCTGCTTTATAAAATATTCAACACACACCTAATCACGACTTCATAAAGTCTCAAATATAACATGAAAACGGCTATAAATAGGCACACTACATGCTTTTAGTGAGAGATAAGGGTGTCCATCTGAACTGTCAGTGTCGGACAGGGGCCGGCCGCGGCGTCACAAGTAATCCTCGACGACTTTTGACGTCGTAAAACGTCAGCGCTGATATGTCGAGTCGGATAAGTAAAAGAAAATGTTTTTATGTTATTTTTTAACGTTTGTTTGGAAGATTTGATGTGTGTTTAGTGAAATTGTAAAGAAATGAATTTGGTGGCAATTATTTAACAAAAATAAATGTAGTAAAAAAAATGTTTAAGACGAATCACGTTTGAACATGGATACTTAGCAGCCGAAAAAATGAAATTGATATATTTTCTTAAATATTGTGTTATTGGCGTAATTAGACATAAAGTCAGGATCGCCAAGAGCCTAAAAAAAAGAAATGTGTAAGACATTTTACGGTTCAAATGATAGTTTCACATGTTGATAAAACTGTTGTTTGCAGTTATTTGGGAAATAAATATTAAAATATAATATCACAGTAATGACTTGAAAGTAATAAAAGGAACTGAATTCACTTAAATTTGTTTTTTGGCAGTTTAATTTATCATTAAGAGGAGCACTTAGAACAAAAACATTTTCTAGTTAAGACTAATTCTAAACATATAAAATACAGCTTCAGCTTCAGAACGGGCACGGGGCTTATGTCGTTGTAATGTGAGATACGTCTTATCAAAATCACATAATTCGTCTCTTTTTATTTAATTTCTAATTAATGAACAATTAAAACACATTTTTGTTACACGAGGCGATCAGAGGCCGATATTAATCTAACCTTACACTAACACGACGCAGGGGTAAGGGTGACCATTCTTCATTAGCACAAAGGAGCGAGCCTTTTGTCTCCAGTCCATTCATTTGCGATTGTTCACTATACGCAGTGGTAATACAGACTTATTCTGTTAGCTCACAACTATTGCGACGTTTGGATTCGTTTTGAGAAAGTAGTATAGTAATGAACGTTTTCAATTTTACTTTAAAACATGCGTTACTTGATTTAATATCTCACAAGGC
Source organism: Anticarsia gemmatalis (assembly GCF_050436995.1). NCBI lineage: Eukaryota > Metazoa > Arthropoda > Insecta > Lepidoptera > Erebidae > Anticarsia > Anticarsia gemmatalis. The sequence goes on along the minus strand of NC_134748.1, from coordinate 13,234,226 downwards.
GTAGTTTGTATGAAATGAAGTGAAGGAGAAAGTTCAGGATGGCTGACCCTACCACCATATGGGATTCATAGCATGGAATAGGAAGAAAAACAAAGCGTAATTTGTATTTAGTAAAAAAGTTAAGTTTTCTTTTGTGAGTCATGAAAAAACTTGCAAAATAGTAATAATCCTAAAAATAAAAGTGTTGTTTCTCCTGCTCCATACAATCGGATGTGTGTCTCCATATCTCAGAGACAATCGAATGTATTATTTTAATCGAATTCCATGAACAGTAACTCAAGTACAAAAGAAAGTCTTTTACTCCACAAAATTTGTAATAGCTCCCCCCGATAGAAAATAAAGCTTTTTAAAAATACAGTCTTCAATCTAAAAAGTTTACTTTACAAAATTGTATGTAATAAGTAAAAATCTTGCAAAACCTTACTCGCAGGCCGACTTTAAACATCACACACGAAACGATCTCTTCACGACTTAGACCCATTTCAATCTGCCAGAATAAGTCCGCTGTCGTCCAGCCGTGATCCCTGTCAACAAATCCACAATACAAGCTGACTCGTTGTCACCCCAACAACAATGCAATGATTAATCACCACTTCTTGTACTACTATTGAGCCTTCGATTCTCACTAGACGCATTTTTGTTTAGTTTAAGTAATTGTAGTTGAAACAGATTAACCCCCGGTTTCTGAGGTACATTTAGCGGTAGTTAACCTATTCAATAGCGTTTTTAACTGATAAACTACAGCTAACTGTACCTCAGAAACCGGGACTAAGTAATATTTGAAGATTGAGAATATAATTCATGACTTCCAGTTGCAATGAGTCTGTTCGCTAAAACATGTTTAATATTTTAGGAACATAAGCTGCTTGAAATGCAATTGTTTACTTACATACATTTATTTTAATATAAAAATAAAAAAGTACAGAGAGTTATATAAATCCTAAATTGCATTTAAATATGTCTCAGAAAACTTTGTCAAAGTAGGATGTTTAACTATGATGTAGCAAATTTAGACCTTTAACTAAATTCTTACTTGCTGATGATATTCTTACCTACTTCCAAAAATAAGACAAAGTACTTAGCGCCTCTGAGTGCTTTAAGTACAGCTGAACCAGTTTTCGAAATCGGCAAAATAACATCTCTTTCCAAAAAAAAAAAATATTTTAGAAAGTAATCGGTAACTAAAACAGCTTAAATCCAAATCAAAGACACCTAAACGCTAAACCTGCTAACTAAAGTTAGTTTAAATCGAGCCTAACCGGTATGAACCGGTTCGTAGCAGCGTAAACCAGTTTAAGGCGGTCGGAGCTCAGGCGGCAAGTTTGTTTTTTATTTATTTATTTATTTATTTATTTATTTATTTATTAAACAGTACAAGCTTACAGTGTTCACCAAAGCGCTTATATGTTATTCTAAGTTACATACAACATTTTATAATATACAATACTAAGTAGCACAAACAATAACAAATCAAAAATAACAATACCTTATAAACAATACACACACCATAAATCAGACTTAAAATATATTATCACAACTTATATAATATTATTATTTAAATATATAGATATACTTGAGATCATTCTCGTATTGCTGTCAGCAAATATGTCTGCATTTGGATTGGTTTGTAGGAATGCATTTAATAGAGTTATAGCCATCCCTGTAGGACTGTTGGTGGCATGTGCCGAGCGCCATGATGGCGGACAGGCGAATAGACGATGCTGGCGTCTTCCTACACCTCGCATGTACTGATCGGGCACATTAAAGTGAATTGACTCACGTACCGATGGATTGTCTATCTTGTTATTTAACAACAAGAAATAATGCATCATATGAGCAAATTTACGCCTAAGCTCTAGAGTTTCCATGCCAACCATTCCTGAAACGAACATCGAGGGATACAAATATGGGTAATATCCATGCACACGTTTATAAACATAGCGGGCAAATTTACGCTGGATTTTTTCTATCATGACACTATACAATTTTTCATGTGGATTCCATACTATTGCGTTATACTCTAGTTTACTGCGTACGTATGCATTGTAGAGTAGTTTTATTGCGTGAACATTTTGAAATTGAGATGAAGTTCTCATTATAAAACCTAACGACTTATTCGCCTCTTTACAGATTTTCTTTACGTGTTCATGGAAGTTAAGTTTAGAATCGAGAGTCAGTCCTAAGTCTCGTATTGTAGTGACGCGTTCGAGCGGTTCACCGGCCAGTTCGTAAGTGACATTTATGGGAGTACGGGAACGAGTAAAAGTTATTGTCTTACATTTAGAAATGTTGAATGATAATTTGTTCGCCAAACCCCACTCGGCGATAGCGTCAATATCATCCTGTAAGTTTCGACAATCACTGGTGTCGCAGACGGCTGTGTACAACTTTAGATCGTCAGCGAACATCAGGCATTCTGATCTTGTAACACATTTGGGCAGATCATTTATCATTATCAAGAATTGCGTTGGTCCCAGGGTACTGCCCTGACTAACCCCCGATCGAGTGTAGTACTCCTGCGATACAAAATTGCCCAACTTTACATACTGCTTCCTATCTCTGAGATAGTCAGCCATAAACGTAAGCAATTGGAAACTAAATCCAATCGAGCTAAATTTTGTGAGAAGGACATCATTATCAACTAAATCAAATGCTTTTTTAAAATCAAAATATGCAGCGTCGATCTGACATCCGGCGGTCATTCTGGTATTTATAAAATCAACAAAATTAGTAAGGTTAGTTAAGGTAGAACGTGCGGGTCTAAATCCATGCTGTGAGTTATCTAGGCGAGTACTGACCTGTTTAAATATATTATCATTAACAACAGATTCGAAAAGTTTACCAAACACGGAAAGGACTGCAATGGGTCTAAAATTCGAAATCTCAGCCGATGTTCCGGTCTTGGGTATTGGTATTACTCTTGAAACTTTCCATCGACTAGGATAGCAACTATTGTGGAGAGAGAGATTAAATATGTAAAGAAGTGGTTCCTCTAGTGCAGAAAGGCAGTCTTTAACTATAAAAGCGGGTATATTATCGGGTCCATAGGCAGCAGATGTTCTTAAGCGACGTACAGCTTTTCTTATTTCATCTATACCTATCTGGTCGATATTTATTTGTGTTGAAAAACCAATGTCTCTACTGTTACGCTCAGCTATCTTTGGATCTAATAATGGGGTTTCCTTATGGAAAACGGAAGCAAAATGATGTGCGAATGCATCAACGGCGTCCTGGCCTTCTACTATCTTATCATTGTATACAAATTCCTTAAGCTGATTCCTATCGGACCGTTTATCTTTAACAAATTGCCAAAAAGTAGATGAGTTATTAATTATATTATTCTCAACATTATGCATATAACTTTGATAGGAGGTATGTATAAGATGCTTCACTTTAGTTCTGTAGTATTTAAATAATTCTTTGTTGAATTGTAAACCCAAACATTTATATTTTTTCAAATTAAAATATTTTAACTTTATATAATGAATTATCTCTTTAGTGTACCAATGTGGATATATATATTTATTTAAATGGTTTATTGATTTTAGGGGCACCCGCATGCTGATAGCATCGTTGAGCTTATTATAAAATATATCTACAGCTACATTCAATTCCAAATTCTGCTGATCCGTTAGCTCTGTCCAGTCTATGCCTGCAAGATCAGTGTAAAGTCCAATAAGATCTGCTTTACGAAAGTTCCATTCCGTAGCTAATTGGTGACCTGGAGATATAGAGCTATTGTTCATTACGTTTATAGGTAATTTGAGAAATATCTCTAAAGCAGGATGATAGGCGTCAATAGGTACTAAAGGCTCAGTTTCAGAATTAACATCAATATTGCTTGAATTAAGAGTAGTTAGTACAAAATCCAGGATGCCTCCATACTTATTGCACACATGATTACACTGTCGCAACTTACAAAATTCTAAAAAACTATTAAATTGAGTTGTAACATTCTTACTGCACGACTTCAAGTTGAAATCACCAACTATTAAGCATGAGTATTCACTGTAGTCAGAAATAGCATTTTCCATGCATGATAACACATCTAGATATTGTTGATCACTGTAACTTGGCGGCAAATAAACCACACAAACAAACAATTTAATTTTTTTACACGTAACGGTAGCAAATATTATTTCTTTATCATTAGATAGATTATCAACATTAGTAATTCTTTTCACAGTATAAGAATTTTTTACGGCCAATAGAACACCGCCCCATCCGACATCGCCTTCGCGGTCCTTTCGTAGAACCACATATTCAGGTGGAAATAGTTCCGCGTCGTTGACCGAACTATTCAGAAAAGTTTCTGTGAGAATTATAAAACAATTTTTTGTTTTGTCACTTACTTCACTAAGTTCGGCTTACCGGAGTACATAGTGAAATTCTAATTGAATTGATTGTGCTATTACCTGTTTGTCTGACTAAGTACCAAGATCTAGACTAAATGCTCTTTTTAGATAGGTTTTTAGGCTGTATTTGCACAGCAGTTTTCAAGTGATGACCTCTGTCGCACGGATTGTAGTGTATGCGACTGCTCATTTTGAGATCTCAGTTCGATTTTGGGGTCGGATGAATTGATTTGTTTTTAATTAAGTAACAGTGTTTTAGCACGATTGATAGTTCTAATTATGTAACAAAAATATTGATTTTGTACTCTGGATTTTTGTTAAAGGTAATAGTGCCACATACAGGCTTTATTCATGTCGTAAGAACAACGGGTCTTAAACGCAATTGAAAATGTAGAGAACCACGGTCGATGCAATTCGATCGAAATGTCGGGTAAACAAATAAATTATCGTAACCTTTTATTTTCAATCGCGTTTAAGACACGTTGCATTATAATTTTCTATGACATGACATAGTAATAATATGAGTAAAACAGCCTCTTCCTATAACGTATGTTATTTTACACTTACTACCTCTTCTTGATCTCCAAGATTGTTCCAGCGATTCTGATGATACCGATGAGAATGATACTGATTTAGGATGCGCACCATTAGCTGCGCATCCTATATTACTGTCATTCTCATCCCTATCATCAGAATTGCACCGATAACTGAAAATTTTTTTTTTAACTGTTTTCATTGTTTTATTTAATTGATCCTAATTAATACTAAACTAGGAGAGGTCTCCGTGCGGTGTTAAAAGTAGGGCTGGTCGTCCTATACGAATTTGCTTAAACAATAAGATTCACAACAACAATTCGTAAAAAGCTAATTCAAAAATAATTGAATCGAATATAATTATTTTAGATTCGATTATTTCGCTATCGATTTTGATCAATACTTCTACAACCCTAGTCAAAACAGTTTGACATCTGCCATTCTAATCAAGCTATATTTTAAAGAGTATAGTAAAGTAACCTCTTCTGCATATAATTTATGTATTTTTTTTACACTTACAACCTCTTCTACAGCTAGACATGTAAAGGTGTCTAAACTTGGTAAAGCAACAAAGATATCAGGGATGTAATGGTCCGGAGCCAACACGGCGCATTAAACCCAGGCCATCTTTACGGCGACGTCCTCGATGGGGACTGTACTGGCATTTAGCTAAAAGGGTACTGTGATTGGTGGCTTTATTTGAAGCCTGTCCATTTTTATTTGCTGTTTAGTTTGTGAAATGTCGTGTTTGGGAATTAAAGTGGGAAAGAAGTCTATCAAATCGCAATTGCGTAGATACAAATCGCATCTTTGTTAAAGGTATGTTTAGTTGTGCAATTGACAGTAGTAATAGAATGGGGATTTTACATTAAATTTTGAAACTTATCAGATAATTTAAGTTGATTTGTCGTAAAGTACTTTAATTATATCCTAGGTTGTGTAAGAAGGTATTGTTTCGTAATTAATAAATTGGCGAAAAAATGAGTTTTTTTAATTTTATGCTACACAGGTAGTCATCTGTAACGAACCAAAATTGGATTTTTAAAAATAAAATAAATGAAATGTAATTCTTTAACTCTGTAATAGTCCCAAACAATGATCGGCTCATCCAATTATCCACAAAGAGCAACACAATAACCGAAATCCATTAACAAATCGTTTACAGGGAACACGACAAGTGGTATAACGCGTACACCACAAAGCAAGCATGACAGAACAAAGTTTGCGAACCGGATTGCGCCGGTTCCGGGCGGATTAAACCGGTTCGTGCCGCACGGCACCGGTTAGAAGCGGTTAGAGGTGGTTAACGGCAGTTAGTCAGGTGAATCTCTCGCGGTGCGAGGCTTACTATCGAATTATTGTCTTTGTGCTACTACGCGTTTTGTATGCCAAAGGATTTTGTTTTTAGGATAAGTTAAGACTCTGTTTTCTGTTGTTTGCCTGGATTTTGGGTTTTGGAATTGTTTTTGTAACTTTGTTTAAAACGTTTTGAATGCTGCCTCTTAATGGTAGGTCTAACGTACAAGTTATTCTATTGGGTTACATGTGTTTGTACACATTTTAAAAGTTCTCTTGTGTCTTCTATTTCTTTGTACTAATTTTCTTACGACACATTTCTGGAAAATCCCAGCTGTCAGCTAACGTTCAAGACTCTTTACACGGGTATTTTAGAATATATTTAATTCATCCATACTTACTATACTTACCAATATTATAAAGCTGAAGAGTTTGTTTGTTTATTTGTTTGTTTGTTTGAACGCGCTAATCTCAAGAGCTACTGGTCCGATTTGAAAATTTCTTTCAGTGTTAGATAGACCATTTATCGAGGAAGGCTATATGCTATATAGCATCACGCTATGGTCATTAGGAGCGGAGCTGCAACGAAAAACGTTACAAAAACGGGGAAAATTTTGACCCATTCTCTTAGGTGACGCAAGCGAAGTTGCGCGGGTCAGCTAGTTATTTATATATGTATACCCCACAGATAGTTTGTGAAGCGACGAGCAGAACAAACATAGAAATATCTCACCTTGTTGGACGTAGTCTTTGACACATAAAACTCAATTGTTGCAAAATTGTTATTTTCATGAAAATCAAATCTAGAACTTCACCGTAATGCGACAACAATACGCGTAATGATGACAATATAACTTAAACTGACCTAAACATTCTGAATTATGACATCTCTTCTTTAAATCTGCTATCAAGCCCCGTTTAGGTCAAGTCATCAAACAATCCAACAGCCTCTTAGCAGTATCTTATACCAAATCCTAGAGCTATTATGATCGAACCACTAAGACAGTGCCAGCATCAATCTATGTACCTCGATCTGAACACAACCTCTTAAATCAATGGTCTTTGTACCGGTACTTTAGGCCAGCCACCCATTTGATTTAATATAATGGTCATGTGGGAACATTAGACGATCAATTGACCATCAATTGTAGTGTTAATTTGCAGTAAATAGCGAGTAATCCTGTCCATGTCCGATGTAGGATTTGACGATGTTATTGTGATTGGTTTGTACTGGATTATAGTTACGTGTGATTCATTATAATTTGACATAAAAAACTACTTAATTTGTAACTTGTGCCATATGGCACTGGTTTTAATTTTATTTAATTATTTTTTCCCTGTCCCTTATTCATCGTCATTTAAAGAATCTATAGCGAAGTTGCGCGGGTCAGCTAGTAAAATATAAAATCCAAAATTCTTTGCATTATGAGAGGTAGAAAAGTTATTGCAACCAATTTTGGAACTCATCGTATAAATGTCAGTGTTTTATTGTTTAGGACTAGTATGTCTTATTTTAATAAGTGAATAGTTTCTTCAAACAAATACCGCTTTCAACACGTTATCCACATGGTCAACCTTGGCAGTGACAAATCTTCCTCGCTCACATATAAAATTTATTTAAAATAAAATAACTTCCTATATTTCATAAAGCTATTCCAACAATTATGATTTTCTTTATTTAGCTTCTTAAAGATCCTGGCTATATCCTTAAATGCGCCTATAACGCAGTATCAAGCAAAACATATCATAAAATACAATAAAGGCATATTTTTTTCACTGCGAAGCAACCATATTGAAACCATCAATTATTCAGTTACAACCAAACATTCATGTCATAAAACACCTTCTACGCACAACTAACTCATTTTTTTACATAGAACCCCTTCTTTTACACACAACTTAAGACCTACCAAACGTCGTGACAGACACAACAACAAACAATCCTATATTAATCCTTCACAGAGCGACCAGCTCGTAAATTCACCGTCTCAATTTACCGAAGTTGTATTGCCAAAGAGGCTTTATTGATAGGTCGTTGTCGCCTTGAGATATGGCTTGCCAATTTGCAGAACCTTGTAAGGCGTTAGCTGTAATCAATTGGGTGTAATTCGTTAAGAAAAATGGACCCGTTTAATTGAAGAAGTTTAATTGAGAGGGTTTAAATTTAACAGAGTGGTTAATTGGTAACTATTTGTTGAAGTTCTTTGTATGTTTTTTTTGGAATTGATACGTTTTAGGAAATAATGGTACAGATGTTATGTAGGTAAGCTATATTTCTTTTATCAAGTTTTCAGATGTGACTCTGTATTTTTTTATCTTAAAATTATCCGTGCCAATTTTTATAATACTAATTTGGTTAAAAGTCAACATGAATTATTGTTATTTATTCATTTTATACTTATGATGATTATAAATTATGTAATTTATTACGCGTACACAGCTAAACCACTGAACCTATATGCATAAAATTTATAAAAATCGTTAAGGACTAAAAAGGTATTTGGTGCAAACATACCATACCACAAATAATATTATGCTACTGATCCATTTCTACATAATACCTAGATCCCTGATAACAAACATCTCAATGAAACCTTATTTTTATCAAAAACATCAAGATCAGTTGTTAATTGAGTCGACGTTGTCGCTCTGATTAAGTTCGCGACGCGGCGACGTCGCGCGACATCATCAATATGCATGAAACGTTCCAAATAGACGGTGTTTTTGATTATTTTTAGATTTTTCATATTTTTGTCTAGAATCAATAGTAATGCTCTGCTTAGAAGTAGGTCGGGTTATTTTTGTTATGTAAAAAAGTTTTGTTTCTTAAACCATTGAAAATGATTTTGTAATTTTATGGTACTACTTTTCTCAGCTGCATGCAAGGTACGTAAACTATTTGTGTGAAACAAAATAATGCTGTTAGTGAATAGTATTTAAGTCACCTGAAAATTATTTACAACTATTTTATGAGAAATAAATATAAAAAACTACTATCGACTTCGAATTTCTCACAGCAACAAAGATGTACCTAAATCACAGAACAAATACAATAAGGAACTTCTTAGGTTATGATACCCATATCCTTCCTGAACATTAATAAATACCGTAAGTAGTACGATTTTTTAACAAAAACTAAATATTTTTTATAACGTAGCCATTTCGCAAAACTATCAATCGAATCCATGATGTCAAAAAATACTAATTTATCAATAAAATAATTCAATGCCTATCAGTACCACTCCCGAAATCTATTTACATCATTCGTCACTTACATAGCAAAATGTAACGCCTATTTACAAATACTATTTCATACATTACGTTTAAAGTCCTAAAATATAAAATGTTTACACGTATAATATGATGAAACTACGGAATTAATTTCATACAAGTATATCTGTGCCCGGCCGCCATATTGGCCGGGCCGGACGCACTCGTATTTAAGCTATTTTATTTATTTTGAGATACAAAAGGCCTTATCGGCGGATATATAGCCTAACAGGGTGTTCGTATTCGGGTACCTTATTACAGGAATTTTCGCAGGTAATATTTTGAACGTACTTATACTTTGGATATAAAGTTTAGTAAGTCAAAAGTAGGTTTGTAGGCAAGATTAAGTAAGTTTGGTTGTAATTGAAAATGGTTTAAAATTATTCTGTATTGAAGAGATGGCACAGTAATAAATTGGTACCACTATACGCAAGATTTGTAGATTTGATATCCTAGTTGTCTAGTTCAGCCCTCTAGATACGTTGTTTGTAAAATTTTCGCGTCATAACATAAATAGATTGTTTTCGGAGATCGTCATAAAAAAATAAAGTTACGATAGACAGATATTTAAATAATTTCACGTACCTATTTATAATTCATAAGTCGATCTTCCGACATTGGTGTACCTATGTCGAAAGATCGCCTTATGAATAAGTTAAGTTAAACTTGAGTTTAATCGCCCAAGTGGGTTGATTTACAGAAATTATTTAATACAAAATTGTCCTACCAAATCTCCATACATACATTATATTTCCCTTCATAATATTCCAAGTATCTCACTATGAACACGGCAGAGGCCTGACGTCCTCTCAATAAACAAACCTTCTCATAGTGGCCCGTGTTATCTGACTTTGATGGGACGCACCGCACGAGGGTAGTTTTAAAACGTACACTGACCGGTAGTTGTAAATAATTACAACGGCTTTTGTAGTTTTTGCCCGGCGATTATGCGTAATCACCATCCCTGTAGTTACATGTGGGTAATGTAATCGGTTTCGTATCGTTTGTTTTGTTCATTAATGTCTTTGGGACTTGTTTTTGTTGTAAAAGGAATTATTGTTTGTTGTTTGTTCATTTGGGTGGGTATGTTTTTAATTTGTTTTTTTAGAGCTGCATGTTAGTGAAATTTTATTTTAAGATTGGCGCAAGGATATTTAGAGGACAGAACAAGAGAATAAAGGAGATTGTGAAACATACATACATAATATTATGTATGTTATACACAAAGGTGTATGCAGAGATGTATGAAAGTTGCATCCACATATCGCCATTAGTAATGTGGTGGGTGTGAAATTGCAAGTTTGCTTTGTCAATATCAAAATACTTATTTTTGAACACGCACGTTTTTGGATAGTGTGTTTAATTCTTATAAATAAGCTCTTTAAACTCTCATATTTTGCTTACTTAGAATTTTTTGAATGAAATAATAATGTATGTGTGTTCTTTGGTCTCTGCCTATCCCTATGAGAAGATTTTATGCATGTACATAATATGTATAAAAAATGTATGTACACATACTTTTCTATCCAAGAATCGTCGCAACATAATCAAATAAAAACACACATTTTATTAGAACTACCCACACATACTGGACCCATAATCCATCCAATCAAATATATCAGCCACCAAAAGACATGCTATCAAACAATATCAAGGATACCATAAAAAAAGGGGCAAATTCATCCCAAATTCCCAGTGCAAGTCCCTAAGGGCCGGTTCATACTTCCGATACGTCGAGCTATAACATAAACATTGGTACACACTATTAAAACTTGGACTCGTTTTGTAAGCCGAAATATTATACGGACTACCTTAGTTCTATCTCGATGGGTGGAACAGGGCTGCCGGCTTCCATATTTGAAGGTTGTGTAAAATTTTGTGTGTGTATTTGGCTGTTGTTGTTTATAAAATGACGTGTTTTGTTTTGGTGTAGTAGGTTAATTATTATTGTTAAAATTTTCGGCTACTTACAATTCGCAGTCGAATAAAATTACATTACTTTTATAAATAATCATTAAAAAACACACATCGTATAAAAGTTAAATTTTAAAAGCCCCTATACAATTTTTAAGACAAGAAATCATTATCATACGACGGTTGTTTGTTCTACAGATTGTTTTTAAAGCCTTTAGCATGAAGAATCTGAAGCTGTTCTGCCATTGCTGAGCAAATCGACCTAAAAAGGCTTTGAAAGACACACACAAGTATCTAAAACACAAACGCCAAAAATAGGCCTAAACTTCCACACACAGCCCTACACTCTCACCCGTTGTCCGGCGCAGTCCGGTTGCTGTCTCATAAACATGCCCCGGTATCAGCGCGTAATCTTTCGGATTTGTCGATCAGACCGGCTATCCACTGGCCAGATTTGTACCCGGCTTTACCGTCGATATGCCACATACGTTTTGCTTTTCTTACTCTATGTTTATGTTCAGGTGAGCTTTGTTTACCGATATAGCGATACTTGGTTTTAAATTGTTGGGTTATGGGTCAATAGGGTTTAAACTACTATTTGTTTATTCTAGGGCTAATATGGAGTGTGGAAAAAAGTGCTTTGCTAAAATTATTAAAGTGTAAAGTTTCTAGTTCTTTTTTGAGTAAGTACCAGTAAGTATATTAAAATAATGCGGTAAATTTAAAACTGAAAGTTGTGGTAAAGTATTCGATTATACGTAGCAAAACACGCATCGGGAGTTTTACGGATATAACAAAAGGTAAACGAAACGTAATGAAGTAAAATAATAAAAAAATTAAATATGAAAAAATGGGAACTCAAATTTCTGGTAACCGCGGAAAGTTTATTAAGCACAATCCTTTTGCATACAGATAATGTTATTAATTGAACATATTTATGTGTATCTGGCATTACCGTATCAATATTTTTAATCTTTCAGTCACCAATTCGCCTCAAAGTTCGTGGTAGTTTGTGTAAAAAAATACCTAACTTATATTTTGCATAATCGGTTCGTTACGAATAGTTTCCAAGCCTTACTGTAAGGTAATAGTTAGCCTACTATTTAACATAAAACAAAGCACTTGCGTCATCTTTTAACCTAAAATTTTAATGCCAAGCCAATTTTCAAATAGTGGTTTGGCAATGTTTATAAATTATAACCGTTGTGTTAATATATTTTGAAATATATTCTCCTCGTCTATTTGTCCTTGTGTCATAGAAGCTTGTACCCTTCTTATTAAGGCTTAATATAAGTATTTTAAAAGTCGAGTGAGAATATTTGATTGATGACATTATTAAAAATTACATTTTTCGTTTCTCATTTTATCAATCTAGTATTTTTAAAGCCTTCCGAAGGCCTTTGACACAGTCTACCTGCTTTCCACTCTAGTTTATCTTAATTGACATCAACTAACATCCCTTCCCAAGCATAAAAACACACAAAGCGATTACCTACCTATAAATTGGCCACACTGAACTTTGACCAACAGACAGAACTATCAATTCAAAGGTATTAATAATAAGTAAAAAGTATTAAAAACCAGGTAAAAATGTAGGTTACAAAACATCACATAAAAACATCTGCGTACATCCCGATACCAATGAAAGGAGGCACAATAACAATAAAAATAAAAAACTTTAATAAACACTGAAACACGAGGCACGAATTCGACAAAAACACGCCACGATTACTGCCCCTTAACTCGACATAATTACGGTCATTTGGTGTCATCTTACCCTTAACGAGATCATCAACACGGCACAGACCTTCAGCTATGAAAATATTGTGCACACTATTTTCCTTCTAAAATACTACTCAAATTGTGTTATAGGAAAGTGGAGCTTTGAACGAGAACAGTAATTCGTCACATAATGGTCTTATAATAGATCAATTCAATGTTTAATTTAGAACAGCGTTATCAATCAGTTGTGTAGGTAGGTATGTATTATCTTTACGTTTAGTTGTACCTTGTGTCTTTAATTTTACTGTTTTAAAGGTCTCCCTAAAAGTCCCCAATGACTGATTTGAATGGATTTTGATGCTGGCTACTTAAAATTACTTTTGATTTGTAACTATTGATACTGAACTTTTCAATATAGTCAATAGAATTTTTAACCAATGTTCATAAAATTTCATGTTTTATTACATCTTAGCATACCTATACTTAACTAGTCAGTTTGTTCGGCGCCGAAACGTCAAGTACAGTGAAAATACAAAATAACATAATATATGCGGGCTTAAAAACTTTGTAAAAAATATAGGTTAAAAAACATTAATGTCACCTCCATTTCTTCGTAATCTTGAGTCGAATAAAGCTTCAAACTATAAATAATATTTTAAATTAATGCTAATGCCGCTGGTTCGCCTAAATGTTGGGTAGACGTTATAACTCAAAACAAGTGACGCGAGTTGGTTAATGTACGAATTTGCCGGTTATTTCCAGTTATTTATTATGATTACCCGGCCAAAGGTGTGATCGATAAGTGAAGTGGGATCCATTTTGCGGTTCAAATTGTAAATAATTATAGTGGGGAAGAGTAGTGCAAGGCAAAGTGGAAATATATCGGTTGGGTGAAATTTTGAAATGTGTTGACCTCAGAATTACCCACATAATTGAGAACATTGCGAAATTGGTACTAAGTGCATTATTTTTTACCATGTGTCTACTTTAACATTTTCTAATCCCAGAGTTATTGAGTGCACCGTCTGCTGACAATTTAACATAAAAAAAACCATTTTTCCAAAAAATTCGACGAAGGCTTTGTGCACATTCTTTTTCCGGCAAAACTAAACATTACGTTTTAAAAGCTTAGCATTAACCTTAATTGACTTAATTTATACATTGCCAATGTTCGATAAATGGACCAATTGATTTTTTATTTTCACTACCCATATTTGTGACTGGTATAAAACAAAAACGAGTGTGTAAATGTGTACAACAGCGTAAGTTTACAGCGATCGCGAGAATCGTACGAAAAGCGACATGGCCTTCATAAAAATATACAAAAATACATACAACATTGTAACAACAATGACAGAATAAAATAAAACATAGTAACAATAAAAATAACGAATGTCCTGGGCACAGACGAGATTAACAACGGCGGAATATATGTGAAGATAAATTTATATGACAATCGCAAGTGGCCATACTTTACTGCTATGACGTCAAGTGCGATGGGTTTAGTCAGGGTTTATTTGTTAGACCTTGGGGTTTGTGGTTAGAAATCTTGTTTTAAAATGAATCTCTTTTGAATCTTACAAACAGTTCAAAAATAGGCCTTACATTTATCTCAAAGTAACCCAAATCTGTTTATCCAAAATTCACTAATTGATAACATTTTTGGGCTAAGCAAGGCAATCAATATACCATGAAGGATATGAAAACATATTTTAATATAGATTTGATCATACTATTCGGAAATTAACACGAACACGCATTTTACTTTACAATAGGTACATGACGTTTTAGCGCAGGTTGCACTGGTCGTGATTAGTCAGCCTGCGACCTGTCATTACTATTTAATTTACGTAACCAGTATATAATGTAGATTTGATACTCAAGGTAAAAAAACAGGTAATTTTCCCCCTTAGGACGATAACAAATCCAATTCTTAATATTAAAAAAACTTATAAATAGTTTACGCAAATTAATACATATCCATCAGCTTCCTAAACCTTATATATACATATTTACAACCTACACAACCTATAATCTAAAACACTCAATACTTCTTAACACCAAAAATAACCTTCAAACATTGAAATCAAAGTAAACCTCAGCCCTCAAAAGCTAATAGCAAATCAAACAGCACCGCGGCACTTTAGACCCATCCACCCCAACTTGAGTTATTTGCACAAGTTATCGGCCCACCGTTTATCACCAAAATGTCACATTTAATAATAATTAATGATAATTGCCTTATAGCTTACAAAGGCGATCGGCCGATTCTCATAAGTTATTTCAGTTTAACTTAGAGAACACTTGGAATTTGAGTAGAGAACTGTATCTTGTGTAGTTCGGTGCGAGTGTTGGTTACAGGCAGCTGTGGAGATGCTTCGTACTTATTTATTTACAATTGTATATGAATTACAATATATTTTGCTAAATAAACCAAAATAAAACAAAAACTACATAGAAGTACCTATAATAGATCTATTTCGAACGGATTTTTTTTCTGACCATACTGTATGTAGCCTTTCATGTCTTTTTAAGTGCAGCAAGTCATACAGGTTACTGAGGTATAAGTAGACTAAGTAGGACTATGGACGCTTCAATCTAATGAAGGTCTTAGCTGAAAATGCATTATTTATATACATATACTTTTTTATTTATTTATTTAAAATATGGAAGACCTATAGCTATGTTACTAGTAGTTTTGCATAAAGTTGGAGAACCTTATATAAAAAAAAATCTCCGTGATATGGGGAATTAAACGACACAAAAAATGTTACTCATCACCTGCTCCACAGTTTCCTCTATTCTCAGTGAGTATTCTTAATCACTTAGCATTGGTATTGGTTCGCGACAAGGTAAACAATATGAAGTCTACAAGTTGAACTATAATTCAAAGTAACGTGCTGAGCAAACTGCTGCATTGTTTGACTACCGACTACCGACTAACGACTAACTAGTAACTAGTGAGTACGATGCGTTGTTGGGTTCCGTAATAGGGTAATGGATGTTTGTCAGTAAATACTTTGATTGTGTTATATCCATAGAAAGAATAACAATTAGTATTTTGACTGCCTCCGTGGCGCAGTGATTTAGGTTGCTACATCGCCACCAGAACTTCGAAAAGTCATTGCGTAAGTGTGTTGCCTCGGGTTCGAACCTTCCACCACTTGCGTTGGAGATGCCAACTTATAACACTCGGCTGTCACTGTTTTTAATATTAATAAGAGTAGGCGAGCTTACTTTCAGTAGATTGTGGTATCAGAAACATTTAAAGTAGTTTCCCTCTATGGCTATTGGCCCTCTATTTTTTTCTACTCTGTAGCCTAATCAATTTATATTAATGTACTTAAAAAAAATTAATTCATCACTGCCCTACTGTTGGGCATAGGTCTCCTACCAAACGAGGAAGGGGTTAGGCGTTTAGTCCGCCTCGCTGGCCAAGTGCGGGTTGGGGACTTTGCATGCCCTCAATTAATATATTTAACAAATTTTAAGGCATGCGAAGTTTCATCGCGTAGTTTTCCTTCACCGTTAGAACAAGTGATAATTATTTCTAATACACACGTACCTTCGATAACTATTTTGTTGTATGTTGCCTCGCCCCTCGGGTACATACTACTAGTATAAATATTTATAAAAGTAGGCATGTATCCTTTCAGATAAATAAGGTATCATAAACATTTAAAGTAGTTATTCTGGATGGCGTAAAGTTTTTTCCACTCTGTAGACCAACTCAGTCCATATTAACATCTAATTACAATGATACTTCTAAAACAAATCATTTAAATCAAATATATCAAACCACAAAACGTTTTTGTAACATGAAAGGGTTAATCGAGTACTGTACTATTAGCAAGGTGTTCCTTGTTCAAGTTTGTTACAATGTTCGATGGAATTTGTTCCCCAACACTTAACGATGATCAGATAAATATCATCCAATGACAGTTTGTTTTCTGTTTTGAATTGGATTAAGATTATGATTTTGTAAGTAAGAGGTGTACCATAGCACGATTCTGTACAGGCTTGGCTTTCAGATACTTTTAAGTATCGAGAGTTAGACATTTCAAATGTACCTTAGAAACATTTTTTACGACGCCCGCTAGATGCGCTGAACCGATTGTTATACAAATTTTTTCGACAGCTAACTGGTTGTAAGTAGTGCAAAGTAGTATAGAATCGAGCTGCTGTTATACTATTATATTTTTATCACATTCTTTGGTTTAACTACAGTGATTTATAGGGAAACCCTAATTTTACAGCTTAAATAATCAATACAGTTACAATCATATAGACTACGTGTGTCACTTTTTGGCGTAGAAAGCGACCTTAATATTTAATTAATAAAGATCCAGAATATAATACAAGCACTACAAGCAGCCTTAGGTTTCCATTACAAGCAAAAAACAGCGTTTTTACTATTAATAGACAAACAATCAATCTTAGAGTGTAAATTATTAATAGTTATAAGTCTTAATATCAATAACAAACAAAAACTCATGTTTTAAATGAGTTTTAAAGTCGTTTTCAGACAGTGTACATTGTGTAGTGAACATCATCGTGAACTGTATCAACGATCTCTTTGTTATTCTCTCATATCGAACAGCGGATTAACTGGGACTCTTCGATACCTGATAAAATAAGGACCTCCAAGATGTAAAGAAATGGAAACGCCAAAGTCAGTATCATATTTGAAAAATAACAATAGTAGAAGAGAATAAGGAAGAAGCGCTACAGAAAACATAATAATAACAAGAGTAATCTATGTACATAAGTAAGAAAACATACCGACCAAATTGAGAACTGTCTCCTTTGAAAGTCGCTTAAAATTTAATTACATGCATTTTTTATATTTTGTATGAGTTTTTAATTTCGGGCCAAAAGCCTGCGAATGATTTCGTTATTTGATAAGCTGGAGTTTGTCAATGTATGTTCCAAACACAGGAAAGAATGATGGGCTAATATGAAGCTCTGGTTATCGTGGCTTTGGCAGCTATCCTTTACTATCCTATAAGATGTTATACCAGTCGGAAGTGTTGTACTAGTTACTGAGGCAAATTACTAGCTCGCACTATTCTGAAATGCTGGTTACAAACCCAACATACTCGTACCCTTTCCATATTCTCTGCATCTTCAACCCATCGGCATTTCGGGCCTTTTAATATGACTTCAAAGTTATTAAGATGTTATCATTCCACCTTGTATTGAGGTGTATAAACGAGTTTAACAAACTTGTATCACAATAACAACGCTTTGTATAAATTTGCAGCACTGACATCTAGGGAGTGTTTCGGTTTGATTAAGTTTCGTTAGGGATACTGATTTTAAGATAAGCATCTGTAATGCTGTGGGACTTCCGAAGTGTTAAGCTGATTTTGGCTATACAAAAGGTATGGTTTTTGATTCGGTGAAGTCTCGCTTGGGGTGTATTTTTCGACAAGTATGTGCTGTGATTTTTTTAAGTGACTTCTAAAAAAAGATTTCGCAATTCGGTTGGTATGATTCTTTTAAATTATTTTTTTACTTCAACAGATTTAAAAGCTACTCCCTAAGAAGTATAGTGTTGCGCCGCAAAGATTTTTTCAAACGCAATTATTCGTGAATCGTGTGATACTTTACACAAGCCACAAGGGTTAACAAAAAAAAAACCTTGTTCTCGTTCATGCAAAAGTCTCATGGTATGTCAATTTTACTAAAACATTATATACTTAAGGTATTTATTTAATTCCAACAATTTACGAGCTTGTTATGTCGCGATGTCGTATTTCTATACTTTTCATAAAATATACATGACATGGTGTTTTTGACATTTCTTAAGAAGTAACTGATTTGACTGGTAGTCAACTGCCTTATTCTACTGTTATAAGAGTTTATCAAAATATAATATATACCCTTAACAATATGACAAAATTAAAGTTACTTTCTAAAGCTTTCTGACTTAAATATTTCTATTAGTATAATCAATAGTATAACAAGGGGGTGTTTCTTTAGAAGGGGGAGGGGGTTGCCAACGGACTGCGTTGTACGGCGTTGTTTAATTAAACACTAATTAGTTACCGATTAACAAGTGTTCTTGAACCAAATAATGTGTTGGGTTGCCAGTTGAGTAAAGATTACCCGAGTTTTTTAATTATATTAAAATTATTTTGGGTAGCTTTTGTAATTTTTTTGTCAAATTGGTAGTTTGTTTAATTCTGAGCAGTAAGTTTGGAGATATTTAATGTTTTTATTTCGATACTTAACGTTTTTCACTAACATGTCGGTTTTAAAACCATTTAGACGTATAAAAAGATCAAATTTAAATATTTCCGATTTGCTATTAAGAACTAGAAAATATTAAAGTATAATGTTCCCTAGTCTTGTAAGAAGAGTGTATGTATCATTACATCAAAAGCTTGCGTTGGTTTTCATATGTTTATTGCACACAATAAATGAGAGCAATTTACAACATGAAATTATCTTGACAGATAGAGTATGAACGGATTGAACAAAATCATACTCCAAATAAAATAATT
Organism: Anticarsia gemmatalis; assembly: GCF_050436995.1. Classification (NCBI taxonomy): domain Eukaryota; kingdom Metazoa; phylum Arthropoda; class Insecta; order Lepidoptera; family Erebidae; genus Anticarsia; species Anticarsia gemmatalis. Next base: position 13,214,626 of record NC_134748.1, on the reverse strand, counting down.
TTACGATTAAAATGCATAATAAGGAAGATGCGCGAAAACTAAAATAACATTCAAATTGTACATCCAACAATCAGATTTACTTCAATTTTGTATTATGTAAAGTTAAATTCCCTAAATAGAATTTTTCTAATAAACACATAGGTAGGTATAAATATTTTCATAAACGAACAACTTTCTAACTCAATCTAGTATATAAATAGGTAGTAAAATTTCCTCGGCAAATATTCTGGGTACATGATAATCTTATAGCTGGCAACCCAGCTACTTGTTTTGCGTGTCCCGCTCCCGACAAATGAGGTGATCGCGCCCTACTACAAATTGGCGGCATTAATATAGACAGAGTACATGCTGTTCGGAAAAAAAGAGTGCGATATTGCAAGTATGACTTTTTGTCTTATTTTAAAAAAAACAGTATATCTGTATTTCATGTATCAAAACTAACGTTATATTACTATTGTTTAGTACTGACCTAGGGTTTAAATGTTAATTTGCGTCTGCCATGCCACCCAAATACACTAACTTCCAATGCCTTTCCCAGGCCTTAAAAACGTGGCCCACTGACGATTTAAGCCCTCGAATAGCATTTGTTAACAGTCATAATAGTCTTGTAAACAAATAAAATATAAATATTTTTTTTTTACTGGTACTCTGCTCCTATTGGACGTAGCGATGATGATATATAGCCTATAACCTTCCTCGATAAATGGGCTATCTAACACTGAAATAATTTTTCAAATCGAACCAGTAGTTCCTGAGATTAGCGCATTCAAACAAACAAACAATCAAAGAAACAAACTCTTCAGCTTTATAATATTAGTATAGATGTTATAAGTGTAAATGTTAAGTTGTTAATATCAGTGTTAGTGTAAATGTTATAAGTGTTTTTCTTATATCAACTATCCGTTCTTAAACCTTAGTGTTTAACTTATCGATAAGTAATCTGGCTTTCGTTTAAACAGAATTTTCTTTTTTTTATTACCCATCACTGCTGAGCAGGGGTCTCCTCCCAAACGAGGGAGGGTTCAGGCCTTGAGTCCACCACGCTGGCCAAGTGCGAGTTAAGGCCTTTGACTTTGTATGCATCATCATTGGTGTGTTGCGGCATGGAAGGTGGCAATTTAAACCACTCAGCTATCTCTTGGATAAGTAATATTATATAGGCTGCACTTTAATCATTAGAACTGTGTATAATGTGTAGGATGCCTGTGTCGATTCGGTAACGGAGCCTGTCGAACGCTCGTCTCGCGAACGCGCTGAGTCTCGGCTCGCCGTGTAGTGCTGCGGCAAAACGTTTCACTGTAATTACATTTCATACTTATTTATTATTTCTCCTGTGTTTATTAGGTTAAAAATATTAATATCACGTTTATAGGTCAATTATATTATGGTTTTGGACAATAATATCTGAAGACCAAAATTCTTAATTCTCTAAAGGAGTCGTTTGGTAATAATGTAATTTTTTAATTTGGGAAAGTTTGGTCTAGGTTTCACGCATCTTCAGACTGTGTTGGTAAGACAATGCATTAACTACCTAGGTAATGTTTTTCCTTCGATTACGAAAAAAAATCGTGCAACTGTAGACAAAAAGGAATAGTGTATTTTTTACTATTGTCTGTACTGTGGTATGTGGCAGGTGTATAATTTGTGTCTTTTGTATTAATATTACTAAGTTGTTGTCAACCTTACTTGTCTCCTTTTACTATAATATACACTTCTGTAATTCTACCTAATAAGTTTATTTTAAAGTACCTACCAACGCAACAACCTACCCAAAAAATTGGCTTCCTTGCCTTCTTTTGCACAGAATTTCTTTACAAAATACCACTGCTCTTTATCCAAAACTCCGTCACTACACCGCGAGTCCCCCGTCAATAAGTGCCGAAGTGATATCGGTTTAATTCGCGCGTCTTGACGCCGAGGTGAGGCGGAATGTTAATTAAACAGACAGATAGATCGCCATTACTATGTATATATACATATATATGTATGTATATATGTATGTAAGACATTCGTCTCTGTATTTACAGAGTGATTGACTTAGGAATAACATACGACGTTTTTTTACTTAAAATTACGATGGTAAGGATGTTTATTATTTAGATTTAAAACTACGATATAAAAGTTAGCGTTAATTATTTCTAAAATAGATTACATTTTACTGATCACAGCTGAAAATGTGCCCAGAACATAGAAGTGAATAAATCGTTACACTTCTTTACCTCCTAGTGTATATTTATGTTTAATTTGCATTGAATATAACAAAAAAAATCATTGAGCTGCATAAAAATGTATGCCGGTGACTACACTAGCAATATTACGTCGCATTATATGAATTCAACTACACAATAATCAATGCCCTACGTAGGGCTGTGTACGTCTACGAAACGTGCTACGACGTAGATGCTGCGTAGCACATCGTAGCAGAAACAGTGCAACCATATTTTATTAGCAGCATTTAACGTTACTGGTCAATAGTTAGAATTATAACACTACACACATATTAAGCAATAGAGGAGCTTGTGGGTTAGTTAACAACAGCGCGGATCGATCTCTGAGGTTAAGCCACGCTTGCCGAGGTTTTTCTGTGGATGGGGGACCATCTTATACATATCGAGTTCCTCCGTATCTCGGAAGGCACGTTAAATTATGGGTCACGGCTGTCATTTTCAAAGATCTTTGACAATCCTTAACAGTAGTCAGAAGCTTGAAAGTCTGACAAACAGTCTTATCGAAGGGTATAGTATTACATCCCAGGTAACTTGATTATGGAGGTGGAGGATAGGCAGTCTCTCCATGTAAAACACTGGTATTGAGCTGCATTCGGTGAGACTGAAAAACGACTCCAACATAGTTCAGAAGTAAATATGATATATACATAATAATACACATAAACGAACAATAATAACGCCATCATTTTGCTTCCTAAAAACTCAATAAACATTGTCAAAACAAAGCAAAAACTCAAGTCAATTACACTCAGCCCCAATTACGTACTGCAATACTAAAAGGAACAAAGCCATTGCAATGGCGATACACAACAGTTTCTATCGTGGACGAGACAATGCAAAAAGGCGCTAATATCCCGAAACGAAAAAGTGGTAACGATTATGCGTTGTGGAGCCAACGCGTTTGTCTCGCGATAACGCGCGCTTACAATTAGCTTGGATGGTGTTATGCTAGTTTCGGTGTGCTTTTTGTTTTAGTAGGAAAATATGTAGGTAGATAATATTGATAGGTTGTTATAGAGGTGGTATGATACCCAATTCGCAGAAGGAAATACAGTTTTTATGTAGAATAAACTAAAAAGCAATATTAAACGATCGTTTAACGATGATATTCATATTTTGCACCTACTTACGATTTGCTTTATATGTTATTGCCATTTTTTTATGGTTTTAGATTATTTACATTTTAATTGTGTAAAGCAACCACGGTGAGTAAGGCAAACATTTAAACAAGAGAAATAGCAGAGAATATCGGAAAATGAAGACGTATCAAAGGCGACGATCCGTTCTCTCATCTACGTTTTATAGTAAAGATTTTGAACAGCTTGGTACTGCAAAAAAATCTAGCATAACACCATCCATTTCGCAATTAGACGTGACTTGGCGACTATAATCGTTAATGTTTAGCACCGGTCACATATTTCTGTACCTTTGTGCAAATGCACCCTCCGTCTAGTCTCCAGCCGACCAATCAGAGCACACCTTTATTGTCCGCCATTAAACTTGATAGAACGTTTTTTAAGATTTCGAAAATTCGAATTCTATTCTTGGTTCGTTTGGTTTTATTGAGTGGATTAACGGATATATGTGAATTGGGGTAAGTTCCATTATGTTGTTGTATTTGACCAGCGTTGGGATATTCTAGTGAAAAGGAACTCTCATTTATTACCGATTGTCTCTCACTCTAAAAGCTATTAGTGCAAGAAAAAGATAACTTGCTAGAATAAAGATTTTTTTTTGCAATGTGATGATAATAATGAAACACGGGAGAAATTCACTCTTTTTGTAACTTGTACTGTACGGTAAGATGAATATGAAGATCGCAAAATAAATTTGTGACGCCTCATTCTAACACAACTAAGTGATCAACCATCTATGGAATGACCGCGCCATGGGTTGAGTAACCTACTAATCGTTTACCAACCGGTGAGCGTATTTGGCTATGGGTGCCTAATAATTTTAACAAATGGTGTTCTTAGGTCTCTGTTTGTCTCTATTCTTGTACATACATAAAATGTGTGTAAATAAATTGGGCTATTAGAAAAATAATCAGTCGTCGAAGTAACCTACAAACACGCTTCTTTGAAACCTTCTTAACCAAAATCAAAACAAGACAAGACAAGATTGCCAGCAAATATTTTAATAATGCAGAGCAATAGGTAGAATATTTACGTAGGCAAGTGGTATAATTAACAGCGGCACATATGGACGCGTCTGATTTCTCTGGGGCACTCGCGCCGTTTGATGAAGGCTAGCGGGCCCTTTTATTTGTGGAGCTGTGAAGATAGCGGGCTTTGTTAATTAAGTGATAGGAAACTGGTGTTTTTTGCTGGTACTGTGTTCTTGGTTAGTGTGGTGCCATCTAGGCTTGCTTGCTAATTTCTGGAGGAGATCGTTGCATGTGGTAGAGAGTGGAACATTATTTTTTTATAGTACCTACAATTTGATTATACAGAAGCCTTATCTTACTTGCGGTTTAACAAAACCTTAAAATAAAATGTTTCTATTCAATCTACGTAGCATTTTTATGTTATAAAAAAAGTTGGTGATGAAATTTTAAGAACAACAAAACCAGAGTAACCAATCACACCGAGACGGCTAACACTAGCGGATTATTTCATTATTATTTGTTCTTAACCAACAACTCAACATTCCGCCCAGTCCTCCAAAGTCGACATTACAAGCAAAATTCGTCATTTCCTTGCTTCAAGACTCAGTTTTAATGGCCCAACGTGTATGAACAAACTTTTCTCAACAGACTACAACATACAAAGCCTAGTATTTGTCAGCAAAAACAAATATCTGCCCAATATTGCCACTGACCTCAAAACACAAAATTGACCATGTATGTTCTGTGCTACCGAAATTAAACTGAGCTGCTGTCATAGCTACCATGGTTTAGAAGCTTCTGGAACTTGCATATACTTAAGTTTGTGCAGAACCTAAAAATACATGAAATACTGTTTGAAAGGTTTTATCGAGAGTTTTTAGGAGTAAAAGAAATAAATAAAATAAGTTTTCAAGACTTAATTCCTGCCTCAAGATTTTTTAATACAACAATCTAGTTCTAAAATGCGTCTTGTTAGACTAAACTGAAGAGATATTTCTCTGAATTTTTCAGTACAAAAAGACACATTTTCATCGTAGGTATTTTAAATCAAGCGTGATTATTACATATTGCTTGCCTTGCAGTTTGGCTCAACACAACACAATTAATACTATGACAAAAATTTAATATTGTTTCAGTTATATACATAATTGTTTATAAATAACTTTTTAATTTGGACCATACCAAAAAAGATATTAAAAGATCACAATTTTATCATTTTAGTATCCGAGATTCGAACTCACACTACTTCAGAACCCTTCCACTCACGACTTAAACGTCGACAATTTAAAATTTCATCTTGATCCAATTAATTTCTGTGTGAAGATATGTTCAATTAGATGTTCGCATAGCGCTGTGATTTCTCTGAGGGGCCACCAACGAACCAAGTTATGTGTGTGTCTGTGTATGGGAAAATTACGATATAGGGAATTTTCCTTGGGTTTGTCTTAGTTTTTGATTAGGCATTTACTTTATAGAAAAAATATTGAATAGGTCACGCCTGTGGATATGAAAAAAGTAACTGTAATTTATAAGGCTTTAAATTTGGAAACTATGCAATAAAAAAGTGTCGTAGTAGCTAAGACTGAACTGTCGAAAAAAATGCAGTGTTTGAAAACTAATTACAGCAATCTAACTCAGATAATAAATTTCTAAACATATTCTTCAGTCCAACTTTATCCCAAAAATAACCTAGAAACCTACATCCAAACCCTACTAAACCAAATAAAACCTTATAAAATAGCACTCATTCACCCTCATACTAAAACACCTTACAAACACCATTAGCACAGAAAATAAAACAAACAAAATATCCGAACATAATCTCTGGGCATTAACCGTAAGGCGTAATAAGACGGTCCCACGGTGGGCGCCAAAAACTGTACCTCTTAATATTCATACCCGATGAAAAGTTGTGAAAACATCGCGGGAGCTCATCAAATTATAACTTGTGCAAGTCATCAGCTCGATGGCAGAGGGAGATAGCGATACCTCGAGGGTTTAGATAAGAATTTGTGAGGTGCAATGGATTATATTGCTGGGTTTTGACTATTGGTGACGAAATGTCTTTTGAGAATTATGCTTAACTTTATAAGTATTCGATTTCATGTATCTACCTCTAACTATAAACTAGAAAAACTAATGTTGTAACGTAATGATGCTCATTTTAGAATTGGAAATGATAATGTAATGAACGAAGAAGTAAAGTTTTGCTTATGCGTACCTATGTTGTCTAAGGATGAAATTGATCGAAACTGAAAGTTGTTTTAACTGCGTTTTAGTTATTGAAATGAATGAATAAAATCTAACACGTATGTAAGCAAACCATTGATTAAATAATACGATCCTAAATCCTATCCCTTTAAATAATCATAATCTTCAATGTTGCAAAATTTTACTAGTATTTTATTAAATCTAATACAGACTACAAAATACAATGTTGTATATCAAAGTCATCTAGATTTCCCTGACATTTCAGTAATCAAACTATTGGCGAAGCGACCGGCGCCGTCGACTGCTCGAGGCCAACTGACAAACTTTTAATTTCTTCAGCGCAGACATTGACGTTCGATTGCGATTGGCGGGAAAGTTACATTGCACAGATAACACAAACTTTTGAATATAGAAGGTGTAATAGATGCGTTCGTATTTGAGTTTTGAAGTGTATTAAATAAATACTTGGTTATTTTTTGAGTTGAAGAAATGGATAACTTTTATTGTCTGAATCTATTCGTCTTGGATTTTGAGTGAAGTTTTAATTGTAGAACTTTATGTCACGAAGGAATTATCTTTTGTTATTTTTGATTTTGTTAAAATTTAAACCTATAACATTTTTATTCTACCCAAAACAAGAGTTAAGAACAATATATTAAATCCACTTATGCCATATTCTGTCCTTTTTTCTCAAGGAGACTGGTGAACTGAATTTGCTTCTAAATATGGTAGGTATTCAAAAGAAGCTTTACAAATAAGAAACACAAACATATTTACACTTAACATAGTCCTACTTGTTAATCCACCAGCTGACTTCTAACATCCAATAACCACAAAACCAAAAAACTATCTCTACATACTCTACCTGCAAAAATCAACAAGAAAAACGTAATGAAGGAAAAAAACCAGCGTCAGTTATTAAGCCGGTGACCATATCGTGGTAATGACGCATGTCGGATTGCTGAACAATGTTTTAATGTGGACCGCCCTTACGCAGATGGTACAGGTTATTTGCTTAGGACAACCAAACTGCCGACCGTTTAGCGAGCGACCCGTCAACTGGGAGTGGTGTGGGGGATAGGATGTAGCGAGCGATTTTTCAAATGAAGATTGACTAAACAATGATTGCCCAGCGTGGTGGACTCAAGGCCTAACACTTCCCTCATTGCGGGAGGATACCCTTGCCTAGCAGTGGGACATTAGTAGGTTACATTTATACGTATAGTAAATGATGATATTTTTTGAGAACTATAAATGCAGTGTATGTGCCGAAATGTCTATAAAAAATCTGCGTAATTCTTGCTTTAATATTCTCCATACAAAAATAGTAAGAAGTTATACAAATTCTCTTGTAATAGTAGGAGATATACAGGGCGAAAGTTTATCCTATCCTAGTGTTACTTAGTTTGTTTTGAACTAAGTCATTTTGAATATCGCAAATAAGATTATTTACAATATTATGAGTAGCTAAACTGCGACTGTTCTTTGTTCTTTAATATAGATATATCAGATAGTATACGGGCTATATATCAGATAGTATAATTATAAATTATGTACCTGAAATAAGACTTCAGAATTGAGCACTGATTAACCCTTTTTTTAGTTTTAATTACCTCTTACTTCTAAACCGCTTGTCGCTTCAAACTCACACCAGAAGTATACAGGCTGATACAGGTGCGAGATTAAATGGCCGCCGTGTATACAGGGTGTTCATTACGATATTGCTGTGAGTACAACGAATATTGCGAGCGGTTTTTATTAGGAATGTCATAACGTTTTACTTTTTTTGATGAGAATTGAAAACGTGTTTGATCTGGCGTTTGTAAAGGGTGTGACGTCATTGTTTATAGCCAGACCGCTCAGCGTTTGGACGCGTTGATTTTAAAGCATTCATTAATTTGCTTTCTCGTCAGTGATAAACGATTTTAATTGGGATTGTTGTGTTGTCTTTATGGAGTTGTGTTTGCTTGATTTGGGGTTTTGTTATATTTTTTGCATTATTATTTACTTTCCTCTTACCGTCTTACGTTCTTTAATAGCTCATAATAATATATGGCTTATTTATTCAATGGCGATATCTAAGCTTATACAAAAGGAAGTATGTCATCATCTTTACAACTTAACTATGTGTTTTCTATCCAATAAATAATAATTATAACTATAGTATTCAAGCTCACAGTCTAAACTTCGGTTGAAATGTAAAAATGACTTGGAATAGTTTTAACTATGGAGAGCGGTCTTCTATTTTCTATGGTTTAGACTCGTAGGTGCCACATGATTGCAATATCAAACATTTGTATTCCCATTTATGTACCAAAAAAAGAACTATTTCAGATAATTATTTGTCTACCCGCATTGTACACCATATTCTCTCCTAACCTGAAGGTAAACAGAGCCGAAATACCCCAATTTTCAGCACAACTAATACAACCTTATACAAATAATCTGGCAGATATTATTAATATAGGAAATAGTGGTGAGTGTTGATATCTGTGCGTTGGGACATATCCGGGGACAGCGGTAAACAACCGGACACAGAACATTGAGTTTTTAGAGGGTAGTTCACTATTTAATGGGATGTTTTTGGACTTTGAAGGTGTATTTAAAATAGGAGTATGTATGTGTATTTTGAATATTTATTATAATAGTACTGCAACCAAGAGTTAATTGCAAAAAAGAGCTTTGATAAGCCATCTCAGGGCGCATCTGCGTTAAAAAAATGAGGAGTCGAAGTGGTTGTTATGGTCGAAATTAGTCGAATAGTTTATTGAAATAAAAAAACTAAAAAAACATGTATAATAAAAAATCTGGTAAACTATTACGCTGAAATGGTATTCCAAACTTCAAACTTATACATATATGTATTTGCATTAACAAATTGGTAAATACGAAGTTCACCTAAACAACAAATATAACGTAAAGAAAAAAAATATTTTTAAAATAAATCCGAGCTTTTAACAACCAAATTATAACATTAATTAGTTCACCATTAACAACTTAATCAAGCGACATACTTATTAAAAAATAACAATTCCTCCAAAATTTATACCAACACGTCTTCCCTATCAATAATAGACCACGTATTGCCAATAAATTGTAGCTATGCGCCCGAAACAAGCGGCCATAGCAAAATCGATGCACTGGGTTCTTGAGTTACGACGGGACGTACACACGAACATAAATATAACACTAACTCATCGACGCAGTTCCCTCCACCTGTTACATTAATAGATGTGCAACGACGGCTATCAAACCCGCTACCAGTTTAAATGTTGACTTTATGCACTGATCTATGTTCGCTATTATTGCACTTTTTAATGCTGGCAACTAAATGTAAAAAAAGAACGGTCAGTTCGACAGGGAAATTGGCGGTCAAAGACAAATGTTAAACGTTAAAATGTTTTTACACTTTTGTTTTTTTGATTTGTAATAAGTTGGAAACTTGGATAATATAGTCACTAAGCCAATATCAGGACAAGTATAATTTAATTATATCATTGACTATAGTTATACTGTCTATTACATTAAAACTGTTAGTAAATATTTGATGATATGAAAATAATCATTTTGGTGATTTTGAAATGTCAAACAGATTATGTAGTATACCTACATTTTTTTGAATTTTAATTGTTATTTATATTACTTACATTCAATTCCCATATGTGAGAAATACATACACTACTAAACGATTATAACAGTATATTCAAACACGGTTAATTTAGACGATATTTAATTTAGATAACAGCCAATTGACAACCCTTTTAACATTCAAAAACACACCATCACAACCGCAATCGATTTAATCTCAACAAAGCATAATCAAAAAGGTGACATAAAAATAAAAACAAGCAATAACAAAACGTTACAGAACCATAGACAAAAACAATAGACAATAAAAATCACCAAGAAGGTTGTAAACGCCACTAAAATTTTAATTAAATATTGGAATAAAATCATAAATAGGGAGTGACGTAAATTCGTACCTTTATTAAAGCTATTAGGAGGATAGAAGCACTTCTACTTCTCGATATTATTATTGTGTTTCCTCACATACAGAGAGTGCCCTCCCGTCCTCCGTAATTCGTGTAGGGACGTTTGGTCAATACAATTAAGGGGAGGGCAAGATTTCACACGTACAATTTGAATTTTAAACAATAGTTTGTCATATAAATTTAATTTTATACCCTCATGTTTATAGATACAGGGTGGAGTAACTATTGCACGAATACTTATATTGTGCTTTAGGTTTTGAAGAGTTTAATGTGTTTTATAAATATGATGAAGAATAGGATTGGTACCTTTTATCAATCGGTTTCAAGGCTTTAATTTTTACTTTGTATATGTAACGTTCTTACCAGTTACGTTCCATTCATTGATAACTCAAGTTAAGTAGATAAAGTATACTCTAATATAGGTAGTAGACATTTTAAACCAGATTATATAGCTTATAGTATATAATCATCCATTACCTAGTACCCAACCTCTTTTCTATAAACTCTAAAATCCCTATAGCTAGGTATAATGCAAACCGCAATAACTCGTCGATAAAGTTTCTTTTTTAAGCTATCTTCACTACAAATTACATTTAAAAACCAAACAGCGAAGCCATCATAGCACATCCTGTACACCACTAGACTATAACCAAAATAAATTGTCGTTTAGAACTAGGGATGGACGAGGGTTTAAGCAATTAACTCGCGTAGCCGTTAAGAATAAAACATTCGGATTTGGCCCGACACCGTCACTACGGTTGCTTTCCAAACTATGAACGTAACTTTTCACTGTTTAGGCTTTGAGGGCTGTTGTACCGGACGTTAACTAACGGTTAGAACGAGGCTTGACCGATGAATGAACTTTTATCATGGTTTTATTAATAGTTTTTTTGATATTCTTGCTCTATTTGGAATCATGATAAGGTAAAATATAATGCGATTTTAGTTTTTTTGTACCAAAATAGGTTTGAAATAAGGTTTATTTGGATAAAAACTTCAAAAATACAGTTTCATCTTTCAATGTCGTTTTGAATTTCTAATAAAGATTTTTTAATACTAGATATAATATAGTGCAACGTTATGATCCAGTTATATTTTCTTAATTTCTGTTTTTTTTAACACTTTACTGTCCCACAGCAGGGCAATGGTCTCTTTCCTAAACTAGGAAGGGGTCTAATAACCGAATAAAACTAAATTGATAGTCAAAATACATTTTGACCAATACGGTCGAAACGCAATTGACTTCAATTTAATTTACAATAGTAATTACTCATGAGTATCCTAAAGAATAAGTCATTATGTTATGTAAACGATATTGAACTCTAATTTTTAACCAAAAGTTAGCATCAAAGTGTAATCCACCCTCAAACGATTGTTACGCCAGTTAACGGCTTTTATAGCTGGTACAAAACGAGTCAAGCCACAAAATACTAATTTTCCTTTCTCAAAACGTATCAAACTTTTCTAATTACTGTAAATGTGATGTCCCCACGCGTTTTTGCTATTGCTGTATTGTTAGCTTGTCTGCTTACGAAATGATGGCTTTTAAAGGTGCAGCTGTCGAAAATATTATTCGTTTTCTTATAATTTAAAATGGCATGTTATAAAGTAGAAACAAACTTGAAGAAAAGTCATTAAAATGTAACCTTTCCACGGCATGTTGACAGTGTATGCTTTTGCAGCTTAGCAAGTTAGGCACCTTAGCTACCTAATGTGTTCCTTAATAAAAAGAATAGGTACACAGTTAAACATCTACCGACAGTGAGAGTCTTAAGATAATACAGAAACTATGTGTAACTTTAGTACATAATAATCTGGATTACTAACTTAACCAAAGCATTTATAACACCATTAAAAGTAATATAATTTTTCGTTTAAAAATTTGTACAGAAATTAACATAGATAGAATTTTACCTCCCTCCCATAGGAATTCCTCCCATAAGCTGAGATCAGAGAAATCAATTCAAATACTAATTAGGTAATAGGCGACATTTAAACATCATCACCCAAACATCGAACAGACAAAAAACCAAACACATCGAACACTCAACTCAAATATAAAGACAAAAACAAAAGGAAAACGGTCCAGAAAATCAGAATGAGCGAAATTAATTCAATAAACAACATCACATATGCAACAGCGGACAATAATTCGCACGCGTGTGTCCTAACGGGCCACGTGACCGACAAGATGGCCGCCGGCGACCTTTTGGCGGGAATCGGTGATGCCGCCATGACGGTGATTCTCCTTGATATCTGAGATATTTTGTTTGAGGTTTGTTAATTAGTGTTAATTTTGCTAATGGTAAAATCCCTCTTAGATAATGCAGGTAACTTAGTAAAAAATCAGAAAAAGTTGAATTTTATTTCGTTATGCAGATAACGTAATTATTTTGTTGGAAAATATTTTACCATATTCTGTACAGTAAATTTCCTGTTTTTTTTTTCAATTCATTTGATCGTTATCATAATCTATAATCTTAAGAAACCTCATTCTAGTATATTTACAGAGTATCCTAGAATGAGCCTACAGTCAATCAGCCTAAAGTCCCAAAAAATATTAGACTCATTTTCTTTTCCTGCATCAGCACCTTTTATCAATCAATAGACATCGTAACATTAACTAAATTACATAAAGTACCTCTTTCTTACAGTTAAACATAGACAAAATACAAAAATAACCCAAGGACATTTCCACCCCAAGCTAGCAACCCTTAGAATATCGGGAAGCGTCTCTTAATGGCATCTTTTTACGCTACCTGCTTGCTAATTGGAAATTAGGATCCCAATGTGTAGGAGTTTAGTTACGATTTGTAATGTTAATGCCTTCGTGTATTTACTGCTGTTTTTGTCTTTTTCTATTTGATTATTTTGGGGTGTGAGTAGCATGTTTGGGATGAACGTTGCAGAAGAATTGACCATTTTTAGCTGCCATTTCCTACGGTACTTCTGAGTAACGAGTGTTTAACAGCTAGGTAATTTTTTTCCAAAAGTTATTCCAGAAGAAAATGAGAAAGTGCTAATAACTTGTCGGTTTATCTATTATTCGTAAGTTTTGTTTTATTAGTTTGGTTGTCGATAGTCAATGATGGTAGGAAATGGGCCCCCTCAAATATTTTGGAACTGGAAGTTACAAGATTTTTAATTAGCTTTTTATTTAGTTTATCTTAAAATCTGTGACAAACCCAACCATCTCTGTGTTTAAATAAGTCATTGTCAAAAGGTTCTTACATTCTTGAGCGGTTTCCTTGAGATGTTAGAAAGGACTTCATTTAAGATTTCACGCAATTTCAACAACACATGTGACGTAATTACTGCTAGTGTTGATCAAACGTGGTGTCATCTGTCATACGGTTATTCTACAACCGGTGCCAAATATTTAACATAATTTTACAACACTAAGGGCCTCTTTCACGTCTAACAAAATTATAATATCAGATATTTTTAATACTAGTTTTGTATTAAAAATATCTGTACAAAAATCTCTCAATGTAATTATCGTAAAATTACAATAATTGAGCTAATCCCTATTTGTAAGAGATGGTGAAATCGAACGTTTTATTAGTCATCGATCAAGATAATCTTTAACAGTATGCTTATAATGACATCTTCCTTCCACTAAACTTGTGAAAGCAAAACGCCATTAATATCCCAAAACAGTTCAATTAAAACAAACTCATTTTAATAACAGACAAAAATAAACAATACAAATTTTGCCCTAATTAGATCACCTATGAATATTCGCAAGATGGCAGCCGCTTCCACGCCATCTGTCGGTTGTAAAGAGAATTTATTTATACATCTAATTGCTTCGTACGGGAATGTGCCACGCATATGCACTTAATACCTTTAATATTACGCTTAAAAGCGCTATTTTGCTTAAAACGAGGGTTATTGTGAATGTCATCAAGTTTTAGTGTTCGGATCTGTCTCTAGGTGGTGATTTGAGAATCATTTTTGAGGTTGCATTGCGCGAATGGTGGTAATGCGAGTGTGATTAGCAAAGTGCATGGTTATGCTTTTAAGGAAGACTTGCATGTAGTTAATTAGTTATTAATACGCTGGTAATATCTGTACGAAATTCACGGAGTCTCAATATGCAAATAAAAAAGCTTACGTTTCGGAAGGCATGTTGAATTGTATCACGGCTGTCATTTTTGGAAATCTTCGACAGTCGATACTAGTAGTCTAAAGCTTCAAAGTGTGACAAACTGTCTTACCGAGAGGTATCGTGTTACCCAGGTAACTGGGTGGTGGAGGTCTGACAGGCAGTCGCTCCATATAAAATACTGGTATTCAGCTGCATTCGGTGAGACTGGAAGCCGACCCCAACATAGTTTGAGGAAAGGCTAGTGAGAGATATACCTATACATAGATATCGAGAAGTTTTGTATAAAAATCTGATCAGCGGTCATCAGCACCTCAAACGGGCGTCGTAGGAACTAATTCAGCAGTACATTAATTGTCATCCTGTCGATACTCGACAGTACCGACCGACAGATTATAAAATGGCTGCTAGCTGGTTGTTGATGATCGATAGTGTTAGAGAATCGCGCTACCGTTGCATAATTCGATAGTTTATAACACAATAACAAGCTAAACATCATACAAACACCATCAATTGTGACAGTAACTGTCACTTCATATTTACGTGCGGCCATATTGCTCAACCACATTGCTGACGCGACTGCCATGCTCCCCCTAGACCAAGGCGCCGTTAGCCATGGGACGCGTCATAAAACACCGTAGAAGCTGTAATGTGCATTAAAAACATTAGAATACACTTCGATATTGTTTTGCTGTGGTTTGGGTTGTGGTAACTGACATTTTAAACAATTTTGAAATATATTTATAATGTTACAACGTTATTCCTAAATCATAAAGACAGATTATTAAAAAGATTAAAAATATTGATAAATAAATGAGTAATCTGTAAAGCAGTCAATCTTATTTGTCAAAATTAAGTTTTTACCCGTGACAGTCCCATTGCTGGGCAAGGTGGACTCCCGAACGAGGAAGGGGTTAATCCACCACGCTGGCCAATGCAGGTTGGGGACATTGCATGCCCTCGAGAAGTGTGTTAAACAACGTGCATGCAAGGTTATTGATAATTATTTCTAATTGGTTGTGAAAGTTAATTTATAATAATTATAGTACCTATTACCTACACAGGTATTAAAACCTATTTAGGAATTGGGTAGTCGAAACAAAAATAGTTTTCCAAGAAATTTGAAAATAATAGTTGTGCGAATCCCGAGAAAAGGATACTGGATATTTCTGTTAGGAAATTCTTGGGAGTAGGTTTTAGTAATGTGCCAAGTAAATAGCAATTGGCTTGACCTTTCAACATGAACTTGAAAATAACTCATTAATAGCTGACCGTATAATAGACTCGTATAATAGACACATCTCGGAAAAACTAATTCAGAGGTTTTTTTTATTAAAAATAGTACAATTTTATCCTTTTATCTATTCCCGTGGGAATTTTTATGTCATCAATCAGTTCCGGCAGCTACGGTGCACACAAACCACCATATATTTTTTACCAAAAGATATTGGCAAAGAACTTATGAATTAAAATATCCAAAAACCAGCCGAATCTTTCACACACATTGCCATATAGAATTGTCATTTACCACGTCTTCCCTTACAGTATCCGTCACATAAATCTTGGATATATCCTTAGCCGTTGACGAGTTACAGTTTTTATTGCATCCCAGTCATTACAGGGTGAGGGTAGCCCCATATTATGTATGTTTGTTTGTATGTTATGTCAGGGGCGTGAGGTGCATTGGAAATACATGTTTTATATCTATGAAGCTGCAGGGTACCTTTAATAATATTATACAAATATATTGGTATGAGAGACAAGAAAATATATCACTCGACAGTACAAGAAAAAAACAAATAAACGTAAACAACAACTTCCTAGATTATATACCTAAATAATTTTATTTGTAATAGTAAGTATTCTGAAAAAAACCCGACTCGTCTTCTGTAATGTCAAATATTATTCAAGAAAGATTTTTGACCTTTTGGCAGATTCTCCGCGTATTAAACAGGTCAAAACGTCAAACTTTTTCATTGCAATAAAAATCCGGCAAAAATATAATTCTAACAGTTAAGAAGAAACCAAATATATATGAGAAACCAAAACAATTTTAAAAGCTATCAATGCAATTTAAAATGCAAAATAAACACAGAAAAGTCAACAAAACATTTAAATATACATCAAAACATACCGTTGTTTATTGCAAATTAAATGCAATTTAACCCTCAAAAACCATTTGACATTCCACAACAAATTCTATTCCAAATTGGAGGAGCATCCAGCCACGATGTTTATACAACGAAGGGAGCTAAAGTAACCTATTTGAATGCATACTTGTCCGTCACTCAAGGCGATATCGGGCGGGTGCTCGCGTCGAGCGTGTTACGAACCGACAAATCTACTTAGACCTTCCCCACCCCCCCATTTATATACTAAAGCAGATACAAGCGACTCACAATCACGAGTTATCGGAGTCCAAGGTACACTGGTCGTTTGCTTGTACGAGCTAACTTGTCACATACGCGATTAAACCCGATTGTGATGTAGGCACAGGATAACTGTTGATTTGATTTTATGTCACACCAAAACGTCTGTCGTACGTTTATTGCTTATAAAGTCTCGTTAGGTTACTGTGCTGTATCGACAGATAAAATTGCCTGTTAAACTGTTATGATCGCAACTGGATTGTGTTTCGAATGACAATTATTTTTTTTTCTTTTTAAATGGCGTTCTTTTGTTCGTTTTGTTTAAGTGACAGTTTTGTGGGTAAGTTTTTGGTTAAGGTTTTATTGAAGCAGTTCTGTTTTATTTATTTTTTAATTTATTGGATGGTTATAGTCATGTTTTTGACAGTTATGCTAAATTCTGGTTACATTCCTCTCAAACCGAGCGGTAATATTGCAAGGAAATAGAGAAACTTTAACACACTTCCATTACGATACACCCTAAACATTTTAGATTTCAAATGCTTCAACTAAAATTGCTAATTTATATAATGCCAAAAATATTCTGCAAAGAATCTGCTTACATCAATGTGCAAAAGAAATATGTAAGTAGTAAGTACTAAAGTAAAGAAACTGATGACACATATAATTCGAAGACAACACAACGATTACGTCACTCATATCAAGAAAAACACGCCAAGAGAAATGTCTAACTCGATTTCACAAATCACCGAATCCAAGCCATCTGTTTATTGGCCTGCTGATACCCAACCTATTGTACCTTTTTCCCAAATAGAAATGAACAAAAACAATTCGTTCCGTCGATATCATCAACACCGTGCAGAACACATTCTATTCGGCAAACTTTGCTCCAAACTTCCGCACCCCAAACGCACAATAAATAAAGTGGGAGGAGGTCCCCCCCTCACACAACAAAAACTCTCGCAGCCATCACCTAGCCACGTCACCCTGCTCAGATTTCATTACCATAAAGAACTGGAAGCCTTAAAACCCCCCGGCTGTGTAAAAGGTGACGAATACCAACCAGTTGCGGAAGATCCCTCAGTTTTTCCGACTTACCCTCTTTTTGCTAAGAAGTTTGTGTTGCGGCGAGGGGGTGTGGAGGTCACACTTGGGTGGTCGGTGGAAATCCCTAAGCGGGCCGGTCCCGGCGTCGAAATGTGCCCGTAAATCGTCATAAAACTGTCTGAATCCATGATGTGACGCTGCCCGGGGGTAATTAAACTGGAATTTATAGTTTTGCGCGAGTTACCCCTGCTCCCCCTTTGGTTTGCCAACGTCTCATCTTGACGATCGAAACTCGCTTTTTGTTATACAACCATGTCAATATATTTGGAATATTCATGCCCTACTTGATCGTATATTGCTGTGTTGTGTTGTGTACGGTTTACTTACCGATTAGAAATTGCCGTGCGTATAAAACAGGATTCTGCTTGAAAAGAAAAATAATTCAAAAGCACTATTAGGACCTTACGTCTTTTTCCATTTTAAATCTATTAACTGAGTTTAATTGCTGTTTTAAGGCTACTTTTTTTCATTTTAGTCATATAGAAACACTTTTTTGCTCTTACTCCTGTTAACACAATTCAGTAAAAACGAATATCCATGCACTTATCTTTATTGACACACATTTCACAAGAAAAAACCTACAAAAAATCTACGAAATACCAAAATCTTCTTAAACAGCTATTTTTCTAGAAGATATATGTTCTTCATGTCTTCAAGTAAATCTAAGTGTCGCAGATTTACCTTCAGCCTAATTAGCATGTTTGGAGACAGCCGGATAGATTACCAAGTCATTACTTGGCTTAACATGAGGGATTTTTGAGGAAAATCTAGCATTACGCCAAATGGCGTAATAAATATGGTGGCTTTTTGTGTTAGTAATTGTGATTTAATTTTTTTGTAGAATGAGGAGTTTGGGGGAGACTTTTGCCCAGCAATTTGAGAGGATGGGTTAGAAAACAAAAAAATTGTTCTAGTTTTTGACTTGGTTCTTTGCCTGCTAATCTAATTATACCAATTATGGTGAATAAACTGTTAATCAACTACCGAGAGCCCATCTACATACTAGCCGGTCTTAATGTTGCTTGCCTTAGTTACTGAACGCTTTAAAATCTTAAGTGGCTATAATTTTCTTTGCTATGTTAACCTTTGACATGAAATACTATAATAATACAAGTTATTTATTTTATTTATTTTATTATCAAAATGTGAAATGTTCGTGTAATTTCTTGAAAAAAAAAATGTATCGTGTCTTATTTAAGGTCACATTTTTTTGCTTTTTAACCCATAACTGTCCCACTGTTGGGCAACGGTCTCCCGAACGAGAGACGGGTAAGGCCTTGAATACACCAAGCTGGCCAAAGTTCACAATAAAGAAAAGAAAGTTATATTAATACCTACACAATAATATTATAATGACAACTACCTTTCATTCAATTCATAATTAAAAAATCACATCCCACTATCACACACAAACAAGAGAAACGTACCAGCTTTTCCAATTTCGTCCCACCCTTGGAAAATATCCGAAAATGACATCAACCCCCATAACAGGGATGTAGGGGCCACGTCATCGGATCAAATCATCGTATCAGTTCGTGACGGACACTCCGACGTACGTGACCCGGGAGCCGAACTTAGACCCTGCCGATAAATCGTGAGCGCCGGCTGGTTTCACTTGAGCCCTGAAGTACCGATGGCATAATGTCGTTCTTGGGAAGGAAGTAGATAGATATTAGTTTGAAGTTTAGAAATAACTGATTAGATTGAATTGAAATTCAATTGTTTGAATGTTCAAAAATATAGTTTTGGTGAAATTAGTATGTTGATGGTGAAGGATGTAATAGTATTGTAAATTTTTGAAAATGTAATTGGCGGTGATTTCTTGTTTTTACGTTCAACTGTTACAAGTTTGGCTGCTATATAGTTCTCTACTCCAAATCACTTTCAGCCGGGCCACAGAAATTATCAATTATTAAGAATATGTCTCACTTGATAGTCATAAGAGGGCATGAATCATTTTTGTCATGATCAACTAACTACATATTTTCCAAAATGTGTAAATTTTTGGTATGAGACACGATGTAATATGCAATAGTGACGTTGTTGATCTGAGATTAGGACAAAATCAACCCTAAGTGGTACTGTTATTTACAAGAATTTACTTACTGAAACTTAGATTGTGTGAACTTAGCACCCATTAAAATTAGAGAATTATTTCAGAACATTCACTTAAACCATCTGTACTTTTAAACTTACAAAGATACCTTATATCTATCGTCAATTTTATTTGATCAGAAAGTCTTCCATACATTCCATGACACAAGAGACCAAGTTACCCTGGTGACGAGTCGGCTCCCGTCATTATTGAACATTGTTATTGCCATTATAAATAACACTCGTCTGCTATTGTGGGGATATTAAAATCTTTTGTTTTGCCTTACTTTTCTATTGCAGTAGACTGTACTACTGTTTTCATGGCACAAAGACTTTGATTGCCAGTATGATTTACAATATCTCATAAGCGGAAAATAATTCTGTTCTGTTATGAATTGGTAGTTTTATAATTACTTAATAATCATCAGATAATAATATGTTCTGAACATTATTTTGTACATTTTTTTTCTTCGGAAAATTTAACTTTGTCGATAGATTTTGTCACACTTTGCTTTCTTTTCATTCTCGAAGAACACTTTCTCGAATTGGCTGACTGTAAAGAAGTGGCCAAAAATATATTAAAGCCGCAATTAATTACAAAATAGTATCTCAAATACCATTTTCTGTACAGTCGAGTTGGGTAACTTTGAATCATTTGGGTAACATTGAACGTGGGATAAAAGTTTGCAAAACTAAAATGAATCTTCATCAATTGTGTTGGTTTCATTTGAAAAAATAATCGAAACTAGTTCAAATTGCCACGTTCAATGTTACCCAAATGATTCAAAGTTACCCAAGTTGACTGTAATTCTGTCAGGATCGTTTGTCGTTAAATGCTTGCAGGATGAAAAATAATGTAAGAATTACAATTTCAAACCGCCTACTTCTTTACTACTCTTTACCGTACCTTACCTCTCCCACAAACATACAAATTTCAAATCCCCGAATATTTTAGCAAAAACTTGGCTAATTCTTGAATCAGTCTCATTAATATCACAATGATATCAGTAAGTTTGGCAGTTAGTTACAGTTGAATGGGAACTGCGTTTGTCGTAACGGGTCATATGATGGCGAAGTCAACCATTGCGACATAACTCATAGGGGTAAGAACGATTAATTTTTGACACTCCTTGTATTAAAGGGTTTGCCAAGTTATTCGGAAATGGGGTTCCGATTTTATTGTCTAAGTCATTTTTGAAGATAAAAGATTACCTTTTTTATAGATCTAGCTTTCTTACTACACCCGCTTCGGGATGGGATTTTCAAAAATCCTCTATCAGTGCTCTTCTACACTTGCTAAGAAATCTTCATACCAAATTTCAACTTTCTACGCTCATTAGTTTCGGCTGTGCGTTGTCCTTCAGTCAGTCGGTAACATGGTAACGGAGAGGTTTTATATAGTATTATTTGATTATATATTATTATTATTGAAAACACTGTTTCGCACTGAACAGTGATTCAGTATTGTAACACAGTTTAGATTGTTACTAATTATTTAAGAGCTCGAAGTGTTCTACATCATAGTATTTCAGATTTTCATACAAAATTTATGGATAATAGGCCGGTTGTCTGTAGTCGATAGTAGTAGAGAATCTAGCTACAAATATGCGTTCTTAATAATATTATATTAAAATCTCCTTATCCGCCGCCTCCTCATTAATCTGAAGACTATTCCATTACGCATACTTATGTTAAGTTACAAGTTATTATCTGTGAGTGTAATTATACCCGCGGGCAACACTTAATGTGTTCAAATACTTGCCTCTTGTGAAAACTTTCGGCCGGTACTAGCTTTTCATATTTGGGAATGAGGATGAAAACATTTTGGTCCTGTGTTTGAAATAATAAGTTAAGAGTACCTGACTCTATAAGCTTTACTTCAATTTGATTAAAATACTGGTTATAATGAAACTTTCAGCGCGCAAGAATGATGTATTTTCCAAATCAGATTCTCAGGATAGCGCGATTGATCATATTTTTGCTATTAATGTATACTTGAAAATACATAATTCGTATCTTTAAATAAAAGTCACCATTTTTTTATTTATGGCTGTTAAGTATCCGATGGTTAGATTTCAGAAAACGTGCCCGATTAGTTTATAAAATCTAACATATTTTTAACGCATCGCTGCAATTTGCATCGTTAGTCTCTTATCGACGTCTATAAAAGTAGGACTCTAATATTTTTTATTTCAACATAATCCAAATCTTTTGAAATGTCCTTCAAATTATTACTTCACTTTTGATCAGGTTTATTTTTGACAGTTGTTTTTACAGATTTGCTGTCCCTATATGTACCGGATAAGTTAACTGGCGCTTATCCACAAGTCGTAAAACTGGCCCTTTATTTAAGACTTAACCTACATGAACATAAGTAAAGTACAAGTACAATTACACTCATACATCAACACCAAACAACATCCAAACATATTACCGCAATAATTCATTCATTTAAACATAATTACTTCATGAAAATTAAATTAAAATACAGTTTCAAAGCGATTCAGGGGCCGTAAACATTTTTATTCAAAACAAAAACATGAGAATTTGCGAGCGAAACTTTTGCCGCGTAAGAAAGAGATAAGTGAACAAAGTTATGTGCAACTGGCAGAGGCTAAGGGTAATTATAATAATTCACTTAATAACTGACTGTGAAACCGCCGTGCTATGTAACTTTTAATGTAAGTTATCTTTAAGTGGTTAATGAGAGGTTTTCGTAACTTTAGACTAACAGTTTTTTGTGAAAAAATACGAAAGTTATAAATGCAAATTTCTTGGATGCATTTTATTTAATTGAGAAATGCATTATTGAATTCGTTAATTATGATTGCACTTTCATGTGTAATGTTATGGATTCTATTTAAGTAAGTTCAGCAGTCACTCAACAAATTAACAATCTTTACCGCTACCATAAAAATTACGATTTTAATCATAAACGTAGGTATTTTATTTTATACGGAACAGAGTTATTTTATATGGTACAAATTAGGTCAAATATAGGAAAAGATTATGTACTAAAATTAATTTACTCAAAATTATTATTTTCAGCTTCTGAAATGACATGGAAAGTAGATGAAAGGAGAAGATTACTATCAAACGTAAACCGTATTCCTATGAGATAAGTTACTGAACACGCAAACTTACTGTTTATCAAAGTACCAAAAAATAAAGAACTTAAAAAGAAAATCCAACATTTTTAAGACTAACTTACTGATCCCGCCATCTATGCGTTAACTTACGCAACACGAATACTAATCACTTCGGCTAGATGGCAGCACATTACTAGATGTCACTTGCGACATATTTATGGGCAAAAAAAACAACATTCCCGCTTGAAACAGAATCGTTTTTAAATGACTGGACGAATTTGCGCGCGATCTCACGAATTTGTATGCAGATTTAAGAAGAAAGATGTCTGAGTGTGTTTTCCATTCGTGCAGACAGATTTCGTTATTTATTCCTCTCGAAATGTGTTTTTCTTAGATCTAGATAGGTAAATATTGAAGTTTATGTATCGTGTACAATTTAAATGTTTTTCTAACATAGATAAATTAGATTCAGTGCTTACTTGGATGGACAGACAACCAACATTGATGTTATAAATTGTTTTAATAGCTAAATACTTACGTTAATAACTTAGTTAAAAGTTTACATTTATGTAACTACCTGCTTAGTGTAAGGACATGTCGGATTGAAAAATTAGACATTTGCTAGGAATTAAAGCAGTTTAGGAACCTATATACTCTATTATTTACTTAGATAACCTACCTACCTATTCTTAATTTAAGCAGGTTACCCTGTACCAGTCAGAATCGTAATTATTATAAAATTGATTAAAATTATGATTTCTTAATGAAGCTAATTTATTCATATCTGACGAACTGTTCTGAGATTTTATCCATTTACGAGCAATTTGTATTGACTCTAAATGGTTCATCGGTAGGTAAACGTACTTTTAGGCTTTTAGGTCAATTCTGGATCAGGTATAATCCACCCTTATGTAGATACTTGCCACGGTTGAAACCGTTTCTAATAAATGTGAAATTTATTTTAACAAATCTAAGAATATACATATTCAAACAACCGTTTCAAAATTATTAAAATAGCGCAGAAAGGCTCCTAATAAATCTTTCAAAGCCTTCATTAACACGCATCGCTTCGCATAGTTCAAATTACCAACTCGAATATTTTATTTTGAAATAAGACCGTCAATTCAGTTCCAAAGTCACATAAAACGCTAGTCTATGACAGACATGGAGGGTGGCAAAAGTCCGGGCCCCGCCAACAAGGCCTCCCATAAATATCAACCGTCTGAGACATTGTCAACCGGCCACCCTAATTTACGGCTAGTAATTAGGAGTTTGCACTTTGCCAAAACGATTTGCATCGATCGCTACACTATTAATTTATTGTTATTCAGAAATCTTCGAGCTTTAGCTGAATCTGAGCTAATTTATAATAATGTTCAAATGATAGTTGTTTAGTTAGCTTCACCAATGAGTTTGGAATTTCATTTCAGAACTTTGGGAAAACGTTTTCTATTAGATTAGAATAGTACTTGCAATGCCATCCATACACGTTTTTAGAAATTTTATACTTTAGTTGCATGGAAGTTATTGACTAACCTTTCTCACAGATGGCAGCATCTGCATGGTATCTACAGTATCTTACAGGTTTTAGTTAATTGTAGAAGAATACTAGTTTTGGTAAGTGGATAAAAAGTCCTTTATTTTATATAATAAACTACTCTAACAATAGAAAATTATATTATTATTCGTACCTACATAATATTACAAGATTTTATATTATCTGTGCAAAAACACCGTTGTTTCCCGCACTTTTGCACGTCAAATCAAAACCGCTGTCAAAAAGTTTTGTTGTTGTTGATTAGTTGAGGTTATTATTTATAAAAAATCAAAATTACTTGTTAATAGTGATCAATTGTGTACTTATTAATATCCACGATGGATCCCTATGAAATAGAATTCATCGGTGAAAACCGTATCGTGAGCATCACTCCAAATTTCTCATACGACAAGATTTACCTGATATGCGGTGAATTTGGTCCGTTTCGTGCCGGTTTGCCGATGAATGTGCCTTTATGGCTCGCTATGATGCTCAAACAAAAACAAAAGTGTCGAATAGTGCCTCCAGACTGGATGGATTTAGATGTATTAGAGAATATCAAGGAAGAAGAGAAACGTTCTAGGTTAGTTTCTGTTCTGATAAGAAAATTAAGCATGTCTATAGTTTTACGCCAGTATTACTTTGAAGACATTAAAATTGATGTATCTACCCTCATCTAATGATAAAAGTTTACATACTCTGCTGCCTAATTTGTTCATAGCA
The DNA here is from genome assembly GCF_050436995.1 of Anticarsia gemmatalis. Taxonomy (NCBI): domain Eukaryota; kingdom Metazoa; phylum Arthropoda; class Insecta; order Lepidoptera; family Erebidae; genus Anticarsia; species Anticarsia gemmatalis. Next base: position 13,189,061 of record NC_134748.1, on the reverse strand, counting down.
ATGAAGTAAGATAGGTCCACAGTAAACTCCAATTCAAGTGATTGGCCCTTTAATATCGCGGCCTTAAATTTAGATTTTTTTTTTTATTTCTTACTAACTGCTTATATGAATGACATTTTATTGTTACACATCTATAATTACCTATTCCCATTTGAAAAACTCACTACTTTCACAATATCAGTATTTAATCGGTCCTACAAAATTACAGGTTCTTCACGAAAATGCCAAATGAACACTACATGATCGAAGCAAAACTGATTCTCGGAGCAGCTTCTGAAGATGTTCCAAATGCATCAGAAATCAAGACCATCATCAAAGACATCTGGGACATCCGCATGTCTAAACTGAGGACATCTATGGATGCCCTCATGAAGTCCGGAGGAGGTTACGGTAGATTGGACCATTTGACAATGATGGAGATCAACTCTGCAAAGCCTTTGCTGCCTGCTGCCATGGATTATTTGTTGCAGATGCAAATGGTGAGTATTATTTTCAGCTAATAGACTTCCACCATAGGGATAATTAAATTGCTCAAAAGATGTGTATCTCATAAACACAGAGTGGCATGTAAAGTTATAGTTGTTAAATAATTGGTTAGAGCTTAAACTACCCTCTAATTAAGTTGGTAAATACTATATTAACCACTATGAGTTATGCATCTTTGTGATTCAAATATCTTGTATCAGCAGTAGTTACTTTTGAAAGGAGATGTGAAAGAGTTAAAAAGCTGTTCACTGATGCCTATCAATACATATGGATATTAACATGAATGCAAGCTTTATTTTTGTTAAAATAATGACAGAAAGATATGATATTATTTTTGGAATAGGTGGTACATTGACAGCTGCTGATATAAAGTGGTATCATTTCTTTATCTAATACTTAATCATATGCATATTTCAGAAAGCTCAAAAGAAAACTCCTCAGGCATCTCTTCTCAACACATCCACCTTCAGCCAGTCTGGAAGTTCTCAGAACACATAGTTTAAGATAAGTTAATTAAGTTACATATTAAATTTGTAGTTAGACATTAGATAGTCCCTAGTATTGATTAACAAGTAATTGATTTAATGTATCCACACTATTCAATTTGGAGTGCAAGACAGCTCTCTTGTCAAAATTGAATTTAATTCAATCAGATGTAAGGTAATGTCAAAGGAGACATCAGAGGTCATCCAGGCTCCATACATTTTTGGGCCTTTTTCAAAGTGCCGCCCCAATGCGTCGCCACTGGACTGGTCACTGGCGACTAGCGCAAGGTCAGCGCATCCCCCCCTCAGCGAACCCATATAGCGAATCTTCAAACCTGTATAACTCGGTTCAAAGCGATCCTACCGGTTTCGTGCCATACTAACTATTGCTTCAAATGGCTAGTTCTATCGATACATGCCACTTTTTATTGTTGGCCGGCACTTTGAAAAAAGGCCCAAAATGGATGATCTCCTAACCCCTCAATTCCAAACTAGTGCATTACTGAATGCTGGTTAAACGTGAAACTAATAGGATTGTTTGATTAAAATTAAGGTAATTTTGAACCAGTGTTTGATCAGTGATAACACGCTATATTGGAATTTTAAAGTATGATTTGACCTCATATCAAATGGCCTCATAAGAGACTAAAAAGTATGTGTGAAGCTATATAGTGGATTGCAGGAAAAATCTATCTCTTTTTTCTGAGAGATTGTACAACTAAATATATCAAATTATGTCTTGAAAGTCCATCACCATACTAGTACCTTGTCTGGGACCAAGATAAGTCATAACTTTTTTTTCTTTTGTATTATATTTTTCTTCTCTATTATGATAGATCTCGGGTAACATTTATTATGTAGATCTTTTGTCAATTCGACCTAAATTTATCTAGTTGTTTATGTTGTTTGAAACAACATTTCTGATTAGTCTTTCAATAATTTCCAATAATATAAGAAAATCATTAGTTCTAAGAAAAGTTACTGTGATTGTATTATAATAAATACTGCTAAGAATAAGTTTTAAGAAAGTTTTCGTTTTTAATAACTTCATCCTTTTCATAGGAGCGCGAGCTCAAAGACCGCCACCTTATACAATCCCTAAAAACTTCCTTCATTACTTCACACATCTTGTTAGATGACTGCCGATAAACCTATTTCAGTTAAAAAACTACTAAAACATGTTTTCTCTTTTTCATTTCGCTAAGGAGCGAAAGAAACAAAACTCTTTATAAGACTTTCATAACTTCATATATTTTTATGAATAAGAGTTTTAGAGTATATTAAAAAATATAATTAAGCAGGGATGCTATGTGTCACGGTTGGTATTGTAACATATATGACTGCTGGCCATGAAGTCTTCAGTTTGATTCCCAGGTCGGGCATACTGCGATTGATTTTTTCTTATTTATATACATTAGCATATTGAAATAGTTGCTCGGAGTTTCGTAAAGTGCCCAATGAATGACAACAAGCTCGCCCATTTTTTCATGGTACTAACATTGTTAGCGGCGTAATGTGGGTGTATTTCAAACCTCTGCCTGAACCGTCGGGTATAACAGGCGCGATATTATGTATGTATGTAATAATTGCAGTTAACAACAACTATTATTTTATCATTTAGCTCAATACAGTCATATAAGTTATCAATAATTTACGATTATTGTTTATACCGGGTGTTCATACTAATTTCTAATTATTTATTGTGTTGATAACAAATTTCAATTAAATTGTGTTATTTGTGTTAGGTTTAAATAGGTCACTAGTGTAACCAGTTGGTGGTTACTATCTCTCAAAAATATAATTACCGTATATAGTAAAATAAAAGTATTGCCGAAAAAAGAAATACCTTGTTTGGCGGAATTATTTAAATTTTTCGAAATTCTATGCTGAATCTCCTTTGAAACTTGCTTGTTATTATAATCTTTGTGTGTTAGGTCGATCAATCCCAGTGTTTCTAATTTTTCTTCAGTTTTCTTAAGCCCATTTGTTAGATAATTAGTTCATAATAAAATAGGTTTCAATGTCGCTCATCGATCAGAAAACCATCAGCGAGATTTATGTCGTAGACATTCCATCGATAGCTGTAGCTGCTTAGTAATGAGTGACCTAAACAATGACTTTTCGAAGTTATTTGTGTATTAGAAATTAGAAATAATTATCACTTGCTCTAACGGTGAAGGAAAACATCGTGATGAAACCTTGCATGCGTACAATTTGTTTAATACATTTATTGAGGGCATGCAAAGTCAAAGTCCCCAACCCGCATTTGGCCAGCGTGGTAGACTCAAGGCCTAATCCTTTCCTCGTGTGGGAAGAGACCCTTGCCCAGCAGTGGGACAGTAATGGGTTAAAAAACTATTATACAGGGGCCGAAACAAGTTCCGGGGTCGAAAATACTGATTTTACTGACCAAAAATTCAAAAATACTGACCAAATACAGACCATTTCTAAACCGTTTTTCAGGTGAATGGTGTGAAATAACAAAAAATACAGTCGAATTGAGAAGTCAAAACCCTGTTTTAGGACTGTTAAAAAGCTTATTTTCGGTTATTGGTCTCCACCATCCCCGTAGTCAACCAGCATCGCCTTTTTAGTGTGTTAAAAAGCTTTGTTAATAAAGTTTTCAATCAGGTCTCACGAATTTTCAATCAGGTCTTACGAGTTTTCAATCAGCTCTTACGAGTTTTCAATCAGGTCTTACGAATTTTCAATCAGGTCTTACGAGTTTTTAATCAGCTCTTACGAATTTTCAATCAGGTCTTACGAGTTTTTAATCAGGTCTTACGAGTTTTCAATCAGGTCTTACGAATTTTCAATCAGGTCTTACGAGTTTTCAATCAGCTCTTACGAGTTTTCAATCAGGTCTTACGAATTTTCAATCAGGTCTTACGAGTTTTCAATCAGGTCTTACGAATTTTCAATCAGGTCTTACGAGTTTTCAATCAGGTCTTACGAATTTTCAATCAGGTCTTACGAGTTTTCAATCAGCTCTTACGAGTTTTCAATCAGGTCTTACGAATTTTCAATCAGGTCTTACGAGTTTTCAATCAGGTCTTACGAATTTTCAATCAGGTCTTACGAGTTTTTAATCAGCTCTTACGAGTTTTCAATCAGGTCTTACGAATTTTCAATCAGGTCTTACGAAATTTCAATCAGGTCTTACGAAGTTTCGCAAAAGTGCGCAACGGCGCTAAAGAATTTTTACTTCAAAAATATTGATTTCAAAAAAATAGTAAATTTTAATTTGCTGTTCTATTGAAGTCATGTGATGCTTCAATACATGTATATGTTACTGTAAAAGCCCGAACTGTGGTAAATCCTAAGATTTTCCAGTATAACCTAAGATTTGCCAACTCTCAATGGTAAAAGTCCGAACAATTCTTTTATTTCGAACTTTTACCTCTATTCACTTGATGATGTCGAGATGTCGCCGGAGCCCCGCTTCGCGGGGTGCTTTCCTACATTGCATTGCATTCCTGCTGGGTGGTTTAAAAAAAAAATAACGACAAAGGCTAACCTAACTTACCCATGTCGCTTTGCCCAAAACTCCTTCTTTATAACTATGTTACGGTATATAATTATACCGTTACATAGTTATGAAGAAGGAGTTTTGTATATACTGTATGTGTTACAGTTTTTAAACTCCGGCTTGTTCGGACTTTTACCATTGAGAGTTGGTAAATCTTAGGTTTTACCTTAAAATCTTAGGATTTACCACTGTTCGGGCTTTTACAGTAACATATATATTACGCAGATCATCAACATAATATCGAGCATCCAAAGCAGCCCTCTGATATGATTACTGGGCAAATCGAGAATGTAAGATTGGCCAACAGCAAAGGAAAACCAAAAAAAACGTGTGTGAGTTTGGAAAAATACTGACAATACTGACCGATTTTCTAAAATACTGACTTTTACTGACCAGGTCCAAAAATACTGACTTTTACTGACTTTACTGACCTGTTTCGGCCCCTGTATTATAATACTTGTAGTAGAAGTAGAAGGGTACACAGTATGAATAAAAGTCAAAATATATACGGAAAAAAATATATTTCCTATAATCATCTAACATTGGCCGAACTTACACTAAAGTGGCCTTTTGTCCTTACAATTAGACGTCAATTTTTGCCAAAATCTTATACTAAACTTAATTATCTTAATACAATATGCATTACTTTTTAATTAGTCTTAATTAAGGTACTACGGTTAAAACAGTTACGCCTAGCCGTTAACTAATAGAAATTGTTATAACAAGCTCAGTTTCACTGTGGAATTTTGTCAAAAATATGGTAAATTGATTTTAGCACAAAATAAGATATGATATGGGTTAGTAGTTTCCCTCTCATTCGAAAAGGAGCAAAATTAATAATTGCGTTTTGATCATCATGCAAGTTAAAACCGGTTAATAGATTAAAAACTAACTCATTTTAATTTGGGAATAGACATAAAAATAACTACTTGCATGTTAGTAACTTTATAATCAAAGGGCCTGCGCAGACTAGGCACAATCCTGGACGTACTTTTTTGTCCTAGGAAGGTTTTTTACTACTGTTTATACAACGCACTGTATTTTGTATTATTCTTTATATATTCATTCTGAGATTTTAGTTTGCAGAAAGTCCCTTGTCTGCCTAGGCCTTTACAGTGATCGATAAAATAATGATATAAATATGTATTTCCACAGTGAAACCAGCTTAAAAATAACAAAATAAATAATTACAAACACGGTTTCCAGACTTATAATAAATGTTTTTTACTGGAATGTTATATTACAGTTGAGATTTTAATATTAAAAAAAGCGTTTCAAGAGATCCAAATATAAGAAGAAATTAATTTTAAAAAAGCTAGGCTGTTTAGTAACGGTTAATTACTTATAATTATTCGTTGTACACTAAGAAAAGTAGATTTTTATTTCTATACTATTTGCATTTGTTCTCTTATCTTATAAACTGATGTTGATATATTTATTAGAATACGGAATTAACGCGAACACACATTTTACTTTAGCATTCCTGAGGTTACATTGACCGTGGTTGCAAGCTGACTGACAGTCCAGTCAACGCCACGACCAGTGCCGAAACGTCCGGTATTCTAAGGTATATGTTTGCGTTAATTCCAGTATTCTGATATATAATAAACATGCAAAGACAAGTTCAAAAGTTATGACCGAAGTTGATAGTTGAAAAAATCTTTTAGATTGGCAACACTGACAATACATAGAGCACACAAAATACCAAAAATATAAAACCTTATGTGTTATATAAAGATATAATATATATTACACACAGCTTTAGCCGCTCTTTAAGTCGATTAACTTTGCAAAATGGAAATGTACATTACAAATATTTTTTTTAAACGCAAAGTAATCACAACACTTTGGTTTATCTCCAGCTTAACGAACATATAAGAATTTTAGATTAAATACTTTTTAGTAAAATAGGTTTTTATCTACAAAAAGGTATTTACAGAAATGTTTAACAAAAAATGTATAAATTATATTTTTTCGTAAAAACAGATAATATATACAAAGATCTGCCGATATAACTAAGCGAAACATGTCTCAAAGCTTTTTTTAATAAAAAGAGGGGCAAAGGCAAGCAAGCAGGTAGGAGTCCAAAGCATTTTTCAAAGAGCCTTCATTTTAAAATTACTTAAGGCAAACAAAAATGCATTCTGAACATTCGAGAAAGATTTCTACACACAATTTTTGCAGGTCACTATAAAAATGTGTGTATTTCTGATAAAACTTAATACATTGGTGGGATGGAGTTATTTAGAGAGATTTTATTACTTAAAAACTTGTACTTTTAGTACCTTATATTTATTTTTGTTACAAATCGGGGGTAATTTATTAAGGTACCGGTGAAACCGTATTGCGAAACAAGTCTTATAGGTCGTAAAACCAATAAAATATGGCACGGGGAAGTAAGTATGAAGTACGGAAGGGAATATGTACATTATTGTTAGAGGAATAAGGTGTAGGTTACTTTGATGCCATGCTCGACTTGTTACGTTCTTCTGCCGGCAATGAAGCAAGAGATCTTTAGTGAAAGGATAACAACTGCGTACGCGCATACTACATACTAATTATATACAAGTTATGTACAAAAATAACTTAAAATTACTATATACATATAAAACTATGACTTCAAGTTACTTAGCCTAAGTAATGACTAAACAGTTCACATTAATAACTTACATTAAGTTTTGAAACTTACTTTTAAAGATCTTTACTGACACGAAATTTGAACATATTATGTTAAAACTAATCGTTAAAGTCTTTAAAACTAAATAAAAAACGACATAAGACCTATTTTCACGCAATAGAGTCAAAGAATCAGTCACTTAGAATAAAATATCGAGCACTTTCATTGCACAACTTGTTCAATATCAATCAATAAGTCCAAAAAAGAGAAAAGAAATGTTGAAAAACTATTTGTGACGAAATACCAGTAAAATCAAATCATTAAATACACGTGAATCCACTATCAGGTCACTAAACGCACTAAGAACCAGTTTCTTTCCCTCTGATAAAGTCTCGAATAACCTAACTGAAAGGTCAATTTGACAGCCGTATGTCAAAATCTGACAGTTTAATAAACTCGCCGATATTTATCCAGAAGTTTTGAAACTGATCATAACGTGAAAACTAAACAGCTACAATCTTACTTGGGTCAACTTTGACTCTTAAAAACATGACATCGTCTTTGATAAAGTTCCTCTTCTTGAGCATCTCGTGGGAGACGAACCTTGGAAAGCCGAACCCTAACGCATCAGGTTCCTTCGAAGGTCTTTGGAAATTCTTCCAAGTAGGGTCTGGAACGAAACTTTCGACGATATTGCAAGCTCTATCTGGGCTGGAACTCTGGTCGAAGAGGGTGAAGGAGACTGTGTGAGCGAAGGGCCAACGGAGGAGTGCGTCGTACTCTCCAGGGAGGATTTTGATGTAGACTGACATGTGTGTGGATTCACCTGCACCGTTGCCGTTCAGGAATAGTGATGCCTGCAAGAGAAAAGATAATTTAGTTTTTATTTTAACGTAATTTTATCTCGACATTGATTGAAGTTTTGAATTTAACGGCTTTCGACGTCTAAACATAATTTTATGTCAACATTGATAGTTATATAAACGGCTTTTTATGTCAAAATGAACGGTTTCATTTTAAATTTTGAGTTTAACCGTCTTCTATGTCAAATATCCGCAATTTATAATTTATATTATACTTAAATAAATCTTTAATCCTTTAATTAAATCTTTATTTAAGTATAATTTGTTGTTAATCGTCTGAATTGACTAAATTAAGATACGGTTGATAAATACTTAAAGAAGCTTTAAATAGATTAAAACTTTTTGTTTTGAATCTTGTTTTCTAATCATTCATATTCTATTTCAAGTACAATACTGTCATAAGTATTTCAACTTTATTTTGGAAAAATATTCTACTTAATGAAGTCACCAACTTAATGGAAATATCAGCCGACTCACCCCAAAAACGACAACTTGGTATGATATATTACTCAAAATATTACATGTCGTGTGTGAGTAAGTATCTAAATTAGGCGTCCCGAGCGAGGCGGTTTAGTCATCCCGACTTCAGCGATATAAATAAACCAACGTGCTTTTGTTTACTAACAGATTGTACGTGTCTTTGTGTTGCGAAAGAAATTAGGTCGACAGTAAAAGAAAATGTGCTTTTTATTTGCTGAATCTAATGAACTATATTGGTTATATGGCCTAGATTTTGAAAGCGCATTTTACAAGCGTTTATGTATTGCAATAACTGGACACTTGATAAATGCATATTTTTTTTACTCTACTGTGCGCCGTAACGGAGGGTAATGTGTTTATTATGTGTTATCTTTCCCTAGACAAAAACATTGCTAGCATGACACACGTGCTATAACAGAATTTGTCTAGATCGACTTTTGGCACGAATTCTAGAAACTACGGGAATTCGTCGAACGTTTTGAAAATGGGACAGATAGTCTGAATAGGTACTGGCAGGTAAACAGCTTACACAATACACATGCTTTACAATTTCTAGATTAAATCAATTCAAAATCCAATTTTATGTTGAATCTTTTATTAAACTTCATTAGTTTGCTTGTACGATTAGGTCCAATATTGCAAGCTAAATTAAATGCATTTCATTTCATTCTATTGCTACATTGTTTCTGATACACCGACTTAAAAAATAGGAGGTTTTCGCCTCAACCTATTTTTTATATCTGTTTATTCATATATTTCGAGTAGGTGACCGATATTGATGATTATTATCATAGAATAATCAACTAACCTGCAACTTATATCCATACTGGCTGGTATAAAACGCTGGGGAGACAAGTTCGACACCGTCTTTGCACTTCGCCTCGGCCATCTTCGCTGCCCAGTCGGATATGCGCCACACGAGGGCCCCGGAGCAGTTGACAGAGAGTCGCGCGACTGCTGCCCGGAGGGAGTCCAGTTGTCGGGCTTGACGGCTGGCGAGAGCGGAGACTAGGGCGAGATGCTGCTGGCAACTTTCTTCGGTGTGCTTGTCGAGAGCTTGTCTTGTACCCTGGAAAATTGAGAAGATCTTGTTAGGATTGTTTGTAGTTACGTTTTAGGTATTTGGAAGTAATTTCATTGATTATATGGTTTGTATCTGTATTTGTGTTAAGTTTACCAGACATTTAATTATTTCTAGAATTGGCTCGGTCTTTTCTAATGTGGGAATTCAGATTTTAGGTTAAGCTAGTAAAGCACACTACTCAAAACATTAGTGTCCTGATCTTTTTCCTCCTTGTAAGGGCTTTCGACCTAGCTCACTCAAAGTGGAAAGAATGTTCTTTTGAAGAAGTAACACGGTAAAAATAACTTTATTTCTGAGAATACTCAACTAGGCTTCAAAATGAATTTGGTGAAGTTAATAAGGTACCGTAGTCTCACCTTAAATCTACAGCCAGCGTCTCTAAACGAGCATGGCAGTGCAGCAGCTGCCGCCGCCGCGGCGTGGTCCCTCAGGTGCGCGGCGAGGTCCGCGCGCGCCACGCCGCCCGCGCCGCAGCGCTGAGGGCACGCCACCGGCGCGCGACCACAACCGGCGCCGTGCGCTGATACTGTGTCCTGGAGATGAGAGATGATGGGTTGATTTTTGTTTGATTGTTGTAGCTTTAGTAGGGAAGATAGTCTGTGTTTCTTTTCGTGTTAATGTAGTAGGTATATTTCTGTGTTTTTTTTTGTTATATTAGTTAATAAGATAAGTGTGATTATGCTTTTCATTATTGCTTGTGGTACTAAAACGGTTTTTTTAAACCACTTTCAAATCGATATTAACTATTTCCTTTCGTAAACTTCTGCTAACTTTATATGAGACAGGGAAACTTACAAAAAACATTCAATTCAGGTAATCCAGACTAAAAAATAAAGTGAACCATACTAAAATAAAATGCATGCATGCAACGCAACATTGAAGAAACCTTATTTATCACACAACTGCTAAATAGCACTCTTCAGTAGCCTTTTTTTTTAGCCTTTTTCAGAGACACTGACAAAGCCAAATAATTGAATGTTCCCTGTGTTCAAATAAATCTGGTTTCTCACCTGAGTATAACTCTGTCCGCAATGTTTGCAAGGCACGAGTCGTTTGCTGCAGTGTTGTTGTATATGTTGCTGCGTGTGTCGGCGCTGCACCTTCGCGCCGCACTTGTTCTCGCAGTACACCGGCTCGTGGCCGCAGTTACCTTGATGCTCCTGGAAATGAGATAAATTTTCTTTATAGTGGGGAGAGTACTGATACTGTTTAAGGAGAACAGGAATTGTGACCGCTTTAGTTATGTGGCTTATGTGTTTGTTGAAGTTATCTTTGTTTTCGTAATGTGTGTTTTCGTAACTGCAAATTATTTTTTACTTGTACTTTAAACGCTTTGAATTTCTAGTACTTTAACAATAGCGTAATGGCAATGGGTGCAAAGTGGATTTTAGATTTGGGACCTTAAAATTTTAAATACTTAGGATTTGAGCTGAGCATTGCATTTAATCGTAGTTTATGGGTACACCCAATAGATCCCTAAGTGTCAACGGTTGAGCGTCCACATGTTTAAACCCTTACCCCCTTATTCATAAACACACAATAAACCTATTTTAGTTAAAAAACTACTATAATATGTTTTCTCTTTTTCATTTCGCTAAGGAGTGAAAGAAACAAAACTCTTTATAAGCCTTTCATAACTTCATATATTATTTTTATGAATAAGAGGGTTAGATTTTGAGCTGGGTATTTAGTGCTTTAGGAGGAGTTATCCTCTCATTAACACTCAATTAATCCGCTCGTAAAAATGGAGTGCCTAAATACAGCCACACATGTTTAAAGCCTCATAATAAAGCAGATGTTTACCTCCAATGCGCTTCCTGAGAACTCCTTATGGCAGTGCTCGCAGTTAGCGCGGCGCCGCGGGCACGTATACCGCAGGTGGTCTTGCATGAGCACGCGCGGTATCATCGCGCCGCACTGCGCTGCGCACAGCACTGCATCGTGCTTGCACGTGTTCAGGTGCGCCTGGACAGAGAAATGGCGTAAAAAAATAGTTTGGGAGATTGTTTGGCAACTGTTGTGCGATATTTTTGGTATTTTTTGACCACTAAGAATACGATAAAGTAAAAAAATGTGGTAAATAAATTTTGTTTTAAGAATGTTAGTGATTTAATGTTAACATATTTTTTTTGTGAGTTAGTGTTGCAGAATTAATTAGGTTTAATCTAATTCATAGTCTATTTTAATTTAACAAAACATTCATTTTACGTTAACAAAATAATTAGCACGCGCTAGAACTAAGACTAATTAATTCTGCAAAACCGTCTCGCACTTGCCGTATCATAAATTATAGACCAGTATTGGCAATACAGATAAATAAATGTGTCGTGACATGACAGGCGCTCACAAAATGATCGATCGATCGATCTATTTACCTAGTTTACTTTATCTCAGCAAATATTTGTTACTCTTACCTTCAGTTTGCGTAGTTCGTCTGACCACTGACATCCCTCCTTGTGGTGGATGCAGTACACCACAGATCCCATTATAGCCTTCTCTGACTCAGGATCTGGGTAGATCTGTAACAAAAACAAAACAATCTTAAATATCATATCAATAATCAAAACAAAATACCTCAAAATTCATAGAGACCTTTTTTATCTTAGAAATAATGTATTTAAGCATTTTGATCAACCAATTTTAGTTAGAACAGAAAACACGACGTCAAAAGCAACGGCCGCCGCTGAGACTGATTGAGGCGCTTGCCACACTCGCATAACGGATTAAATAGGACAACGTGATTAAAAATAAACCACATTTCAAAGAGAATATCAAACGAGCGCTCTGTATACACACCGTACTCTCGAATATGGAACACATCGTACGGAAATATGCAATATGGCCGCTTGTTTTTCGCGCGTAATTTATTCAAAGTAGAGGCGCGGGAGCGTTCACCGCAAACGGCTGATACGTAGTGAATGCATTCCCGTTTGTACATTTTCGTTATCTTTATGGGTGCAACGAACAGATGGCTCGAACCGCGGACCACCGTTCCCTCGTGTTTGTACCGAGATAAGCGTGATTTTTCACTTCCCAAACCAGCTGGGTAATGGAATGAGCAAATACACTCGTTAGATTCCTTTGAGCGGGCTACTTTCACATGTTGCAGCTAATTTTTCTATGAAACCGCTTCGGTCGAGAACTGAAATACTTGTTTGTCGACTCGTGCTACCATAAAAATAAGAGGTGACGCTAAAAGTTGTTAGTAAACAAAGGTTAGTTGTAATATTTGCTCAGGAGATGTCTCTAGTCGCCGCTTGGAGCTCTTAGCCTCGTTATCCTAAACGACGCTTTAAGTTAGCAGTGAACTTCTCGCTACATCGAAGCGTACTAATTCATTCAAACGTCTAGTTGAAGCTAACCAGCGATGGACTCGGCGCGTTTCGAAACAGAAAGATCAAAGCCGTTCTATAGTACGATGTGTTTCTATTTACAAACATTGATGCATGTGGTCATCGGCATGGCTGCTGCGTAACGTACCACCTTAGCATATTCTATTCAAGTAAAACGAAGTACCTTATCCTATGGTTTTCACTCACTTAACTATGAGCTTTAACTTATTGCGATAAGGGTGAGATTCGTGTCAAATGTCAGAGAGGACTTGGTGCTCTCGAAGCTGGTGGCGTATAAATTTACAAATATAGAATGTTATTTGTGTCGTATTCTAAAAAGATGGACCGCGATGTGTTCAGTTCTCCCGCATCGCTCAATTATAGAACTCGTTGTATCGTAAATATAGCAGGATCGAAACGTAACAGGTTGCCGAAGTGACGCGGCGGTTGTGACGTTTTGGCGCGGAAGCTTGTGCAGCAAAAGGATAGCTAGAAAATGAGGATGTTACGCTGCCATTTGTAAAATATCACGGTGCGAGGTGACATTAGACAGCTAGATAATATATGTAACATATTCGTATAACATTACTGCTGCATATTTCATTCATTTGACTAAAATAAATGTTGTTATTTTGAAAATAACTGTCAAACAGCGTTTGGTTATTGCTTTGGATTATTAAGTACACAATAAGATTTATACTTCCTTAATTTTTTATTCGGTTTATAAATACAATTAGCGTATAATTTAGTGTGTAATTAATCAGTTATTTGACATAATGCATGCAAATGTTTGCCGTCAAAAGACTTACGAAATAAATAGAGATAACAAGGGGCCATAATAGGCAATGAGACCTTTGCCACCTACACTCAAATGTTTTATTAAAACAATTTAATAGGTTTTATAATTAATGAAATTTACACGCACCTCAAGGGCGGTCGCTCGTAAAAATAAATGATACATAACTAATATAAAAACACTAAGAAGTGTTTAAGAATAAAATATGAAATTTATTTTTCATCATGTGTGGCTTTGGGAAATAAAAATAGCTGAGGTTTTCTATTTGGTAACTTTTCATATTCGTAGATGGAAGTTCTCCATAAATTTTCTTTAGTTGGAAAACATAACCAAAATAAAAGTAAAAAATTTGGAACGTCTAGTTTCATAGCACCTATTAGTAAACCGACGTCAAATACCTATGTTATCACGACCAGTACGCAGATAAAGTGGTATTGTATAAACTTAAAATTTTACCTCAACATTTCCTTGTATTAGAATCATGACTAACAAAAACTGGAATCTGCTATTTAAAATACAGTAGCCGTTACTGCTTGTCAATCTCAGCACGTCTTTTATTTCTCACGAAGCACTCTTCAAGCGGAACAAGGCTTCATATCTTATATGGATTAAAAGCGTTATCTAATTACAAGGTAAGGCCGCCTACACGGGGTTGCATCAGATCACTCACCCACGCTGATAGACTTCTATCAGTTACCTTGTGGTATTAAAATTTACGTTTTGATATCTCAAAGATAGGTGCAGTCTTGCAGTTATATTAACTTGACTTCATCGAACAAAAAAAATAATATGCAAATTATGATTTTAAATACTGACATAACGGGAGAATTTATTGTCAAAGTGCTTAAATGCTAAATTAGTTCTTTTGATCCCAATATTTTCATGTATTTTAAGGTAGTTTGTTCAAAAACTTAGAGATTGGTAAACGCTTGCAACGATATTTCATTCCACAAATACACCTCGTTTACTAACGAAGAGTATTTAGCGAAAAGACGACACGTTGTAAACTGGCGAATGTTATTTTAGTCAAAACAATTGCATGTGACAATTCATTTGACGACCGTGTCCGCTCGGTGAGCGGGCGACAAGTCGACGACTCTAATTTGTTACGACTCCCATTTGGAATGATTGTTAACACCATTCCTACTGTTACAGGCTTTTTTACACGTAAAAAATCATGTACAACACATTTTTAACCCTTGTATGTATGTACCCATCAAAGGTAAAACAAAAATAGAAACAAACTCAAATTAGTCACTATTGACAATGACGAATATCTCAATTTCCAAAATGTAAACTCTTCCACATAAAATATGTCCCTCCAAAAATATATTTTTGAATCTTTAAAAAGAAAAACTTTTCGTTCGAACGCGCCCATATTCGTTTAAAACGGAACGTACCATATAAATTATGGCGCGAACTTAACTGTCAGTTTGTGTTCTAATTTAGAAAATGGCGGGTGGAGTGGTTCAGTTCAGTACATGTTTTTTTCTTATTCCATAGTTATTATGGGTATTTCTTTGTACAACTTCTTTGACGTTTCCCCACTTCTGCTTTCATCAAGTAACGCCGCGAGTTGATTGACAACTGACGGCGATGTGTGTACAAACTTAAACATTTCCTCAAAAGATTATCTTCTACCTTAGCACTTTAAAAATAAGGTTGATTTTCTGCGGTCTTTTAAATATTTATCAGTAAATATAATGTTGTGTGCGTTAAGCTATCGACACGCGCTGACGTGGGAATGTAAACAAAACACCGAAAATATATCTAGGGATTATTTTCAAGTGTATCCGTAGTAAACGAATTTGTAGTATAGTTGAAGGGGGACCTTCGAAACTACTTGTAAACAGTGGAGTTTATTCGTTTATTCTCAGCCCTCACCCGCATCGCGTGTTTAGACAAACTTAGCAGCAATAAAACTTGGACAACTTTATCCAACTTAAGTTTGAAATGAAAAATTAATTTGGCCTTCGTGACTATGTTTGCTTTTGTACGATATAGCCGTAAAACTAAATTATGCACGTCAAATTAAGTTTGAAATCATTAATCAATTTTGTTTAAAATCGTCGGTTAGTCTTTAATGTTCAAACTTTTGAGCTAATAGCATAAAAACTGGGTAAACGGCCTGTGAGTAACAAAAAAGCGTATCTATAAATAAACCGAGAAAACATTGTATAACTTGTAATTCTATTAAAACAGTGGGTACTTATAAAATGTAAATAATAAGAAACGATGGGTATCAACGGTGGCTCGCAGCGGAAGCGAGTTCGATGCCCGCTAGCGGAACATTACCGTGGAATATGTAATGACGTATAATTATGTTAGGTAATGTGTGATTTTTGTCGCTATTGTAAAGCTTGTTTGTATGAGGTTTTGTTTAAATAAGTGTGTAATTCAATTTGAAGTACGATTGACAGATTGTATAACTAGTTCTTAGACGAAGAAACAAATGTCAAAAAGCGATCAAATAAAAATTACTAGGTATTTGCCTCTTTTAATAAAACAAGCAAACCAATCAAAAATGTTAAAATTACCATTTGTAGCAAATAACCTTAAGGTAGAAAAAAGTGAAGTTTCCGAGATCCCAGTCTCACGTTGACAGCCCTTACACCCTTGCTATAATGTTGTTCTACCGTTCTAGGAAAAAGGGCAAAAACAATCGAATTTTGTTTTCAAAAGCGCTCGAAAAGTTCCACCTCTCGTATTTCACAATTAATTTTAACATCTAAACAAACAAACTATGAATTAATGCAGCCGAAACGTGCTACGTTTTAGAACGAAGCAACCCGAGACGCGAGCCGATGACAGACAACCTAATTGATATAGCGTTCTTACTTCTAACGAAGTGGTCTATTTACAAACAACTACTTAGGAGAAAACATTGTTTTACATCGATATGGCTTTGATCAGAATACGAACAACTAATAAGATATAATGAGTGAAATGAAACATATTTTAAGGATCTTAAATCTTTCTAGCAGCTTTCAAACTACATTAAAATGCTGAGAAATAATGTAATTCATTGCAATCATCCATAATTATCAGGCTTATTATTATTTAACTAACTTCACTTTGTATAAGACTGTAGCTTAGATGTTTACGTTTTATAATTCTAGTTAAAATAACGTCTTCAAAAAAGATCAAGCAAATGTCTGTAAAATCAATTTAAATTCCACACATGATTTGTGTGAATCCATTTTTAAAAACCAAGCCGTTAATGCATCTGACAGTTAATCCAAGATGGCGTTTAATCAATGCACAGATTATATAAGACGATAGTGACGTTTCGTAAACAATAACAAATGATGCATTAGTCCTATGATTGATCGAGTCTTTCCATTGATGGCATACGTTTGTTTATCAATGAATGAACTTTATTAATACGACTCCCACACAGGTAGTAAGATTGAATGATTAAAAGAAACGATCTACAAACTTCGTGGGTCAACGTGGGTGAAAGAAAAAGTTTGTAAATATTTTGAAAGGCAAGAGATGAAATCACGAAAACTTCAATTATGGACCAAAAGTAGCTTATGGAGGATGCGATTGGTACCAATTTCCCAAATAATATCACAAAAGACGCGGCTACTCATCCTGGGTAAATAGGTACCTACGTTTGTAAAAATCATGAAAATATACCCATTTAAAGTTACGTTCCAGTTTATTTTTCATCGAAATTGTATTGATTAATCTCTTTTAGAAGTTCCAAAATTTACACATTGTAACATCAAGACCACGTAAAAATGAATCTAGTATGTAAATATAAAAATTATAACAATCAACGGTATCCACCATAACGGTAAGGCAAAATAATTTGTAACAAGCACAGAATGCACGCATTTTTGAGATAAACATCGTTATGTATAAAAGTGGTAACAATACAATTACGCAGCATTGTTTCATAGTGCCTCCCAACTCTTCCTACACGCAACTGATACAAAGATAAGATTTGTAACGAGTTTCTTGTTTGGTAAGTGGAAAGAAGACCTCTCTATAGGCGTCTTTCGGGTAGTTTAGGCATAATTTTACCTATCAATAAACCACTGGACACGAGTCTCCTCCCAGAACGAGAGCATGATTAAGCCTTTAATTCGTACTTCATACTGGCTATTGGCTAAGTGTTGATTGTTATTATTGCGTTTGTTCAAAAACTATCCGCATTGCTAATTTCCTTCAAACAATTGTCATCACTGATCAAAGAATTGTTCTTTTATATGGGCAACAAAGTTTAACGTTTCCTGCGTAATGTGATAATGTGTGCTGTTTCATTTGCAACCATACTTATAGGACTTTAACCTCAGTAAGGTGCAAAAATCTATCACAAGTCCAGCTAGTCGACCACAAACACGTAAACCATTTTCCCATTAAGCAAACTAGCGAGTAACATACTTAAAACGACATCCACTGACCGCTGCGAAGCGACAAATTCCTGAAGAAACCGCACGACGCGCGTGCGCATACGAACTATCATTTTGACACGTACGATGACGTAGCCACCGTTAAAACATACGTAACTGACGATAAAAGATCCATTTTGAGATAAATACTAGATATTTTATTAGAAAACCTAGACTGATAGCTTTATCGGTTATGAAAGAGCTATTAAAAATATGGTAATGTTGAAAGTGATACGGTGTGTGAACTCTGTTTAAGTACAAAGCAATAAACAATGCTTGTAACTGTTGTGTAAAAGATTACGCCTTAAACCCATTAGGAAGCAGGTAGAAAGTAAAAAGGGTACTTTCTAAGATACTCTAATGATAAATCTAATCTCGATCAAATAGTTTCATATTTAGTAGTGAAAAGTTTCGCATTTTGTGCAAGCGATGTGAGGTAAGTTTAAGAGCCTAAAAAATGTCACAAACAAGTATTTAGCAAATCCAACTAAAGCAGGGGCTCCCAACCTTTTCTTAGTCCGGGACCACTTTTATATTTTCTGGTTAGCAGGGACCACTATATAAGTACTTATATTAAAAATAATATTAAAAATAAAGTGTAATAATCGTCCTGAAAATTTTTAATTTTTATAGTCTTTCGCGGACCATATTTTGGCTTCAACGGACCACTGGTTGGGAACCACTGAACTAAAGTAACTTAACTAATAGATATTTTCATTTGAAACTCTGAGATCTCAAATAATACTCTTAGTACCTACAAATATTTACACAAAATGTTTTTTATTCGGGAAGACGATCTCATTACAAAACAGTTACTAGGAACCGAAAAAAATATAATTATCTAGTACTTATCAGCCAGTATGATTCCAGAAACAGGCTATAAATCACAGTCAGACCGGAAGCGGCAGAGGTCGGTAGTGTCAGGCGCGCGCAGACGATTCACGATAGCTTTTGTAATGGACTCATTTGTATTGCGTAATCAATTTGATTGACTCTGATTGGAGGATTTGGACAGCATTTTGACGTATTTTGTGTTAAGCTAAAATCATATAAACACTTGACTTGAGTTCTTTTTAACTAATGTGTCTAAGGATCTTAGTAGCCTTGTTAACAAAACTGAATTTATAAGTACCACACAATGGTGTGTTTCTACCCTTCCATTACTCCATTACAAAATAATTATTTGTAGACAAAAACGATTCTTGTAGGGATACTTATCGCAAAAAGTTACCACCAAATGCCTTACCAAAACTTGAGGAACACAATTTCGTTAACTTTGACATTATAGAAAAAATAAACTAGACACTAAAGACAAGACAGTTAATGTCTCTTCAGTAAAAGAACCCCTTCTACCACCAACTAACTAACAAATTGTTCCAACAAAGAACAAACAAAAAGAAAAACCCATCATGTTCCAGACCGCAAGTGTGACCCGCCAATTGAACTCCGTCCACTAACCGTTTGACTCAATTGGATAATGGTTTAAAGGACGCGTCTGGAAAGCAGATTGATCGATAGCCGGAAGTCGTAGTTAAGGACTGAGAGATAGACAGGGTTATTGCCATTCACGTTGCAGAATTGCTGGCCTTAGAATTTGAAGACATGTGTTAGTTGCTATGGTTGATGCTATGATGATGACAGTCTTCGAAGTCTCAGGTTCTTTTAGGCAATGTATTTTGTTAGTCTTCAATGTAAACGAATTTTATTTTAGAATCGTATTTTATAGGGACGTTTGTGTATAACCTAATTTTAATTGGTCGGGCCATCTACGAATGTATATTTTTGATACCGAGCAGTGACGAGATTCCTCTTTGTTTGCATGATGTTATGCAGTACATGCTCTGTATACATTTAAAATACAAGTAGACAGACTATAATATAGACTTGAAAAAAAAACAGTAGTTTTTCGAGTTAAGTTCATTTTTGGATAAGTTACCAAAATTTGCAAAGAAACATTGTCATCTTACCCAGCGATTAGCCTAACACACTATACCTCTATTATAATGTTCATAACTTTTCCCAATTCCCTTCATTACTCAAAGGGCAATGATCCTACATTTATCTCGTACTAAGTAGGGCGAGATAAAAATGTTTGTTACAGCGTCATTTAAACGAGACATGCCTTGACCTAATTGAAGCCCCAATAGGATTACTGTCCACACTAGATAGACGTGGATAATACAGCTGATAATATGAAAAAACCTATAATCTTATTTAAAACAATATTTACTAGTTTCAGCTCTCGCCAAAATGTTCACTAATCTTAAGACAATTTGTCGGAATAAAATTTTGAAGATAGGTTTGTTGAGAGGTGAATAAATATGTCGAGATTACTTTGAGTCAATGCAATGGTTAATAATTGAGTCTTAATTTAACATTTCTTCAAAGAATTTGATATTTACCGTGAAGAAATAAACGCCATTATAGGAATAAAACATCATGTCAGGCTGGAAGCCCTTACATGCATTTTTATTCTGAACCGAAAGTATCTATTAAAACGCTTCCATTCGCAGCAAACAATAAAACTTTCTTTATAAGGTGCGACAATGATTTGAAACAATAAAATCCTCTAAATTCCCAATTTTCTTCCAAATAAAGTGTACAAGAACGCAACCAACACATCTTAATTGCTAAACTATAAGTAGGCACACGTAAATAGACTCTTTAAAGTCATTCTTACACTCAAAACTATCGTCATCTCCTTCTTTCGCCCTACGTTAGAAAGAGAGGTGTATACAAAGATGGCGGCGATGACGTATCGCGGTGTAATCTGGTAATAGAACGCGTTAAAAGACTTAATGCTTCAGTTATGGCGCGGATAACTCATTTGAAATATTTAACGAGAATATTTTTATGGTTGGTTTCTAAATATTACTTGGGTATTTGAGTGATGTACCCTGATTCATTAGTGGTAAAGAGATTTTTGTAATAAACATGAATAATTGCTTCTGGACAGATAGTAATTTCGTGTAAGGTGGAGAATGTTAAGAGACATACGACCGTTGTTTGTAGTTTTATTCAAATTTTCAAAGTTGGTTAAAAAAGAAAACAAATTGAGATTATTTGCAGAATCTAGGGGAATGCACTAGATAGAGCAATCCTATAATTCTTTCATCTAAAATAAGATGTTTTTACAGAGAGTACTAATTAGGTATAAGAAAAAGGTAGTAATAATAAAATTTTAAATCCGACAGTCATTTACAGATTTTCAATCAAAACTTCCTAGATCATAACCATAGCAATAAAGAATAACATACCTACCTTCTAAACTAAAACACTTCAGTCTAACGACTTCATACACTATAAGGTCAAAACGTACGAACCGTTTTACAACAAACTACTAGGTAAGTAATAAAGCTCGCAAAAAGTGCGCGGTCACGGCCTCAATAGAATTATGATAAGGTGAATGAATAAGCGACGCACGGTGACTAAACTAGTGAATGGACTCACGAAAATGAATCATCGGAAAAACAATCGCATTCTTACTTGAACTAATCGCTGTTTAAGTTTCAAAGCTTCGGTTTATGACTGGTTTAGAAAATTTCGAGATAATATAAAGCAGTTAGGTAGTAAGTAGGTAAACTGCTTTTTATATATGGTAGTATTTTGTGCAGTGTATTTTTTTTGTACATGGAACTTGGCTAAATTAACCCAAAATTACAATGGATTTTTTTCCTTTGATTCCTCATTATGGTAGGAAATGATAATATAAGATAACTTATCTAAATAAATAACTCACAAACGTTCATTATTTGATTCCAAACTAAGCAGAACTTTTACTATGCTAACTAAATAACCGGTAAACATACTTATATTTATACTTCTAAATACATATCTTGAACAAGAAAACGCTTTTTCAAGGTAACTCTACATTTGACTTATGCACTTTGTATATAACATACATTTAAAACAATGATAAGCAATAACAACAATCGCAGCAGTAAAACGAATGATAATAACAGCACAATAAATCAAGATGGCGGGTTTATTGACCGGATATCGCAGCCTCCGCCGGCGGAAGTGACGACGTTATCGGATGCGCGCGCGCTTCACCGTAATTGAGATTATCATATTGGCGCCAAAGGTTTATTGAGTGCTTTGATATGGATTTTATTTACTGCCTTTTAATATTTACTTGCAGAAGAATTGATTTTCATTTTTTTTATTAATTTTATATTAACCCCTCCCTCGTCTACAAGGAGACCCTTGCCCAGCAGTGGGACAGTTATGGGTTAAAATAAAGTTCAAGCAGATTTTTTTACACCTGTTTTCCTGTCTCTTCTCCGAAATGTAATCTATCACTCTACCTAATTCCATACATATCGGTTCACCCGTTAAAACGTGGAAGAAGATATAATGTCGAATATACTGTCATATTTATAAGTAAGCTAAAATAAGGATATACCTATTACTACAAGCGTAAAATCACATTTAAATTCAAGTTTTAAAACCCTTACTAGGTACATTTTATTAAAAAATACTACTTGTCTACATTTCTAATAGACTCAGGCTTCAAAATTAAATGCTAAGCTAAACAAAGTTGTACATTGCACTGGCTTGCGTAAGCATTATTTATAAGTGTATAATATATTGGAAATAATTGTGCAAAATATAGGCGAGCCTCTGTACGACGCTCTACGTGATAGGTATTTAAAATATTTTAAAGGCTGCTGACATAGAATTCTGATGAAATAAACGTAGTTGTAGAAATAGGCTTGTTTTAGTAAAAATATTAAATTAATAAACCTGTTTTCGTACTAGAATAAGATGTGCAGAAGTAAATAAGATGATGACAATTCGGGGACCCAATTTTGATTGGATACACTTCGGCAAAATGCTGGCTATAACATAGCATATGGGTATAATAGTGATAGCTTTCCTAGTTCTAAAATACCGTGGCTTTTAGTGTTAACGCGATGAATGCTAACATGTTGGACACTTTAGAAATAGGGTAGTTATTTCATAAGTCTTATTTAAATTGACTTTTATGGTTCTCTTGATATTCATGTTACTATGCATTTCTGTCAAATTAGTGTTACTGTAAAAATACAGATTTTCAAAACCATACAAAGAAGGAAAATAGAAAAAGAGAAACTCTATTTAATTTACCACAAGTTATCTCAAGATGTACTCTCTAAACAATATCTAACTACACTTAAGATGGTACAGATACCTAAATACCCCTTTATTCTTACTAAACAGGAACATTAAGTACTAACCATGTTTATCTACGCCAGTGGTACGTCAACAAAGACATTATGTAATGTGACATTCCGATCCACAGATAAGACTGTGGGAATTATGTTTGGTCAATTACTCATTACTGTTTCCAGGAATTTATGAGTTTAGGTTTAAATGGTTTAAAAACAGATGTTTTGGATTGGTATTGTTGGAATTGGTTATTAGGTGGTTAGTTTATATGTCAATTCTGAATTGCAAGTTTGTGTGTTGAAATCATAACTCGATTAATTTAAACAAAAAACGTGAGTGAGTTAGAGCGAGTGAATAAGTTAAAAATTTATTTAGAAATGGGAGTTTTGTAGAAGGACAATCTACCCTGGAAAAAATCTAAGACGCTTTTTATTTAAGAGAGTTATAGTGTAGGTCCATAATAAATATATTTCCAATGCATATCTCGCATCTTTTCCAACCCAAATTGTAGTCAGTACTTATTTAATGTTATAGTGACCAAGATAGGAAAAATTTTACTGACATGAAAGGAAAGTAATTTCAATTGAGAGAAGAGAAAATATTAAGTTAGAAACAAAGCCAAAATGTACCAAAATAACTACGCAATACTTTGTTAGACAAACAGTCAAACAATTTACAGTAGACTTTTACAAATCGTACTCGCAGATAACAAAGATCTCACATTGAGACGAGATAACACAACAATACCGTTGCATAAAAACTGTGTGAATCTAACATAAATTACTTGAGAGTAATTCTGTTATTTAACTTGACAGTGTAGTGGATTGTAGGAATTTATCTGTGGTTTGAATTGGGCAAGAATTTGGGCTGTTTAAAGGACAAACGAATTAAGACCCTACTCCTATTATTCGCTTGATATAGATAAATAGTTACTAGAAAGAAATTTTGTAAATAAATGGCAATTTATCCTCGACCTATTTGGGCTAGCTTCTGTTACATTATGGTAACAAACAATACACCAACATTAAAAAAGGCTGGCAATAATATTTAAGCGATATTTTTTTTGTTACTCCGGGACGTAGGTACTAACAATAGTTTTAATTTCAGTTAAGTTAATTGCAATAACTTATACAGTCAATAAAAGTTTAGAACACCATTCCTTCTAAACAAATCTAAGCCTGCCATCATTTTCCGCATCGACATGTCGTCCATTTAAATAAACTGTATTACGCACTTTACGCAGTATCTAGTCCTGCCAGTACAGCATTCCTCGTCAGATTTCCAGATTACCTAGTATTTGATCACATTGCCCAATGTACCTGATTTTACGTAGATGATGTTGAACGTTTGACATTTGTGAAATTGTGCAAGACTGTAGTAGGACAGTTAAAACATGAGTTTTACGGATTTTAACGATTTAATGATATTTTGTTTAATCGGCTTTTAATAAAATGAAGTAATTAAGCTTACGAGCTAAGTTAGAAAATCATATTTTTTTATGTATAATGCGAAAGTTCTTTGTAAGAATAAAATATGAAATGCGCCGTGTTTTATAGTTTATGTTATTTAAAACACCATTATCAGATTTTAATGAAAACATTATTTTGTTGTAAAATTAATGAAATGAAATCTACTTAAGGAAGTGGCAAGTATTCAGCTCATTAACCATTCTGGTCAGGCGTGCCGTTATGAACATGTCTCGACACGTTTGTCTATGGTTACCGAGAACCAGAGACAAGAATGAAGAGCTAGGAATCCATGACCTTAAATATAATACAGCCTGTTATGACTTGTTCGTACTTGAGAAATATGTTATGTAGGTTGCTAAGTTGTCTATGATTACACGACGCAAACAAAAAATTATAAACTTTATAATTTCAACATCACATCCAAAAGAATCGCAGGGACCAGAACGATAAATATCACATACCTTGTTAACTTTTCGGTTAATTTGGTCTATTTAGCTTAACAACATAAATAAGAAAACTCCATGAATATGAGACCAATAATATCTGAATTCTGAAGTTAATAAACAACTATATTATTGTTAACTAGCTGACCCGCGCAACTTCGCTTGCGTCATATAAGAGGGAATGGGTTAAAATTTTCCCCGTCATTGTAACATTTTTCACTGGTACTCTTTTCCTATTGGTAGTAGCGTGATGATATATAACCTATAACCTTCCTCGATAAATGGACTATCTAACACTGAAAGAATTTTTCAAATCAGACCAGTAGTTTCTGAGATTAGCGTGTTCAAACAAACAAACTCTTCAGCTTTATAATATTAGTATAGATGTAATATCAAAATCAACTATTTTTATTCCATAAACACTATATCAAAATGTACAGCAACCAAGTACAGATTTGTTATTAAATAAAAGCATCAAACACTCTCCACAAAAAAAACCGTTACATTCAAAAGTCTATTTTCTAACTACCTACACTTGGTTCATTGATAGACAATATCATTAAACCGTGATATATTATAAAGTAATGATCTTTCTCTGTGAGATAATTTCTCTGGCATTACGACATTACGTGCAATGTCTTCTAGGAAACACGTAACGACTGCGCTACGGAGACACCTGCTTTGTTTTTTAGGTTATGTTTAAGAGGTTTATGGTTAAATGTTAATTTTATGGTGTAAAGTGAGTCTAGAATACTAGATTTAAGGTGACTTTGAGGGTACTTTTTAAAATATTTGCGTCCATTTAGACAGGTAGGCAGAAGTTAGGTATTGAATTTCGTTTTTTTTTTTATTTTTATGCCTACCTTCATAAAGGCATGATTTTGTGTATAATGTATCCAATAAGTATATTTTTATGTACCCTGTTAGTTATTATGAAAGAGTCAATGCTATTATAGGTAGTATATAAATGAACTAAGTATTTTCTATCTGTCATCAACACAACAAAGTGAATGAACTTTAAAGTTCTATTAACACAAAAAAACTTATTCATAAGTATTATATTATAACAGTTTAACGACACACTTTGAAAAAAAAAACAAAATAACACTCACCTCTAGTAAATCATAGAGAAACTCTACATAACTCATTATAGTTTTTTTTTAAATAAACATAAGTCTACACTGCACACTAGTCGTTGTTCGAATGGTAACTGCAAATTTGTTTATAAGGTTACCACACCTATAGCAGCCTACGCGATTTTTTAAAACACCTGCCCATCTATATATGGGCACCAATCAACAGAATATATGCTTAGAGAGGCTATTTAGGATTTTTTTGTCCGTTGTCATGTCGTTGACATAGGAGAAAAAATGCCACGATTGATTGTCATATGATGACATTTATTTGACAACGTTAATGTGGTACTGAGTGGTACAATTACAATGATTAAGGCCGTGATATGAGTATTCTAGAATCAATTCGATTACGGTCTGATCCACTGTGATTTTAAACTGGTTGTGTTTTGTGTGCAACCTATTAGCATATTTCTGAAGTTCGCCGCTGCTTTTTTTAAGTGCTAAAATATAAAAATAACAATATTTTGATACTAAAGTTAGTATAATTTATAATGCAAATTAAGCACTTATTATATTGTGAGAAATATTGTATAAATCGACAGCAGAAACACACGGATCATCGTCCAAACCGGTTTGAAAAGTAGGCTTGCAAAATACAGCTACGGTGTTAGTAATCATGCAGTACTGTGATATCAAGACGACAAAAAAGCCTGGCTGGAGATTATAACGTACTAGTGCAATAAAAAAAAACAACTGTCAACATAATGACAACTTTGAAACAAAAACGAGGCGGGAAAAAGTTGTACAGATTAAATAAAACTTCAATTTGAAAAGACAAATGCACATAGTAATAAATCACGCTACTTACACACGTCAAAATGCGCTTACGCACCAAAACCACAGTTAATATACACTAATGATAGTGTGTGATGCTATAACCGACAATCAAACGAGATTCAAATGAAAGCAGTTTGGCTTCTTCAAGAGCAGGGCCCGAGGCGCGGATGCGTCGAAAAAAAAAAACAAAATATTAAGTCGCGTTCGCGTGCACCATCCGTGGGAACGTTCGAAACAATAAAAAAGTATTTAATCGAAGCGATTATCCTGGGTTGCCATTTGCTAAAAATTTGGACGATTTAAAATATGCAGGCTATAATTTAATTTTGATATTTTGATGTATTCAACATGAATAAAAGGTTGTTAAATGCGACAGCTTGCAAAAAATGGCGGATGTAATTACAAGAGTGGAGACGAAAGAATAGTTGTTTTTTATAGAACCAGTCTGTTTTCGATACGGTCCTCTTATCGGGAGGAGGTAGCGATTTTTTACGGACATTATTACTGTAGAATTCATATAAAAGTTGAGTCGTATACAGTTGAAGGTTGGATTTTAGATGCGAACTTTCAAATATTGATGGTTGTCAAATGAATTGAGTTAGCACCTCGTCAAGGCTGACATTAAAACTACAATGTGACAAACTATACAAAAACAGACGTTTAAAGAAATAGTTACTAATACTAAACGAATAATAATCTCCCAAATCAAACACGAACATAGTAATCAGATATTCTTCACACAAAGTTCAATAACACGCGATTTGCATTCGGCGAGACATTGAAACTCATACGATAAAGACGAACCGATTCGCAGAGAATTTCGGATTCGACTCCGAACAACCATATAGGTCTAATAAATTAAGAGTCGAGGTGCGTGTGCGCATTACAAAACGATGACTAAACTCCCATCGGCCGTGCAATCTCACACAACCTGATTTTTGTCGTGACTAATACGAATATAGACTTTTGTATTTCGGACTAAGTAAAAACTGGATATGAGTAAATAAAGATCTATAAGAACTTAAGGAAGGTTTTGAATAAAATATGAATGAATCTTATCCAAGTTTTAACATATCAAAGTCGTTTTAACGGTGCTTAATGCCTCTTCTTTATAAGACTTTTGCCGAACCGGAAGTACCGTCTCGCCGGTTTTATTAACAAGCAACTAAGTAGACAAGTTTTCGTTTGAATTCCATAATTTCAAGAAGGAATCTTAAATTAAGTATGCAACCGTTAAACACACATTCTTGTCCGCTCACCCATAAAATCACTTAAGAAAATTACTCCTAAATGGTCCAATTATCCAAACATTAACTAAATTAGGACATATAAACTAACGATTCTATAGAATTTTGTCAAGAATCCGATTTAGCGTTTGTTCAGAAAAGTTACGGTTCAAAAATTCTCCCACGGAATAAAGTACTACATATTCAAGCCTGTCAACGTCTTGAAAAACTTCAGTCGAATTCAAACTTTATCTGCGAGGAGTAAATCCTACAATTGATTGCGTAAGGGTCGAAGGCCACCGGAAATCAAGTGCGGTTGGATTATTGGGATCGCGATCAGAGTTTAAATATGGCCGCACATCCGGTCAATTGAGTGTCAATTTTACTAATTACAGAGGCTTTGTACGAGTTCCTTGACCATTAGTGTTAAAACACTACATAAAACATGATCTTTATAAAAATCTTTTATATCCTAAAGATTTGCGGAAATCCTTAACCCATCAAAGTTAGAAAAAACTAGATTAATTGATAAAATATCACGAATATAGGCAGCGATATTAATAACTTCACCTCATAGACATTTATTTACAATAAGCCGAGCCTCGTAAAGGAAGCACTTATCATAAAAACCACCTAATCAAAATTTACTGCCGCCATTTACAAAAAAAAAGTACTACACCAGTTCTCATTTACTTAAAACACTCGTAAGTATTTTAGACATGCAACCCTAATATCGTCTGATAAACAAACTGAATGAAATACTTCCGTGATGTCGAAATAATTAAGATTTTAGATTACATTTGATAGGCTAATTTGTGTTAATTATTTAAAGAGGGTGTGTTTGATGCTAATGAAAAATAACAACATGTGTTTTTGAAACGTCGGTAAGGCTTCTACCGGAACGGACTTATAGGGATTTTTATAATAAACAGTATACTTCCTGACGCACCAATATGGAGAAAAGAGCCTCATATTATCGGCGGTAAGAGGGAAGGGTCTAACGTTAAAATCAGCCATTGAGTAATAATAGAAATCATAAAGAATCTTTAAACTATTTAACCCGTTGCAGTATTCACACAAAAAACTAAATTTACGATTGCTCAAATACTAATTTAAGAATGTAACCCTTTAATCAAAAAAGGTTCTTTAAATCCATCCATCAGGAATATATAATCACAATTATAGCAACACTGACAACCTGTAATTGATGCGTTCCATTTTAAAATGTTCGAAACTCGACGTTATTTTTTTATTAATTGTTATAAGGTTGGTAATGACCGCTCATGATTAGGTTGTTACTTTTTTAATAATTGAATGATTGGCAGCTCAAACGCGGGCTTATTAATCCTTTGTGACTGATGTTAATAAGATAAATTTTCATATCATTTCGTATGATTATTACAGCTTTCTAATTTGAATATGATACCAATTAGCACGTCTTCTTATGAAACTTTTCTTTATTAAATTTTCGAGTACTCTCATCGCTCACTTAATGAATTCTTTATAGACTCGGTAAACACTATTTTTATTGGGTTATTTTTAAAGCACAGAAATGCGGCCGTAATAGTCAACAATTATTCTAATTTGTTCAATAACATTCAGTTCTAATTCCATTTAAACAAATCATGGGGGAACTACTAAATAAAACAGAACTGTAGAGTATCAAAAGGATCTATCAAAGAGTGTGTGTGGGGAAGTAAAACTACTCCCAATGGACATGTAGCAATAAACATTAGGGCACTAGATGCAAACCAGACGGCCTCCAAAGGGCCCTTTGTTTGATACGTTATAAATAAACCTTTAAGAAGTGACCTCCTTTGTGTCAATATTAGGCTGTTTATAAAAAGTCTGTGTTTAAAAAAAGATGGGTTTGAAATTCGAATTGCGTATATGCGTGATTATTTTAAAAACAAATGACTAGTAATGGCTGTCAATGTTATTTTGAATTGATTATTATGATGCTGTTGATAAAAAAAAGGTAGCAATTATCTGCCCATAACTTTTTCGATTAACTACTAAATAACAGATAAAAACAAAACATAAAAATCTTGACGAGAGTCGTGTGTCGAATAACCAACTGTCCCAATAAATTCGGATATGTAAAAAAAATAACCATATGTCGGCATCAGCTGATCGGGTCCCATTATACCCGGTAATACAGGTAAAGGTTTTTTTGTTGGCAACTTTCAACAGCTGTTCGGTACGCATTCGAAATCTCCCAAAATTTTCATACAATTTGAAGTTTCGTTAATGTATCCGAACATCTGCTTTGGCAGGTGGTGTGTAGGAATTTTTGAATTTTGAATGTGTACAATTATTTTTTCTTTGTCGGTACGCGTGCACACGTCCTTACTAAGTATTTAGCATTTTATTTTATTATATATGGCCTTTTATTAAGAAATGTGAATAAAGCTTGTGTTCAATTGTTAATTAGTTTGCAGTATTTGAATTTACTTTAGCTTTGGTATTTATTAATTCGGTAATTACATAATTTTGATTGGTGCGTGAATTCTTATCGCAGCTGCTGTGCGTCACGCAATAAAAATAAAAACAAGAAAGTAATCTTTAAATAAATATTTATTACATTTTTATTTTACATATAGCCCTTTTTAAATGTCTTTTGTACAACATCCGTTATTTTTGCTAAACCGGAAGCATAATTTTATCATTCGATTTTTTTGACATCCGCATCCCTTACTCGATTCATATCGATATGTAGAGATATCTTGAAAGCTCGGATAACACTCGTATCCGTTCGCGATATTTGATATACATGTTTTTGCTCACGGACTCCGCTTATCTTAGTAGTGAATGGCTTGAGTCTGACTGAATGAAATTGTATCATCATTATGAATGATCTGAAAGAGCTTATTTAAAAGTTATAAAAGGAAATAGTATCATCGAAAATGTATTTATTTAAAGGTTAACTGAAACCTTTTTTTATCGTCCACTGCTGGGCAAAGGCCTCCCTCAATGTACTTCAGCTAAATACTAAACTAAGTCTGATTTATTGTAGCTGGGCATTCTTTGCATGCGTTTAGATTAACAATACGTCTAAGTATTGTGTACTATTTAAATAAATTAACTTTATGAAAAATAATCCGACACTACTGTCAAGATTTTCTTTAAACGAAAGTATCCGACAGTCTTAAAAATCAACCTCATTGTAAGCTGAACTTAAATAATTTCTATAAAAATACCTTTCTTTTATATAAAAATGCTAATTACATCTAATAATAATACTCCAGTAACATGACACGTACAAAAACCCGTATTAAAATCTCCATTATTTATGCTTTAGTACGAATCACCCCGGGTATTCAGAAACAGCTGACGGTACAAAAAACACCCACTTCCTTTATCTATGGTTACTATTGAATAAGGCACGCTTTTATGTGGAAGGCTTTACAAAAAATATAACCACTTGAAATGTTTGATCTCCTTAAAATATTATAAATACGAAAGTTTGTAAAGATTGGTGTATGTTTGTACTCTTTCACGCAAAAACTGCTGAATCGATTTAAATAAAATTTGGCTCACAGATAGTTCATTAGGTACCTGCTTAATTATATTGAGACTAAAAGAATATTTACAATATGTATTAATTACGAATAACTTCGTAACCTGGATGGTAGGGATTAAATGTAAAGGACGTTATTTTATGCTGGTAGTTCCTTCGCAAGTAAAATGTTTATTAAGATGTGTAAGTACTGCCGTAAAAGTTTCAAAAAATATAAAAATTGAAGTAAATTATTATTTCCCTCCAAGTTGTCTGCTTATCCTTCAGAATTTATGATCAAACTTATTCCAAAGGTAAAGGTAACTTAATATTATGCCACTTCAAACTTTTCTGTCAAAACTTTTTCAATATTAAATGCGTAAGTATTTTTCAGAACGAAATTTATTATGACAACTTCAGTTAACATTTTAAAATGGAATTAAATGCTTTTAAGTTTTAATTTTATTTCCATTGAAATAAAGGTTTCTTTAAACATTTAAGTATTTCTCTTCGAGCCCATTTTTTTAATACCTACGATTATGCTTACGGTTTCAGCTCCTGATTTCCTACAGAAGAATAAGCTCTCTGATATATAAACTATGATATAAAAATAATACATGGTTGTATTACAATGGCAAACTAGTATCTAATTCAACAAGCTCTAATTGACTTGGTATCTAAAAGGTACTTTTATCATACAAACTAAGCCTTCAAATGGCAATATATTGTCGGCAATACATAAACATAAATAACTTTTTTTTCTACGCACATGCACGGTCCGTTTCCCAAGCCTGCACATGGCACGATGGAATTTGACACGCAGATGTGCGTTCCGCCATTACCACAATAAAATACTTAACATATATGCTTGACTTGCACTCTGATAATAATAATAAAGTTGACCGTATAATGGCAACTTTAATAGAAAGTTCAGGGTGAAATTAATTAATTTTGTAGAGTGGTAACATTTTGAATTGCTGTGTAAAATTAATGAAGATGTGACAGATAATGAAATCGTTTTTTGGTCTCGATGTTAATGACTGCACACACAAAAGATCATAGTATCATGGAACACCTATATAGATTACCTATGTCAACTATGTACCTAGATATATAATTATAATCTACATAGGCATACAATGAAAAAATATTTGTTTGTATCGACCCTGAAATTTTATTTTCAAACATTCAAAAGTATATTTCTGAATAAATATTTCTCAAAAACACACACAAAAGCCATTACAGCACGTGAAAGCTGTGACATCCATTAACAGTAGAGCATGCGTATGCGCAGACGTAAACGTATGGAATGATCATCATGACATTACGAAATGTCAGGCTTCATATAAAACGTTTTAGACCTACTTATAACGAGGTGAATATTTGACGTTCTTTAAAACGAAATTGTTGGAAATAAGGGTAAAGAATTTGAGGGTATTTTGTAAGAGAGATGTTTTAGTTTTAAACAAACTAAGTTATTTTTTAATTTAAATGCAAAAAACTACAGTTATTGTTAACAGGATTGTCTGGTTTGCTTATTTTACAACCATTTTGTCTTAAATAAAACCTATTAAAAAAATGCCAAACAAATCTACTTTCCTTTTAAGTTCAAATTACATAACTTAAAAATAAATACGGTTGAAGCAATTGATTATTTGTAAAAAAAAATCTATTTATAAGTAAACTCGTTTAGCGCTTTGAAGATGTTACTTCAC
Source organism: Anticarsia gemmatalis (assembly GCF_050436995.1). Taxonomy (NCBI): domain Eukaryota; kingdom Metazoa; phylum Arthropoda; class Insecta; order Lepidoptera; family Erebidae; genus Anticarsia; species Anticarsia gemmatalis. Next base: position 13,155,573 of record NC_134748.1, on the reverse strand, counting down.
TTGCAAAACATTAAAAAGATAATAACCGAGAAGGAATGCGAATAATCCTGACCCGTCGAACGGCTCCTACAATGTACGTAATCAGACGCAATCCGCGTTCCATTCGCCAAAATTGAGCTTAATTCATTATTTCATCATTAACCAGTTAATGGAATCTCCACAAATACGGAGACATGTAAGTACTGACCCTATTTAATCTAAAAAAGTTTTATTTCCTAACAAAGTTACTGTTTTCAAAGTACAACCATAAATACAAAGAGAGTGTAGCTTTTTTTAAGTGCACTTTTTAATATGACATCTGTCAAATGAATTTAAAATTTGGAACGCGTCAAAAAGCGCGCTATAAATCGAAAATGGCGGCAAAGAAAGCCATCAAATTATTTATTTTACGATGAAATTTTATTGCGAGCATTTTTTAAAATACAGGGTCAACAGTTTGACATCTTGTTGCTGGAAGTTTTAACAACAAAAAGTTTTTTATTGCGAATTGTCGCTGGAGATTGCCGTAATGACTCGGTAATTCATTGATGGGCTTCAGTAAAATGTATTAAGATGATTAAATGGCGAATTTAAAGTTACGACTTTGAGCGAAGTTATGCGCTTTTTATGACTTGTAAAATATTCTTACTTGTCACAATGACTCATATTTTTAGGAAAACGTTATTTTTAGACTACACTTTGAATAACCTGGTAACAAAGAACATATTTTGGCGTCGAAATGCATTCAGAAAAACAAACTAGGCTAACGAGACACTTGTCGGTAGGTATTTGCTTCTGGGAACAGTCGCGACAAAAATGGCGGCACTGCAAAAACATGTAGGCTAACTTAGATGTTTTTACGAAATCATTAAATTCAAGTTTTTTAAAGTACGTAACTATAAAATTGACAAAATAACAAAAAAGAGACGGTTTTATTTTATGTTGGACTATAACAATGGGTGATTTACTACGTTGTGTTTCGCAACGAATTGTAAATCAGTTTTACTGTGTCAAATAAATGGAGATAGTTTGTATAATTAAGCGTAAAACTATAAACTAACGTATTCTGATGCAATTGGAAGAGTTACAACAATAGTGTCACAATGACATTGACACTTAATGACAGATGGGTGACATTTCGAACTTTTAAAATGTTAAACATTGTCACCAATAAAAGTGGATGGAAATTAATTATTCAGCCAATGATAGGATAAAAGTAGACAACTTTTAGCTTAGCTATTATAAAATTGTATGAGGAAAGAATATTTTAAGTATTACTTGATGTTAGTCCTTTAATCGTTTAAATGGCAATTAACACCTTTTTACCCAAAAGATACTCATTAGTTTATGACGTAGATATTACAGTTATGAAAGCAAAAACATAATAATTGAAAGTGTTTCATTTACTTAGTGTATTTACTACAGTTATCTGAGATTTATGCAAACATTTGCATCCGCAAAATAAATACAGATAGCGATTGTGTAATTTTAGCAAAACGAATCGATTTATACAAAATTCTTTACATTCTATTACAAACCGTTAAATATGCTTAGTTTAAGTATAATTTTGCATACATTTACCGGTCGGTTTTTGCATAATATTTGATATAAACGTGATAACGTATCTTTTTATGTAGGTTATGTTTGTACATCGGAACGGTGGGTAACAAGGCTGAATTTACTATTATAAAAGACACCTTGATCTTAATAAAATCTATCAGGAACAGACAAAAATAAGTAAACAGAAGACGAAGCTGTCCGTCTTTGTACAAAACTGCAACTTAAAATTTCCCACACCATGTATAATTCTTATTCAAATCGCCCATCCAAATGTATCACGAGTACCTATTTAGAATTTCATAGGAACACATACAATTGTCACAAGGTGTCCCACTTAGACTATTAACAAGTAGGTATGTACACAAAACCTAGGACCTGAATCAAATGCAGACTTCAGCATTTAGAAAGGCGTCTTAAAGGTGAAAGTCATGCTTTCATGCTTCGCAAAAAACTGGCATCTCGACGCGGCCTTGCCAAGGTGAGTGCAAGGGGGACATAACGGTGCGCCCGCGCACCGGCCCCCGCCCACCTCCAAACATATTCATTTTCATACACGATCGCACACTTCGATGTCCATCGAACGTTCCCACAGCACCGACGCTACGTGACTTACAACTTAACAAGTAATGTACGAATACTCAACACGTGCGACGTCGGAAACGAATATGGTTTTTGATACACTTCCTTTCAGTAATACTTGTGTACTTAATGACCGGCTAATAAGGTGCGCCGTCCCATAAAATACGGTTCAAATTTCATACACGTTCCTATAGCTTATGGGAAAGCTAGGAGTAACGGTCACCATCCTTATTTGTGAAAGGAACTGTTAGTTTCGCATTGTTTTGTAAACAAACGTGTAAGAGTAATTTTCGCCAACAAATATGTGTTTCATAAGAGCATTGTTGTTGTGTCATCAGTGGTAACCATATTGTCATCATGCAATCTAGGTTAAATCTCATTGTCTCAAAGTAGGGTAACTATGCTGGAATTTTTCACAAGGACGTTTCATCGTTATGCCTAACGCTCTAATAAGTATGGTAGCCAAATTAACTGTTGAACCAAGGACATTTCAATTAAATATTGCGAATAATAAGCGTAGGATGATTATGCAAAGAGTCGTGTAAGTTTAGACGTTAATAAAATTATAATTCAATTTCGTATTCGATGTAAGTTAGAAGCACATTTCCGCGAAATAGCGAACAGTAAGAATTCGTGTATAATGAACCACTTGGCATTCAACGCGCATAGTTATGTTGCAGCTGCACCACTCCCGCTCGCCTCTAAGAAATAATTGGACAGGGGGACCTGTGTTAATCAAAAAGGGGGACTTACGATTTGACTGATCTCCGTGATCGGGATCGGTGTGATAGTTTTATCCGAGCTCTGGGGGAGTGAGGATGCACTGGGGGTCGGCGACACTCCAGGGCTGGACTGTCCATTGCCAACGCTCTCCTTGGACGTGCGGTTGGGAGACAGCCTGGCTGGAAAGCTGAGCGTCTTCGTCCACTGCGATAAGCTCCGCACCATCTTGACTGTTCATAAGCACTACACTCGTTCACTGAACTTTGTTACGGAGCGGCACGCGCGCACTCGACGACGGTCCGCGGACGAATGACGAGGGCAACAAAACTACAGCCTGCTGCCGAGTGTTGCCTGTGCAAGTTGCGACTTGACGACGAGGAGGGGGTAGGGTGGCGGTGTGTGCGTGTATGCACTCCGGCCACCTATGGGTTTTGGGTCGGATTTTCTTTTGTTTATCGGCCGGCTACCTCTCCGAGCAAAAAGTTTTGAAGCGGTCTAGAGTAGCGTTGATAAATTGTAAGTTAATTTACAGTTTGTTTCGTTAATTTGTGTTATAAAAAATCTTTTGTTTGGACTCGAAACTTTATTATGAACTTAATAGATGTTTCTATTGATAGTGGGGCACGAAGACTCATAAATGTCGTAAAAAATAAGTAAACCGACATTCTTAAAACTCGTTTATTGGTACCTATTCGTATAAAAGCTCACATCAACCCAGACAGTTTGAACAGCATTAATTAAAATTAGCAACGCCTTATGAACGGAGAAAATAACTGCACATAACGAGGGTGGCACCCCACACTATTGGGAACAAGGATATAGAACACGATCACAAATATGCATTCCTTTTATTACTCTTTTATAGTGTAGGGATGCCAGTATTACGGCATTGTGAAAGTAGGGCTCAGAATTTAAAATACATTTTACAAGGAAGAGATTTTAAAAAACACCCAGAAAAAAGGGACCATATCCCAAAAAAGACAAGATATATACCAATAAGGCAAACTAACCATAAAAAGCAAAAATACCCAATCATATCCTCAAAACAAAATTGATTGAAAAATATAATTTCTAGCAGCACAATCAAATATCCCTAACATAGCTTCTTTAAACCATCCTTCAAAACATCAAAAACTTACCAAAATTCATGATCCCTAAAATCCCCAAGCAACGTATCCTATATCCTCAACACTTAAATGCGTAAAAAACCCAGCTTACTAATCCCACAGCCCTAAGAAGTATTGTTCAAGGGGTGCGAACAGAACAATAGGCATTGGCTCTGCGCAGGATTGCGTGACGTTTGCCGAAGCCACGTGCGCGCGCAGCTGACGCCCGCAGCGCATGCGCACAAGGAGGCCGAGGGCTAAAGTGGATACACAACCTTTGTCTCACATCCTTAAGATGAGCCGGGAGACAGTTTTCTGCAGTTGGTTTTGAGAAGGGAAAAAATTGAGGATGTTTTGAGAGGGTCTTGATGGAGAGTAAGACATGATTGAACAAGATTTAGACGACAAAAAGACAATTAGGTACTATAGCATAATTAATAAAGAAAAGCTAGGAATTGTTGATTGGAATTCACCCTTTAATGTCCAAAATTATGCCTCATGACTACGAGTATCTTAAAGACCTAGTGGTCACCTGAATTGGGTAGTTACGGTGATTATGTCACTTACTAAAACATACTGCTTTACTTGCTTCACATGCTTCACACATACTCGGTAATCGACAATATTTATCGTTCAACAAAACCCATCGGTTCCAATAATTTAAATAAGCTTTTAATTTAATAATAACATTTTCCTTACCACATTCACACGCTAATAAATAACAGCAAAACTTAATCAACCAGGCCTTATAATGAGATTTCACTAACATCTTTAAAAAGATTTACTACCAACCCTCTATGTACAAAGATATATTTAAAGGGGTCATTAATGCCCCTCAGCGATGGGGTAGAAGGACCCTGGCTATTGTTCTGGCGAGGGTTAAAAGAGTATGGAATGTCCTTAGATGTATGAGTGTGTATGAACTTTATGAGGGATGGTTATTGATTGTTTTGAGTATATCGTTCCGAGATGACGATTGGATGCAGTTTGATGAAGGTTTTAATATAGAGGCGGCCGAGGCGAGAGTTTAATGATGTTTTAGTAAATAATTTAGTTTCAAATGGAGCATTACTTAGGTCCAGGGCAAGTTCATTTTAATTGCATGTGTGCTGTTTGAACAAATAATTACGAATACCAGGACTGATTTCGTTAATATGGCGTTCTGAAGCAATCAAAAGCTTTTAAACTGTGGCGTTAAATCACTGGTTAACTTGCAATCCTGGCAAGTATAACTGAAATGACCCGGCAAGCTATGCCGAAAATTGAGTGAACTAAGGTTAAGTTAAGTATACCGAGTCCCGCAATTTTATGACATGCAGCAGAATTGGATCCTTCAGATAAAAGGAGAGGAACGAAGAAAATAAGAATAATATACTGGTAAGGAAATAAATAGGAGGTTTTACCGAAACATCTCTATCATCGACTTATGTGTGAAATATTACGAAATAAACAAATTATAGTATAGATAACATCAATTGTATAACTACACGATGCAATGTGAAAGTAAAAACGTAATTTGAGTGTTAAAAGAAAGTTCTAGTAGTTATTTAAGAACGATTTATGAATGGCATAAACTACGCTAAGAAATTGGATATGTATAAAAACAGTTATTTAATAAAAGGTGTAAGCTGAGTTGAGAATATTGAGGCAATTTTTGATAGACTGGAGTGGGATAGCGGAGTGGGGCTATTGTTTGCCTGCCTTCAAAAGTTTAAAATCCTAACCTCTATCTCCCATTTTTCAATTTTTTTTTTATTAATACGAAATTTTAAGAAAAAATATTGCTAAGCTATAGTGGTCAATGTAGGTAAAAGTTAACAAGAAAAACACGAAGGGGCCCAGGGGCCGAGAGTTCCAAACAAATGGAAATAGATGCTAAGTCTAACCAACCAACACGCACTTGGTCAGCTTGATGAATTAAAGAATTACCCCCGGTTTCTAAGGTACATTTAGCGGTAGTTTATCTATTCAATAGACGCTATTGAATAGATAAACTAACACATTTTCTTCAGCTGAAATACCTGAGAATTCTGCTCGACACACAGTAAAAGGATTCGTAAAAAGATCAACTATAGTTTATAGTCACTATCAATTATAATTATTACTAATATTCATAACTTAAAATGTATTGTTTAATGTAAATATAATAATTATTAAAGCATTAGCACGTATGATAATAAAGAAATTTCTCAAAGGTTAATAAATCCATCAATGGATGAACAAGGAGACCTTCAACTCAGTCACAGAGTATAAACAGATATAGAATTAGAATTCCTTGACAATATTATCTAAAATGACTCATAAGAAATAGCCACAAGATTAGGGATGCAAACTTTGTAATGAAAAATATCGATACATCAAAGTAAAAAAACATCGATGTTTTCTGAATCTAATCGAAAATAACTTTTATGAAATAAGTTTATTTCTCTAGACTTCGACATATAGATTGGTAAACAATAATTATTATCATAGTATGCGACAAATTTCACACATCCGCAGCGAGGTTAAAATCATTTTTTTAATATTCTTTAGTCATGTAGTTTCGACCGTTTAGGAAAAGCTTCCTTATTTTTTTAAAAGAGGCTTGGTAGAAGTAGCACAGTCAAGCTAAGCTTTGTAATATCGTCCTATTAACCGAAGATTTGCTAAAAAAACGTCGATTATTCCAAGACACCTATAGTTTACATCACTACAAGCTAGCAACAGTGTCATGTCGGCCGGATACAACGCAACGTGTCGCACAATTCAATGAAGCGCAAATTGCGCAAATCGATATAAATCTAACTTTAATTTCTATTTCCGGCTTTTATTGACGCAGATTATTAACCCCATAGATAGAAGCAAGTTTATGTATTGATGTATTAACTATGTGAACATACTAACTTCCTAGGCTTAGAGTAATATCTTTTGCGTAGTGACACTATTTCTTTCTGTTCCTGATTGTACGTCCCAGATCGTTATTATATTCCGCCAGGTAGGTATTTCTTGCTTTTTAACCCTTCCTTCTAAATGTGAGTATATTATCTATCACGCGAACTGCGCAACGTATTTGGGTAATATGGAAAACATCTATGTTTATAATCCGTATAACAAGTAGCTGGGAATCTTTCCATGTAGGTCGAATTGTAGAATGATAAGTTTCTGTCAAACAACCTCTAAAACTTTACTGTGTTTTTAAAACTGCTACTGCTGGGCAAGGGTCTCCTCCGGTAGTGAGAGAGGGTTTAAGCCTTGATTCCACTGGTCAAGTGTGAGTTAGGACACTTTGCGTGCCCTCAAGAAATGCGTTAATCTACTTTTAGGCATACAAGGATTCATCAGTATGTTTTCTTTCACCGCTCAAATATATTTGTCTATTATATCCATTCATTTTCGAAGGATTAAATCAGAATTAACGTTCACACGTGTTTCGTAGACATTTATTGACGATTGGAGTCAACATGTAGACTAAAAAAGTACCCATTAATATAATACTGATCTTTTAAAAAAAAACTTGTAAAATGTCAAAGTGATTTATCCGCGTTTTTCGCTTATACTATGGTTACCATACTTTTGCATCTTGAGAATATCTTGATGGTTCTACAATGGGTTATTTTGATTTGAAAACGTACCTGTAACAAAAAGAAATAACAATTAATTTCAAAACATTGATTAGTATTTAAAAATAATATTTATCAACATCAAACATTATGAGATTCTAATACCTTGTTTTGTTTTTGAAAAGCAGAAACAAGATAAATATTTATTGAAAATATTTCAAGGGGCAATCAAATACAATTGTGGATTTTATCCATACACCATGTTATATTATGTATTCTAGCTAGATGATACAGCATGCAGTGTTAATTTCAAAACATTGATTACGGTCTATCTGTTACATTTTCTTGGCTAAAACGTTGAACCATTATTGCAGAAATTAGAGATAATTTTAGACCCAAACTAAGAGCTAGCCTATTGTTTTCACCAAAATGTGGCGTTTTTTATTCTCTACCTACGCAAATAAGCATGTAAAGAGAAAAAAAATTGTAAATAGCCGATAACTGTTCAACTTCAATTCTTACGAAAATCTTCGGAAAATTTTAATTTTATCACAAATTTCGGTCTCTTTTTTCACCCAAGTCATACCCACCCTTACCCATAATCACCCCATATTATGAAGTACAAGTAAAACTGTAGATAATTAGTCGTATGTCAATCTAGCATCTATTTCAGTGCCCTCGTAAATTACTTGTGTACACCGTGGCATAGTTTAGCGAAGTCGTTTTAATTAGTTTGCTTAACCTTTGTTGTTAGGGAACAATATTTAGGGTAGTTATTATGAGAAAATTGTTTGCTAAAAATACTTTGACAAATAAGGAAAAATTATCTATTTAGATATTGCCTTCCGTCCCGAATGAGAGAGAGGTTTTAGGTCTAAAGCTACCCAAATGCAGGTTTGAGCTGGCTTTTCTTTAAGAACTATTGAAAACTTAAGCATGCTAGGTTACCACTCGATCTTTTTCTGTTACCGTGATTACACCGTCTTTGGCTTCTACTTCAACTAATATTATAAATGCGAAAGTTTGTAAGAAAGGATGGATGTTTGTATGATTCTCTTTCCCAAAAACTTACTGGGCGGATTTTAACGAAATTTTAACGAATTATATCTGCTCTTTTTACCCCTAGAAATCTTTTCACGGGCAGAACTTGACATAATAAAATTTCCATTAGATTTGGTGCTTTTGATGGTATAGTTTCTGAAATAGAAGTTATATTTACTATCTAAATAAATAAATATTTACTCAAACAAAAATACTCATTACACCAAAACAATATAATTAACCATTATTCTTTTCAATTTACACAAAACCCCATATCCATTAGTCCCAATTCACGAAATAAGGGCAAGAGTCCACTTCCGGCTAAAAGGGATATATTTCAACAATAGCCAATCGATTTAGCCCGCAGAATAATTAGGAGAGATAATAGAAATTAATTAAGGAAGCTCTTGAACATGTGGTAATAGTTTCATGAGCGTGGGAAGTAAGGGACGTGGGTTCGTTCCCAGGTGACGCACCCTAAGGTGATGAAAGTTGTAACGTGTGTATGGTATTATGCTGTGTTTTTTATTTTGTGTCTGGTTATATTTATGACTACTTATGAAAGACCACATAAAGTCGTTGGTTTTTTATTAAACTATTGATATCTAGAAAGACCTATAAACTGTCCTTCTCAATATTCAATAGTGTAGTAAAAATTTATCAAAAGTTTGTTATAGTATCTTCTTCAAAGATATTCTAATATTTTACAAATAGTTTTCAAAGAACAACTTTCTCTCTGAAAGACATGATGCGACAAACCATCCTCATTCTTTTCAAATACACTGCTCTTGCAAACTGTCTCAGTATCTATGAATGAAAAATAACAATCTAAAGTAAGTATCTTGAGCATTATGGGTTAACATATACGACAAAGAATTTAAATAAAAGAGATCTCCTATTTCATACCTTGAGCATTGTTAAATACGATTTAAATAAAAAAAAAATACAACACGGCGAAAAATAAAATTTAAATAAATCTTCTACAATATTTCTTCAACTAACTTTATGACTTTTTATCTTCCATAACTAAAATCCCAATAAATTCATTTTTATGTACTCTTTTCTTTGTTTCCTTACCACGTGTGTTCCGCTTATCCCTTGTGTAACCGTGGTAGTAGGGGAGTGTTTTATATTACACCAATAAATTGTTTTAATTGCCCCATTAAACTATATTTGTATGGGAAAAGCAAATATTACATGATTGAAAAATACCCGTTTTAATAAGTTTTGCGAGGGGCTAAACATTTTTCATGTTAAAAAATTATCTATGCCGTGGCGCAGTCGACCTATTCCGGTTATGAGTGAGTTGTAAATGTGATTTATGACTGTTTTTCTCCATGAAACAATGAAGATTTCTTGAAAATACATATGATATTAAGAATAGGGTATCCTTAATATCATATGTATTTTCAAGAAATCTTGGGCTCGATTCCCAGGTCAGACGAAGTACCTATAGTTTTTTTAAATTGATATTAGATTAAACTCAGTGCTACCCCGGATTTTGGTAACGTTTAATACAGTACTGGTATATGGCAATAGCGTCGCTCCCTACTAAATAGGACTAACACTGTAAATGGCGAAACGCGGTGTATTTAATTCACCTCCGCTTGCACCCTAATTGCCGTATGTTTATTATTTTTTCTTAATAAGTGATTTTGAAAAGGTCACATAACATATCTCGAAGATATTAACATGTGCCCTTTTAAAATTGCACAATTCAATTTCTTATACCAATTACTGACTCATAAAGGGACCAATTTTTTAAACTTTCGAATTGTTAATAATTATTATATAATATATTATCCGGGAATTAACTTGCAGAATCGACCGCGTTATCATTCACCTTGCATTTTGCTACCACAGCCGAAACATTAAAACAATTAAGGTGAAATGCCTGATGGCGCACATGCCCACATATGTAATAGTAAATGGATATAAGATAAGATTAAGGAACATAGCAGTCTTTTTTTAATCTAGTTCATTATGTTTCAAACCGTTTGAAATCCATCCATTTTTGAATTTCTTTAACTCAATAAACAATTTTTCACATTGTTATACATTACATTTATACCATTGAGTTTTATATATTTACAATTATGTACACAAAATCACACTTAAAATAAGCTTATCAAACTTTGTGACAAAATGTATGGATGAGAATGAAACATGGGAAGTTTGTTATGGTCGTACCAAATGGCGTTTTCTGATCTCTGCCTTTCCCTATTGGGAAAAGGCGAATTATCGATATTCTTTCTATGTGCGTTAAAAAGGCGTAGATTTTAGCAAGATTAACAGCGAACCCTTACGTCTCAAAACCCATAAACCTATTAAATATCACAGGACCCGCTTTGGGCGGTCTCTTTCATTACCCAAGACCCTACACCATGTGTGTCACGAACCATACAAAAATAGTCAAAAGTTAAGCGAAATGACCGGACCCATATGTTCCAACGTCTCGTGCACATTTGAACAAATAAACGTGCTTTGAGAGCATTGTGTTCCAAATTTTTTGGACACACGTGCACTTGTGGGCTATTTTTGTGACCCGAATTGTTTAAACTTATGTTTGACTTGGTTGGAGTCAAAGCTTCGTTATATTACGGGCCAGTTTCACATTCTAGAAATAAGTAGAAGATAACCTAGCTGCCGGAAAAAGTGACCGCAAATATAGGAGTAAAAAACTACTGTCTAAATTTCATCTAATAATTGTCCAAAAGTGTTAAAAAATATTAATTTTGATATATTCAACTTATATCATCTGTCAAATAAAACATGAGCAAGTGTAAGGTTTGCGATGATGATTTAAATGATAGAGTGAAGTGGAAGAGAATGAGGCAGACCCCACTATCATATAAGATTCACTGCATGGAAGAGAGCGAAAGACGTCATCTGTCAACCATTGTCCATTTCCAATATTACGTCTAAGTAACAGTTTACGATCTCAAAAAGACAAAGGCAATTCTATTCACGCAGATGGGGTTTCGTCAATATCTATTGATGCCAAAATGTTCCTCGATTAAAGAAATCTAATGACGGAAAAACCTAACCTAAGTTGTAAGTGTTTCGATACGAAAAACTGTATAAGCTTACAAAACTTGTGAAATGTAGATGTAATTTGAATTCTTTATATCCATTTTTTATTCCCTAAGGTTAAAGATCATGGTCTCTTATTTTGCTTCCTATTGGTTTTACCTGTACATAATTTCATTTCTGATTCAGACTGGATGCCCAACCATTTGAGGAAGGACGTTTTGGAATAGAATTTCAAATGCAAGCCTTATGTATGTCATCAAAAAGGTAGCTGAGGTGTACTGAATGAAGCTTGCACATACAATTAACAATTCATAGTTACCTAACACCTGCAAAGTCAATTCATAAAACAAAACTCATTAATGGCACGAGTCCATTGAAAATATTCCTTGCATAAGGCTTTAAACTTTGAACGATATCAATGACACAATAAGTTCGTGGGTCTTCAGCACGAGCTTACCAAGAAATGGTTATTATCATGACCTTATTGGCGCCATTTTGTTTTATTGTCTAACAAACTATCGGACGTGTGCACGCGGCGAATGCTCGTACGTGACTGATTTGAATTAGGAATTAATTTGGGATTGTTTTTTTTGTTAATAAATGGTGTTTGGTATTGATAGTTGACAGTTGAACTGCGAATTTAAGAAAACATACAGCATTTTATTGTGGTACTGTTGCTTTATCGTAAGACAGGCTTAAGACAGCAGCAGCTACTTTCTTCAGCTAGTGTCTTTATTTTTGACCGCTTTCTACGTGTCCACCAAATCATAAGGCACTCACAGCGCTACTGAAATACTGCAGCCCACCCATCTATTGGCCGACTGCGTCATAGGTAGCTTGCCTTAAAATGCGTTTATCGACTCACGACTAATGAGTACTGCAATACTGTAATCAAGAAACACACGTATTTTAAGTTAACCATATGTTATTGTATAACATTTAAATAGAAAAGTACCTGTAAATTATTATAGCAAAAATTAACTAAACCAAACAGTTAGTAGTATAATTCCCACAGTTAAAAGTCTCACAAGGCAGTCTAGCCATTTTCGTCACCTGACCGAGCCTTGGTCCTTTTTGAGTGCTATTCTAGAACTGGTTTGCATCCGGCACGGCTGGCTAAGTGGCTACCGTTGATATTGGGCTCAAATACAACCTACACTGTTAGGCCTTTTAAGGTATGATGTTTTTGATACTAGGTGTGTTTTAGGATTAAAATTTTCTCTTATTAACTGTTCTGTTGCTAAGAAAGAGCTGGAAAAAAAAGAGTTTTATTTATTTTGGGGGATATTATTTATTAACTATTTAGGTGACTGATTTATTTTACTATCCAGCTAGATGCAATATCTTTAATTAGAAATTGATTTTGTTTCTTTTTGTTTCAGAAAAAAAACAAAACACCACGGGAAAGTTTTAAGAAGTTACAAGACCATTGAAGAGAATTGTCTACAAAAAAGGAAGTTTGGATCAATTTTGTGTAGAGTAGTAATAGTAGTAGATTTTCAATCTAACTGTCATCTGACGCAGTTACCTACAAGTTAATCGTCTACTCCACTTGAAAAAAAAACTATATTATCCTTAAAATTAAACAATCTATTTAGTTTCCAACAAAAAGTTATCGATAGCAACTCGTCTGCATATGATTCACGTTCCGTTCATTGACATCAGCCTATGGCTTCTTGAACTCTATTTAAAAGCTTTATTTCGTAACAATAAGCCCGTCAACTTACTGTCACCATGACCATATGTAGTTAAAAAAGATTACTAAATTGATTAACAAAAAAAACTTATCATAAGTAATTTTTAATGCGTTATAAACTCACCGACCGCTGACAGTGTCAACTTTAAAAAGTGAAATAAATAAAAATCGGCCAAGTTTGAGTAGGACTCACGCACGAAGGGTTACGTACCAAAAAAACGCAAATACACATGATCATTGTTAAGATTTTATTTGTTTTTTCCCCCCTTATTTGTTTTTTATTTTATTTTTAGTACCTATATGTTGTTATAGTGGCAACGGAAATACATCATTTGTGAAAATTTCAGCTTTCTAGCTTTCACGGTTTATGATATACAGCCTGGAGATAGACAGACAGCGGAAGCTTAGTAATAGGGTTCCGTTTTTACCTTTTAGGTACGGAACTCTAAAAAGTAAAACAAAAAAGTAAACTGGCGCCATTACTTGTCGATGCTAGTGATGTGCATTACTGATGATTGTCTCGAGTCGAGTATGGAATTAGTCGACTGTCACAAAACAATGTCACTGCTCGTAATTAGTACGACTAATAAAGGTTACTAAAAATAAAATGTGGTCTCTTGAATGATGTGTTTGAATTTCAAGGAGTAAATTATGTTTGATTCCGTTTGATGTCAGTTCAAAGTTCTGTTTTGTGCTAATTAATTGTGTATATAATTGCTGTTTATGGTGTGATTTCACTGGCTTATTGAGGTATTTACAGCTCTAGACTGATACTAGAATATCTTAGCCTAGCAACTGCAAAATAAACGTTATTTTCTTCGACTAGATTTTATCATCGCGAGTCGTCATTATGCCAAATATGTGTACATAATTTTTGTGCAATATTAGACCGTATTCAGTGTTGCGAATTATTGACACATTTTTACTATTTTTGGAACATTATTCCTAATGATTCTGTCTTTTTAAACCGTTCTTCATAATGTTATGGCCCAAGGCTACACAAACCACACGAATGGCAACTTAAACCATATTTACGACATAAAATAAAACATATCATCTAATGATTTTAAACTCTCGCGACTTGTACACATATAATATCAGCTACTAACACTCAGATAATCGTAATAACATGTTATAACCAACACATTGGATACAAAGCGTAGTGTAGCAATAAAACCATATACAAAAAGCCTTTAAAACTCTATTTAAATAACCGATAACAAAGAAAATGTGAAAGTTTAAAATCCGGTAGCATCCATCTATACACACGTTTGACTTATCACAAATTAAAGTTTGGAAGTAAAGGGAAATGCACATTAGAGCACCCACTAGTAGTAGACGTTATTTACTTTTTGACAAATTAAAACGCGAGTTTGAATTAAATATGTGTTTGTCAAATTAAATGGGTTTACTCTGTAACAGGTTTATGTATATGTACATGAATCGAAAAATCGCAGTCTAAAGATGTACAGATTTACTATTCGTAATACTCCGCTATTGATGTCCGTCCTTAGCGAACAATAGGGAACATCTAAGAACTGTATTCCATTAGAACTTTTACGGATTGAACAGATGTGGCATGTACTTAAACAATAATTTAATACAGCATTACTTTATGTAAATAAACTTTTCAAGATATGCCTAAATTCAGCACCTCTTAGCTTTTTTCGCGTCTTCGTCTCGCTTTTAAAAACTTGCTCCTTTATTAATGAACTTCTTCAGCAGTTTTACAAGTCCAATTTTCTACGAAAAATGATATAATTTTACATATAATTATTAAGTTCATTTGAATGTAACATTAAGTTCAAGCTCCAATGTGCACCCACCTCACATGTCACAAATAAGGTACACGAATGACAGGCCTAATAAATGTGTCACCATCATTTCTTACGTCAATGTTGCCAGCTCTGTGATTT
Source organism: Anticarsia gemmatalis (assembly GCF_050436995.1). Taxonomy (NCBI): domain Eukaryota; kingdom Metazoa; phylum Arthropoda; class Insecta; order Lepidoptera; family Erebidae; genus Anticarsia; species Anticarsia gemmatalis. Next base: position 13,140,401 of record NC_134748.1, on the reverse strand, counting down.
AAAAGTTCCCTGCCCTTTCTTTGTCTTCACTCTGAATGTTGGTAACACTGCGTAATGGTGTCGGTCTTAAATCGACGGTTAATTTTAGTTAGTTTTGTTAATGATTGGTGTTTGTTATTCAATTTGTTTGTTTGGAGTTTCGGGTTCGATTCCCATATAGATATGTCATCTATGAATTAATAGGTGGTCGTTTCGGTCTAGAGTAATTGTATCTTGTGTCAGTTATATTATGTAAGAAGTATGTAGTTGTAAAAATGTAGTTCAGGAGTTAATTTACTTGCACTTAAAATAACGGTGACTTATTGGTTATCTAGCGGACATCCATGTCTTCTCTTTCAGGCCCTATCGTCCGCGTGAGCGTGATGTTACATACCCTATAACTTCTTAATAACTGTTCAACACAAACATAATTGTTTAATTTGAACTAGTAGTTCCTATTATCGCTTTAAAACAAACAAACTTTTCAGCATAATATTATTGGTATAATGGAAGCTGAATATTAATACTTACTCTTTGTCTGCTATATTTAATTACTAGCTGACCCGCGCAACTTCGCTTGCGTCACATAAGAGAGGATGGGTCAAAATTTTCCCCGTTTTTGTAACATTTTTCACTGGTTCTCTGCTCCTATTGGTAGTAGCGTGATGATATATAGCCTATAACCTTCGTCGATAGATGGACTATCTAACACTGAAAGAATTTTACAAATTGGACCAGTAGTTCCTGAGATTAGCGCGTTCAAACAAACAAACAAACAATTAAACAAACTAACTCTTCAGCTTTATAATATTAAGTATAGATTAGTATAGATACGGCAGTGTAATTGCAGTGATCGATATGTTTACTTTAGATTATTTATTTTCATGTCAAACAAAAGACGTGATTTAAAATCATAATAAGTTATTTCTGCAACAGGTCAATAAAAATGTTTTTATAGGTGTAAACCCTTACCCGAAAGTACAACAACAGGAAATGCCTTAAATACTAAGCCGATTGCTAATTTAAGATTGTTTACACGCAAAAGGGTACAACTTTATTAACTTTATTTTTGAACGAACTTTTTCCTTTTTTACTTAAAAATTGTTATATCTTTTTATAACCCGTTACTGTCCCACTGCTGGGCAAAGGTTTCCTCCTGGACCAGGAAGGGGTTAAGCCTTGAGGCCATCACGCTGGATAACTGCGGGTTAGGTTAGCTGTTTAAGCAGTTATTCAACAAAAATAACCTCTACAACTTTTACACGCAAACATTCGTCTTGAATCACCTTATCTATAAAAAAACGCATCAAAATCCTTTGTATAGCTTTAAAGTTCCAAGCATACATATATGTAGGAACAGACGCGAGAAGCGCCTTTACTTTGTATGTATAATATTACCAAATATTTTTGCCTCACTCGAGTCTCAAGTCCAATACTATCTATCTATCTATCGTATGGTTATTGGTCAACCTAGTGTCAAAGTTGTTGAAGCCGCCTGAAAGGCCTTTGACATGGCTTAACTTTATCTTATATATACTTAAATTTGACTGTTATCTTAATCGACAACAACCGGGACCGCCGTCCGAAGCACGGAGACGCTCAGTTCAAATGCCACTATGCGGTCACCCATCTATAGAATGACCTCGCCAACGGTTGCTTAACTCACTGATCGTTTACAGACTGGTGAGCACAACTGGCTATGAGCGCCCGAACTCCAATACTAATATAACTACATAACATCCTGTAACATAACATGTATTAACTAATAACCGCATTGACCACTCCATCACCGGATATTGACCGGGCACTTCTTCCGCCACTTAACTACCGGTAGCAAGTAATTCGTCTGTAATTTAATTAGCTTTTAATTTTAACGAAAGTTTAAGGGCCTCTTTTTTGTATGAGCGAGTATTGTAGCTCGATTTTCTACAATTGAGTATCGAGACTGTGAATTCTACTACAGCACCCGCTAGAACTGCTGATAACATTTTCATAAAGGTCAGTAGCTAGCTCGCTACCGAAAGTAATTGCAAATTATCTGGTAAACTCTATTTATTATCGCCATCGTAAGTTCAACCGTACCTATAACTTTATTTTGGGGTGCATGATAGGAGCCTCCCCGCGGCGCACCCTGGAAGCAGCTAGGTTTGGTAACGCAGAATCTAGGCTGACTAATCCTTTCACCACAATGATACTCTCAAACACTAGGCAAAACATCCCGCCTCTACCTCCAGATACCAATGACTCGTCTCAGAGTCAGACTTGAAATCGCCTGGAGTTCCTACTTATCGTAAGTTCTGATATTCAGATGCTTAAAACAAAAACTCTCTCCCCTCAAGTCTCTAGTCGAGTTAACACATAAAAGAGTCGTCACACAGTCTGTCGTGTAATTCTGAAAACTTCACAAACGCATGTTTATACATAGAGTCGTAAACATGAACGTTTTATCTTCAAGGAGTTTCATTGTTGAAATATAACACCGGGATATGTAAACAATGCGATTAAAGAAAGTGAGGTAAGGAACTCTTATTTTGAAACAGGATGGAGACATTTTTAAAAGTTAAGAGTATTTTTCTTTCAGTTGTGGTAAGTTAGACTGTATGGCTTGTAGCTGTCTCTACAGTCAATACTTTCAAGTATCGAGAGTTTGACATTTAAAATATCCTAGGAAAATAGTTCCTAAAGTACCCGCTAGAAGCGCTGATTGAGTTTTCATACAACATTATTTGATAGTTAACCGGTTGCCGATAGTCGATAGTGGTGAAGAATCGCACTATAGTCCACCGAATAGACCGGTGTAAATGACAATACTAGTTTGCTATGGCTTCTATGGCTAAAACGCTAACCGATTTTGAAGATATTTAACATAAAAATTGTTGACGATCTGAGGTCACACATTGGTTAGTTTTGTACCCCTAAGTTTTCGGAAAAGGTGATACATGATCGGAGCCACTCCAACCAGTTAACTATTTAATGATAAAGCAGCCTGCACACGGACACCAAATCCTACCCTTGGAATGCTACCTCTACAATCGATTTATAATTTTATAATCATCTAAACTATTGCTGTAAATATCTATGGAACACCACAAAGCGACTCCCGCTCACTCACAATGGCACGCCAGATGCGCACGCGCACAATACGAACTGTCAACTATCAGCTGTTGCGCCGCCATCTTTGATTTGCTACCCATTGTTAACGACTTGGCGATTTGAATTTGGTTGAAAAAAATTGGGGTTGAATGACATTTTTGAATGACAATGACATACGTGAATTGTGTTGGTCAAAGGAAGCAGCTCTCCCTAAGGAAGGTTAAGCTACATATTAATTTATGAAAGGGTTAGTCCTATATCCCTATTTCAATATGTATGATACTTAACATTTCAATTAAAGACATCCTAAAGTCATGTAGGGTATTTCCAGGTAAAAGTTTTGTACTGTAATTTAAATTACGAGCCACCACAATCAATATAAGATTTATCATGCAATAGAGGCTCATACAGAATAGGAGAATTGGTCATCCGAATCCATCTCTTAGCGGGCTGTTTGACTATTCACCATACAACGACTCCTTATTTTTAGATACGCCTTTTATCCAACATTATGTATATTGTCTAAACCCGAACGACGTACATCAGTATTCCCAAGAAAGTTCAATCAACCCCTAATTTCAAATACAAACATCTGACCTACAAATAAAACCAAAAAACCGATCCTTTGTCAACAACTTAATATAATATTAAACTCGGCACTTTATCTCGGACTAATCTCTGGCTCAATTAAGTCCTATTTGTGTTATATGTATTTATACAGGGTGGTCCGTAGTCCAGAATGGAATAACTTGGAATATTTTTGTCCAGGACACGACCTCCGTCAATTATAATATGTCAGTTACGATATTATGTGGATGTTCTCGTAAATGTCGTTCAGTTAAACCCTTTAGAATAGTTTAGAAAAAGGACGATGTGCCTAGATGATTTATGGAGACGGTAATTTTTTCAATATTTTGTCATTTAATTTGTTTTGTGTCAAGAAAATGTAAAAATTGATTTGAATTAAAACCTTTATAATAAAAAGAGACTTTCAGTGGAGTACTGTTCTTGCTGACAACAGTTTGTATTTGGTTGATAAAAATATTGGCCTATCCTCGTTATTTGGGAAATATCACTCACAAATAGTCAGTCCATTAAACTAGTGTCCTTTGGTCAATATGTCTCTTATACTAGCGTTGTAAAGGTAAATAAGAATAACAAAAATACAAAGACAACAGCTGGAAAGCCGACCAATACCTCAAACTTGAATATAAGACTCTCAAGTTGTCAAATTTTCAAGTTATTTGGTCTCTGCCTACCTCAATGGCAAAAAGAGTGAGATTTTAATGTCCATTAACAGTTTGGAGACATCTCCAATGAAACTTTTCCTCTTTCAAGCAATCCAACCACATATTTTTCGGTAAACAGCATCAAACGCCTGAACAATACCGAGAGGTAAGAACCCACTGCCACTGTGTCGTACACACATTCCATACATAAAACAGCTTGTGCCTCACTGCTTCTATTGTCAAACAGCCTTTTAATAAAGGTATACGTGAGACGCGACTTAAAATCACTTTTGTATTGAGATCGGAGTATTACTCGGACTTTATTGGTAGTGAGAAGAAATTTTTGGTTTACTGTGTTACTGTTACATGTTATAGGATAGGATTAAATAAGCATTGAAATACTGAAAATAAAATAATAATTCTTGTTTTTTTTAATTAAGTACTTTTCCACTTCTGAGTAGGAGCCTATTCCATATTGACCAGAGGACTTAATAAGAATGTCTCACGATGATTTCCTCCACCGTTCATAGGTGATAATTTATAACATACAAATAAGTTCGACAGATCATTGGTGTTAGGCAGCACATCATAAACCTTTTGGTTCTGTTCGCCTATATCTGCGTATATTTTAATATTATAGACAAGGAAACGAAATGTTCCCGTACAACAGCAATTCAAATAAAAATACCTATTTTACGCACCTGTAATTAAAAATACCATAAATATCTTATTAGAATTACAAGTAATAAATGAGTAACCAGCATCGTCTGCAAGTCTGCCTTACAAAATGGCTTCCCATTCTCACCGTTTACTCTGAATCAGCACTTCCTGCTTATTACTAAATAACTCGCATTCTTTCCCAGATAAATGCTGTTATGATAACACATTTGTAACTTACGGATTCTTTAAGGCTTTATACTATGTATGTACTATGTAGGTCATTGTAGGTATACTGTACTAGTACTAGCCTAATAGTAACCTTACCTGGCTTTTTGGACCTGGATCTTAAATACCTAAAAGTCTCTTCTATCCCTTGCAGATTTGATATTTGATTTTAATAGATTTAAGGCGTAGGCAGAGGTGTATGAAATACACCCACGTTTCACCATCAATAATGTTAGTCTTAGGGACAGGAACAGGGAGCGAGTCAATTGTCATAAACCAGGTCCATTACCAAACTCCAGGCTAGGAATGAGAAACACTCCAATATATATTAGAAAAGATGCGACCCGGAAATCGAACCTTATGATCAGTCAATTATCTGATTATAAACGGGATTTCGTCAACCGATAATATTGTAGATAGCTATTAAAATAATATCCAAGATAGCAGATGTTTTACAATCGCTCAGTCTTTCTACTGCAAGCCTAACCTTATCCATAATTACGTTCCAGATTCATAAGCAATTAAAGCAGATTCATAAAATCGAAAGTAAAGGTACACAGAACGCCTTAGTCCTATAAAATTCTTCACAAAAGCCTGTTTACCTGTTCACATATTAAACAGTATCTATAAAAACAAAATACCGGATCGAAAATTCGTTATATTTTTTGTGAGGCCACATTGTTTACATTTGAAATATTTCTTCGTCTCTCTAACGCTTATTGGAATAAACGTATACTGTCCGTTTTATTTAAGAGATGAGGGATTAAGGTCTAAAAGGTTTGTATAGTAGGTGTGACATCAAAATGGAGTGATTTTGAATTTTTCCGGTGTTGATTTCCATTTGTTTTTTTAACGGTGATTAACGAATCTTTTTTAAAATTTTAAACTCAAAATCAAATCATCTATTCATTTAGGTTAATTTTGACACTTATAATAGTCGTTACGATTGCTGAATCTACCACTAGCTCGGAAAAGGGGTAGAGCCTTATGAAGCCTTTTCAATCGCCAAAAGATTTACAATGTAGTTGAAACAATAACAGTTTAAAGGTCATAATTTTGAATATTGAGGTTTGAACTTGTTATGAAAACCTGGCAAAGTGGCAGAAAGCGCTTGTATGAAAAAAATATCGCACAGTAAGATAACGCACTTGACCAGCGTGGTATAGTTTTATTATTACTCTCACTCTCATTTTGAGAAGAGAAGAGTATATCTACCTTGGAAGAGTGTATATTATAATTATAGTTAGGGATACAGGCAAACTTAGCGGTAGTTTATCTATTCAATAGCGTTTAAGCTCATATTAAAATGACAGTTAGAATCGACAAGCCGACTCCAACATAGTTGGAAGAAAGGCCAGGCTGATGATTTCGTATATGTGCAAATGAAAGACCAGAATTAAAAATGCTCCAATATGTTGTTTGCCAAATAATATTTAAACGGCCAATAAGTGTTTATATTATGTCTACAACCGTTTCAAAAAACGATAAAGACAATTATTATTTCGCAAAAACATTATCTGCAATCATAAAATTAATAACGACATAATTTTATTGCGTTTTAATAGCATTTTTATCTTATTGTTTATTTATAGATAATTATTATCAAACTGTTTGTTTTGAACACGCCATTTTTCTTGCTAAAAATAAATATTACTTAATGTTTGATTTAGGTATGTGATTATCGTTTACTCATAACAATTTGCAATTGTTTATTTTTCATATCGTCAGTTTAGTGCTTTATTTTGAAAAAGACTTAAGTGAATCTATTTTTATTCTATTTTAGTATATTTTTCTACTGAAGCTGCATTTTCCTTCATTGAATGCCGATTATGCTTAGCGTTATGGGTTCCATAATCATATTATTGTATAATAATTTTAATTATTGAGTACCTACTTATTTAAATTCTCAACAGTGGGTGGAACCGGGCTGATTATATAGATCAGGGGTTCCCAATCTTTTTTTAGTCCGGGACCACTTTATATACTTCTTGTTAGCAGCGACCACTTTGTAAGTATATTAAAATGAAAGTGTAATAATCATCCTGAAAACTATACATTTTAAAATCATTCGCGGACCATATTTTGATTTCCACGGACCACTGATTGGGAACCACAGATATAGATAGATGATTTCTTTTACATCCTTGTATGACACAGATATATGGTTGTGTATGAAGAAAGTAAGTTTGTAGAAGTGGTTCTTTGGTCTCGTCCTATTCCCGTGGGCAACAGTCGTGATTTATGATTTTTGAACTTACGAATCGTCGTCGTATTAATCAATTAGGTCTCTCGGAAGTTCTTTATCATCAATATATTTTGCAACGATTGCCTGTTCCGTATGGGAAAAACTCAAGCGACTATAGAACTAGTTTAAACAGTTATAATTACTTATTGATATAACTTTCTAATGTCATACCTATTATAAGGACATCCTTATGACTCACATGGAGATTTTGTCTTGTTTCTCAGAAATTAAGTCACACAGCTTTAGTTAAGTCAGCGTACTTAGACCTTTCCTCTCTTCCTGGCTATTCATCCCATATGGTACTGGGGTCAGCCTACTTAGACCGAAAAATAAAATTTTGCTACTCTTAATCTACACTCCCTCATGATTTCGATGCAGGGTTGTCTTCCTTTTCTGTGATCAGTGAACGAATCTAAAAGCTATTAAATATATCGATTTTCAGTAAAATCTGTTTATTGCTACATGAACTCGTGTTTCGGAAAGCACTAACATTTCTTTGATTGCCCTTTGTACAATAGACAAAAGGCTTCTGGTGAGTCAAAAACTTACATAGTTTCCTAGTTCTTCTTCATATTTTAATTAATGAAAACCGAGGCATTTTTTTAGGTTAGGAACTAAACCAGCTATTGTATTGTTTTAAGGTCCTACCTGAAAGCTTAGGCAAGTTTGGCTAACTTTTTGAGTAAGTAGAATACGGCTAGTTAGACAGTTATTTATTGCGCTGAAAGTTGGAAACACCTTTTTAGAAACAATTTACTCGCATTCATAAAGAAAGTCTTCCTTAAAATCATCAAACAATCAACCAACCTAGATAAAATAATAATATTCGTAAGGTCAAGCACACGACGTCCGTTATTGATCATCAGCTGTTCGGTCCGGTCACACCGGTTGTCTGATAAATATTGTACACACATACTGGTTTACTTAAATTAGTTTGTAACGTATTTCTTGAGGCCTTTTCGGTTATTATGTTTAAGTCGTACGGACTAGTATTGTTAATTAATAGTGATTAGTCCCCAAAGGATTCTATATATTCTGGAGTATGTTTAACAGGTTTTTTTAGAAGGACTTATTAATAATAATAATGTCAAAAAAACATTTCATCGTTTTTGCGCGAGTAACAAACTTGCTTCCTTTTGACTGTTATGTTCATAACGAAAGTGGGATAGTAGGATTGAATGCAAACGCTAATCATTTTATTTTTCTAAAGTGACGGTTTCATTTTCTAGGAGTAACATAAACTGGATTTTTCTTTCTGGTCGCTCGAAGAAAGCCTCTGTTATTATAAAGATTTAAAAACTTCTATCGAGTCATCTAGAAGCTACATTTTTAAACATATTAAATTACATAATACATTTTAGTACTCATATTATCAACAAAAAGACATAAAGACACTATCAATTTTAAATTCCAAAGCCTTACAATAACGTCCACTATAGGGTGAACGCGACAATAACCGTCCATTCAAAAAAGCCGCTCTCGTATGACTCATAACAACCGTCACTATTTTAAACAAACATGTTTCGTGAAACATCATAAATACTATACTTTACTGTCTATAAACATCTTGATGGATGGACAAATAGGTCGTTTTATATATAAGTGGAATGTTTTGTTTGCTCTGTGGTGCGAGTTGAAGGGTTAAAGGCTGAGTTTAGTTAATTTGTTGTGATTTTTACATTGATTTATTATTCAAATAGTTCATAAGTTACTGCTCATTTTTATATTCTCTTTGTGAACGAATACTTGCGAAAACTTCGGAAAACAGAGTGTAACTTTGAAATTAAGACAAATTGGGATGCTTCAGGTCATTTATGCTAGGTTCATATAGTTAAGGATCAATAAGTTTTATAAATGGACAGCCATAGTAGTGCTTAACTACAAAATATATACCGTACAATTGCCAGCCTCGTCCCACTAATACTTTTTGTCAATAAATTTAACGTTAGGGCTAACCGTTCTACAGTATTTAATGAGAATATAACGGAACACTTTTTACCCAAAATTTATGATTTTTTCAGAAATGTGTTATTGTATTGAGGTGCCTGATGAATATTCTTGTATTTTATCACTTATGGAACTAAAATCATGTGACGTTATCTATAATGATATCAGTTGGGGTTCCAAAAGTAGAGCTAAATTATTGTTTGTTACACATAACAAGGTATAATCGACTGTCAATTTATCAACCTGATAAATGACACGACAATCATAAATCTAAACATCTGTTATTCTAATGGTCAACAAAAAGATTTGAAAAATGAAAATTTTAGTTGATTTTGAGGGCCATAGACTAATTTATTTTTAACACTATATAATGAAATGATACTGTGCAAATGCCTCCTGCATTTTAAAAAGGTCTTAAATAGAGTGTCTTAGTACAGATAAATTGTAGTTTTCCACTTGTAAAAAACACTGCCCATAATATGCAGGAATAAACATAGTTCCACCTAGTTTAAACCTCTCTATATTATTATACTGAAGTAGATTAAATAATAAAACAGGCCTAGTAAAGCTGTTTGTAAAATCAAGTCTATATTCAACCCAGTTCTTCAAGTAGCAAATGTCGTGTTACAACTTGCCCTGATCACTTTACAAACCGGACACTGTACGTTAGCCTTTTTAACCCGAACTGGTTTCTTTTACTACTTCCGATGGTGGTAATCATAACTATAATATAGATACATACATGCATACATACATACATACATACATACATACATACATACATACATACAAACATACATACATAAAACTATACCTTGTTCCCGATGGCGTAAACACAGACTAGACTCTTGTTACGATCCTTACAGATTTCTTCTACAAAGCTTTATAAATAAAAATGGATCACAAAAATGTGAGTACGCGCATAACTTTTGAATAACTCAACGAAATTGGATAATTCCTTTTTTTAATATGTTTGTAACTGTAGCACAAGGTTTGCATGGGATCGATGGGATAAAAATTCCCACGGGCATGGAATAACGGGATAAAATTGTACTATACCCGGGCGAACACGGGCCAGTCTATTAGTACTTAAATAGATATAATCATAACTTGGTTAAATAGGAATTTACTTGGATTGGAATAAGACTGTAAAAGCCGATCTCCTGCATCACAGCGAGGCATCTTCTTAAAAGACATCACCGCCAGGGTCTGTGTGTGTCAAACAAGGGCGGCTCCGGTAACACAAAAAGATGTACATGCAAAAAAAAATGTTTTAACAAATAAAACGTATTTAATTCTGACTCATACATTTCTAAGTAAGAAACCACGTGTGGCCCGAAAAGCAAAAATATTGTCGTTTAAAGCACAAGCCTCTTACAATCGCCATAATTTTCTACTGTCAACATTCGATTGATTCTTAACTGCAACCGACAAATGGTGCATTTATCCTACAAAATAGAACCTTATATTTTAAGCAATAGAGTTGAAATTTCAAAGGCTTTAGCGTGTGAAGTTTTCTGCCATGGTGTTCTACCATTAACCTGTGTATCACAGCTTGACACCTTATTACCGTAGAAATTATACCCAAATGAATTACAACCTTATTTTTGAACGTATAAGCTTCAATTTGTCTTGTCAAAAAATTGTCCATGTTGTTTTTTGATTATAGACTTTGGTGGGTACGAATTAAGGTTGGATTTTCTTTGTAAATGTTTATAATTTTGTTCGTCATCAAAGGTGGCGTTTATTGGTATCTTCAAGCTATAACGACGGGTGGGCAGGCGGCATTCATTGAGATAATTCCACTAAACCGATAGATACCGGTGTTTGTTTGTTACCGACTGTAATGGGGGGTCGACTTCTTAGTAATGAAGTTATGTATCGGCAGACACTTTCAACTTGACAAATTTATAAAAAGGGACAAATTATGTGGAGTTTTCTATCAGCTTTTCGGTTTTATTTGTTGATAGCAAATAGACCGACTAACATATCTTCTTTTTGAAGCCGTAAAGTTAAAATGGCTCCAATCCGGCATGGTCAGGAGTAACAATAAAATGCATCATCAATTAGTCCCTAATGTATTAGTTTACTTTAATCGAGTCATAAAAAGCAGGTAATATTTCTTTTTCTGTGTGTATCTTTGTTTTTCATTACTCTTCTGATTTACAAAGGGATTCACTAGAGATTATAACAAGAAGTTCTTTGTGCTTATATCTCAATGAAGTACCAAAGTACCTACTTCTGTATGTTTGAATCGTTAACTTATGTTTACGATGCCCCCAGCATTGTGCCCTGTGGTACTCCATGCGGGAGGCAAATAACTATTAAAAGTAATGATTAATAGATAATAATAGGGATTTGATTTAGGTCAGCCCTTCAAGCTGAGGTTTGGATACGAAAGCCAAGTCAGGAAAAACCGACGATCGCGGCCAAGTCAGTTTCCATCTTGCTCTTGTGGTGTGAGGGTTATGGAAAAGTTAGTGCACTGTGTATTGCGTACACTTAGGCAAAAGCAATTCCTTCGCAGTTGGCATATTTTAATGCTACTAGCAGCCATGGGCCAATATTGATCAGAAGTAGTCTTCAATATAAATATAGGGTACTGCAATTGCATCCGGTGAGACTGCCGACTCCAACATAGTTGGAAGAAAGGCTAAGCTGATGATGAGTTTTCATTATAAATACATTAATACGGTAGCTTACTACTAACTAACTACGTCAAGCTATTGACTACGGTAGCATAAAGTTTAACTCAAAGCAAAAATAAATCTTATGTTTTACCGGAAAATCTTAGGATTTACCACACTTAGGCTTTTACAGTAACACATACATTAAACAAAATAACGCCTATTTTTCGTCTAAGTCTCTTACTTTTTATCCTTTTCTATTTCTTAGCAATTTTATTCCTTATTAGTCACACCTTTCATTTATTTCTTTTTAATTTTACTATTGTTTGGTTACAGTTGAATAATGATTGCTGATGTACACCTTGAGTGGTTACTGTGTTTATTGTGTTCATTGTATTAACAGTTAAGTTGTATACTATTGTACTATTGAGTAAATACTAGTGCTGTTTGTCATTCATTATTTTTGTCATTTTAGTTTAGTTTTGTATTTGTTTGTGTTCTCTTCAAGTTGTTTCTTTTACCGTTTATTTAATAAAAAAACAGGTTTTATATTTAATTTAGAACTCATAATCATAATGTATTTGAATTTCAAGTAACGCGTCAAAGATCAGTTGTTAATATATCGTACTCTTACCATTTTTCTATTATATCCTGATAAAAATAAGAGTGCCATTTTAAAATTATGTTTACGAAAACTGTGACACTTATAATAACAATTAGTAAAACTGCAAATAGAGACTGTATTTTAAATTACAACAGGAATGTGAATTTTAAAAGTTCGTTTTCAAGCCTTATTTCTTCCTCAATATTGACTTCAACGTGGGGTGCCACAAGGCACTACACTGGAACCAATACAAACCTAAACTACTGAACACAATTTATTACATTCTTTTCAAATGCTTAAAAACCGTTCATTGCAATTTATTTGTTTAGAATTTTAATAAACCGTATCAACATTCCACCCCTGAATTGTATAAACAGAAGTATGTTTACGGTTAATTGCCTACCTGTGATGCCCAGCAGTGGGACTCGAAAGGTGGGCAAACAATACTCGTAATAATAGACAATAAACAAATGCAATGGTTTTGTTTAAGTGGTGTGACAGAAGTGTTAAGAGTGGACAAAAAAATGTTTGTTAAAAATTGCTATTATTTATTTGATGGACCCGAACTGTTTGTATATTATATGTCTGTCTCTCACGCTTTATTAGCTGAACGGTTAATCGATTAACATGAGAATTTGGTATAATGAAAGATTACATGGATTATGATCCATTCTATCCATTAGTATCGATAAATATATCAGATTTTAAATTAATAAATCCAGGAAGACGCAGTCACTAGCATTAACTAGCTTCATAGCGTAAAATTATTTAAATAATTTAATTGTGAATGTAATTTATGCATACGAAATAAGTTAATAACATTTTTGAAAGTCCACTTCTAACTTACACTTTTTTCCCACAAAACCCAGTCACACTAACGTAGACTCAATTTCAAAACAAAATTATCGAAAGTTATCACAAAACAGGGCCCAACCTGCAGCAACCCAACCACCAGAGAAACAACAAAAAAGCTAAAACCCTTTACTAATGCGATAACGATCGAGAGTGAAATTGTATAAAAAAAACCCGCCACGAAGGCTTGTAAAAGAATCAACTTGTAGGCACATGTTGTGACATGTTTAAAACTTGAACAATGAGAATCTTGATGATGATTTTTTTTAAAGAAGTAACTGCTACCATTGTCAAGTGATTAGGATTAAAAAACAACAGAAAAAATCGACTCATTTGTGGAAATAATGTTATGGGAGCAAAAGCAACTCTCTCTGTTATAATTTCATGGCTAGAAGCTTAGCTAAACTCAATGATTCGTTTGGGTTATAAATTTACATGCATCCTAAATAAAAGATATGGATTAGGTTGTTTAAAAACCCGTACTTTGAACCGATTTATATTAGTCTTAATAGGTACTAATATGCACAACGGGTCATAAGCACGGTGAATATTATAAAGGTCACTATGCATTATTAATCTTTACCGGGTCCACAAATAAAACAAAACAAAATTGTCTTAAGCAACTTCAAGGAGTAGGTGGTTAAATCAGCCATAAACCTAAAAATTTTGCCTTACTTCGACAGATAATGACATTGTCAACAGTCATATTTTCTCTCTTATAAATATACCAAAGTAATTGAAAGCATTTCACTTCATGTTCACATTGTAACAACACATAAAAAAACTGTTGAGATGATTAGCAAGAAGAATCTTGTCCGGATAATATCAAATTGACAATATCGAGTTTTTGCGATGTCATACCAACGACCGTTGCTCAAGAAACTACCAGTTAAGCTTGACCCCTCGCCTTACTCTCTGCCTTTAAATTTTCAGACGAAACGGTTTCTGTATGAGCAGTGAGAGGTCTTTGTTGCTGGTTGTTCAAGGCGAATGGACGACCTTGCCATTTGTTTAGAAACGAATCGCTTGAATACCTTTTTATTTGTGTGTTGGTCTTTTTGTGGTGTCAATGGCACTCAATGGACTTTTTGTGTTAGGTTTATTGGTCTTTAAGAAGTATGAACGGATTAGCAGGTTGCAGAAGACAGTGTTTATAATTATATTGAACTCATTGACCTCATTTATTAATTTCTCACTATGTTATATTGATCTACATAAGTTTTGATTGTAATTTAGAATAGTGAGACTTAGCGATAAAATATTTTTTTCGTGACAAAGTCCTATTCCTGCTTCCATAAACTTTGAGTCACGCTAAATGTCTCTGGCCAGTGTCCATTCTTTTAGAAATGTGCCCAAATTTATGCCTGGGCAAACAAAATTCTCACTTTTGAACACAACTCTTTTTTGAACAGTGTATAAGATATAATAAGCCTTCTTCTAGCTGCTTAGCCCTTCATCTTTTATTTTAAGCCTAAACAGCCATCCCTTTATCCTGTGCCAGTTAACAATTACACTCATACTTAGTCCTTACTTTCAACGTTTCTCCCAACATTAAAATAGCCAGTAAACCAGTTATTACGACACCAATAAGCAGCTCTCAAGTACAGGCTCTCGACATGTCGCGACTTGTATCGGGACAGGATTTAAAACAACAAACAGGCAGTATCGGTATTCAACGCAGGTAATAATGATATACAAATCAGAATACGATATCGGATACATCTTTTTATTGGAAGGGTGAATAAAATTGTTTTGATCTGAAGAACAATAGCAGATTGACACATAGATTCTGATGATGGGGGTTCTACTGGGGGTAATGGTATCTACCTTCCTTCAGTTTCTATCTATACGCATATTGCTATGGCAAATAAATTTTTTTTTTTTATATTAAAGTCACGTTTCAATAGGGTTAAATAAAGCCACTTTAGACAATACATGCAAATTTAAATCTTTTGCTCTCACATTTCATATTAATCTTCTAATAAATATCTACTAGTTTCTACACACTTTTTTAAGAGTATCTCCAATTCCTATGTAAGATTAGGATCTTGGAGATAGATGGAAATAGGTCTCAGATGGGCTCTGGAGGTCCGATAGATTCGCTCCATGTAAAATACTGGTATTAGCTGCATCCGGTGAGACCCGAAGCCGACTCCAATACTGTTGGCAAGAGTCTTCTTCTTCTATTTCAGAATTATTGCGGGTTTGCACTCGTGCATTCTTCCTAAACCCGCAATTCATTGCCTCTACAAAACTCTACATACTCAAACCAACCTAACACAAAAACGTGTTGCAGAAAAATGATATATTTTTAGGCAACTGATCAATTTCACAATATTATACCTAATTTCGCTATTACACATTCAAATTGTTTCAGATTTAGGGTCGGCCTTGCGGCATGTTGTGACGTGTCCAATACTTGTTGTGTTCGACCTTGCCTCGTCCTAGCGAACAGACCGAACAGGGTCAATGACCCATCCGTCTGGGCCTAGATATTAGTCTAGATTTGGATATTCTTGTTTTGTATACCGTTTTAAAAAGATTATGTTTTTAGTTCGTGTATGGTTTTTATAGTTTTATTTTCCTCGCCTTTGCTTTGTTTGTGTGAATATCTTTAAATAATTGGGTGAACTCATAGACATGTTTTTAAAAAATCCTATCCCATTTTTTGTGTCCTCAATTATCTTTAAAATAAAATGAACACTTATTCTGATAACATATTACTAAGTACAAATCTACATCAATAGCATCTCGTAGTTTCAAAGATTGTAAAAAGGCCAAACAACCAGACAAAGTAATTTATATTGGTTTAATGCTTTTAAAATTACCTATAACTGTCCCACTACTGGGACGGCTGTCCTTCAGGAACTAAAAACAGAACGATTCGACAAGGAGTCTAGACTCAAGATTTAGTGTCCTGCTTGCGGGCAAAGGAAAAGCCCTTTGACATCCAGACTCCTCAATTGTCCACTCCATTAACATTGTATTATTAAAATATAGTTTTGCAACCATTATTCGTGTCACTCATCTTTGTTTGTTTCTTTATTTGTCGTATGGTTAGTGGTCAACCTAGTGTCAAAGTTGTTCCAGCCGCCCGAGGGGCCTTTGACATGGCTTAACGACTGTTATCTTAGTAGACAACAACCGAGACCGACTTTTTAACGTGCCCTCCGAAGCACGGAGACGCCCAGTTCAAATACCACTATGCGGTCACCCATCTATGGAATGACCGCGCCAATGGTTGCTTAACCCACAGATCGTTTACCGACCGGTGAGCGCAACTGGCTATGGGCTATATCTTTGAATACAATAAACTCTGAACACAAAGGAGCAAAAGTCGATTAAACTCTTATAAAATCATAGGGCAACTTTGCGACAAGCTTTCATCGTTAAAAATAAAACAAACCGGAATCGAACTGCACACGTGCGCCATCATCTGCGCAAGGTGCGCGGGCACAGCTGCCAACGAACCACACATAAAAATCTCGCCACAACGCTTTGCACCTTTTCTTTGAAACAAATCTTTTTATTTTGTCAGTTTCGACTCATTAGAGAGTAATACGAGTGATAATTCGATGGCTAATTATTTGGGAATTACTTATTGAAGTGAAATGGAACGATAAAGGGAGTTTTTATGTGTAGCGCTTTTATTTGAAAGTTCATGCGTAATTACTTTGCACAACGACTGTTGTCGACTATAAAGTGACTCTGCGAGTAAATTTGATGCTTAAAATGAATATGACTTTAACGAACCATTACAATATCTTGAAACCTCTTACCTCAGTCAGATTGCTTGCGAATACGGACGTCTGCCATTTTTAATTTCCTAAATCCCATGTAGTATTTAATAATACGCGTAAGTCTTACCTACTTTTTAGTTAAATTAAAAAATAATTCCAAATAGTTTTCACCAAAATTCGCTCAAAAAAAATAAAAAAAACGGTAGTCACTTTAATTACATACAAAGTATGAGCATGAGTTTTATGAGCAGCGTGCTCCTAAACCCTTCACAACCTTGGTTAAACCACCCCTTTCCTAAGCAACCCTTAAGAGATACAAGTAACCCGTAAAGCAACAATTTCAAACAAAACACACTTCATCACAATTCACACCCAGTTACATTCGAAAAATGATAATTTTCATCATCATTTCAAACGGAGCGTATCTCAGGCGTCAAATAAATCAATGTGGTATAAAGGAGGGTATAAAATATTTGAAGGTATACATCATATTGTCACTACTCTGTAGGGTGACCGGTACATTTATAGTCCGTAATCATAATCCATCAAGAGTATTCAAAATGAACGCGGTGTCAAATGACGGTGACTACGGATTAGGGTTATTCTTGAGTTAAGATTTCTAAAACGTGTTATTAAAGTTGAAAACGTGAGTAAGGAGTCCTAGGAGTGCCGTAAAATTATTCTGAGTTTCCCGATGAAAATAAATCTTGAAGGAAAGAAAAATAAGTTGTGCAACTAGTCGTGAGTTTGTCGCCCAGTGCACACGCTAAATATAAAATCAATCAATTGCCCCATATTATAGCAAGATTTTGGATACATAAACATCCAAAGTCTTAGTATAAAAATAATTAAATTAAATTGCAAAAAAATACTTATATTTTTGTCACGCTGAAGCATTTTGTCGACAACGCGCTGTGGTCAAACAAAGATGTAAACGAAAAGACTAACGTTTCAACACACTTTTTTTAACGAGTTTGTGTTTTTAAATTCAACATAATGGGTATTAATAAGCATTTAATTTAAGCACATACAAAATACTGTCATCACTTCTTTTCCTACACACGTAAAATTTTATATAAAGCATCTCTATTTCAGAATAACCCAGAGCGTTTTGTTTAAAGACATTCACAGATGTGACCTATGACTGCCATGATTTACACTCAATATTCGAGAGCTATGGAATGTAACGAGTTCATACCTTTATACCGGGAACGAAGAAACACATTGTTATAATATTACTATGTTTGAGTGGTTGTGTGTTTGACTGTTGGCTGTAAGGTCTCAGGATCTAGTTTTACCTTCGATTTTTTTTTAACATGTCTTAAATTTTTAATATAAAAAGTAAACGACTTAGTGTGGAACTTGTGCTTTAATTTACTAAACTATATTTGTCATTTTTGATCAAGAACTAATATATTATCTAGACAATATTGAATAATTATCGGTATATTCAAAATAATCATAATCATCAAAACAGGCTGCAGGCATAATTATATCTGTATCAAAACAGGCCGGGTTGCCGTCGTCAGATCAAAATCCGGTCATTGAAGATTTAAATTCTGAATTTTGTACCGCAAGCCGCGAAGTTCTTAGTCGTCATATATTATGTCTCTGTAGAACAGTAGTTTCATGCTATCCAGTCTCTGCTCTAGTACAAGTATTGTATATCAATTCAGTATACGGCCTTACATCTGTAAATACCAGGATCCTCTCCCCCTGGCGCTCAATAGCGAAGCTGCCGAGACCGAACAACATATGCCTTGAAAACAACATAGTTCCTGAACCAAACGCATACACACCACGCGTGTCTGCAATACAGAAAAAATGACCCCAATGCCTTGGAATATAGTCATCACAATCCACAAATACGTGGTCCTCATCCCTATTGTAGTATTCTATAGATATTTGATCGTATCGATTCGCATCGGACACGTTTTTATGTCCAAATGTCGCAAAACTAAAGAACTTGCCCATCAAATGAGTACTATTCGCTGTTTTAGTAATACACGGTCCAGTTCTATACCTTTGCTTATCCACTTTATGATACCACACCTTAGTGAAATATTTCACGTGACCCGATTTTGGATCCCTTTCTTCAAAATACCTCGCCTTTCCAATACATACAGTGTTATTAACGTCTAGGGTGGTTTTTATTCTCACTACCATAAGATCGTGCAAAGGGCTATGTTCCTTGGCTGCTCCATGCCAGTCCTCATCCTCAATATCAGAATCGTTTAACGGAACGATTTGCCTTCCGCAGTCAAGCTCCTCATAAGAGTATCCGAAAGAAGTAGCGTATGGAACTGATCTGTCTCCTACAATCCTTCCGCATGGATAACCCATGGTTAAGTTGACGTCAGGAGGACGAATGATAAACCCCCACGGTACGGGCTTAAACTTCAAAACATCGGGCGGCTCCTCATATTCGCATTTGTATAAATTGTAACCGATCCATTTTTTTGTGATATTCTCTTTGATGTGCTCCCATAGAGAACCGTTTGTCTGGAGATGGACGAATCTATCCAGTTGGATTATTGCGTAGGTTTTTCGCTGAAACTTTCTGGACTTCACGAATCTTCGGAACGGGTTGAAGGACGTTAGGACCTGATTTGCGGAGATGAGTACACCGGGGGCTATGTTCTTCATTTGAGCACCGTCTCCGAGATAATTGCGAATGTTTAGTGTCAAAGGCACTATTCTGTCGTAAAACCAGTCTTCTTCATGGTAGTATATTGGTGGGTACGACCAGGCGTAAACTCTTTTTTCCCGAATTGGTTTTTGAGTGGAATTAATTACGTAGGCATAATTCCAGTGATACTTTTCACTGCCACCGTTTGGGGCGGGGTCCAGGTATTCTTCTTCTAAGATTGCAAAGTGGTTTTGTTGGTTGGTGCCGAAAACACAGAATAATACGATGAGTATTATTGATATGTTTATCCTGGAACAATAATTAGAATACAGAATTATTTCTACTCAAGTACTGACTGAAAAAGGGCTTAACGTAAATAAGATCATATTTTTAAAGAATAACACAAAAGATAAATTACTTACGTATATAAAATCATGCTTTTTCCCAACAGGGGTAGGCAAGCAGGGACCAAAAGGATAAAAAGTAATTTTACATGTTGTCCGAGGCTGAATCTATAAACCCCAATTTTCTTAAAATTTTATTTTCTACAGAAAATCTTATCATAACTTTTTGGACAATACCCAGAGTCGAATACATAGGCATTCACCATTACGACAAGAATTTGTTAAAAATCTAATCAGTCTTATTACTTACTTCTTCATAATGAGTCCACAACTGTATTACTCCACTGATCAACTACTAATGCGCTACTTAGAATTTTCTACCATTTTTAAAACTCTCAGTTTGTAAACTATTATACAATTTTCGAAGCAAATATGTTAGACTTTACTTGAAAGTATTTGCAAACATCCCTTCTATCAAACAAACAAAACAATCCGTAGCGCAATTCTCTACCACTATCAATTATCGACAACCGCCTCTAGCGGGCGTTGTGGTAACTATTCTCGCAGTACATTTTATATATTTATCATCCTTTTGATAATTAATTAATATAGTCTGACAACTTAGTTGAGAGCTTTAACATGGAAGATTTATCTAGATTGTAATTAATACTGCTGTGCAGAGCCAAAATGAAGTAGATGAACCTGACAGGTCACCATCAGCTAAGTCTACGGGTCATTAATGTATACAACGCTCTCTATTGAGTTGTTGGACTAAAGTACCGACTCCTGAAAATCGCGCTGCTGGTAGGAACAGAAAAGGGCCTGTTACTATTCGGGTCTACGAATCGATCTTCCTTTAAAATAACATCAAAATAAGTTCAGTAGGTTAGCCGTGTAACAGACATACTTTTGCATTTGTAATAGTTTTAAGTAGTGACCACACATTCTCTCACGTTCGTCTTATCTTATTGTTTGCCCTCACTTTACATCATAATGTCCTGGGACCCTTTTTATAATGTTCTCCTTTCCTTTATTAACGAATTTTAGGGTGGTGGGACATAAGAGCGTAACGTAAAGATTATGAAAATACAGCTAGATAGATTTTTCTTTAAAATTTCGTTAAGTCTGCGGGTAACATGTACTTTTTGTAAATATACGTTAGTTTTGATACTTGAAGCTTATATAATTAGCTACCACAAATATTAACTCCGTATTGATATAAAACGTAGGATAATGCCCACGAATCGAATACATGTTATAAGTTTGCAAAATGAAAGACGTTATTAAACTGAGGAACACTTTTACCACTGTGTCACGGTAAAGATATTGCAGTAACTATAGTTGGGTCATTTCAAACGTGCGAACTACGTAATGCCACATAATCGGGCTCTCCCGCTCGCACTTACACACTGTCCTATTCCTGTTATTCATTTAATTTTATCATAGTTCGCACATTTGTAATGGCCCAACTATAGTGTAGAATTTAATAATATTAAATGTTACAGAAAATGCTCTCTAATCTACGGACAATTCGACTAACACAACATCACTCTAACGTACCCAAACCCTAACCTATCTTGAATATGTCCAAATTGGGTCTTTTGAAAACGAGGTCAGTGACCCCACCATGCATTATTATCTCATACAAAGATTAATCTTTAATTTAAATGCGGTCATACAAAGGACCCATACATTTTGTATGAAGAAGGGATCTATGATGCATGCTTCATCGATGTTTGAGATGCCATTCACGTGAATGTGTTTTTGTATGAGTTTTATTATTATTCTTTTGTTGTTTAGGTTCTAGTTGGTTATATTGGGTTAGTGAGGATTTTTGTTAATTTTGAGATCATGAGATGTAGCTTTTGAGTTAATCCCGAAACCCCCGTTCGGGAGGAGACCCTTGTCCAACAGTGTGACAGTATATATTTAAAAACGAATAAACTTATTTTATCGGACTCAAGGCCTAGCCCCTCCCTTATTCCGGGAGGAGACCCTTACCTGCCAGTGGGGCATTAATGGGTTTTTATTTGACAATTCTAAAATACCTTCTACTACTTATTCTAGCCTAGCTATCTATCCTAGTACCTATTTAATTATATTATTTAAAATGCACGCAATGTATCGATATAAATTGCACACGATAAACAAAGGCCGAGCAGCGCTCCTAGCGGATTTTGAACTAACTAATTTTGACAATTATTCGATACGAAGACATACGATAGTTATAAATGTAATAAAATCATATGAGACTATTATAATTTAAGACTGCATAATACAGTCTATTTCCCATTACATGACCATTACATTCCCAAAAGATGGTCATTTAATCCCATATACAGATAACGAATTTAAAAAAAGTTCCATTATTCATTTACATGCACCGTTGATATTAAATAGGCGAAATGACACCCTTTATACGTTAAGGGTTGGAAACTGGTATGTCTTTCTACCTTTATTTTAAAATAGATCAGATTTCTTTTGTTATTTTAATCTATTATTTTTATTTTAATAACCGTGTGATCAAGATAAAGGTCTTTTAATTTGAATTTTCGTTTGAGTTAAACGGAGCGTGTTTGGGCTTTTGGGGCCTTACTATTGAAATAGAAAAGGGTCTAGTAAGATATTCGTTGTAGAGGTGTCTTATTACTCAGTACAATATATTTTTTATTAACATCTTACTGGTTATACGAGAAGGTGTAAACAGAACAGTGTAAGAAGTGTATAAGTACACCAATTTCAACATTTACAACATTAGTCCCATTTAATATGCGGCGCGTCTACTGCTATGTATCGGGCACGTTATCAAACTCTAGATTACTATGAAGAACAGACTAACACAAAATTGAAAAACTCAATTGCACTTCAAAGAGACCTCATGATCAGTCGACCATAGGTGCAGCCTAACTCTATTCAATTTATTACTAGAGTATGGAATATATGCAAGTGTTCGGTGAGTGGTCAAAAATAAATAATTTAACCAATCTTTGTTATGCTTTGCTTGCTATGCTTGCTTTGCTTGCTATGCTTAGCCCTCGAGGTCAAAGGCTTGTGCATTGCGTGATGCTTAACTGTCAGCCGAGGATTATGCATTCAAATTCAAAAACTACTTTAGACGTGCAAATTTTCTTATTTTTCTTCACGATGTTTTCCTTCACCTTTAAAGCAAGTGATAATTGTTTCTAATTCACACATAACTTTCAACGGACCTTGTTGCCTAGACTTTTAACCACAGAGCAGGAAAAGTACCCACTTAGTTATATTTTTCTTTGTTAACCACATTAAAAAGGAGGAGGTTCTCAATTCGCATGTCTGTTTTTAATATTTATTATCTCAAAACTTTTTACTTGTTGAACCAATTTTTATGTTTTTTGAAGTTGTTGCTTCTTATTTTGATCCAGATTTGACGAGTGATTTTTAGACTCGACCGTGTCCACAGACAAACTGTTCAAACAGTTTTGTGGACCATAAGTATAAGTTTCATGTAAGAAACACTGTTTTAATAATAATAAATAAATAAATAATAATAATAATCTTTAAAAATGCGTTGCTTTGTATATTATACATTGATAAAAAGTAGTATATGTATGTACAATTCATGTTCTTTTCGTGGTACTAATAAAGTACGTTTTCTTCGAAGACGATATTTGTTTTGCACCCTCCGGTACTTATGTGAAAGGCAAATACAATTCGGACTGGGAAAACCCTCAATTACATAATCGATCAAAATGTCACCCAATCAGTATCATTGTCAGCTTACTTTCAAACATAAAGATATAACAAAAAGATAAGTAAATGTATCATAAACTTGGATCTTTCGTCTCACACAATGTAATCAAGTGTCAGTAATTATTCGATCTCATTATGGACATAGATCGCGTCGCGTCGTTGTTCCGCACTCGCCGCGGTTCTCACGACCTGCGCCCGCGCATGCGATGGATTGGACGGTCTTGTGCTAGGTTGTGAAGCGGACATTTAATTGTTTGATATTTTAATTTTATTTTAGGTGCATAAAGTTTCGTTGTCTAGTCTAAATAGTTAAAGGTAATTACTTAGTAACTAACAGTTCGAAATAGACCTTTCTTTTTTCAAACGGCCTCTTCAATTTTCAAATACAAAAATAATTAAAAACCTGAAAACCAAATTATATGTAATAAATTTTTGCCGTTGGCCTCATGTGAAAGGTGGCAAACCTATTGGCGAGCACCGTATATTCACTAAGATTCAGTTCGCTTGGTTCAGTTTAGTCAACAACAGTTTACCCAACCCGGGAAAATAGCACAAAAGCTCGTGCGTGTTCGAGTCTCACACGCTGTCGAATCAAAAGAAAAAAAATGTTTTTCGATTAAATATCACAAGAGCAATGATAAAGATAATGCAATGTAATTTGTTTCTAACGGATAACAAACCAGCAACAAAATCCATTACAACCAATACAAAAATATCCAACACAATATCCAACGCCATCTATCCACGACAGCACGAACTAAACCCCGAAAGTCCTTTAAGCTCCTAAGCACAATACTTGTAGCGAAACAACTGTACACCTTTGCACTTCAGAAAGGGACAGCAACGTCCCTTTATGACAAAACAACACGTGCAAGAAAGAGATACAAACATTGTCGCGTGACTGGTTAGCATTGCAAGGTCGTCGCGAGAGGTGAGTGACACCAATCTTTTACATACACCTTTAGATGAATTTGAACCTTATGTAGATGTAAATAAAGTTGATTTCTCTTGTATTTTTGCTTATGTTTTGTATGTGCTTGAGCATTTCACGTGCCAAATCTTAGTGTTTTGGTGATGTAGGTACTATTGATGTTTAATCGGTCGATTAACCGATTCACCGTGTCATATACGATTGTAAAGCTGAAACTAATTTCGTAATTGGTTACAATCCGGTATTGAGAGTATTGTGTGTTTTTTGTTATGAGAAAAATGCTTTGGAAGCTATTGTACTTATCTACAGTTTTTGAATTTTTGTATTATTGCAATACAATAAAAAAAAATGCGTGCGTAAAAAAATATTTTCCTTATCTAGGAGAAAGAGTTGTAAAAAAGCATTTTAGATGTCAATAAGTCTGTTTTTCAGTTCTATGAATAAAATTATCATAAATCCTACGCCTCTGCTAAGAATTTTCTCTTTTGTTTTAATTTGTCCTATACCGGAATCAAACTTGAGACCACGGACGCTACCGTAACTTGAAAAGTGCAGTCTTATAACCAACAGAGGGCGCCACCGTCCTTAAAAAGTATAAAGAAATAATTATTTTAATCCCACATAATTCCTAAATATTTTTCAACTAGGGGGAAATTTCCTACTATTATCGATTTTATCGCAAACCAGCTAGGTGTCATATAAAAGATTTTTTTTTTAATCTATCAGCAAAGATTAAGAACTAATTTATCGTACATTTTACAGCCGATAACATACTTAGAAAATGGCTACTAGCAATAACTACTAAAGTTCTTAAATTCGTATCACACAGTCTTTCTAGGTATCCTAATTGAATTTGAAATAGTACGCGTGTGATCGGCGCTCGCGTAGCCATCGATCTATTTCAGATAAGTACTGCACCTGCATGCCGTATCGTTGGATAACATCACGCTACCACATCGTAGAGTAAGTAGTAGTACTGTAATAAATTACATATGAAATGGATAATGGATAGCAGTCTGGAATGCAATTTTATGTTGAGAATTATGTCAAAGTAATTTTAAAATTTATAATTCTAAAAGCCATATCTTGGATAGATAGTCATAACATTCTTGCAACAACCACTTAAACTTTAGTAAAGTCTTGGCAAGGCTTATAGGTTTTACCATCAGTAAATCGTTTGTACACTTATGCATGACTAGAACTTAGATAAGAAAGCTCATCTTTTGACGTCGCGTCGTTTTGAAAATTGTACCTTTTTTTGTTAAGGGGTTTCTATCCTTTCTTTGATATATTATTATTATGTTAACCCCATAGTAACTACAATAAACCTTACACCTAAAACACTAAATATTGTGATTATTTTTAACTTGTATAAGACTGTTATATTCCCAAATATTCCAACGTTTGTTTATTGGTAAGCGTAACTTCTTAGGCCTACCGAATTGTCTATTTTGATATAACCGTTTAGCTCACTCTAAACTATTAAACCGAACCACTAACCCTCCAAAACTTTTATAACTACGTATGTTAACAATTAAATCTGTTTATACAAGCAATTCTAAGAATTCTGGTAGCTTTATTGCGCTATAAAACTTTGTCTAGGATAGTGGTGAAGTTGTAAATAGCGCCATCTATGTACAGCCGGTGGAACTAGTAAGTGAGTGGCCACCCGCGTGGCGCGCGCGCTGCTTATAAAAGGTTTGAGAGTTACTTGTTGTATTTAATTATGTATTATCAATTATTTATCGTTCTAAAGCTAGGTTTAATTATTAATGTAGTGTCCGTTTAAAAAAAAAGAGGTTTTTGTAACCGTTGGACGCGTAAATGACTAATAAGAAATCATTTATTTCTTCGCTTTTTGTTAGCTTTATAATTTACATTAAATGTTAATTTGGCAGTGATGTTTTGCTATCGACGCGCACATTTGAAACAATCCATTTTATCGTACATTATTGTTATAAAATAGGGAAAAACATACCTTTGCGTAATCCACGGGGGAGGCGTTAACTGGACACGTAAACAGGCCCTCGCTGAAACAAACAAAAACATATTTAAAATCAACCTTTAACATTGTTATAATACAATTAATATTATTTTACTGTGAACTTGTAAGTGTCACCTTTTTATGCTGGCTTACATGTATTTTTATTGTATCCTATTTATCCTATTATTACAGCCGTTCTCGAGTTTTATGCTTAGCAATTAGCAACATAGCCTATTGACATAACTATATGCATTTTAGATAAAAAATAATTGGGTTAGTATCTCAGTCTGTTTGTTACGATCTGGCGAGTAAACTAATAAACCATTTTTTTTCTGTCATCGCCATTTAACTGTTAGGTAAGTAAAATAGTGGAAGTGTAGATGTACTAGTTTTTTAATAACACACGCGATTCATATACCAGAGATAATATATTTTCAAACTATTAAAAGTAATTAAGTTGTGCAAATTGTTAGAATAATTATGATTACGATGAAACATTGATAAAAATCTCGTCGAAATGGAAATCTCCTTATTTATTAAGTCGATTAAAAATTGTAGACTATTTAACACATTGACACTAATTGACAGGTACAGTCGAATACACAGTATGTACAATTTTGCGATAGCTTATTAAATATATGCGAAATAAGTAAACTGATTTTGTTGTTTCTTACAGAAACACTTATTTTTTTATTCCAATAAAAGTTTTACACGCCTTATTAAGTGTTTTGTGATTATTCTTTTTAAATTTTTTGGGCAGAAATCGAACTAACGATCTTGGTGTTAATGCTAAAATTAAAATTATTACACACTGAAACGACACCCATTTGATCCCTAAGAAAATACTAACTTATGACGTCACTATATCGTATTACTTTAAATAAGTTTTCGAAATTTCTTAGAAAGTAGTGGCGTTCTTTGGTCTCTGCCTAACCCCTATGGTAAAGAGAAGTGGTTTTATGCATACGATATATGTATTGTAAAAAGAGTAGCTGATTTGTCTAGTAGTATTACAGATTATTACAACAAAAAAAAAATTAAAACACTTGTGAACGCGTTAGTGCTAATAAATTGCCGACAGAGTATAATCACCGGAACACAAGACGGATGTCCACGACACACGACACATACGTCACACGCGTCGCACACGTAGCACGTGCCGCTGTGAATTATTGAGCACTTACTAAGAAACTATCATTATAGACAGCGCATTGTTCGGTAAATGTTAGTTCAGTAATCTTTGGTGCGGATGTTTTATAGATGGGTTGCCGCTTATAGTAGGTAGTTAAAGCAAAGTAGTAGTTATGAAAAATACTACAATTGCAGACAGTTACGCGCATTTTTCGGTAAATGGCGAACATTTTACAGATGGTTGCCGGCTTGCCGCTAAAATGGGAGATATTGGTGAAGCAAGAAAATATATTTTCATTTAAGTTAACAGTTGTTAAGCCTTCGAGCGGCTTCAACAAATTAGACACTAGGTTGACAACTAACCCCGTAGCTTGGCGCTTGCAACAGCTTTCGGACAGCACCGGAGTCTCCAGAAAATAGCTCGTTTCTAAATTTCAAGAGTAATGTTTTACATGGTTAAAGGTAGGATAACTAATTCGATAGATAACTGTATGAAAGCAAATGTCTATGTTCTACTTGATAGGCTAGCCAATACTATTTCTGAGATGGTGAAATGATAAAAGATTAAAAACAAAATGTTCTGTAACAATTACAGACTCAAACAGACTTTGTGTTCTATAAACGGCAATTAAACCTAACAATCGATACTCTACTTTCTTTATTTGTAAAAGTAAACTAATAAATCTGTGCAACAATTACAATTGTATGTTATCATGCTCACGTCTAATTATCTTAACACCTTAATATACTTAGCACTGCACTATTTAAAATCAACGTTATGAGGTGAAATATTAGGTTGATTTTACTTTGAAGGAAAAAGTACAGTGAGTTACAGTGTCTTTATTTATTACATACATACGAAAAAATTTAAATGTCTGTCTGTGATTTCAATTAAACTATGTTTTCGTAAATGATAATAGGTACAAAATACCAGAGATATAGACAAGATTTTCTACAGTTTTATCTTGGGAACGACCGAATCAAATGTAATTGAAATTTTCAAAAGATATAGGAGCTGTTAGAGTTATATGTGACCATATAATTTATCCCAGAAACAGAAAATTTCTGGAGCATAAAATAGTTTAAAATTCTTCAGTCTCCAGCCCTTACTTGGCCAGCTTGATGATTTCACACCTAACACACCTAACAGCTCGTGGCTTAGTTAACAACAGCCGCACGGATCGATCTCTGAGGTTAAGCTACGCTTGCCGAGGTTGTTCCGTGGATGGGTGACCATCTTATACATATCGAGTTTCTCCGTGTTTCGGAAGGCACGTTAAATTGTGGGTCCCGGCTGTCATTTTCGAAGATCTTTGACAGTCGTTAACAGTAGTCAGAAGCTTGAAAGTCTGACAACCAGTCTTATCGAAGGGTACCGTGCTAATACCTAAGTAACTGGGTTGTGGAGGTCAGATAGGCAGTCGCTCCATGTAAAACACTGGTATCCAGCTGCATCCGGTGAGAATGGAAGCCGACTCCAACATAGTTTGGAACAAAGGCTAAGCGAATATATATATATACACTCTTCGATAGGGAGGACACCCTTGCCCAGCAGTGGGTTAGTAACGCCCAGTATGCCATATGGGTTAAAAAATAAATAAAAGCGAGTGATACCATAAACCACCGCTAGTTTTCAACAAAAAGGCACATATTTTTTCCCTGACGTTTGTAATTAGTCGTTAATGCGAAGAAAATTATGTACCGCGTCTCTTTGTATGCGCACGCTCATGAGATACGACGGTTTTTCTAGTGCGATGATCTTGTGTTTCCGTTCCAACGTTTTGCTTAATAATCAGTATAATCGATTCAATGGATCGTGAAGTTGCGTGGATTTATTATCTGTGGTCGTTAAACTGTTCGGTATTTGTTTAAGAGACTGGTGTTTGATTATGCATTTTTAAAAGTAGTTGCAGATTTGATTTTTCTTTGGACTTGACGTTATGGCGTATGCTTGGTGTGTATTCTTTTAAACAAATCCCTGTTTAAGTAGCTAAATTTCGAATTTTAGTATGTATCGTATCACCTACATACATTATCGATATTTTTTTAATTATCCCTGTTTAAGTTTCTATGTTTCTATGTATTGCAGTGTCATTTCCTAAACGCACAAGTTTGTATATTATCGATAATTTAATATTTTAAATTACATTTCTTAATATGCTAGCGGCGCTCCATTTTTTTAGAGATAGTGAATTACGTAAAACCATCCTGTTCCTTTCATTTTCTTTTTCTAAGTAGTAATTTTAAAATGGCCAAAAGATCATATTCAATCGTTCAAATAGACAGTGTCACAGATCTTTTCACAAAGTAGGTACATCCAATTAATCTCGACCTATCTGCAAAATATCTTAATCTTTAATCACTAATTAATTTTCTCGAACAAGTCTATAACAAAAGCAACCAACAGCACATAAATCAATTAGTCAAGAGTTGCTAACGTGTAAACATCACGCTATTACATCATGTCGCGAGCAGACTTGTTATGTACATTTACATAATATTCCTATAAAACATTTATCGAGTGTAGTTGAACGCACTCCATATTTAGATGTATGCAGTTGCTTAGTTAATGTGCACATGTGATTTGGTTTAAAAGGACGGTTAGCGTTTTTAAATAAGTCTTCTTCTTGTCGTATGGTTAGTGGTCCTAGTGTCAAAGTTGTTCAGGCTGCCCGAAAGGCCTTTGACATGGCTTAACGATCGTTATCTTACGTGCCCTCCGAAGCACGGAGACGCTCAGCACAAATACCACTCGCCATTGGCGCGGTCACCCATCTATTGAATGACCGCGCCAATGGTTGCTTCACTCACAGATTGTTGTCAGACCGGTGACCGCAACTGGCTATGGGCGCCTCAATTGAATAAGTGGGAAGAGGTCAGTAGCTCGATTCTCTGCTACTATCGACTACTGACAACCGGCTAGCTATCGAGAAATTTTGTATGAAAATCTGATCAGCGCCTCTAACGGGCGTCGTAGGAACTATTTTGGCAGTACATTCTCAATGCCAAACTTTCGATACTCGACAGTACTGACTGAACAGAATCGCGCTACTGAACTGCATCATGTATTGTTTTTGTTTTCTTGCTGTAATTCAGGAAAACTTGCGTGGATTTTGAAAGGATGTAGCAGAACCGACCTGTTTTTAGAAGGTATATAATTTTTGACTGCCTCCGTAACACAGTGGTTTAGGTCGCCACGCCGCTACGATCCACATATAATTGTTTCCGGTCTGGTTGTACCTTGTGTCCGTTGTTTGTATGTTTGTAAAAGTCCCCGCGACATAAGAGCAATTGTTTGTGCGGGAGTTGTCTTTAAAAAGAACAATAAAAGTGTATGCGTGTTTCCTGAAAACACTTGTGCTGTGTTCTGCCTGTTGAAATCTAAATTACTATTGTCCCAATATATTCCATAGCGATTGGTGATACTACAGCAGTTATAGTTTGCATGTGAACTTGAATAGTCATGTTCACGATTGCAAAGATTTCTTTATTTGTTTATGAACGTTTCTCTTATTCCTTAAACGATGCCGCTGGTTTAATAATTTTAATTAGCTGATTTGATAACCGTGTTAAATGTGAAGTGTAGATAAAGAGGAAACTACAAAAGCATTGAAAACACCTCTTCTTTTCAGTTTTAAACTAATTCTTTAATGCCCGGTTTCTGAGGCACATTTAGCGGTAGTAGGTATATTTATTCAAACTGTTTTTTCTGGACGAGTTTTAAACACTTTTGTATAGATAAACTATCACTAAATGTAGGTACCTCAGAATCCTGGGGTAAGTTAAAGGTTACTGTCGAGCTATTTATACATTATACTGCTTAGTTCTCACTGCTCACTCCTCGTTTAAAGAATAAGTATTTTTGTGTATAAGCCATTGGAGCCGAGCAATCTATACTAATATTATAAGCTGAAGAGTTTGTTTGTTTGTTTGAACGCGCTAATCTCAGGAACTACTACGGGTCCGATTTGAAAAATTATTTTAGTGTTAGATAGCCCATTTATCGAGGAAGGCTTTAGGCTATATAACTTCACGTTACGACCAACAGGAGCAGAGTACCAGTAAGAAATGTTACAAAAACGGGGAAAATTTTGACCCATTCTGTATTATGTCACGCAAACGAAGTTGCGCGGGTCAGCTAGTCACATATAAACGACTTACATTATACAAATTGTCTCATTTCCCCATTCAATCATAAGTTGCAGTTACTCTTGTGTTAACGGCACACCGTTCATTACACATGCTTGCAAGTAACCACGTCGCAACTAACTGTAAATAATGTAAACACTATGTATTAGGGCTATGCTGTTATGTTGTAGCTGGTCTACTGTATGCTGGTTTATTACTATTATTGTATGCGTCAGTAAGCTTTGTGTGATAGCAACCAGAGGTGAAAAATTAATGCGGGTGTCGGGACGGAAAAGCGCTGTAGTCCTTACATTACTTGCTATACACATTAGGTCGGGGAAAAAGTCATTTTGCATTACAGTATGTATGAACTTGTAATAAAATCTTTTCTCTACACAAAAAATGCTCGATATTTGGGTACCTCACGAGCTTAATGAAAGAAACCTAATGAACCGTGTAGTAATTTGTGATTCTTGAAGCGAAAGAGATTTTATTACAAGTTTATACATACTATAATGCGTAAAGACCTTTTCCCCGACCTAATATTTGGTTCGCCATCAATCGGCATATACCTGAAAAAATCTTTTTCGAATCACCTATAAATATTACTAGCTGACCCGCGCAACTTCGCTTGCGTCACATAAGAGAGAATGCGTCAAAATTTTCCCCGTTTTTGTAACATTTATTATTCGTACTCTGCTCCTATTGGTTGTAGCGTGATGATATATAGCCTATAGCCTTCCTCAATAAATGGGCTATCAAACACTAAAAGAATTTCTCAAATCGGACCAGTAGTTCCTGAGATTAGCGCGTTCAAACAAACAAACAAACAAACAAACAATCAAACAAACAAACTCTTCAGCTTTATAATATTAGTATAGATTTTAGATAAACTGTTAATCAGTTTATCTAAAATAATATTGCTCTTCTTACTTAAAAAGTACAAAGTTCTCGATTGGTGTGAAACAAATGGGTAAACGCTGATAAAGTAAAGACTAATTTTGTGCCCTTGAAGCAGAAACATACCTTTCAAGCATACTGAAGAGCAAAGTATAGTATGACTGCGTTTCTGCCTGCAGTCTCATATGCCAAGTGCTTACAGGCTGACTAAAGACCCCCATAGCTAGTTGTACTCACCGATCGGTAAACGATCTGTGGGTTAAGCAATCCTTAGCGTGGTCATTTCATAGATGGGTGACCGCATAGTGGTATTTGAACAAGGCGTCTCTGATCTTCGGGGGGCAGGTAAAAAGTCGGTACCGGTTGTTGTCAATTAAGATAACGGTCGTTAAGCCACGTCAAAGGCCTTCGGGCGGCTTGAACAACTTTGACACTAGGTTGACCACTAACCTTACGACTAGAAGACTTTTGATAAAAAAGAAGCATATATCCACAAGGATCTCTAACTTGCTTCATGCAAAAGTTTATTAAATTTTCTGTCAAGGTTTTAAGGTTAACTCGCAATATAGTGACAGACAGACAGATTGCAGTGTTTCATATAGATAAATTAATACAAAATCATCATGTCTAATCATGCTCGGTAACAAAAACTGGTTCGTCAGCCGTTACTAGGCCAGTGCAAAACAACGTTAACTCATACATGATCCATACATTGTATGTAACGAGCACTTGTTTGTAAAGACTAGTAAATGCCGGTGACTTCCACTGACAACATAAAGAAAATATTCACGATTTTGATGGAAGTAACTTTTGAAGGTAGGTACTTAACTATGTAATGATAAATATAAATTTAATCCACATCTTTCCCACTGCTGGGCTTATAATAACAGACAGAGAGGGGAATAACTGAGTGGTAATTATTCGTCTTCTAAGGAAATGATGGGATTCAAACGGGTTTCAAAACCCAATGCACTTCACAACTACTTATTGAAATTATGTGTGTTTTATCATATCATGTTCAAATGGTAAAGTACCTTATGCTTCAGGAGAAAATCTTGCATACCTGTGAGATTGTAATTGATCAAGACGATAGACTCAATGCCTGCTCTGGGCTCATTTGGGAGAGGCCGTTTCCCGGCAGTAGGGATTGAAATTTAATAATTCTATGGACATTACAATCTAGTACAAAACGTAGTACAGATTTAAAAACAGCATTATCGGCTTACTACGCTTACGCTTATTCCTGGCTAAAATATGGAATAATACTATGGGGAAACAGTGTCAACATGCAAGAACTATTTATATTACAAAAGAAATGTATTAGAATTATAGTTAAAATAGATCAAAGAACCAGCTGCAAACCTTATTTCATAGAACATAAATTACTTACACTACCTTCAATATACATACAAGATGTTTGTTTATTTGTCTTTAAAAATATTACACACTTTACAAAAGTAAAAGATACACATAATGTAAACACCCGGCATAAAGACCGGCTATACCTACCGCCCTCTAGAATAAAAATGCTCAACCAAAGCCCTTGCTATATGGCAATTAAAATATATAATAAGTTACCATTAGAAATAAGGGAAGAAACTAAAATAGGGCCATTTTCTAAAAAGTTAAGACTATTTCTAATAGAAAAATGTTTTTATAGTATAGAGGAATATTTTGAGGAAGAAAAATAGAGAAAATTAAAGAAAAAGATCCTCATATAATAAAGTATAAATATAATATAGAAATTGATGCCTTGTACCTGAAAATTAAACATATGTATAAGATATAACTATAGTATTGATACAAAAATATAATAGTCATAAGAAAAAATGTATACCTACTGTAGTATAATGCAGTATATAATATTGCAAGCCACATAAATGTAAACCTAGAGTTTTAAGCTAGTCACAAACTTCTAATAAGTATATAGATATAAGATAATATAAAAATTACATTTATAATACTTAAGAATAAATTTAGAATAATGTGTATGCTATATAAAAGCTAAAATTAAGAATAATAAAATAACTTACCTTACCATGCCTTGTAAAAATTGCAATGCCTAAAAAAGGCTACTAAGCTTGTCACTACCCTAATATAAGATCATTTTGTATATATAACTAAGTAAATAATTTGAATTTGAAATAGGAATAAGAAAATATGAAAATTGCATTTATAATATTTAAGCAATATAAATTTAGAATAATGTGTATATTATATAGAAGCTAGAAACTAGACATAATGTTAAAATTTAAATAACTTACCTTACCCTACCCTGTAAAAATTGCAATGCCTGAAAAAGGCTACTAAGTTTGTCACTACCCTAATATAAGATCCTTTTGTATACATATATAACTTAGTAAGCAATAAATAATTTGAATTTGAATTTGAATTTGAATTTGAATTTGAATCTTTTGTTGGTACAGACATACACGTGTACATACAGATGTATGTATGTAGTATGTCGCAAACAAACTCAAATACATAATGCAGCCGCATATTGTTGACACACTTCCATCTAGCGTGTGGGTATCGTAGTGATGTGACGATTAGCCGAGTGATCGATTGTTAGGCGATTAATCGACTTTTGAACGTTTAAAGTAAAGTGAAGAGCATTGTTAGTAATTGTACCATTAATAAATTAACAACGCAAAAAAACTGTTATTTTTTTCCGTGTTTGTTATAAATATTAGTCCAATGAAGTGTTTTTTTAGCTGGTGTTTTATAAAGGGCACAATTTTATTTATTTAATGTATATTTATGTCGTACGTAGAAGCCCAAGTTAAATTTTGTACCCTTTGATCGCTACCCTTGTCCCTCAAAAGTGGTTGAGGCCGGGGTACAAAAAAATGGTGTATCTGAAAAATGCAACCTTCGATATAACTTTTCAATGGACTTAATTTAGATTACCAACTACTTTTAGCTTGTAAGCTAGTACGAAACTTAAGTTTATTGAATATAACATAATTTTTATTAAATGAAAGGTTAAGATTAGCAAGATTATTTTTCGTTAAAAAATAAAAAAAACAGTCTTTCGAAAAATTAATAAATCCAACAAAACTGGAAAGAATATGGTTCTCAACATTAAGGCAATAAATCTTTTCCTGTTTAATATAAAAGAGATTAGACCTTACAATTGCTAGCTATAAGAAATGAGATGAAATTCTCACTGAAGAAGCGAGTGAACCGATGTGAATCCGTTCCCTCCATTAGCTCAACGTGAGACATGTAACGGATAAAAGCCTTTTTTTTGTTTAAAAAGAAAACTATTAGATAGATAAGTTTTGCTGGGATTAAATGTTAATATATTTTACTAAGATATATGATTTCGTTTTTGTGTTAAGGTGTAGAAATTATGAAATACTGTCTACTGAATTTATAGCAACTTTTCAAAATTTCCCACCATCAAATCATCAATCATGGAATCTAATGACTCGACCTTGCCGAAGAATCACATTTTTAAAAGTTTAACATCAGAATACCTCAAATTTCCAGTTTAGCATCAGACTGGCTGAACAAGAAGAGTTTTGACAGTCGTTACCAGTAGTATAAGCTGGAAAGTCTGACAACCAGTCTTACCGATTGGTATCGTATTATAACCCAGGTAACAGGGTTGTGGAGATCCGATAGGCCGTCGCTCCATGTAATATACTGGTATTCGGCTGTATCCACTGGTGAGGTGTAAGTGAACCTTACTCGAGCGTAATTGGAAGAAAGTTTTAGCTGACGATTTCAAAATGTTTAAGAAAATATTCGACTAATAGCAATCCCTTCACGTTCGGTGTAAAATTTACTCACATCGTAAACTAAAATCATAAACGAGTAAAATATCATTGCTTATTTCAAATTCCTAAGCAAATCTGATAATTTGTTGCAAAATACGAAGTTGTTATTAGTATTACTTATCTCCGATTAAATTCTATTTTACTACTAAATTGCTACGCTGATTTAATCAAAACTTGGCCAAGAAATAGGTAGATCATAAGTTGTTTTCTACAATGATTTCAATTTACCAGAGAATTTGAAAAGATAAGGAACATTTAATATAAGTTTTGTATTTGGTAATAAATTGGATCAAATATTATCTTAATAATGATCAATATATTGTGTGCTATCTACAAACGAATGTCACCGAAGCAGAGTTTGTACTATGGTAACCAAATAACTTATAAACATACTTATCTACTTCTAAATACATACTTATACAGATACATTAACAACCAGGCTCAGAACAGATACTCGTGCTCATCACACGAATATTTGTCCCTTGTGGGATTCGAACCCGCCACACGCGGCGCTACGGTTATTGCGGTGAGGTGACCACGTTAACCACTGCGCCAGACGTGCAGTTAAAACATATAACAGTATTTGTTACTAATTGGTAATCAGCAAGGGCTTTATGAGCAAGAAATCTGGCACAAGCACTGAGGGTCAACCTGCCAATGTCTGCTGCCCACATAACGCAACTATGTTACTAAGTTGTTTATGTACGATACACATACTTGTAGTGTAGGACTTGAATGATAAAATATACTTATTTTTACACGAAATGTAGGATTACTAGATTATTACAGACTATGTATTGGTAATGTCCTCTTGACCTATAGGAAAGAAATACAGACTCTGCAAGGAGAAAAGATATTATTCAGAAATCTTGTATTATTAACTAACTGATTTTAAACGACTTGATGAAAGATGGAGGAAGTTCTCAATTTATCTATATTTTTATTACTATACATATATTTATATAACATTCGATAAAATACGCACAGTGGAACTAACATGATAAGGCGAAAACTTAAGTAACGAAATTATATAAAAGCGAAGCAATATAACTATGTACGTAGAAAAAAGCATTTTAATTATTTTAAAATCAACGTCAGTGCAACAAAACAAACAGTGCTCTCATGGGAGCCCATGTAACTGATACTGATGGGAAACCGCGGGCCGTCGCACGCGCAACTCGGCGCAACTCGCCAACTATCGCGTTACAACTCGTGTTAGCGCCGATAACAGACAGATAAATCCTTTGATTGACACTAGTGAATGCAGCTTGGCTCTCCCTCTAATCTCATAAAAATAATACGTGATTGAGAATTCGTACAAAATAATTAGGGTGGCAAAAATTGTTGTCGCTTAAAGTTAAATGAGCAGAGAGGCATGTTTTTGCTAGACATTGCTTTGATGATTAGGAACTGTTAGTTGGCATTTTGGAAAAAAATATTGTGTCCATGAAAATAAAGATTTTAGGGATAGATAAATAGAAAAACACCCTTGTGAACAACAACCTGTTCCAACAACCCGGCTGTTCTTTTTTCGCTCTTTCAGTTATTTGTACACCATTTCTTATAGGTACGACAAATGGTTTATGAGATTTCCAAACTACTTAGATACTCATTATGTCATACAATTTGTTCACTATCATAGTGGTTTCGTTTAAGAACCGAACCTACAACACATGCTAAACTAACGGGTGTGGCATGGCAATTAGAGCAGTTTACAAGCAGACACGAAACAATACTTTGTAGTAAAAAACTGACTGTAAGCAGTCAAGTGAGACTCTGCTAATACTTGCTTATAGTAACTGACACTTAGGATAGGCGCTTGCTGAAGCATTTCCAAGTTTCACCAAAAATACTCCTTCCTGATTAATATTCGGCCATATATAACGGCCAGATTCGCTGATACTAAAAAACTGGTGCAATATACTGGTATAAAAAGGAAGGGTGTTATAGAGAGACCGGACAAAATACCAACCAGTTCCATAATTTTCAAAATTTGATTAGTAATAAATCAATAACCCCGGTTTCTGAGGTACATTTAACGGTAGTTTATCTATTCAATAGCGTCAAAACTCATACAAAATAAAACGCTATTGAATAGATAAACTACCGCTAACACTGTACTCAGACACCGGGAGTAAGAGATCTACTCTTGGACCAATTACCACAAGGAACAATTATTTGCGCGATCCAAAAATAGTTGTTTCGAGTCTGGTTGTACTTTGTGTCCGTTGCTTTTATGTTTGTAAAAGTCCCGCGACATAAGAGCAGTTCTTAGTGCGAGAGTTAGATAAATTTTAGGCCAATCCGTCCATTGGTTTGGGCTGTGCGTTGATAGATCACTATGACCATCACAACTTGGGGTACTGGGCTTGTACTGCTTATATGTCAGCCGTCTAGTTATACGTTCAGCTTTAACCAAGGGTTAATGAAATACATGTCTACACATCAACATAACTGGTAACGTAACTTCAATAAATCAACGCATAGCATAGTTAACTACTCTAATGATCATTGAATATGTATGTGATTATACAACGGTTACATACTAATTGTAAATACTACTTTTCATTCAGTTTCGAGTAACTGTTTGAAAGCTGTTGAGCAACGTGTTATGGTTTTTTAATTTCATGTAATTTTGTTATAACATGGTATTGTTGGTTCAGTAAATCATGTGTGAAATTGTAAAAGTATTCGCTAAAATACTGAATGTTAAATAATTGCTTTCGTTCTATGAAAGAGGAATCAACTGGCTCTACCATTTTCATCAAAATCAGTTGAGTGATTCAGTTGTAGTTGTTCAATAGCGGCGGAAGACGCAACAAACAGCCGGTCAGACTTTCATATATTAAAATAATGATAACTTTTTTCATTTTTAAGATATTAAAGTACAGTTTAAACCAACCTCCACGCTGGCCAACCCGCACTTGGCCAGCAAAGTGGACTTAATGCCTTACGCCTAATTCAATACAGGAGAAGACCATTACCCAGCAGCGGGAAATCAATGGGTTAAATTAATTTATTACTATAGTTTAAAATATACAAGCGACTGAGCGGATATTGCGTCAATCTTCAGGGTTTCGCAACATTCTCGTTGTAATTAAACAAAGCAGTTTATATCTAAGTTTACGATGAACGCATGACTTTACTTTAGTTATGGCGGATTAGCAGAGGCCTAGGTGTAGCAGTATCTATCTAAAAAACATTTATTTTAAAAGTTTTTTTTTATAGTATATTTTATTTCTAAAGATTTTACCAATAGGTTAGATGATCTGCGTCACGGAGGCCGTAAATTGGAGAGATTGAATGATCTTCTTTTCTTATCGTTTGGTTAGTGGTCAACCTAGTGTTAAAGTTGTTCAAGCCGCCTGAAGACCTTGGACGTGGCTTAACGATTGTTATTTTAACTGACAACAACCGGGACCGACTTTTACGTGCCCTTCGAAGCACGGAGATGCCCAGTTCAAATACCACTAAGCGGTCGCCAATCTATGGAATAACCGCGCCAAGGTTTGCTTAACCCGCAGATCGTTTACCGACCGGTGAGCGCAACTAGCTATGAATGATGAAAATCTTTTCCTAGCTATCGTGAAATAGATTATTTTCTTTTACTAATATCACATGGTCTTTTTCATTGCGGATATAGTCAAAGCCCATCTGTGGAACATCCTGCATTAACATGCTTAGAATAAACTCATTTTACATGCATTTATTAATTTTATTAAAATGTCAACCAGTTTTCAAGTAAACAGTACCGTGGGTACCAGTAGCTAGAGTTTACAGAAAGACTGTAGTCAGAGGTAACAAAGATTTTAATATTTAATGTGTGATATTTTTTTAAATTTTATTCGAAAAAATATTTAGGTTAACTACCTCTGTGCACTGACGGTATTGTGCAACTGATCAGGTCTTGGGTTTGATTCCTGGGTCGGCCAAAGTATTGGTGTTTTGATCCTAATTTTCCCTGAAAGTTCAGGCAGAGGTATATGAAATACACCCATGTTGGTCCCATATAATTATAATCAGAGGCAAGCCTATTGCTATTTACCCAGCACGTAACCAAATTAAAGGATAGTATTAAAAAACATTCTTATAAATATAGATTGGGGAAGATTTCATCACGATGTTTTCTTTCACCGAGCATTTGTTATTTTATAACCATTCTAATCAATTTCCAAAGAAACGATAGAAATCTAAATGGCGTGTAAAGTCTGAGATAAAGTCTTCATAAATCTCTGTCTTCGCGTGCTATCTCTCAGATACAAATTTAATTACTAATTAATGAGTTTTCTTTCACTACAATTACCAAGTATAAAGTATAACGATACGATGATCTCGTTATTCTGTAATTAAGTTGTTGCTACCGAATATTTGCATTTCCCGGTTGAATGACTTGACGAAACGGAATGGCTGCTGTACTTTTAAGGATCCGTAAACCGAGACCCTATTACCACTTCGATGTCTGGCTGTACCTCATTAACTATGATTGTTAGGTTAAATTCCCACAGATGAAGTATTTCTGCTGCCGATATAGCGAAAAAACTAAGAAATAGAACAAAGTAGATAATATATTTAATGGAGGTTCCTACACAACAAACGTGGAAAGTTTCATTGAAACTATGGTGATGATGATGCTGTGCTCAATATAAACATAATCTCCATTTTACTCTCAATAATTCGGAGCGGCTGTAAACCAGACTCAGTCCTAACGTGTATTTCCATTAAAAAAAGATGACATCTCGTATTTTTATTTATACTAAAATAATGACCTACCAAAAAATCTCAAAAGTTCTCCAGTATTGATATAAACAATGAAAAATACTTGTGTCAAATTGATAACCTCCTTCTTTGTAAAATCACCTACGTAACCTCTAGAT
Source organism: Anticarsia gemmatalis (assembly GCF_050436995.1). Taxonomy (NCBI): domain Eukaryota; kingdom Metazoa; phylum Arthropoda; class Insecta; order Lepidoptera; family Erebidae; genus Anticarsia; species Anticarsia gemmatalis. The sequence continues at coordinate 13,098,765 of NC_134748.1, read as the reverse complement.
GTCGTCGCACTGGACATGCAAGTATCAAGTTAAGTAACATCGTATAACCGTTAGCTGACGAGTAATCAGATCTTACTCCGAGGTGCAAACATCTAGTCTAGCCTTGTTTGATGTAGGGCTGCCACGGGCAACTTTCTTTTGTAAAGAGAGTGAGTTTCTTGGGACTGAGACTTTCATGGTTAGAATCATTTAAAGGTTTCATTTATAATGCTATGCAAACATATATCAGTATAAAATATAGGTATGCGACGAAAGAAAAATTGCTGATAAAAACTGCGCTGTGTATAAAACTTCCATAGCTTTCCTTATGAATTATGATTGCTGAACATTGAGTACTGTATTAAATATTATATAGAGGTATTATTGGTCCATCGAATGCAGATGATTCCGGTCGCGTCATACGATTAATATGAGTATGTATAAAAAAAACATCTTACAACAAGTCCACTTTTAAAACACTAACTAGGTAGCTTCGCCCGCGACTTCGTCATATATACGAACATAGTAAAAAGTAGTATTTTGAGTTATATATAGATAGTTAGATAGAGTATAGATAGCCTTTTGGTAAAACAACAGCGTCATTGATTCTTTCTCATTAGTATTAAGTGTCAACCCTAATACAAATTGTAATCAAGCACCTATAATACATGGAAACTCAAGTAGGAAGTCAGCTAAAAATATCATCACGCGTTTACTCGAAACTGAGGCAAAAACTACACTTACTTAGGTTTTATACGCATTTGTAACATTTCTACTGTAGGACTTATGTTAGAAGACCTATGGTACTAGATTAGTTCTAATTAAGAATTCTGTGGTGGCACGTGTTGTGGAATGTTTATGGTCCACTACCATTCGGGATAGAACGTTTTTTTAGCCAATTGATGTGTGTTGGGCAAGGGTCTCATCGTTAAACAAGCGAGGGGTTAGGCCTTGAGTCCACCACGCTGGCTAAGTGCGAGTTAGGGCCCAAGAAATGTGTTAAACGACTTACTGTCCGCCTTTGTATGTTTGTAAAATGTCACGATATTAGTTTCGGATTTGTCTGAAAAAGTGATCCATAAGTTGGTTTCATGGAGTCAAAGCTCTAGGGAAGCCTGTGAAAATCGTCAGTTTTACAAAAAGCCTTTTAGTTTCACCCGCAAAAAATGAGTCGCATTTTACCGATAAACAAATGACTATCATTGTCCCTAAGATATATTATCGAACTCCAAACTTCCGCTGAGAAATAAGAGTAGTAGTTCACCACCGCTCATTGGTATGGCACAAAATACACTATACGTATTGAATTCAAGATTTATTTAAATAATTACGTGCATTTTATTACCTACTTCAAAAACATAACAGAAACCAATTCTCTATCTTTCTTCTTAGCAACAGGACACACTAAAATATCTACAATAATAGTATTTTAAACAATAATCTCTAATATTCCCACGTAGTAATTACAAGACGTAGAATCAAGTCTTAACAGTTTAATACTCATGCACAATTCGTCATGTTCGTGAACGCCGACAATTATATTATTATTGTCGAGATATTTCTATAAACTCTTACACCCACTGACTAACCGTCTAAAAGAACCTATTTAAGTATGATTTTAGTAGTATTTTACAAGTAATTTAGGTTTTGTTATTATTTAAAAAAAAAACAAAATATTTTTCATAATATAAAAAATTTTACTTATTTTTTTCTTTAATATACTTGACTTAATAAGAAACTGAACTGTGAAAATTGTGCATGTCTGTCTGTAACTCTGTTTGTCTGTTTGTTAGTGTGTATCCGTACATTGAGCCCTCTTTTCATTTGTCAAATCTCACCCTCCAATACTCAAATTTCCACGCGATTCATTCCTAAATGGGATTAAATCCAATTCAAAATAGTAAAAGGAAACTTAGTTATGCAAATATGTTAATTGTATAAAAAATACAGTCGATGAAAAAAAATTAAAACAATTTTTTCAGAATTATTTTTATCATTGTGCATATCGTTTCTATGTTAATCGATAAACATGTTTATTAACTATAAGATAAAAATGTTTAGTAACTATAAGTTAATTTAAATTATAAACAGAAATACTTATTCCTTTTCAGTATATCTAACAATCAAGTCTAAAGATATGTAGTCTCGCGCGTCTCGTGCAACACCCGGTAAACGACCGCTGGTGGAAATTACGATAAACAACTCATAGACATAGACAATGCAAAAAAATGAGACAAAAACATACTTAATATTGACCACTTAATGTACAAGATGTTTTAATAGGATACGCGGATTACAGCGGTCATGAATTATTTAATTTTCTTTACTTAGCTCGCGTGGCGTGGCCTGTAGACGATTATTTAATTTCGTAGGTCGGGGAAAAAGTCTTTTCGCATTATAGCCTCAACAATCACAAATGAGTACACGGTTCATTAGGTTTCTTTCAGTGAGATCGTGGGGTACCCAAATATCGAGCTTTTTTGTGTAGAGAAGATTTATCACTTGTATCATTTATTTAATTATCACTTGTTTCAATGGTGAAGGAAAGCATTGTGATGCAACTTTGCATGTCTGAGAATTCTATATGATAGATCTTGAAGGTATAAGGAATGCAAAATCCCCAAGACGCACTTGACCAGCAGCGTGGCCACCCAAGGCTTAACCTCTCCCTCATTACAGGAGGAGACCCTTGTCCAGCAGTGGGACAGTAATAGGTTTTTTTTTTGTAAATATTCTTCTTGAATATTTAACCAATAACTTACGCAGAAGTATTGAAACTGGTTAGTATAAAAAAGGTCTAAAAATACTGAGTGAAGTAAACAAATGAGTCATATTTCAGTAGGTACTGGTACAACGCATCTTACTTGACAAACAATACGTACTTAGTTCAACGGAAAAGTGTTTTGCATAGAACAGATATAGGCAGGATGACTTTAGAGGCATGTAAATTGATATCTCAGCATGAATTATTAGATTAAAAGATATTTTTTTATATTAACAAAGTATTATTATTATTTAAAAAAACCTTGAAAATCCAACTGCGTTCAAAAGAAAAATTCAAATTAGGGCTCATAATAAAACTTAATATTTTTACAAAATATTTACAATAAATAAAAACAGCAAAATAAGAAGAAATTAAAAACTTTCCTCGGTACAATTTATTCAGTTAATTTTACTTAAGTCAGTTACATAATTCTATAAACCTTTTTCTATTTTGCTTAGTTATTAATAACTGATAACTGAAAAGGACCAAAGATAAAATAAACATAGTCATTTACTATTCTAAATGTGTTAACTTCTTCATAAAATAGTTCACACGTGATAACATAATCCGAGCCAAACGCTCAGCAGTGACACATCCCATCAATCTATCGCACGTTTAAAAGGGATTCCACGACCTCCTGCACAATCTCCAAGCATCCCATCTTACATTACAATAGAAACGACAAACGACACAAGAATAACAATGTTTAAGAAATAATCAACACGACACGAACATCCCATGTAATATTTAAATATTTAACACTCTCGTTAAACCTACCTGTTCACTTTAAACAGAAGCCCGACAGGGGTCATTTCGGGACACGAAACACAACACTTCAAAATTTCCCAATACCGTCACTAGAAACTTTTGAAAAATTCCCAATTCAATTTGCTAAATCAATCCGAATTTCGAATTGGGAAAAACAGAGTTCAAATTTTCCGATTCGCGGTCAAATTTTCCAATTCAAAATCACTTTTTTTATGTTTTATTTATAAATAACTATACGGTTTTTCTTTGTAGCGTGTGAACGATTCGTTTATCGTACTCTGTGCTCAGAGCGTTTGATCGGTCGCGTGCTATTGCCTCAGCGTTCGCGTCAGTTCTGCGGGAATGACAAACAGTCAAACAATGGCTCGTTCCTTTTGAAGACTAATTATTATACAGGTTCTCTTTATTAGTAGAGACAACAGGTGGGAACTTACTATGTCGGACGTTTAACTTACCAAGTTTAAGTTTGTTTAGAAAGGAATGTGGTATTTGTATGGTTTGGTAGTAACAGCTGATGTTCAAAAGTTAGGTGGGATGTCGTGATAAATTCGTTTGTGTTTAGAGTTCTAAGAAAGTATTTCATGTATCTATATATATTTTAATTTAAGGCTTCGCTGATAAAATCATAAAGGAAAATATATTATTATGCGAAAATTTTATTTACTTGTTTTTGAGTCAACTTTTTTACAAAATGAACTTAATAACAATGACCAAGAACCAAATATAATATTTAATTGTCTGTATGATAAAAAAATCTATCAGATAAAAATTGCTGAACCGATTTGGATAAAGTTTCGCAACGGAATAATATAATCCAGGAAAAAGGCAACCATTTTCAACATAATCTCATATTTTACAGCAATAATAATTTCATACTAAAAAATTCTTCCATCATAATCAAAAATATCACTCCAGGATAATATAAAGAAACGATCAAACCTACGTAACTTTCGTTAGAGGCTATACACTCTACATATGGCTTTGTTACAAGCCTGCCTACACCACATCCGCGCACGCGCAAACCACAGGATGTTTATAAAACAACTATAACTTTACACCCACGAAGAACTTTATTGTTATGAACTTAAGGTTGAATTTCAAATGGCTAGTAGAAAAAATAACTTTGTCAAAAAGGACCCCTTCTGATGTCATGGCTGAATGTTTCCTTATTTTAATAAAACTCGTATAATATACAGTTCAAGGTAATGGAGAATTTTTATTTATAAGATCACGACTGTTATACCCAAAAGTATAAGCGAATGTGTTAAATACACCCATATTTTACCACTAGCTGACCCGCGCAACTTCGCTTGCGTCACATAAGAGAGAATGTGTCATATTTTTTCCCGGTTTGTAACATTTCTCGTTGCTCCTATTGGTCGTAGCGTCATGATATATAGCCTATAGCCTTCCTCAATAAATAGGCTATCTAACACTGAAATAATTTTTCAAATCGGATCAGTAGTTCCTGAGATTAGCGCGTTCAAACAAACAAACAAACTCTTCAGCTTTATAATATTAGTATAGATTTACAATGTTTGGTCAAGTGTGATGTATGAAATAGGGAGGATGCCTGATCATGACTTAGCCTTTCTTCCCAGATGCAGCTGGATACCACTGTGTGACTGGTCGCCGACTCCAACATAGTTTGCAACATAGACTAAGCTAATATATGTATACATATATCGTATGGTTAGTGGTCAAGAAGTTTTTACTTAAGAAAATTCAGTCCCTCTACAGGCTTAAAACTGTTTACCCATACACTGGTATAGCATGTTCAAAATAAGACGCTATAGTTGCTTAGGATTTTATTTTCACTATAGAATCCATAAATAGTGCTGGTTAAATGTTAGACGACACGTTATTATGATTAATTTAATCGTTTAACAATTACACGAGAAAGGATGTTATAGTTTTTGCGTACCTTTTGTATTATAAAAAATCTCTATTGATCGACAAAAGGCACAAGTCTCGTATTTAGTTATATGAGATAAGCCTTTTCGAAACTATTGAATTCGTAAAGAAATTGCATATTCATACGACTCAGCTGATATTCAGTAACATTGTATGAAACCATAGGTATCCTCCATACGTGAGGAATGCAAATGAGCACTAACTCGATCCGACAATGAAGTACCAATCAAACAGGCCATTGTTCTTCGTTTACGATCGGCGACGGAATGCAAACAGGAATCGAACCGGTGCCGGTGCGATAACAAACAAACTTCCTGGTTCCTGAACACTAGTTAATCAAATTTTTATGGTTATTGACTATTTTGTCCACCAGTCAGTGTTTTACATAGAGCGAATGCCTGTCGGACCTCCACAACCCAGTAACCTGGGTTTAAAAACGATACCCTTCGGTAAGACTGGTTTTGAGACTTTCAAGCTACTGACTACTATTAACAATTTAACTGTCAAAGATCTTCGAAAATGACAGCCGGGAGCCCTCAATTTAACGTGCCTTCCGAAACACGGAAGAACTCTATATGTATAAGATGGTCACCCATCCGCAGAACAACCTCGGCAAGCGTGGCTTAACGTCAGTGATCGAACCGCGCGGTTGTTGTAAACTAAGCCTACTATACGAGAATAAATCCTGACTTCGACCATTTGGGTACTCGGATAGGTACCTATCCGTCTACTATTTCCACTTTATAGAGAGGATTTTTTTATCACAAATATCAATCAAATCTTTGCGTATACTTTTAACCCGTATAACTAATTACTTAACCACACAAACCATTGAAAAACATACAAATTACCATGACAATTCACTTACTGTCCGCATTCCTTGTTGACAGATAGTTACGCGACTGTTGCAATATTGCAAGGTCGTTCACAGGTTACTGACCGATAATTACCACTCTAACTGAGATTATGGGTTCATTTCTACAGTTTATGGTAAAGGAGCCAGGTGGCACAAGGCCGGATCTAATGGTTGCAAATGAAGTTAAATAATCCGTTTTGTAGAACTTTAATATTCGTAATGAATCATTTTCAGATAAATGATCGGGAAAGACATAAATACAAGCAGTTCGATAGTAAGGTCTTCTGTAAGCATTGCTTCCGCCACTTCCCTCTGGATGAAAGATTGTCTAATTTAATTAAATTCGGCAACGAAAGACGACTCATTTTCAATACTAAAAAAACAAGTATCCTTGCAATCGCGATTCTTATTATTTTTTTCCGAAATACATTAGCATTGGATTTAGTAGAGTAACCGTACAATGCGTAAAATATACGCTATGAAATACTGGTGCCTTGTAGGTTCTTCAAACCAAATCTTCAGCTTTATAATAATAGTAGAATTCGTTTTGTTCTATTATTATGAAGCTGGATATATTTGGATAATTCGCACACGGTCATCTGATTGATAGAGCTTTAACTGTGACAAACATACTTATATACTTCTAAATACATACTCATATAAAATACAAAAGCCATGCATTCGCAATGTTTTACAATTACTACTATAATATCTTGTACTATATCGGAGTTATAGCAAAAACAAATAGCGATGTAAATTGAATTAAATTAACGAGTTGCATGAACGGGTTCGGAACAAAAACTTTGTATAGATATGGTAGTAAGCCGCTGTGTCGGGAATACTGTATTTGCTGTTATTTTAATTATCTTAATGGAATTCATCCTGTTAGTATGTTCCATGTAACGGATATGTTTTTAAGCTGATATGAAAACTTTGAGATTTTGGAATAAAATGTGGGGATTTAAACTCTGTTTTGATCTACAAGATTAAAAGATCCCTTAGATATTAAGAGCTTTACTTTCTCGAAGGTATATTTAACTATCAGTTACCAAAAAATCGTACTTATATTATAAATGCGAAAGTTTGTGAGGATGGCTGTGTGTGTGTGTTTCCTTAACGAAAAAGCGACTGACCGATTTTAACGAAATATTTTACACCGGGAAATGTTCTTAGGCGGATGAAGTCGCAGGCAGAAACCGATGAAAAAAATATATAGTTCCGTGTAAATTGTTACCAGAAAGTATTTATAAAGATGAGATAGTAACAAACCTTTCTTTCTTTCTTTAATCACCATAACCCAAAGCTCTTAAATAGAGTAGCAAAATTACTCGACACAACTATTCACCATCAACGTACAAAAGACAAACTACTCTTCGCAAATCGGAAATGTAAAAAACGACATTCAACAAAAACTAGCACAGGCATCAAACCTGTAAACCCAGTATACCACCTGTCAACACCGGTCCAAATGCGAGTAATTCTTAGGAATTAACTGACGACCTTGCAATGAATGATGGTCAATGTCGTGTACTTTTGTACTATTTATTGTATACAAGCTTTTGTCCGCGTCTTCGTCTGCGACTTAGGATGTAATTTCCTTGCAAAATTGTATCCCCTATTTTTTCTCTTGGGGGTAGACTTGATCAAAATCCTTTCTTAGCTGATGCTTACGTCATAACATCAACCTGCATGCCAGATTTCAGCCCGATCCGTTCAGTTTGGGCTGTGCGTTGATAAATTACTATGTCAGTCGTTTAGCGCAACAGACTGATATTATTAGTTTCCAGAACATAAAAAAATACTTTATTAGTCGTACCTACAAGTTTTCTTGCGGTATTTTCTACAGTTAAAACGATATTATCTGCGTATAAATTAACTTTTATTAATAAACTCATTAGATCTTAGATTAGTAGTGATTTTTCAAAGGATAAGCAATCAAGAACTTCCTTTTCCTTAAGTGAGCCGGTCTTACTAATAAATATCATTGAAACTGATTCGTTATGCAGTGTTTTGTCACTTTCAATCAGTTTTAAAACAGTAGGTATATGAATGAAAACAATAAACATAATTTTTCTCTTTTTAAAAAGACAACTCCCGCACAAACAATTGCTCTTGTGTCGCGGGTACTACAAACAACGGACACAAAGTACCTCCAGACCCGATACTATGATTTGTGGATCGTATAAATAATTGTCTCGTGTGGGAATCCAACCCACGACCTCCCGTGGCAATGCGACCTAAACCAGTTCAGCGCCTCTAGGGACGTCAGGCGGGCGTCGTCGAAACTATTTTGGCAGTAGATTTAAATGTCAAACTCTCGATACACGAAAGTACCGAATGTGGAGAATCGCGCTACAGCACCAAAATTGTAATGAAATATGCTAAACTAACTCCACGCGCGTAACAAATTCATCATCCCTCATCTTAGCAATTCAGGGGAAAAATTTTGAGAAAAATGTGTCGTCGTGTCTTCAGCTTTATACATGTTAAATTCCACCAAAAATGGTTTATCTGAACCAATTGTCATACAACATTTTTTTTTTCGATAGCTAGCCGATTGTCGATAGCGGCAGAGATATTTGGGAGTTGCTAGTTATGTACTCGAACCGCGGAAATTTCAAAGCTGGGTGGCCGGATTTTCTCTACCTTTATTCCCCAGACGTGTTATCAGTAAGTCTCACAGAGATTAAACCCAGGCGACTACTTGCCCAAAGACTTCACCACTTTGTTAGACAATAACCGTGTGAAAGTAATTTCCATACAATCAAGTTAAATTTATCAAGTTGTGCGCATTCTGTTAAATAAACATAGTAAGTAAATAGATATTTATATGAGTAAAGATGTGTGCAGATACACGCGAAATAACATGTAAGCACTTGGCCCTGCGTCTCCTCAAGTTTGTTCACAAAAAATGATTAGTGAATTACACGAAGTACCGAAAACTGAAATTTTGTAAACCTTTGTGTTTCGGAGAGCACGTAAAAAGTCGGTACTGGTTGTTGGGTATTAAGATAACAATCGTTAAGTTACCTCAAAGGCTTTCGGGTGACTTGAACAACTTTGACACTAGCTTGGCCACCAATCATACGATAAGAAGACTTCAGTAGCTCGATTCTCTACAACTATCGTCTACCGACAACTGGCGCCAACCGGCTAGCTATCGAGAAAATTTATACGAAAATCGGTTTAGTGCCTCTAGCGGGCTCCGCAGGAACTATTTTGACAGAACATTTTAAATGTCAAACTTTCGATACTCGACAGTACCGACAGTACAGAATTGCGCTATAGCAAACTTTGGATGACAAATTGTTACTTGCACTGCGTGAATCTGTACGCAGCTTATAAAACGATGTGATATTTGTTAGATAGCTGATTCGCACGGTGTAATTTACTTCTTTGTTTGAGATTGCCTTGTAACGGGACTCTTGTTATACGAGAATGAAAATAGATTCTTTAATGTCTTATTTTACTTGGTATTTTGTCGGCTTTTCATACTTTGATAGAGTTATCAAAGAAAGTAGTTATAGTGACAACGATATTACAACTGAGGTGTTAAGGTTTAAGTAGCAACAGCCGCACGGATCGATCTCTCAGGTTAAGCTACGCTTGCCGAGGTTGGTATGTGGATGGGTGACCATATTATACATTCAGAGTTTCTCGGTGCTTTTGAAGCACGTCAAATTGTGGGTTCCCCTTATTACACCCCCTATTACATGTTACAATATTGTTAATGGCGAAACGTGAGTATATTTATACACCACTATCTAAACCTTAGATTATAACAGACGTTATTATGTATGCATAGTCAATAAAACAATGATGAATATTATTATAGTCATAGAACTTGGGAAAAATACCTTTACAAAATGTCCGCCCCACATTCCGTACAGATTACAGTTTTCCTTAAATTTTCCCATGTGGTACAATAATACGAGTTAATACTTGTGTATTATAAGCTATGGTCAGTGGGTTCGGTGGCCGGTTCCTAGGGAAATATGCGATAATATGCACTGTGATGTTACGGTCCGGTGGACTGATGTTGTCTCTTATATGATGGATATGATAGTTTGTGAGGCGCCCGTAGCCAGTTGCGCTCACCGGTTGGTAAACTATCTGTGGCTTAAGCAAACCTTGGCGCGGTCATTCCATAGATGGGTGATCGCATAGTGGTATTTGAACTGGGCGTCTCCGTGCTTAGAAAGGCACGTAAAAAGTCATCAATTAAGATAACAGCCGTTAAACCACGTCAAAGACCTTCGGTCGGCTTGAACAACTTTGACACTCGGTTGACCACTGACTATACGATTAATAGTAGTAATGATAGTTTTGTAAATGAGTTGCTATGCGGTAGTTTATTCAATAGTTGACCCCATGCGACTTCGCTAGCGTTTGAAGTTTCATCGCTTAGGTACTTTACCTGGACAGACAGAGGTTTTTTTAAAAGACATAGCCTGTGTTTGTACTTCTGCTGCTTACTCAGCTCACTTAAACAGATACATACACACAAACGCTATAAATCAAGTTTGTTTTCTTATAATTTAGACATTATCTTGATTTTAAGACTTAATTGGGATTTAATGATATCAAAGATGTTTAAACCAAACAAAGGGGCAATTTTCTACTCTCATCGACTATCGACAACCAGTACAATAATATGAAAATATCATCAGCGCTTCTATCGACCGCCGTAAGAATATTCTTGCAGTACATTTTGAATGTCAACCTCTCGATACTCGATAGTACCGATTTAAGATAATCATGCTACTTTAAGCTTTGACATAACTTAATCATTTATATCTACTTTTCGGCCAAGCCAAACAGAAATGTTCATAAGTATTTTTACACATTTTCTATCTTACACAACAAACACAAGAATACACATAACAAAAACCATGTAAATGTCTTCCAATAACTTACTATTTTCCCATGGGTTTCTCTATAGAACAAATAACAATGTATGTATGGGTGAATTTCACCGTTAATGGTACCTACTTACATTGTGTCGTGTATGGGATTCTTACTATTGAATGAGTTTTTATTTGACCTCAAAATACTTGGTCGATAGGTGTTTGGTGAGTGCCAGGTTCGAGTGTAGTTAGGTAGAGGGAGACTGTGTGTGTGATAAAATATAAAAAATAGGTGTATTTAATAAAACTGTCAATTGATACAATTAAATAGATAATTTCTTAAATTCTAGATTGGCTATCGACTAATGGCTGTAGGCTAATGTTAGTCTCATGGGAGGCGCCCATTACATGGGACTAACATTTCGGCTGTAGTTATATTTTGTATCTGTGTAGCATAAAAAAATCAAGTATAAGTAGATATGTACGTAGTGTACCTCCTGTACGTTCGAAATAGCTTTATACCATGAATGGACAAAAACGACTTTAAGATATTTTCTTATAATACTTTAAAAAATATTCAAAATAGATCGAAAATTTATTAAAATTTTGACTATTACGAAAGCCTAAACTCAAATTTCCAGGAACAGCCTAAAATATCTTTACGATCAATAATTCCAAAACTCAAAATCGTTCTCAGCCGCTCCATTTTTTGACCCGAATGACAAAGATGTATAATTTGCATCGATTATTGTAAAATATACGATGATGCAAAAATACCGCATCCTATAAATGGTTAGATCCTAATGCGTTGGGACGAGATGCGTAGGCGCAGGTTTTGGTGAAGAAGGATTCGATCGTGAATCTTGAAGTAATGATTATGAAAGTTTGGTTGTGTGAATCTTAACGCTATTGTTATTTCATTTTTCTGGTTTTCATTGTTTACTATTTAATTGACCTTTCCTATTGGAAGAGATAGTTGTGCGCTGAATATTTTCAGAATTTCAGGGAAATTGATTTTTTTTATTTTAGGTAAAATATTTAAGATCAGTTAATATCAACTAAAAGCTAACGAGTAAGAGTTCACAACCTAAAATAAACATTATTAAACAAAAGTTTCAATTAAGCTTATATTTTAGGAAATAAGTTTTGTAAATTACAAAGAAAAAATCTTAATTAATTCTTTTTATGATGCTAATCAGAACAAAAATCAAATAATTTGTTCCTTGTGTCAATTGCTTACACTTATGATAGTCGCTACTATTGAACTAGTAAAATCATCACTAAATAGCGAACAATATTATTATGTTACTTTTTAGCGAATACAAGTCATTCGTGAAACATCTTCCGTAAGGTGAAGAAAACTAGTGATAATTAAATCTACTTCCACACAGCGCAACAAATAATTGGCTTATATCTTCTTAGAATCATTTGATCAATTCTGATCACGTCATAAACGGTTAATAATCTTAGTATAGATGCAATAAGAAAACAAGCGCGTTTAATTATCCCTAGAAATACGACTATTAGTTGAAGTAGAGAATACTTCAGGTTCTAGCACACGTATCTACTCGAAAAGAACGTCTTAATGTATGTATTTATCGTCTTTGACTTCACCATTTATAGGCAAAAAGCTAATCACCCAAACCTAGGCTAACTTTTAGTAAAAGATTACTTGAGTAGTTTAAGTTAAACTAGAATAACACGAAAACTGGACTTTAAATATTCATCTCATGAGAATTAAGCCTGGTCTAAGGTCTAGCATTGCATTCTCTACAGATGACCGTGATGACCGTATCTTGTTAAAAAAACAACTGTACATCTACTTAAGTATTGTCAATAATTACTATTTCAATTAATATGCACAAAATTACGCCACGTCAGTGCGAGGCAGACGAAACGCCTCGTCCCATTATTGAACGTCAACAAGCGATCATTCAGGTGACCGTTAAGATATTGATATTTGCTTCAGTAGAGAATTTTTAAAAACTAACCACGTAAATATAGAATAATATGCGCTCAAAAGTTAGCAGCCAACTCAAACGAATAGAAACGCAAATACCTTGAGTTTTTACTTCGTTGATGTTAATAGCCATTGATACATGTGCTCCGATCATTAACTTAGCCCACATATGAGTGGCACGCTATACTAATACTGTGACACGAAATAACTGGACAGTATGAAAACTATCGCATTGATCGAACATGACTTGTTGCAAATTGAATTGTGTTAGTAGAGCGAATCCAAGACATGTCGTACATTGTCGAAACACTGTTGAAAATGTCTACTGAAGTTGGAAAAAGTTTGTCAGATTACTGGTAACTACGGTGATGTCTGTGACTTTTGGCTTACAGTGCTGGAGTTCTATTTCCAGATCTAGAAGATTGTTATTAAGTGTTTGCAATTTTGGTTGCAAAGTTATCAAAAATAATCCGGAATTTGGTTACATGTCTGTTGAATAGGATGGTTAATTTGAAATCAATTTAAAGGGTAAAATAGTATAAATAACCCATCACTCGCTAGGCACTTTAGCAAAGATCCCAAGAGTTTGGTAGGATGAAGAGGAGACAGCTTTGCTCAGTCAAGTACAATCTAAGTCATTACTGCCTGCTACTGTTCAAGGTTCATGGTTATAATTTTTTTTTTTATTATTACAAAGACAACTCCTCCACTAAGATTTGCTCTTGTATTGCCGGGACTGACTTTAAAAACATACAAACAACGGACACAAAGTAAAACCAGACTCGAAGCAAGTATTTGAGGATCGCACAATTAAAAGTTCTATGTGGAAATCGAACCCACGTTCTCCCGACGCAATGGTAGCAACGGCGTGGTGACTTTAACTACTGCGCCATGGAGGCGAAAAGTGACTAACTGTGTAGAGTGTCTAGACTTTCGGATATAACAAAAGTGAAGTAACATTAACACTAAATAAATAATATAATTATATCACATCCACCTACAATCTACTCACAGCCTGCTGTATTTCTCAAAATCCTCGCTAATTCGATTTATTCCCTCGTATTAATTGAATCGCGTGGGCGAAAAGCGTCAAGTGCATTGACATCACCGACAGATTAATTATCAGTGTTATCATAGCATCTTGATATATGAGTGTGAGCGCCCGATCATGCGGGACATTGAGTATTTGTTACTACGCTGTGTAGTTTCTGTCTTGTAGAATGTAGTAAGAACGGAAAAATCTGAATAAATATTTTTGGTAGCCTGTACTGTCCCACTGGGTTGGGCTAATACCTACCCCATATTTTTCAGTCATCCCGCTCATTTTATTTTCGTGCCCAATCACTATTAAAATAAATATTAAATAGGAAATAAAAATGTTGTGAAATTCACAATTCTATAAAAATGCTTGTCCTAATATGCGAAAGCCTGAGGATGTTTACGCTTGATTGATGATTACAATTTTGCAGCTAAAATATTGTATCGATGTTGATTCAAATTAGCGCGGAGTTGTTGAATAAAACAGAGGGTATTTTTAATCAACCTCGTATTATTGTCCAAAGGGTAAAAACGGGACTCTATAACTGCCACTTGACTATCTGTGTGTAACGTGGCTGTAATCTGTATCAGATATCCATACTAATCCATACTAATATTATAAACGTAAAAGTAACTCTGTCTGTCTATCTGTTACTCAATCACGCCTAAACTACTGAACCAATTTGCATGAAATTTGGTATGGAGATATTTTGATACCTGAGAAAGGACATAGGCTACATTTTAGCCCGGGAAAATGACGCATTCCCTTGGGAAAATTCAGGTGGCGGACGAAGTCGCGGGTAAAAGCTTGTATCTCATAAACCGTAATAGTTAGACTGTTGAAAATTTCACAGATGTTGATGTATTTCTATTGTCTCCAAAAAAAATACTTTAAAACATAATTTAGTAATTATTTAAGGGGGCTCCTATACAATAAATGTGATTTTTTGCGGTTTCTATAAATAATGAGTTCCGTACAACTCATCATAATCTAGTCCAACTGGCTTTTGGCGGGTTTTTTTATTTTACGCAACCATTAATTAGACTTTAACCATCAAGAACATCATAAAAGTGCCTTTATGGATAAATCATTAACGATATATTAATAAGATAGTAGTTAAATACTTCTCTTTACATTTTCCCACGACACTTTTCATAAAAGATGCAACGAAACTGTCTCATATACTCATATTCGTAGAATCTAACGCTATATCAATATAATTTAGCGTCATTTGGCGGCCATTTGCAAGGGCATGAAGGCTAAGGCTTAACTGTAGGTACCGTGTGAAGGACAGAACCAGTCCTGACCGGAACTCTGTAATGACAGGCTGTACCGGACGTATAGAACCTGCTTACGACAACCGTTTTATTATGATACCGTTGATGTTTATTCGGGATGATCTGGACCTATATTGAGTAGAGTGTTTTAAAGGCTTCAAGGCAAGGAAAGTTCATTATGCTACAAATATCATGTGTAATAATTTTAAGTTTAATTTAGAGGGACTTAAAAAACATATTATTTATTTTGTTACTCACTTTTAACCTTTATTTAGGTGTAAGTAACGCTTAAAAGTCTCTTGGTTTTTGTAAAACAGATAAAGTGGGTAAGTGCGGTAAGGTACTAAGCGTGGTCTCAAAATATGCCTACTGTGTTGTTTTATTAACCTGTCTAATTTCTTTAGGAGGCCCCTGCTAAGGAATTCTTGCTCAAACGATTATTTTTAGTATCTTACACTAGAACCTTAAAATATGGTAAAATGTAGTAAATTAAAGTCTCTTAATTAGCTAAAGATCGCGAACGGTTCGCATCAAACATAATTGAATTGACAGTGAAACATTGATGCGCTTGCTCCTCATCCCCTAAGCTTATTAATTACACTATTTTAATTATAGCTATTAATTACACTATTCTAAGGTAAAATGGGTATTCAGGTAATTCCTTAATTAGTAAATGAAAAACTACCAAGTAGCTTTGAGATTGAATGATGATCGATTGAATAAATTATGGTCGTGTAACCATTTGAAAGTCTATTAAATGTCACCAAACAAGTGATCAAAAATTTTCCAAACGCGACACTTAAAAAGTTACAGCAGCCAAACGTATCCAATAGCGTTGGCTGCTGTAACTAAACCGAAATGCGAAACAAAACCTAACTTATCTTGACAACATGGTTCAATGAATAAAAAAAACAACCATTTGAAAGTCTGTTTGTTGGTCTGCCTGTTAGGCATTCACTCCTACACCGCTGAACCGATTTTGCATGAAAAAAGTAAAAACCTGGTGTTAAACATACGCTATTTTTTTAATCAGCCCCTATGCAATTAAAAGTATGTTACTTTTAATATCTACTGTTAGGGTCAGCTAGTAGCTAGTGCAATATAAACTACCATTTAACGCATCAGCACCCATCATTGTTTCACGTAGATTATAATCATATAATCGCCCGATTAATGTTTGGTTTAGCTTTCAAAACAATTACTAATAATATAAGTAGTTGTTTGAAACTCCTACCTTGTTATTCTAGAAGTTAATTGACCGTAAGATTGAGAAATCATAGTAGCGATTAGTAGATGAAAGATAAGCTTATTAAATTTGCGTAAAGCAAGGTTTGAAGGCAATTTACACGCAGACGTCGAGACTGTTCGTTCAGTACTTATGTAAACAATAATGGAATATTGGGATACTATGTCTCGGGTTCGGTTATCAGGTCAAGCAAAGAGCTATTCGTTTTTTCTAATTTATATTTGAACTAGCTGACCCGCGCAACTTCGCTTGCGTCACATAAGAGAGAATGGGTCAAAATTTTCCCCGTTTTTGTAACATTTTTTACTGTTACCCTGCTCCTATTGGTTGTAGCGTGATGATATATAGCCTATAACATTTCTCGATAAATGGGCTATCTAACACTGAAAGAATTTTTCAAATCGGACCAGTAGTTCCTGAGATTAGCGCGTTCAAACAAACAAACAATCAAACAAACTCTTCAGCTTCATAATATTAGTAAGTATAGAAGTATAGATTATAATATTAGTATAGATTTTTCTTAATGGTAGCCCGAAGTTTTGTAACTTACCCGGTGTATGACAAGCTTGCCCCCTATTTCATAGGAAAACACTAGACTGAAATCATTATATTCGAACATTCTCAATAGCCCTGGGTTTTGAAACCTACATGTTCTCTGTATATGTGTACAGCAAGAGTCCTGTACTCTATTAGAAGGGATTATCATTGTAAATAACGCAACGCCATATTTCATACACTCTTTCTCAACAGGCGTGATGTTATGTATGTTAAACTTTGTATGTATGTAATAAAAGTCATTGTAAAGCTTTGCTTCCTTTTGGGGAAGTGAGGCGACGACACGTGCGGTCACATGTATCGCAATTTGTATGTGGGAAGCTATCGGCTGAACGAAACATGATGGGTACCGTGAATTAATATCAAGTGTAAGTGTAGGGACGTCATGAAGCTTTTTGTATCGGAATTTGGTTTAAAGCAGTTTTGATGCGTAAAGAGTTTCGCTTTTTCGATCAAAGGAGGCTTTATTCCTCTAGCTTATCAGATTGAATTTTTACTTTTATAGATTTGCTTTTACTTCACCTATTGGATAAATACGCGGCACTTAACAATAAGCTTCAAAAAATCAATGTTTCTAATTCTACAGCAATGGTGTTAAGAAATATAGAGCTCATTTTTAAAACAAATCTCAATCTTTTAATTCGTACCTTTTAATCACTAATTTAATCATCATTCGCATTTATTTTCCTATTTACTGGATAAACTATACATTAAATTGACATTGATCCTGACGTAAATCAAATCCTTTTTTGCGCATATCCTCATCCCTATAATCCTGACCATAATAAAGCCAAACAAAAGAACGTCTTCAGCCAGCCCTGCGCATGCGCACGTCTTGGTATTTACTTCCTAATAGGGGGACAGGAAGCGTGCATCGGTAGCCGGACGAAGCACCGAATATCGCACACAGCAAGCACAATTGCTTGTATGTTATAAGCTTTCATTATTATAACTACGTGCTTTTATAATGTAGAATTCCATTGTTAATATGCAAAAGTGTTTTGGCTTGGATAAGCTTGTGAATGGGAATGGGGTATTTATATTTTAGAATCAAAATAGAGATTTCGTCATCATTCGACTTTTACTATTCGATATCCATATCAGTATCTTCTAGGAATGAGAAAGATTAGGACCGATTGTTTTAAAGCTACTTCTCGTGGGTTTAAAGTTAGGACATCTGGTGCAAGTCTTAACAAATAAAAAAAAATTTTTTTTTCGTTCTCATCTTCATTGGCACTATTCCCGTTTTCAGCATCTTAAGTGTTTACATTCCATCATTAAGATTCATTTGAATAAAATTCAGAGTTTGGCTTCAGTATAAAGCAAACCTCCTGCGTAGAAAACAATGGTTGCTTTGGATTCGAAGACAACTTCTTTGTGAAAACCTTGTTGCGCATTATTTATTAAATGGTAAGTCATTACTTAAGTTTTTACGATTCAAATTACAAAAATATAAAACCATAAGCAAATAGAATTCATAGGTACTCAACGCACGTTCCAACAATAACCGTAGCAGAAGCAGACATTAACAAAAACTGTCGTAAAATCCCTTAATAACTTCTAAAAGTAACAAACTAGCGTCATCTGTATTTACAATATACTTCCTCGGTCCTAAGGGACAACTTTGTACAATTAGAGGGCAGAGCTCCTCTATACAGCCCGTTAAAAACTCATAAAATAATACTAAAAATGTGCGTCGAAATGAAAATATACGGATGCCGTAAATTTTGATAATTATGGACTGTGTTTATTGAAAATTACGTGCTTTTAGCTGTTTTAAATGTGCGAGTTGGAAAACATAATTTCTATTCTATTTTTACGTAATGGAAGCTTGTGTTACCTGCTTAGCGATACGAAAATCGGCAGTGTCGCCATATTGTTAACCTGAAAAAGAAAATTTTGAATTTTTATTGCCAATTTGAAACCAATAGTTTAAGTAATACAATTTTCTAAACTTTTTCAATGCTCTGATCCATCGTATCTTTTGATTTAATATTAAATAATGTTTATTAACACTAGGTAATCATAATTTAATAGCTGACTCAAAGTTATATCGGTAATGATTTAGAACACACTTAATTTTCTAGCAGCGAAAGTGCGCAGAGATTCTTTAAAAAATAGAATAATCAGATTCAAAAACTGTAACCGATAAATACGAAAGTCATCATTTAGTATTTAAAAATATCAATTAAAACCGTTATCTATACTTATCTACTAAAAAAAAGCTCGAACTCATTGTCCCGCCTTTTTTAATTTGTCAACTATTTGAACCACCGGATGCGTTGTCTATGACCACCATAGACAATAGAGCGATTGGATAAGCACCTTATCTTTTGTTCCGATTCAAATAACACAATGGTTTGTGTCTGATGTCTTTGTTTCGGCTTGTGATTACCGGCTATTTGATAGTATAGGGATTGGATAGCAACTTGTTTAGGGGTCTATGTGAGTAATAAAGTAAGCGAAGATAGTTGTATTGGTAAAATATCTGATAGTTAATTAATTAAGTAAGTCCGTTAACATTTCCATACTATTTCATTATGTCGCAGAATCGATGCTCGATCAGATACGATGAGTATTGTTATGCACCTATTTAATTAGTTTGAAAATGCAGAAAACCTACTCTCTCTCTCTCTCTACTTCGTTAAAACCATTATAAATTGCCATTGCCTCATTATAAGTAGTTATAATATCAAAGCTCAGTTTCAAATAATTACTACAGCTCAGGATTATCAATAAATCCAGTTTCGTTGCAACCAAACATAACTTTTAAATATTACAAGCAATGCCCATTTATCATTAACGTAACAATTACTATTCCTAGAATCAATTATAACTTACCGTTTTTAAGGAAACCATTAGCCCTCATTAGCCAAGGTAAATCGATCGACATTAGCTAAATAGCACCGATATCGATTCGTACCATATTTATTATTTCAATGAACATGCAGGGGTGGTGAAATCAATATGAATGAAGTTGTGGGTGTAAAGTGTTTCTGCAGCCCACCCTCTGTTTATTTAGACCTACCCTTATGACTCATGTGTTCGTCTTTAGGGTGGAAATTGGTGCACTAAAACCGAACAGTACCGAAGTGATTGAAAAGCAAAAAATACCCCCTGAGAACTTCTACAATAACAGCATTCTCATGAAATCAATTGACTTTTTCAGCAACACAATGGAGAGATATTATAATGAAAATGCATGGAAGTAAAAGTTACTGAAACTTATATCCAATGTTGCATAGATGTAAACTATGCCCTTCTATTGTAAAACATGCGGATAAACTCGTGTTTACAGTCGAAACTTTTTGGAAATAAGAAGGTAGTCGGATTTTTAAGTGAGCACATAGCATTATATAGGTATCTGCTTCAAAAGTTACTTCACAAATAAAACAAAATTAAACTTACTCAAAGTTCAAAAGTCCATCCAAAATAATAAATACAAATAAGCACTAATTCACTATCACAGTATTATAAATGCATCATTTAATTTTACAGTCTCTTACTTTCTTTTAAAACACAAAAAGTTGTCATACATAAAACACGCATCAATCAGTTTAAAAAAAGAACATAAATAAAAAAATAAATACGTCCAAAAAGTTAGTAAAAAGGCGGCAAATCCCGACGGGTACGTCACGCGCGCGCGTCCCGCCACACTCTCTAGTCTATGGACAAAAATGGCCGCCTGTTTTATTTTTATGGAAACTTTGCATGGGGTTGTGGTGGCTTTAATTTGGGGCAACAAGTGGGTGAAATTATCGGATCCGCGCATGCGTGGTGGTCTCGCCGCGTAAGTACGCAAATACGCGGGTATATTGTCCGATAGAAATAGCGAAATCGCGTGGGGTCGTCGCTAATTGTATGGTTTCATTTGAAAATATGAAAGCACTAGTTGATTTAATTGCTGTTTATTGACTTAGACTGATGTTTTATCGTTACGAGTCCGTGAAATCTTTTTAATTACAAACAAATGATTAATTATTTAGGTAACTCGGTTGTTTATGTACAGTCACGACAAGAACTGAATTTTATTTACCTGCCTACTTTAGACGCTGACATTTAGAATGTTTTTTTTTAATGTTAGCATGAAAATAAAATTTTACCAAAGCCAATCGTGTTGCTGTAAAAAAAAAATTACCTAATAGCTAAGAATTACGATCTTACCCTTAGATAATAGGTAATATATTCTTATATTCATGATTTTCGCTACCTAACGTCTTTGCTTCAAAAACCCCAGGAATAAAATTATATATATCATTTTATTCGTCTTAAGTGAACAAATCCAGTGTTATTTTTTCTTTAGTTTTACGGCATGACACGGCGGGTCGGGCAGGAATCATGCTCAGCGGAGCATGCTGCACAAGTTATGGTAGCCATATAGCTATGGTGCTTTATAAATAATTGATATTGCTCTACATTATGTGATTATGCTTGATAGCACGGATACAGTGCGTTCTTTTGAGAAGGCGTTGTGAGTTTATACAAGAAATCTCCGGCGGTTTTGTTCAGATTAAAATTGTTTTTTGATGGCTGTAACCGCGTGTATTTTGTAAAATGTCTGATTGGTACTGAAGAATATCTAAAACAAAAATATCTTCTATCTTTCTGTATTATTGAATTGCAGTTTCTCTTTCTTGTAATCTCTACCCCTACTCTTATCTTAAATGCGAAAGAGTTATTTCGTTTATCACTATAGAAGCTGAAACAAATTGAGTCAATTTTAGCAAGAAGAAACATTTTATTCCGGAGAAAGAACGCACCAGAAAAAAACAAGCCTTGCGTATTCAGTAGAATGACCTCCAATATCTCAATAGGAAACAAAACCTTTGGTTCTAACGTTTTGAATTCCGGTAATTTGCCAGCACCCTGTATACAAATGTCAATAAATCCCGGCGCGGTGCCAGGAGCGTGTCATTATAAAAACTTATAAAGGGTGTTGAAGTTCATCAGTCAACGACCTCGGCACGAGTCAAGCAAGAACTGCAATTATTGAACTTTTTTCTAAAAAGATTTACAAAGCTCCGTGGCCCGTGTTGAGGTAGGTCATGCGGAACAAGTATCTACTTTCTTATGATTTAATTAATCTGTTTATGAACCCCGACTAATTAGATACACAAGGAACTTTATAACTGACTTAAAAAATGGAGATTCTGTATTCGACTTGGGCTGCGATTTCCGGAAAAACTACCAATGTATTTTCGCTAAAACGACTATTGCGATAAGGATAGAGTTGTCGGTATTCAAATGCATAATAGGTATCATAATTATTTTACGATGAAGTTTTGAAAGGATTAGTATTAACTACTTACAATAATTTGAACGTTCTTAGTACATACCGAAGGACTCAACCGATCGAAAAGTCAAGTTGACAATTAAAAAATAATTGTGGTTTCAATGAAAATGACACCATGATACACTCACAATTTTATTGGAAAACGAATTATAAAGTGAGAACTACAAAATGAATGTAAACAAATAAAGAAATACATAACTAATTAAATATTGAAATAACTTGAAAATTAATTATCCTTGGTCGGCGGGTGGAATGCCTTTACATTTCTTCAATCCCAGGATACATTTGTAATCTCCACAAGTACAATAGTTCTTAGGTGGATCTAGAAAGGAAAACACGCATAAAGAACTTATTAATGGCCTTATAATTGGCTAGGGTTTTTTCACAGAATTTGAAATGAATTAGGCGTTGAGCCCACCACGCTGGTCACTAGCTGGTTATGGACTTTGCACACTTCCAAGAACACTTAGGCATGCAAGGTTGTAACAAGAAGTTTTCTAATACACACACGTCTTCAAAAAGTCATAAGTGTGATGGGTTCGAACACTAGACCACTCGTGTGGTAGGCAAATAATGCTAAGACTTTCGATTAGACAACCAAGTCAATTACTTATGCCGCAAGAAATCATCTTAATCCTTTTGTCATCGACGTTACCTTCCCAAAGCTATACCGAAAATAACTTGACAAAAACATAGTAAATACCTTCAGTCAAATCATCATCATAATAGATCAGAATCGCTGGTATATGTATGTTCTCAGGTAGCAACACATCGCTGAACCTGTCCCGTTCATCTGGTATGCCGTTCTCGGCTAAAGTCTGGTTGTAACATAGTGGCTTGCCGAGATATCGCCAAGTGTAGGACGAGAGGTGACGATTGTGGGGGTAGTAACGCATCATTATCTCGTAGAGCGTTTCTTCTGAACATACTTCTAGGGTCGCTGTTGTACCTGTTTTAGAGAAAAGTTGTAAACTCTAATTTACCTACAATTTGATGTTGCAAGTTTTTAAAAAGCAGGTCTTGCATATGGCTTCTCTCATTTCGGCTTGTATCTTTAAGAGTTAGGTACACAGCTGAAATACGAAGTGAGATCGACTGATTCTTTACACAATTGAAACGTTTGTTTTGTAAAATAAATAAGCTGATCAATTAAACGAATTCAAAAGATAGTGCACTCAAATAACTTATTCATTATCTTTTTTAGTAACTCACCAACTCTTTCCGGAGACGATGTCCAGGACCGACCGAAAGTTAACCCCACTACCATATAGGAATTATATCATGGAAGAGAGAGAGAGAAAGAAAGTAACTCACCAGTCAAAGTATTAGTAATCCTTATAGGCCTTGTCTTAGCCGTCGCCTTCCCCACTACGAGCTCTTCGTTCAACCACCAGGGTTTCTCCACGGGCCTCCACTTGGTAGACGGCACCACCGGCTGACGGATACCATGGCCGTGCTGCTGGTATGTTATGGTGGAGCCAACAATGGGATGCGTGTAGCGCACCCATTCGTCACCTTTGAACCAGTGGCTCACGTCTTTGCCGGCGTAGGCTAGTATTGTCATTGCTAGCTAAAATATTAGGCAAAAATGATCTTGATCTGAGTTGTGTGAAGGTTTACTAAAACAGTGATGGTAAAGGTGAAAGCGAATGACTTAGAAAAAGTTGAAAGATGATGGTGTTTCCCGTAATCGACCTTGTGACGGTTCCCTTATCAATAGTATGCTATAGGTATGACCGAAATGGTAAAAGTTTAATCGAACATCACTGCTTATACGATAGGAACTACACAGGGAGTTAAGTTTAACGACACTTGCTTATACTCACAAGTAACTAGACTCTTATGCAAAGCAATGCTAGGAAATTAAAGAATAAGTAATATCTTCTGCTCTTCTGTAAGTATTCACATTACTAAATACATAACCACTGTGATTAATACCATGCCAAGCTATGGCGCAAAATCATGGCCGTCTAGGTCTATCGTAAATGACACTAACCTTCACCAAAAACACAACTAAAACTACTTTTCCACTTACCCTCTTCCCATCACAATACAAAAATCCCTGTTTAAAACACGGACAGTATTCCACGCAAGTATCTTCACAATACCAGCTCTTCGCTTCACAAGAACAGGTCTTCGTACACCTGCACAGTCTGAACTGATCGTACAACCACGTGGTCAGGTCAAACACCTTCCCGTTGAGAGATACCCAGCAGTCTCCGGCTATATTGTGGACTGCTATTTCGGCTGGAGTATACCATTGCTGTTTTGTATACGTCATTTCACAAGCAGTTTACGGAAGGTACAACTAGCCTATATTATTTGGTCGTATAATACGAATAAGCTTGTAAGTTGCTGATAATTCTTGAGTTAGCTTGTTTTTATAGTTGAATTATAAAACAGTTGTTTTGCAAATTTTGTTGACTGATGACGTTTGTCAATATTTTTTTCTTTTTCTATCTCCTTATTTCTGAAAAGGTTTCGATTATTAACTTGTCAATATTTATGAAGGAACAAGTCGTTGTTTGACTCGGCTCTGCTTGCGTATAATCAGATCTTTTTTCTATGAAAAAGTAGCATGCCTTATATGCTTTAAACCTCTTTTAATATCTCCATGCAAAAATACATCAGTATCGGTTGAATGGATTTATCGTGATGTGTTGTAAAGATTATAGAAATAGAAGCAGTAGACAAGGTAAATATTTAATAAGTAGAAAATCGATATAATATTGTATTTATTATAAAACTATGTAATACAAACAGATAACTATCTTAATAAAAAATGTTGGTTTCAGTCATGAAATTTAATTGCAAATGTTGAAGCCTGTTAAATCAATACCTACATAACATAAAAAATAAAATAATAAGTGCCATATCATAATACTATGATATCTTTCTGAGAATTTTATACAAGATCTATAAATATTTCTGTATACCGGACTTACAGAAGGACAGAAAAGGACATTATCAAAATTATTTCGTGAGCGAAATTAGTTATTATAGCCCGACCACTTAGTAGGGAGTCCTGGCTTATACAATTTAAATAGGTTATAGCTAATATTTCATTTATTTCCAAAATAAAAAAAAATCATCAACGGCCTTCCGTCAGATGCATAAGTTTGGAGGTCACTGATGTTCTAAATGCAGAATTTTGTATACCTCCGATAACCGCGAATATGCATACAAGGCTATCTACTAAGTTGTCAGATTATATCAATAAATTGGCAATACTACAGCGCCTTTGAAGCTGTTAAGGCCTAAGCTCGTATGAACACATGTTACAATTTTCAGCGGCGTCTTACAAGTAGTTTTTCTTCCTCTTTTACGCCAATAAACATTGACACTTAAGAAAGCAAGCGTACATAAATAATATTTCTATCTCCGTTTGGCTAATTGACGGGTACATTCAAAAGCTTTCTCAAAAATTGGTTGACTAACTTCGTAGTTTTAGTATAGGTATATTGGATTTATTTCGTAAAATTGGCAATATAAGCGATCTGCGTGCGCGATTAGCGCCGATTTAATTACGAGTCGAAGTGGTCGCCATAGCCGAAATCGGTCGGATATTTCATCATCATCATGGGTATATTTAGTTCTTACGACGAAACGCAGCACAAATCCTCAAATTTTTGCAACTTTTAGGCCTTATTCGCACACGCGCTAGTTATGCGTTCTTTACAGTCAGCGCCAGAAATATGTGTTTCATATTTACACATTTTCGACGAATATATTTCTTGCAAAATGACTCGTACCCACTTTTCGCTAGATGTCGCTAGTTGACCATAAGTAAAATTAATTTAAAATAATTTGCTACCGATACACAGACATTAATAATAAAAATATATATTTAAATATTCATTTAATTTTAGCGTATAGTCCCTACGATAATTTTTACAATTTACAACACAACAATTAGCATGACCCATTATATATTTTATTTTACATACACACATAGATTTGACTGACACATACAGAAAATATTCTTTACGTGTAAACCATCGTTGAAATAGATTTAAAAAGACAATTTGGCAGTGAACAGTGTCTTTTTTTTTACCAATATGACCACTATACTACTAAATATTGCACGAAACCAAATTTACATTCTGATGACAAGAGATTAACATATTTTACTTAATTTAACATCAGGTAAGGCAAATTTATAGCCCTGAATAGGGAAAGGATACAGATGGAGTTTTCGGTACTGGAAATGTAAAATTAAATGTAAGATAAGAAGCGTACGCTAGGGTTTCAAACAGAGAACATCATGTGTTGAGTGGAAAAAAAAATTCGCGTTACTTTAAGATGCCTAAATCGGGATAGTAGAAAAGACCGCTAAAGATTATAGCAAAGCTTATTAAGTTTTGCAGTACACCCCAGCATTTTAATTTGGCAAAAGAGTGGGCGATATACAAATCAACAATGGTCGAATTATCAGAGAGTTATAGTCATAAGTCCGTTCCTCCATTACTAAGATGGTATATAGTAATATAATAAATGCAGTAGTGTCAGCATGTGTGTTTACGCTTGTGTGTGTCATGAGGCGGGCTGGTGGGGGGCTTGAGATAAATGTTTGACGATGTCGACCCAGTCGTAGCCGCGAGGCTTCTCTCCCGCCCGCCCTATTTCCGCCTTGTCCCACGCCCGGCGCTTCTGAGCTTTCGTTAGCTGTTCCTTCTTTTCTGGTTTCTTTGATGTTTCATACTGAAATATTTGAAGTGAAAATTAGATTGGATTTTATGTTAAGGTAAGTTTGAATAGGGCAGGACACTAATGCACAACCATGGATAGATACATATTATTTTGTTGTATAATAATATTGATGACTCTAACATCTTTCTACAGGTCTTAATATAAGATGATTGCCTAACTGCACATTAAACAATACAAAGTCAACAACTTTCAGCACATTATACTCCTATAATCATAAATCAGAACTTAAGGCAATACTTTAGAAAACTTAGATTATGTGCTGTGTATTGTTCCCTAAAGGAAAAAGTCAGTGGGGAGATACAAAGCCATATCAATTCACAACTTACACATTCGAAACTCAATTAATCAAGAACTGAAAATACATTCAAGTACATAATAAACCTCTCACCTGATCATCTATAACAATTTTCTCAATTCTATTAGACACCACAACTTCCTCGGTCTGTTCCGCAAGTATCTCGGACACCTTCTCCTTGAGGCACTCAAACAGTGTGTATGTCATTGCACAACCCAGCCATTGTTCAGCTTCAGAGTCTACTATTGATAATATCTTCTCTTTCACTACTGGTAATCTGAAAAATAGGCATTGAAATTGATTTATTACACAAGCTTTTTAACAATGAGAAATACTTATGTAAGGATGCTCATGGTATATCCCTAATGTTTAATTGTATAGTTATATTATTGGGCTATTTCAACCAGTGATGTACATGGAAGAAGGATGTCAATAGTAGAAAACTACTCAAATAGATCAAGCCATGCCAAAAGCCTCTATGTTTTAAAACAATCCTAATGGTGGAATTTTTCTTGTGCACTGTCACATATCAAGTGAATGCACATTTTTTTTAAAAATGCACGCTCAAAATGTACATAAAGTTATCTAAAATCTGGCAGTGTATGTCATAAATATTGTTCTTAGTATATGAATAAAATGTATACTCACAAACTCTGGTTGTAGAAAATATCTAAGTTAAAGTTAGGTTTCTCTGTTGGATATGTAGGCCCCCATGAGATCTCCAGAATGAAGGACTTGTCTTCATCTGTGTACTGAAATAAATAAATCATCTTTTAGGTCAAAGCACATGGTTTGTCACATTCTTAAGCTGTCTTTTTACTAGTAATGTACTAAGAATACTCTACATTATATGATAAAACTGCTGTAGATAACATTGATAGATAGAATTGGTAATATTATAAGCTGTCTCTATGCAACAATGAGTATGGAAAAATTTATTAATTGAAAAATACCATTGCCATGGTGATTAGTTGGGTGTGGCAAACAGAAATTCTAAGAATTGTAACTTTTAGAATTAAATATAAAAGTATGAGAATGGTTATCATTTTGATCATCATCAAAATATACACAAACCTTATATTGATAAGTTTTAGCATCTAATTGTTTGAAATTGTCATCTCCTTCGTATATAGACTTAAGTACTTCTATTTCCTCGGCCTGCTGCTCTGCATCATCAGACATTATATGGAGATTCTATAAAAAACCAAGGATCATATTAGTTATATATCAGCTTAGTCATTTTTCCAAACTATATTGGAGTCGGCATCCAGTCTCACAATGATCATGTAAGTTGTGATATTTCATTATATATTTTTCTATTAATAAGGCAAGGACTACCTTACGGTTCATGTGTGTCTATCTCAGATAACATAAGTCAAAGTCAAAGTCAAATATTCTTTATTTCATAAACTTTAACAAGTATTTGAAATCGTCAAAATATTTTTTATCTACCACCGTTTCGGAAAAGCTGTTGCTCGTGAGAAGAAACGGCAAGAAACTCACGGCTTGCTCTTTTTAAATGTCAATATTTCCAAATTAATAACAATGTCATAATAATGAGATATAACAAATTAATAACAATGTCATAATAAATTAATAACACTGTCATAATATCAAATTGTAATACATTATTTTGAAATAGACTTGGTAGAAGCAGCACAGTCCCAAGCTTTGTTATCATCTAAATAATCTTTAATAGTATAATATCCCTTACGACATAAATTACTTTTAACTAATAACTTAAATTTATTGAGACTTAAATTTTGAATTTCACTCGGGATTTTATTGTAGAATCGCACACACTGACCTCTGAAGGATTTATTTATTTTTTGGAGCCTAGTGACTGGGATAACAAGTTTGTCTTTATTGCGTGTGTTTATATTGTGCATGTCACTCTTTTTTTTAAAAAGGGCGATATTTTTATGTACATAAATTAAGTTTTCATAAATATATTGACTTGCCACTGTCATTATATTTATTTCCTTGAATTTTTCCCTTAGTGAATGTCTACTTCCTAAATTATAAATTGCACGAATAGCCCTTTTCTGCAGCACAAAGATGGTTTGGGTGTCGGCAGCATTACCCCAGAGTAGAATTCCATAAGACATGACGCTATGGAAGTAACTGAAGTAGACTAACCTAGCTGTTTCAATGTCAGTAAGTTGACGAATTTTTCTGACCGCGTAGGCTGCAGAACTAAGTCTATTCGCCAATTGTGATATATGAGGTCCCCACTGTAACTTACAATCTATTGTAATGCCTAAAAATTTAGCATTATCCACAAGGTCCAACACATCTTCCTTCATCTTTACTGCTGTTTTCACTGGTTTGACATTAGGTGTGAAGCATAGAAGCAATAAACGTGTATATAAAATGGTAGAAAGCAGAAGTGAATGATACAAGACATATATGCAAGATACACCAAGATATGCCTGTGACTAGGTTTTTGTAAAAACTTGTGAATAAGAAATCTATATTAGTACGTCGCATATTATCTGGTTAGTGGCAAGAAGACGTTATGTTTATAACATTTAAAAAGAAAAAACCAAAAGAGTTTCATAACAAAACATAACCTATAAAGCATTTACAAAATGAGCACTATTTCGTCTACAGACTCATTTAATCGGAGTAAGTAGGTTCATTTAACCAATAAATTTAATAGCAAGAGCTGCTTGTTTAGGCTTTATAACATTTTCTTGTATAGTTACCACATGAACACTTTAAGACCCACAGATAACTTACCAATGAATATTCAGTTAAAACAGTTAATACAATCTTTCAGTAATACACTGGGAGTAAAGCATCTAAAACTGGAAATAATAGTTTCCCTTTATAGCAAATTAGCTTTTAATAATATGAATATTTTCACCAAAGAATATTTTCATGAAACCATGACAGATAGCTAAACAGCTGAGAGATGACATGTCATTCGTGTCAAAACGAAACTAGAAACCATGGACAAAATGAAATTATTTAATTGTTCAACGTTATGATTTCCCGCTCATGTTCTGTAGAAAACTTTCCTAAACTAAAATCTGACCAAAAATAATAAAGCTGTTAACTCCAATTATATCGAAATAGATTGGATAGTTTATTATTCAATTTATTTATTTATAGAGCAACAGGACAAGTTAATCGATCCATAGACAAATAAACCGCAGACGTTTGATTTTTGATCGAAATCAAACTGAAACCTGCCGTGTTTGAAGTTTTGAACTTTGAAAGAAGGCGTTCGTTATTCTTTGAATTTATGAAATAGAGTAAATTCTGTTGACTACATCCAGAGGACAAGTTAAGTCCAAAGTTAGTGAAAATGAACGTTGCTAAGTGTAATTGTAAAGAAAATCGTCCACCGACCGCTGGTCGGTCTGGTTGTGGCTGTAACATGGGTACACAAAAAATGGCAGTGGACAGTTTCAAAGTGCCAGCTGCTCCCGTCGGGCGGACGTTGTGTTCTAAAGTAAACATGACTGAAAACAAAGATCAAGTTGCTGCAAACCCAGCGGGTCCTGGCAGGAATGAAGATAAGAAGAAATCGTGGTCGCTCTCCGACTTCGATTTGGGTCGTCCACTTGGCAAAGGTAAATTCGGCAATGTTTACTTGGCTCGCGAAAAAGAGTCTCACTACGTTGTTGCTCTAAAAGTGCTGTTTAAAAGTCAAATATTAGACTCCGAGATCGAACATCAAGTGCGACGTGAGGTTGAAATTCAGTGTCGTCTCCGTCACCCGAATATATTGCGTATGTACGGTTATTTTCACGATGAAAAACGAATTTATTTAATTCTGGAATACGCGAAGCACGGTTCTCTGTACAAACTGCTGAAGGAACGCGAACGTTTTGACGAGAAGACTGTAGCTATATACATCAGAGACTTAACCAGGGCTTTATTATACTGTCATACGAAGAAAGTTATACATCGCGACATCAAACCTGAGAACTTATTGATCGGGCACAACTGGGAGTTGAAAATCGCTGATTTTGGTTGGTCCGTGCACTCTCCTTCTTCAAGAAGGATGACTTTATGTGGGACACTAGATTACTTATCACCAGAGATGGTTGAAGGAAAGCCACACAGCTATGCGGTTGACATATGGAGTCTCGGAGTGCTTTGTTACGAGCTACTAGTAGGCTTACCACCATTCGATGCTAAGGATTCACACCAAACATATAGAAAGATAAGATATGTAATAATTAAATATCCAGACTTTATAACAGATAAGGCTAAAGATTTGATGGGGAAACTGCTAGTCATCAACCCTGAATTAAGACTGCCGCTCACACATGTGCTACAGCACCCGTGGATCACTGAGAATGCTCCGGAAGGAGCACAACCACCTGCTTTTAATCCTGAACAGAAATAGTGAATAGGACTTGATTATTGATAGTTTTTATGAATAGTTATAATAACTATGATTTATTTATCTTAGAAATGTGCTGCTTTTTACTTGACTGTAAGGCAAAGGAGGGTATTGTTTGCCACTTAAATCAATTTGGTACCTTAATATTGTTTCTCCTCAATTTGATTCAAATGCTGGCCATTGACCTCTAAGATAAATAAATCATAGAGCATTTCTGCTATGAACTTTTGTTAATTTTTATTTTAGATTTAGAAATTTTATATAATAGTCAATTTTCGAATACTTAATTATTTTTAATCTTCAATAACTGCCATAACTAAGGGTATTTTATAATCATGGTGATGTCAATAAATATAGGCTGAAAATGTAAAAAAAAAACATGATTGAACAAATATTTATTTCACAAACTTCTTATTCTAGACAATCATGTTAATGTTGTAAATAATTTTTAAATAAATTATAATAGTTTCAAGTACTAATGTTTTTTATTCTTGTTTTTGTAATAAAGATCTAAAGCATATTTATCAAAGTTAGGGTCCTTTTTCACTATAAAATGCCAGTGGACTAATTCTCCAACTAAACACACACCACTTAGGAAGTATCCTATACCTAGAGCAATGAAAGCCCCATAAAGTTTTTTGAGATTCATTAGAGCTTTGACTTCATCCTCATTGGTCTCTAAAACCCTTATAGGGTGCATGGCATCATTCAACCATTTCTCCACAAGTCCAACTTCCACTACCCTTCTCATATAAATATCAGCCAATGGTTTCAAAGGCGAGTTTTTATGAAAACCAATAGATATAGGTATGTTCACTACACAATCAGACATGATGTGTAAGTTTCTTTCAGCGTCTTGTTTTACAGTTACTTCAGTTGCGTTAGTAGAATTATCAGGCTTTACATCTAGGAAAGCGTTCTTTCGTCTCACACTAATATATTTCAGAAAGTCCGAATTATCGTAATAAGCATATACCCCTTGAGCGACTTTATTAGCAGCTTGTGTAGGATCATCAATAGTTTCAAACTTCTCGCCTATTTTTTGACCGAACTCGTCGAGGGAATCTTCAAAGAATTTCTTTGTTTCCGTACCCCAGCCACCGCAGGTGACTTTACTATCGACTAGCTCTTGTAAAGTGTCGATAGTTACTCTTGGGGCCGGGTTAGCGAGAATAGCAGTCATACTAGCTCGATAAGACACGACTAGTAAGATACAGTATAACCAATACCATCCAGTCAGCAGTCTAATAGACCAGCCAGTAGGTAACCTAGGGAGAGAAACGACGAGTAACATTCCATAAGTGTACAGAATACTGTTTATTATTTCTCCGAACAGGTAGAGGCCCGGTTTTGCATCTGAAAAGCAAATAGTACCTTCATTATCGCGAGGTTTGTTGACTCATGTAATTAGCACGCGAGTGAATGCACTCAGCCTGTCTTGGACGTTGCGGAATGCAAATTTATGAGTACTGAGTAGTTTCACATACCATATTCTTCAATAACTTGTTTAGACTTGCTAGACGTTCCTTGACCCTTTTTAAATTCTTGGAGGTTCATGTAGTATCGGGCGAGACCGTAGAAAATTGTTCCTGTTATTAGTAGGACTAACAGTACTGCTATCCACATGTACAATCTGAAAGAAGTACGATAATTAAGAGCCTATTTCGAAGATTTTATTACAGTTATTTTCGTTACAAGTGTTACAACTTAAACAACTTTAAATGACTTTAATCAATTAAGAAAGACGATAAATATATCTCCTTATCCGTCACATAGCTTACCTGAAACTTATCCATCGGCCGTGAAATTGGCCCAAAGCTCCCTTGCGCTTTATCACTTAGCTGCGGGAGTTTTCTTATTCCGGCTTAGTAGACGTAACCTACCTAGTACCTACAATATAATCTACAACTTACTTAAACGGCAGAATAAGCGTTTTCCAAGAGTTATCAGTAAGAGCCTCTGGTGTCAAGAAAGTCCAGCACTGCGAAGTATACGGTAAACTCAGATCAGTTAACTCCAAATGATAAGGGGTATACTGAAGGTTTCCTAATGCCACATCACCCCCGCCATTCACCATCTCGCCTAGAAGGCCAGAGAAAGAACCGTTGGACTGCTTCTGGCCCCATTTGTGCATTTCTGCGTTTGGTGACTGGTATAACCGTGGTTTGAAGTTCATTTTCTCGGATAGGGTGTGGAGAATCTGGAAAAGATGCTCTTAGTCGGAAAGAGTTGGAGTAAGTCCTAATCCTCACGTGCTACAATATGGATGGACGTATGATGAGAGGACGGAAGATTGCCCCTTTTCGTGTTAAGTAAGCATGAAAAGGGCTAGCATTTATATCATGCTTGCTCAACTTTCAGAAATTCAGGGAATTCTACAAATAGATCATAAGAAGTTTGCCTAACAACTACGGTCTCGAAAACATAGGTAGTTTTTTTAGGTATGAAGTTAACATTAGATATCTATAATCTATTAATTTCTTATTTATAACATAAACGGGGGCTTTAATTCTACTCTTAAATGATTTGTATATATATAATGTATATATAAAATATATAGCATCTAAAAACTCACTTCAATCTCAACTCCTCCAATTTTATTAGTCACATTATTTTTCACGACCACCACCGACGGCACGTGATCTAAGTACACAACATTCAATACTTCTCCATTAAGATTATTAGTTTTATCCATAAACAAAGGTCTATTATAATGGAAATTCTCATTCTTCCAAATATCTACCCTTCTGGGAACAAAAACCCCTTTTATTGGGTTCGGAAAAGGTACTGTGGATAGTTCAAACCATGCTTTGCTTTTCGCCACGCCGATTATTTTCTTATGGTATTTTAAAAAGACGATGTTGACGATTCGTCGCCAAATGTAGTGTAAGTCGCTGTGGAATAGACGAAAGTCGTGAAGCATTATGTATTTTGCTCTTGTGTCGAGGATTCGATGCCTGAAAAAAAGAGACAGGTGTATAGCGCCGAGGTTAACTGCTCAACTCGCTACTACTGTAATTTCACAAGGCACCAAGACTTGATTTCATCAGGAAAAGTAATGTCCCTAGCTGGTAGTGTGGATATTCTTTGCATTCGTGATAATGTTGGTAACTACTGTAAAAGACCCAATGATATATCCAGCAGCCAGTTATTTGTCTGTTGGTATTTGTCTGCTACGGAAGGTCATAAGTTCCTTACCTGTCTCCAAATCGCAACAGCCTTGCAGCTTGCAAACCGTTGGCTAGCAGAATTACATAGACGTTGCATCCTTCTTTCCTCGCTTCTCGCAGAGACTCCAAAGTGACGAAGTTTGGTGATAGCAGATCCTCGTAATCTTCTACAACGG
Organism: Anticarsia gemmatalis; assembly: GCF_050436995.1. Classification (NCBI taxonomy): domain Eukaryota; kingdom Metazoa; phylum Arthropoda; class Insecta; order Lepidoptera; family Erebidae; genus Anticarsia; species Anticarsia gemmatalis. The sequence continues at coordinate 13,063,556 of NC_134748.1, read as the reverse complement.
TCTATAGAGGAAGCACTTTCTTTAGTTTTATTTGGTAGTATGACTAAAGTTATTAATTGACTTTGCATTGTTATTAGTTCATGCCATACTTAGGTACTTAATAATTACTTTTAAGGGGGAATCATTCATATATTTTTCTACTAGTTATTAATAAGACTTAAATCCATGAGTTCTTGACTCTACATCCATGCCGATGTGTGATCACTCCAGTAATAGTCTTAGATACACCAATATCTCAATAAAACTAGAGAATTAAGCCTTAACGTTTCACAGTTAAGGCAGAAGAAGCCAAAAGGAAAAATTTACCGCATCATAGGTACTCATGTAAAAAGTAACTTTTAAACATAGTTTCTTATGGATATTTTTATTAACTTACCATGACAAACGGCACAGCAGCGGTCCTTCTAAACAGCGCGCCACTAAACACGTTCAAATACACCTCATCACATATTATAGACATGCAAGTCACTTCATAGTTCTTTGTTAAAACGTTCAGTAAGTCTATCAGCACGTATTCCAGCTCCCGACGTTCGTGGATGTCTTTTAAGATGGGAAAGGAGTCAGGTCTTACTCTGAAATAAAGATTATGATATAAAAGTCTATTTTATGTTAAATCTGATTTTAGATGTAGATATTATGTAGTTATGAGTAGGTATGACGTGGATAATTAAGTACTGGGATGAAAATTCTAATGAATATTCCACAATAAAGCAGAAGGATAATGTTTTTTCGAAATTATATCTAGCATACTATGGATAGATGCATATATGTCGGTATATTTATTATTCTCTTAGGATGGAGACTGATTATTTTAAGTAAAAGTTCATGAAATAAAAACATCTTACGCTGCAATTGAGGTCCAAACAACTAACAGTTTCAGTAACAACATTTTAGAGACCTTTACTGGTTTTCGTAAAGAAATACACTACTGGGTCTCACTAGTTATACAATCCATTGAAGAAGGTAGTAGGCAGGTTGACTGACACCCTCATTTCGTATGTAAAAGTCTATTAGGAAACTAATTTATTTCCACTCACAAATTGATAGTGCTGAAATTTTAATGGACTTAGGTTAGATTGCCCCTTTTTCTCTATTGTGGAAAGGGAATAAATGAGTTAGGTATATTTTTTTTTATTTATTCTGTTCTTAAAGTCTTATACAACCATTTGAGAAATGACGGGTCACAAACAATTGGGACACAGGAAAGACATTCCTATAGTAGTCTATAGAAATGTTTTTCCTGTGGCCTAGGTTTGATTTAAAATGCAGTTATTATATAAAATCTTTTATTGTATAATAAAATTATTGTATAAAATATCACCACCATTATTTAACAAAATATCAACGTAAAATATAAAGTTTATAAAAATATTTTTTACTTATAATACCGACACCTTATAATCTAAACAATGATCGGTGTTTGTACTGAAAACAAATATACAATTGTGATCATAATCCAGTCTTATTTAAAAAATGAATAGTTAACAAAAATAAAGATAGATTCGTCATATGTGGTTTATAAATATCTAAATATGTATAGTTCATCCTGACAATTCAGTTACAAGTTTATATATGCAATCGTTTCATTAACAGCTATTACAACAGTTAATTGCATTTATTTTAAAGGAACTTAGGCTTTATGATTATCGGCAAAATAAGGCACAACTGTGTATTCTTTTTAACAACCCAAAATCTTCAACGAGGAATGCCAGTGTAACAAATAAGAATTACATAATTATAATATGAAATGTCTTTTTTCCACTGATTTCATTGTTTTATAAGTACTTTTAGGATAAGCCTCGCCAGTCCTGGATAAATATCAGATACCTTATCAAATGGAATCTTGACTGTACTTATAGTTATTTTGCTGTCATCTAGCATATTGGCTATCTGACGCTTTAATAAGCCGCGAAACAAGCTCTAACCCCCGGTTTCTGAGGTACATTTAGCAGTAGTTTATCTATTCAATAGTGTCAAAACTCATATAAAAAACGTAATTGAATAGATAAGCTACCGTTAAATGTACTCAGAAACCCGGGGGTGAGTCTAATGTAATATATGAAGCATATTCAAAAAATGATAAAAATAAATTCTGTACTTATCACTCTTAACAATATTGCATAGCAAATATACCTTGTATTTACTTGCACTTAAATCTTAAAGCTATATCAATAAGTTTAAAGCTTGGAAGGTGCGTAACTCTGCCAGTATACAACGTCTCGCCACCACTCCGGTCGTGTCATAGAGCCAGGGTATGTCAGTACGTTGTTCTGAAGGTGTTTGTATGCCTGGAAATGTTAGAAATTAGTTTATAAGAGATTTTGACTTTGGTCCAAGAAAATGAAGTAGGTATGATTATTATTCGGATACAATTCTGTAGAAATTCTGTATTCTCTCAAAAATGCCTAAACATTCAAGCAAGTATGCTTCTTCTCTTTACAATATTCTCGTTAACGAATTAAGTATGGTTATAACACACAACTTTAAAAAGTTTGATTGCAGTGATGAATTCTTATTCTCTTGCGTGAGTGGCTTATGCAAAAACTACTCAACTATAACTAATGTGCTCAGTTTGGAATAAAATTTCAATAATATCATTTCACTCTTTCTAAATAAGCTTATAAATCAATTTTGTAATTACGTACCTCTCCATCCGACATGCCAAGTACAGACTTGAGACAGAAGTCCGGCGGCGCCAGGGAATCTACCAGAGCTATAGCGTCCGGCGCCACCTGCGAGCACGCGCGGAGCACGGCCGCGCGGAGGTTAGCGCCTGTGTCACCTTGCAGGTACCCGCCCTGCGGGGACAATACGTCATTAGTACATTTGCTAGTTGTTTATAACGGTATAGAAAAATGACATTGACAATGTAATTAGAATAGCCCAGCAATCAGAAGGTAAAAAGTATATTTCTGTTTCTCCAAATAAATTAGACATGACTTACTAAACGTTACACATTAAAGTTAGTAGTAGTGAGCGAAATAACGCAAAAATTTTTACGAATGACATGTACAAAACTCGATTCTCCGAAACACGAAGGAAATTACGTGTTCATATTGAATAACAAAAAATAAACAAAAAAAGAAACATGCTCGATCAATTGTAATACCTTTGATACAGAGCAGTACCTATGACATAATTCTTTAGTATAAAAAAACGAATACTCACAATATAGAAAGTAGCCATATGTTTTTCCAACAAGAACGATCCATACAACGTTACTAGTTTCAACAACACATTCCTACATTTCTCATCTTCATACTCAAGAGCTGTCTTGTAGAAGTGATTCAATATGTAGTTCTGAAAACACATACAATAACGAGGTAAATACATTTAAAAGAGATATTATAATATTCACTAAATTGGACGGTGTCTGTGACGCAGTGGTTAAAATTGTCACCACGCCACCACCATAAAATTTTTGTGTGTACTAATAACTTCTTAAGAATTTTAAAGTCGTAAGTAGTTAATCAAACTGACTTTGCCATTTATAATATCTGAACGGATATTAATTGATGGTAGATTTTATATAATTATTCATCCAGGTTTAAAACAGGGAATCATTTCACTTAACTTGCAAGAAAGTCGTTTTTTAATCGATTTTGAAGTTTTTATAGGAAATACACATAAAACCTTAATACTATGACCCTACCTCGCCATAAACAACGGACAAGGTGACAGCGTTAAACGACTGCGAGTCGTTCTTAGCCCAGAAGTTAGTCTTGCCCTCCGCCTTCAATGAAGCCACCTTCTCAGCGGTCATCTTCAGCATGTACGCCGTTAGCCATTTGTACATGTGGATAAGATCTGAAATGGAAATGTCACATGCAAACGTTTTCAACAATTCACTTAAAATTTAAATGAAATTAAAAAAAAAAAAGATATTGGCCTAGTGCATAAAAAAATACGACGAGGTCGCGTCCTCATTTCAACTTATTGTATATGATAACTCCGTCAATATTTCATATATTATATAAATAAGCTAATTAAAAATAACTACTACTAAATACTAGCCTTAAGCTATACGAGGCCATAAAATGGTGATGAAAATGACACCTTTACTGCCTCTACCAAACGAAAGTACTCAGTAACATAAGCGTAACCTAATTTATTGGGCCACGAGTTTCAAGGTTGTCAGGAGACAATTGATCTACTAAATGCAACTTTTTTTTTAACCCATTACTGTCCCACTGCAGGGCAAGAGTCTTCTCCCAAACGAGGGGGAGGGGTTAGGCCTTGAGTCCACCACGCTGGCGAAGTGCGGGTTGGGGACTTTGCATGCCCTCAATAAATGTTTTAAACAAATTTTAGGCATGCAAGGTTCCCTCACTATTAACGTCTCAATATTGCCTTATTATACTCACTAGCAGGCTCCATAAACTGTTCCACAGTATTCCAAGCACAAGTTTCCTTTAACAACTGGTCAGCATTGTTCAAGAAGGCCAGGGACCCTAGCGGGGAGTCTCTCTCCGTCAGCTTGTCCCTGCGGCCCCACACGTTGAGCAGCCAGTTGCTGGTCTGCTGCAGCAGCAGGCTGTTCTCACCCTCGTATGTGCAGTTCGCGTCGTTGTCGTTGCGAAGCTCGCCGATGCCGGCCGCTGAGGAATTAATGTTTTGTTAGTTTGTGATTGGTCATAGGCAAATGGTAAACAAACCAGGATAAAGTGTAACGTTAATTCGCATGAAATATATATTCATTTTTTTTAAAGACAACTCTCGCATTAAGAATTGCTCTTGTGTCGCAGGGACTTTTACAAACATACAAACAACAGACACTGAGTACAGCCAGACACGAAACAATAATTTGTGGATCGCACAAATAATTGTCCCGTGTGGGAATCGAACCCACGACCCCAACACGATGGTAACGGTGTGGTGACCTAAACCATAACGCCACGGAGACAGTCATTATGTTAATAAGTACATGAAAAGATAAAGTCTAAAAGATCTCGATGACGGCAGCTATATTTCAAAAGCATTCCACAAGTAGATTATTTTGGTACAAAGAATCTTCGATATGATTCGGCGAATAAGTGACTTTGGTGAATAGACTCTTCAACCCTTTGACCGGTCGGTGTTTTTATTTAGCAGTAATTAATAAAAATATAAATAATAAAAAAAAACAATATGGGGAAATAAATTTTTTATATTATCATCGGGAGGGTTCAGTACGTTGTTAGCTAAAAATATGTTTTCAAAATCCCTAGTTTTTAAACTGCATACAATTTAATAGACTCTATTTAAATCACATGAGAATATTATAATGATCGTATATTACCTTTCAAATAGCCATGTCCTCCACAGCACTCCCTACAGTTCTGTATCCCATCACGCGAGGTCCAGCCGAAGATCGGCTTGATGGCAGACGACAACGCGTGCATCTCCATACCACGCTCCGCGGAGTTATCATCTGAACCTTTGACAAAAATAGATAAAATTAAATAAATGACTGTCCCACTGCTGGACAAGGGCCTTTTTTAGAAATGAGATAGGCTCTTAGGCCCTTTTTCACTTTCAAAGTTCTCGGTTTACTCATTGGGTATGGTACCATAAAAAGTTTTACCCCCGGTTCCGAGGTACATTTAGCGGTAGTTTATCTATTCAATAGCGTTTAAACTCATATAAAAAAAACATTAATGAATAGATAAACTACCAGTAAATGTACTCAGAAACTTGGGTTAGTCGATTTTTAGGTGGGAGGACACTTTATCACACCTTTTTTTCCACAGGGGTAGGCAGATAGCAAAAAACTATTATTATTAGAAATTAAACTTACTGCCCACAATGTTATTGATAGTCAGATTGATGTGTAGTTCACCGATCCACACGGCGAATATCTTCATAGCGTATGTCGCTGCCAAGTAAGGAAGCAGGCGGATTTGCTGAAACATTACATAAAATGAAATTATGTCTAGAGTAAGTACAAATATATTCTTTTTATCTCTATTTAATAAGTGCTTTTAACTGTAAGAGCTTAAGTCAGCCTCATACTAAAAAAACAAAAAAATATCTACATAGTTACAGTTATTTTCTTAAAACTGAAAAATAAAATTATAACACATTTAGCTTCCGTAATAGAAACTTATGGATTAAAAAAATTAAGCAAACGCCTTACGACTTCTCCATTGTTAAACAAAATAATTTAAAGCGATTTAAATTTCAAGGTTTACGATACCTTATTAGCTGCCCGAGGTTTCGATCGAATTGTATCGACCGTGGTCACGGGCTGATTGATGTGACTGCTAAGCGTTGCAAGGGGACTAGGCTTCGCAGCGACTTTTCGAAAAAACTAAATTGCTAATATCTGTTTCATAATAAGTAATAAGAAAAAAATCAAGTAAATATGAATAGTACCTGTTGCTGGTACTCTAACACGGGTGTCTCTTCGGTGGAATTTTCAGGTCCGAACTGTTTCCTAACTGCTGAGTATCTAATAGCTATCACGATTGCTTTCAGTAGATAGTGGCTGCATATTGACATTATGTGGACGCGACCACCTAGAATGTTAGGAAACAATATTATTTATAAGGTAGATGCCTTGCATCTCCACCAAATTTCATCCGAATCAGTTTAATTCTTTTAGCCGTTGAAGCGTAACAATCAGTGTAAATTAGTTAGTTTATCACATAACTATGGATACTAACTGCTGTTCACAATAGTACAGCCTGTATAGCACTGTCGTTCAAGAGGTTGCGATTAAATCCAAGTTGAGCAGTTTTTTAAAAGTAACAGTGAATATGGCCCCAAGCGATTTGTACTCGGAAAAAGTATTAGGTCGGGGAAAAAGTCTTTTCGCATTATAGTATGTATGAACTTGTAATAAAATCTCTTTGGCTTCAAGAATCACAAATGAGAACACGGTTCATTAGGTTTTTTTCAGTGAGCTCGTGAGGTACCCAAATATCGAGCTATTTTGTGTAGAGAAAAGTTTTTATTACAAGTTCATACATACTATAATGCGAAAAGACTTTTTCCCCGACCTAATATTAATATGATGAAGATGTGTGAGTATCTGTTCTGAGATTAGATGCAAAATTTTCTACACATATGTGTATATTTAAGAAGTTTATTTTTATTTTTACCTGATAAGATACCGAGTGCAGCTCCGAACCTCTTGTTAGGGTCCCTGAAGGGTGTCTTGTAGTCCCCATTGTCATCCACTCCGCCCAGCTTGTCGAGTGCGGCCTCTTTCGGCAAGTGGTAGTTGTTGAACATTACGAAACTGCAATATTATTCAATTTAAGTTATTTTTTACCTTGTACAGTTTAATATCTCGGACCTCCACAACCCAGTTACCCGGGTTATAACACGATATCCCTCAGTAAAACTGGTTATCAGACTTGCAAACTTCTACTGTTAACGACTGTCAAAGATCTTTAAAAAAGACAGCCGGGACCCATAAACCTGCTTTCCGACACACGGAGGAACTCGGATTACATAATATGGTCACCCATCTACGGTACAACCTCGGCAAGCGTAACTTAACCTCAAAAATCTATCCGCGCGGCTGTTGTTAACTAAGCCACGAGCTCATTTATAAATTAACAATAAATACATACCCATTATCAACTCCGTTAAGTCCGACCTTCTCTCCTAAATCACCGACAATGACTCCAGGGTACGGCTTCAGAGTCTTGGGGTCTCTTAGCGGCACCACGAATGTATGGAGCCCATGGTTCTTGCCTTTGGAGATCAGCATCGCATATACTATCGCGTGTGTTGCACATTTACCTGGCAAATAATTAATTTATTGGAGGATATATCAACTGCACGTTTGGAGCAATTATTAACTGATCACCTAACCGCTGCACCGCATATAGTGGGTTTAAGTCCCAACCAGGACTGATTTGAAGTAAGATGCGAGAGAGATGAGTATCTGTTTTAAGCATAGCTTAAATACGTTTATCAGTTATCTGGTTTCCATAGTACAAGTTCTGTTAAATTACAGAAATGCTGCAACATACTTATATTATTATGTGAAATCATTTCGATGTTCAATACATATTCCCGTTCATAGCTAAAATCTTGGGAAGAAAAGTAAAGTCTCCCGCTACCTTTACACCTACCAAAATGTTTGCCAAGCAGGTACCTATAATTCCAATATATTAAGTTGTCAATTTATTACCAATATTCTAAAAATAGCGTAGATAAACCTTGCTTACTAAATTTGCATATTTTTACTTACCGTTACCTACTTGCGAATAAATGATTAAATTAAGTGTCATAGTTATTAATAGGTAGGTATTAGGAATTTCAAAAACATCATTTTGGTTGACGTTAATCGCATTGTGTAATGTTTCTTATGCTAGTTTAGCCTATTATAGAGATTTAAGTATAGTTTTATTTGTGCCTAGCCTTGAAAATGTATTAAGAATATATAAAGTAAGAAACCATTATATTGTAATAAAAATAAGTAGGTATGCACCTCCCACGCAAGTTGTCGATTGTTTCATTGTTCAAAGCTAACACACCAATGACTTTTCACTTGCTCTAACGGTGAAGAAAAACATCGTGAGGAAACCTAGCATGCCTAAAATTTTTTTAATATATTTGTTAAGGGTGTGCAAAGTCCCCAACCCGCACTTGGCCAGCGTGGTGGACTCAATGCACAACCCCTTCCCCTCGTTTGGGAGGAGACCCTTGCCCTGCAATGGGACAGTAATGGGATAAAAAAAAGTTTTTACGAGACAGCGTAACGAACATGTATCAAAACATGCAAACTCTCAATATTTGTATGAAGTAAGATTAGTAAAGTTAATCAACTCACCCATAGCCCCGACCCAGCATTTAGCAGCTTCAAAATCAGCACTATGCATCACAAACTGTTTCTTCTCTGGTATATAAGTGGCAGTGGTCCTCATACCCTTGGCATTGGACCCATGGGACACCTCCGTGAGGGCGAAGCACCCCCCAATTTTGGCTTTAGCAACATCTTCTATGAGATGATAGTGATGACTCCGGCCGTTGCCTTGGATAGCATTGCTGAACATTCTGAAGGTCAATGACACTTTGACAGCGACAGAACTGTCAAACATAAACATAGCTTCGGTTTCTGCTTGGAATAGTTTCGGGTCTTCAACTATCTGAAAATAACAAATATAAATAAATATTATTGGACAACTCACACATGGTTATTTGATTCCAAACTAAGCAGAGTTTGTACTACGGTAACCAAATAACGGATAAACATACTCATATACTTCTAAATACATACTTAAGGATAATTAACAACCAGGCTTGGAACAGATGCTCGTGCTCATCACACAAATATATGTCACGGGTGGGATTCGAACCCACCACACGAGGCGCTACGGTTATTGCGGCGAGGTGACCACTTTAACCACTGCGCCAAACGTGCAGTTTGTTTTGTTTCATGTCATTTTATCAAGAGTAGCAGCGTGGTAGCTGGATCCGGTGAGACTGGAAGCCGACTCCAACATAGTTGGAAGAAAGGCTAGGCTGATGCTTTTAAGCTGTTTTCCTGGTGATTGTTTTGCTCTCTCGAACAATCTCAGGTTAGTTAGATATTATCGATATTGTAGAGAAAAAAATCCGTAATATTTGCTGCGTCAAAATTTGTTCCGTGTGGAAATCCACGACTCGGACCAAATGGTGCATTGAAGAAATCGACCCCACAATAACAGTTGCAATAGTGCATGCGACCATTACTATATTAAACTACAGCAATACAATTAAGATTTAATGACGCTGTAGGGTCAAAGGCAAACGAACTTCTCATTTGATTATTCTTATCATTTGTTTACAGTTGTTTGTGTCCATCTTACAATTTTAACTCAGAAACACCGCGAATTCGTTCAATTGTATAATATCTCAGCGTAAAAACTTTGTCGCGAAGACGATCAGTTCAAATACCAGTGGCAACCCATCTATAGAATACCCGCGTCTAACATTGCTTAACCCACAGATCGTTTTCCAACAGGCGAGAGCAACTGGCTATGATCGCCTCTACATACCTACATTAATAATATCTATTAGTTGGAATAGAAAGAAAAGAAGCTTACTTAGCCACAGCTAAACTAGGCTAAGCACGTACCCTCATGTTAAGCTACGCTAATGATCTGTGGATGGGTGACCATAATTTACGATATGCATGAGTTCCTCTGTAATTCGGAAGGCACGCTAAAAGACTCGTCTTGCTAAAGGTTATTGTATTATAATCCAGGTAACTGGGTTGTGGAGGACCGATAAGCATACTAGTAGGTATTCAGCTGCATCCAGTGAGACTGGAAGCCGACTTTTTTTTAAACACAACTCCCGCACTAAGATTTGCTCTTGCGTCGCGGGGACTTTTACAAACATACAAGCAACGTTACGGACACAATTTACAACTAGACCCGAAACAACTATTTGTGGATCGCACAAATAGTTTCCGTATGGGAATCGAACCCACACGGCAGCAATGGTATTGGCATGGTTATCTTAACCACTGCGCCACGGAGGCAGTCGACTCCAACATAGTTGGAAGAAAAGCTAGGCATGTTTTTATAGTAGGTACAAAAGAAATTTGACAAAAACCTAAACAATAGAACAAAACAAGTTCAAAGGCACCTACATTACTTAACATTTGTAATACAAAATTCAATTATCTTGCAAGTAAATTCGTTTAATATGGTAATGATGTGAATTTGTAATTCATAGTTGAGAACTTACTAGGCATTGTTCGTCATTAGAGTTCCGTAAAGGGAAGAAACGGAAGCCTATTATTGAGACTTCGCTGACTTTGGAAATTAAAGTGAATAAAACAATCCATTTAGGATTATTTTATTCACAAAATCAGCACTCAAACGTACGCTAGTTTGTAATTTCAACAGTACGATTTGACATAAGTTCGAATTAACTCGATTAATTACAAATTAAATCTTGTCGAGAGTAAGTCACCTAGCCGTAGGTATTTCATGAGTCGTGAAAGAAAAACAGTTGAAACTTTCACAGCTGATGTATTTTTGTTGCCCCTATAAATACAAACGCTAAAAATTTTAATAAAATAAATAGCTAAGGGGGCTTCTATACAAAAAACGTATTTTTTTTTTGGTTAATGGTCGATATCGATAACAGTAACAGGTAGTCGCATTTATAAGAGTAAATATGTATGATACGGGACCCGTCACGCGCAAATCCGACTCGCGCTTGACCAGTTATTTATAGATAATGCAGTATCATACTAATTGTGTTATATCTTAGCTAGTAGATAATTGTGATAAATTTTTGATAAATAGTCTTAATAGGTACCTATTATTTATTTTATTATGTGTATCTTACATTAAGGTATTTTTTTTTATACTTTATTCAATTTTATTTCTATAAATATGCTAACAATCTATTTTAGGTATACATATAGGTTTTGAGGTCTAGTTTAGGGATTATTTAAAGCCATCATTAAATTATATTCCTAAGGTTTCATCACAATGTTTCCGTTGTAACTAGTAACAAGATATTTATAATTTGTAATACACACATGATTTCAAAAAATCATAGCTGTGTTGCCTTGGGCTCGAACCCTAGACTACTTGCGCGGGGGGCGTATACTTAGACCATTCGGCTATCGCGGTAATATTTCTTTATTATAATAGTAAAAAGATAACAATTATCATAGACTTTGTAGCAGCGAAAAACAGATTCGTTATCATGTTTACCTACATCTTTTATGTACCTACCTATATGAAGATATTTTAATACCAAAAGCCAATAAAACAAAATGGTTTTAATAACTATGGGATCACTACAAATATACTTCAAACCCAGGCATATACAAGTTTTCAGTGGTTCAAGAAATCTCCTAGATATTTTATAATTTCGTTTAAATATGATAAAAACAAAAAATCACTACATAGTATAAAGCAAAGTCGCTTCCCCTCAGTCCCTATGTCTGTATGTATGCTTAGATCTTTTAAACGACGCAACAGATTTTGATGCGGTTTTTTTAATTGATAGGGTGATTCAAGAGGAAGCTTTATGTGTAGAGGTCGTAGTTTTTTTGTAAAGTAACTGACACAACCGGGCGAAGCCAGGGCGGGTGGCTAGTGAATAGATAAAAGGAAAAGCTATCAACTTTCAGTGCAGAAAGTGTAATAGACAATAACGTGAATACAATTTAATTGAATACATATAGGTATAATGTTGCCAAAATGAATGATTAAATGTATTTCAGAATATGTACCTACCTATGTAATAATTAAATGGTTAAAACTTATATTATATCTTTGAAATGATATAGCATTTCATTGTACTTTTAACTTATTTAATAAATTTATGAATAGAAATTATTAATTACCTTTTGTTATTTCAGATTATACACAAAAACTTATTATATTAACTTGTTATTGTATTTGCTTGTGACACGCAACAACAAGCAATTATCCATACCTATGTGAAAATACAAAAGTTTGTTTGTTATCCTTTTACTGCTAACTGCTGAACCGATTTTGATGAAATTTTGCAAGGGGATAGATGAAAACCCAGGGTCAAACATAGGCCGCATAATTATTCACAGAATTTAAATAGAATCTACATAAATAAGAATTAATCACCTGAATGTATGTACATGAATAAATTTCAAACAACTTCACAAAATTGGATAATTCTTTTTTAAATATGTTTGTAACTGTGGTTCGTATAGGATTGATGGGATCAAACGGGATTGGGATCAATAGGATAAAATTATACTGTACTCAGACCAAGTTGGGTCAGTCCACTAGTTATAATAATAAAATTGTTTAAAAATCCCAAGGAAAGACTTACTTTTTCAAAAGGCAGGAATGTTTCATTAAAGATGGTGTACATCCTCTTTGTGGCGATGTGCCTCTCCTCATCCAGGAGTTTGCTGGCTTCTGCATGTTTGAAGAGTGGGTGACCCTCCATAAATTCCCATATTTTTTGCTAAAACAATACAACATTATAAAGAAAGATATAGAGAAAAGTCCTATATCACAAGATGCTTGTGAATGAAGCATGGGAAGTTTGTAAGGATTGTACCAAGTACCATTCTTTAGTCTCTGCCTACCTCCTATATAAAAATAAGGCATGATTTTATGCAAAGCAAAGCTTTCTATAGATTTTATAGTGGTACTTGATAGCTGCTCAGAGAACTTTGGCTGAAAACCCAGGTTAAGAAGATATTCCCAACTTATTCCAATAAGAAATTCTTATTTATTGTCTATACCCCGGATGTTGGGGTCACGGATTTTTGGATTGTCATTGGACAATTTATTTTTTTACTTACATCCATATTAAAAAAAACAAGTTGCTTAACAATAAATTATGTCAATGTCAGCTATACATATTCATAAATGTAAATTGCTAAGTAAAAACTGTATTAAAAAAAATGGGGCATTGGAACATTAAGGTACAGCATTGTGCTTGAAGATAATGGACATAATAAAACAGTTTTTATGGAATATAGAATTCAAGTTTAAAAATTCATAAAAGCTTATTTAAAAATGTACTGACTACATTACATAAATTAATGTACTTGCAGACAAGAATAAACTATAAAACTGTTAGCTGTAATTTTATGTCAGTTTTGACCTAAAGACCTCTGATTCAGCAAATTACGACTTACATACTTTAACATCAAAAACCAAACATGACAAATATATTTTTTTAAATACCGTAAAACGGGGTGAATAGAAACAATTTTCAACTTTGTCCTAAAAATTTGTAGCGAATAACTTGTTATTTTTATTGTCGGGTTGTTTTATATCATGTCCGGCGCCATGAAGAAAGAGTTAAAACCATATTTGTCCAAAAATATGCATAGTTTTACGATATTTCATAAAAAAAATGGTCAATTTCTATTCACCCAGCGATAGGGGTGAATCGAAACGACCAAAGGGGTAAATGGAAAAATTGTGTTTTAAAACGTTTTTTCAGTTAACAATATTGTATCTTTATAGATAAATATACACCTAAAGAGATAAACACTCCAAACAACTCATTAGAAAAGAAATTCCACTTTAAATCCAAAGTTTTGAAAAAAATGTATGGACCATTAAGGCATTCGAGGACGGTTGACTTTGAAGCAATTTTTTGGGTATAAATATCAATTTAAACAATTATGACACCGCAGAGAAGTAATATCGACGTGTAATCATTTCAAATTTGAACAAAATTCTTAAACGAGGAGTACTCAAACATTGGGCTTGAAAACTTTCCTGATTTTTTTTCTATTCACCCCGCGAATTCTATTCACCCCGTTTTACGGTACCTAAATCAAACACTTACTTTCAATTTTATAGTGCCGAGAGTTTCATAAACAAGTTTCATTCGCCGCCAGTCGAAAGACGCTAATTTCCTATAATTATCTAACTGGCCACTCGGCAAATCCGGTATCAACTCCTTCAGTTGTTCATCCGTAACTTTTTCTTTTCGCACTTCCATTTTTTTTTAAATTTATGGACACAACACTATACGTCAGAACCACTCTAAATACTGGATGTAAATGAACTTTGGATTAATTAAGTCCAAACTCCAAATAGTTCTTGTTTATCTGCGTATACTATCCGCAATGTTTTTTTTATCAAAATACAGTTGCTATCTTTAGTTTTTTTATTAACAGTATTATAGATTATCGAAGTGATAATATAATTGTACTTTGGATCACAATAAATTATTTGTTGATACTTATCGATAAGTACTACATAATTTACTACAAAACTTTGTTAATCAGCTGTTGACGCTGTTGTGAACTCAATACATTAAGCTCATGAAGTGTCAGTGACATGACAGCAAATAGCAATACTGACTTCTGAGATTGACAACAAGTACCCGACGGAGTTTGACATTGACAAGTTATGTGACTCTTGTGTAAGTGTTGTAAGAACTTACTAAAACAAAATCATATAATATTGTTGGAGGTCGTAGGTATTTTATCGTGGATTATAATACGTAGGTATATGATTCATTTTCGGACTTCACAAGAGAGCAAGGCGTAATATTATTTATTTTTAAAAGCATCAGCAGCAGTAACGCAAGCTATTAAATTAATAAGCTTATGTTATAGTCGATTCGATGTATGAGCGTGAGCGTCTCTATAATGTGTCACTGTGACATCTGCGTTCCAGTTCTATACATAGTGCATTTCAAAACATAGTGTTTAGTGATCTCTTTTTTACTTATCTAAGCAAGTATCGGTAGTTTCTTTCTTGCTTTGTTTGTTTTTGTTGAATGGAATGTCACCGACATCCGTCCGTAATAAATTCAGTTGAAAAATTATCAAAACAATTAGTTCTATGTTAGTTTTATAGTGTGCCTCGGTGCTGAATATAATTGTTATCTCAAAAATGAACTTTGGTAAGTGTTTTATTTACAAATTTGTTGTAGAATGACTTTTATTGCCCATAATATAACCTCCTTACTTTACCGAAAAATTGTTTAAATATCTTAAAACTGGTTGTAAGCCCCTTCCTTATTACTGTACTACTACTACCCACGTAAGTAACTATATTTTCCAGTAATGAAAAAGAAAAACGGCCCTAATTCCACCATTCCCTACATGAGCAAGTTGTGATGTTTTGCATACTTTTAAAGAAATAAAAATTAGAGGAACAGCAATTTATTTTAAATACCTTTAAGTATTACGGTTTGCGTAGAAATAATAATTCAGTTTTTTTGGTACACCTATAATTAAATACTACATTGACTCACTTACAGAGAATAAGTTAGGAATTTATAGATACAAGATAGTACTATTACCTTCTAGTAAAAATATGTTTTAAAACTATAGCACATCTCTGTCATTAACTCTATTAATTGAGATAAGTTATCAACAACTTCAAAATCAGTTCGAAAATACTGACTGAACCTTTAAAATTATACCATATAGTCAGTATTTAATGATCAAGTATTCAGCAGTCTAGGTCAGACTATTAACAACAGGCAAGAACATAGACGTACAAACTGTGTCAGGATTGTCTATGTTTTCTGCCAAGCTTTTCAACACCTTTTGTTATAATTTAGTCAGCGGTGGCAGTTTTCTACAGTGCATACAATTTATTGCTACGGTAGCAGCTAACAGCAGTGATTTAAGAAATGCCAAGTTAAAAATAAATGCACTTTCATTAATTCAACAAGCAGTCCTATATTCTGTGAAGTAGAAGTTTGAATTTATAATATAATAATAATAATAGATAATTTATTCAAATAACTTAATTTTATACAATTTAAACTACATTGCATCTTAAAACTACTTAATAA
This sequence comes from Anticarsia gemmatalis, assembly GCF_050436995.1. Classification (NCBI taxonomy): domain Eukaryota; kingdom Metazoa; phylum Arthropoda; class Insecta; order Lepidoptera; family Erebidae; genus Anticarsia; species Anticarsia gemmatalis. Next base: position 13,047,344 of record NC_134748.1, on the reverse strand, counting down.
CAATGATTATAGGTGCATGAACAGTAACTATGAATTGATTTGTTCATGGCCATATTCTATAGTTATTTTTTAACAAGCACCTAAATAGAGCATATTTTTATAGATGACGATACGAAATCTTGTACCATGACTGAAACAGCATGCAGTTTCGTTAAAAAAAAATTAACACAACTTTACGTTACTGTTATGTGGTTTTAGCGAACCGAATATATCCCCGGATTTTTTATTCATTTTCATTCATTTCATATTATTATTTAAATTTGCGAATATCGCCAGTAACAGATGCACAGTTTAAAAAAGGGAAATTACCTTTGTCCTATTTTTTAACGTAATAATATCACGTAAAATACCTTCTCAATCCCAGTTAATTAAACAACCTGTTTGCAGTAAAAAAAGTCTGATTTCCGAATGCGTTCCTTCCTATAAAAAAACGAATGCAAAAAACCAGAGACACTTAAAAAGCCAATCACGGAATGGAGGCAATGCAATATGCACGTAAGCTATTAACTCGGGTCGAGTAATAGAGCCTGCTCGGTGCACCCCATCGGTATAAACTACGCTTTATAAAGCCCTGGCAAAAAAAAATTGCGTTATATACTTTACGTTATTTTTTATCTGTGTAGGTACCTATTGGAATCTTGTTTGTGGTTGCTGGCAGTGCAAAAAAAATCCGATATTTATTCCGTGCGCGACGCTTTTAATTAAATGCCTATCCAAAAAGTTTAACGATAGATTGGCAGTTTATTCTATTAATATATCTGTATATTAAACATGTTTCAAACTAGTGTCTCCGTTTAATATAGTCGTTTAAATTAGTAATTAACCAGAGACATATACGAGTACGAGCAGACTCCAAAGCTGTAATATTCGTATTATTGCAAGCGCTTATTGGCTCCAGCCACCGGCAAAATTGCGTTGATACGTAACCTATGACTTGTAGGATAACCATCTCCATTAATATACTTTTTTTTTTATATCTTAACTAGCTGACCCGCGCAACTTCGTTTGCGTCACATAAAAGAATCATAATTTTCCCCGTTTTTGTAACATTTTTCACTGGTACTCTGCTCCTATTGGTTGTAGCGTGATGATATATAGCCTATAGCATTCCTCGATAAATGGACTATCTAACACTGAAAGAATTTTTCAAATCGGACCCGTAGTTCCTGAGATTAGCGCGTTCAAACAAACAAACAAACCAACAAACAAACAAACAAACAAACAAACAATCAATCAAACAAACAAACTCTTCAGCTTTATTATATTAGTATAGATGACTATCACCCTGCAAATCTTCTTTCCATCCGTTTTGATGAGAAAGGTCACAGAAAGAAACAAGTCTATAATTAAAATAAGAAACGTTGCGGGCTTTTTTGCGATGTGTAACGTTTCATATTTAAAAAATAAGAAAACAAGCATTTAAAAAGATCCTTCTTTATTTTTTGAATGCTCGCTAAAACTTCTTTTTTATTCCTCGAAAATGTGCGCCATTTTCTAAAACTTTGGTGTTGGAATACTTAAATTATAGCTTTTTCACGTGAACCGTGAACTTTCGCCAGCCACTTGAGAATCGTGCAATCGTGCTGATGGCCAGTCAACGGTCAGTCTGCACTCCCACTGAAAACTTCCCTCGGATTATGTGAATACCGAGTAGGAATAACTGTAGTGTATTTTTTATCGTGATGGCACCGGAAGCTATTTTATCTAAATTTTTGTATTAACGGGAAACCAGAAAAATATATGATAGCACAGTTAATTTTTGATGTGAGTGGGTATTAGGCAATTCTGTACGGGTGCCTGAATTCAGCCATTCAATGCTGTATTTTTGTAAATATGTTTATAATAACATACTATTACGTGATGATTACACAAAGACGATTGTTATTTAACAAACAAAAATAAACTTAACTATTTGTCTAAATAAGACATCATTACCTATTTACACAAATAATTTTCTATTGTTACTAGCTGACCCGCGCAGCTTCGCTTGCGTCACATAAGATAATCATAATTTTCCCTGTTTTTAAACATTTTTCACTGGTACTCGGCTCCTATTGGTCGTAGCGTGATGATATAATATAGCCTATAGCCTTCTTCGATAAATGGGCTATCTAACACTGAAAGAATTTTTCAAATCGGGCCAGTAGTTCCCGAGATTAGCGCGTTCAAACAAACAAACAAACAAACTCTTCAGCTTTATAATATTAGTATAGATTAGTATAGATTAGCATAGATTAGTATAGATTAGTATAGATTTGGTCCTAAAATTAGTTTTATCTTACCTGTACGTACTACTTGCATCCCCCTTTTCCAAATGAAATAGGCTTTGAAATTAAAAAAAACAAAGTAGCCTAAGTTTGATTTTATGGGTATTCAACATCTCTATGCTTAAAACCACGTGCTAAACGATTTAGCAGTGAACAAGTGAAAAAAAATCGCATGTAGTTTTGTAACATTTGCATGGAAGCTCTATAATCCATACTAGATACTATATATACTATCCATACTAATATTATAAATGCGAAAGTAACTCTGTCTGTCTGTCTGTTACTAAATCACGTCTAAACTACGGAATCAATTTGCATAAAATTTGGTATGGAGATATTTTGATACCCAAGAAAGGACATAGGCTACTTTTTACCCAGGGAAAATGACGCATTCCCATGGGAAAATTCAGGTTGTGGACGAAGTCGCGTGTAAAAGCTAGTATTACCTATTTGTTTCTTGTCCTCCGTTCTACAGTCCAAGACTTTCAAACACGGACTCGGGACTTAAAACTCAGGTCCGTTATGAGGTATTTCATAAAATATAACGTTTTGAGCCAGCTTCACTTTATTTTACTGTGCAGACGTGTCTTGAGAGTTTTCATAGACATTTTATATAGCATCTACAGAAACGAACGTTTTGATACTTTACTGCAGTTCATGTAGAAATGTTTTGCGCAATCTCTTTATGTGCCTTTGCTATTGCAGATTGAAATTTGTGGAATGGAATTTTTGATGCGTTTTATTAACTTTTGCAGAGGCTTTACTTACTTTTCGTAAAAAATGCTTTAATTACAATAGGTATACCTAAATTTACTGTGCGAAAGTAAATAGAAACGCCAGAAAGGAACGACTTAGAAAGACATACGCTGATCATATCGGTGATGTCTTGCGAAAAGGTCCTGTATGATAAAATGTATGGACTTGAATAAAGCAAGGGAAGTTTGTAAAGATTGTATGTGGCGTTCTGTGGTCTCTGCTTACTCCTGTGGCAAAAAGACATGTTTTATCTGTGTACGTATACTAACGAAACTGTAATAATATACTACATAGCCTAATAACAATACATCTTAGAATAGATAGAGAAAAATAAAACTCTTTTCAAATTGATGGGGTCTGTGTTAGCGCCTGAACATCTGAAACTCCAACAAAAGATCTGAGAACATTACCTAATTTAAAAATGCCGCAGGCATTTTTTCTATGTACTACAACCATTTACTACTAGAAATATGAATGCAACAGAACCCGCTGCTATAGCAGACGGGTAAAAATATCCACTATTTTCCAGATTTCCATTTTAATTTTAAAAACATACATTTGTTGACTTTCCTCACTAATTAACTAGCGCGCCCGAGTGCCGTGCAATTGTTCGCCTAGTCAATGGAGTTGCCAGTGTAAAAAACACAATTTGTATAGTCAAGAGAGAATACCAATCAATGTGATTGATTTTGTAATTTGCGTCTGAGATAATTGGATGCGGTTTGATATTTTTCACTTGTTTGTAGGATTAAATAAGGGAAAAGTAACATTAAATTGAAGGTATTAAATATTAGGGCTTAGAGCTAAGGAACTGACTCCATGTATTTGGCATATCTGTCTAAAAATATTATATATTTACTGAGATAATTGTTCTTTATTTGGCTGCCTACTCTTCAAGAAAACTAAGGTCAGGCCAGTTAAGGGTCAATAAAAAGTTATTTTGCACCTAGATTGAAGGGTAAATTTAATAAGTTTAATAGCAGCAATTCGTTTCAATATAGAAATTATGAATTCATATCAAAAAGACCAGCGATAAACTAAAAGTGCGTCAATAAAAATTAGTTTCTTTACTTCTATACAGTTTTGAGGAACAGCGCCTATCAAATAAATTGACACCCCAAAACATTTATCGTGCCATAGATAAAAATTCAAATCACACTGACATCGACAGGTCATAAAATTATCCATAGAAGGCTTCATGCCTTTGCCTAACTTGCAAAACAAAACTTCCGTATTACGTATATTCCGGCCGTCAGTACCGATTCGTGCGGCGGGGGTGGTGCACGCCCTTTGCTGCCAAGTTTCCCGCCAATATGTACGCGAGAGGTACGAGCGCGTTCTTTTTTTTAAACGTTTATTTTTTTTATTTGTGGTTTAGTTTTTTATAATATAATGGTTTTTGAGACCGAAATATTTTTTTTGATAATGTGTTTTTTTTCTATTGTGTTCATTTTTATGTTTAGTTTTTGTTTGTTTTATAAATATTTGTCTATAAATAAGGTTTGTTTTTATTTCAGTTGTAACGTTGGTGCTAATTCTCGCTTACATAGACTGTATTTGGTGCTTCGGTAAGTTTATTTTTCCTTTAATTTTTGATTACCTTATCCTTAAACGGAAGAACTATTTGAATAGCTAGTTAATACGGCTCATAAACATTTTTTCCTGTTATAACATAGTCGCAGTATATTTAAAATACAAATAATAAAATTATACTTGAGTAATTTAATTATTTAAAAATTAATTAATTAAATTACTACACAGTGTTAATTTTATTATGTTTTTCCATCCTTTATATTATAATAATAAAACAAAAATCACGCTAATAAGTGTGTTGCGATAAAATATGAAATAGAACATAAAAATATATCATTTTTGATTAAAATTACGTGCACACTTAGAATACTGAAAAAAATACAAACACACTAGGCAAAGGACAAAGCCTCTTACTGGTCAGTATTATTACCAGTGCGGTAAATAATCAACCTAGTGTCAAAGTTGTTCAAACTACCCAAGTCTTTTCATTTGCCTCAACGATTGTTCTACTAATTGTCAACAGCTGGGGCCGACTTTTGCTAGCCAAACTTGACCTCAGAAGCTTAAAGCGCTCGTAACGGCCAGTTACAATATTGCAGTTATCTTCAGTTATGGATTGAGATAGGATTGTTTGGTGATTTAGTTACATCTGGTTTTCTATCTAGGATTATAGATAGGCTTATCATTAATTAATCTTTATATAATAAGCAATTGGCTATAACAAGCCTTCTTTTCTGGGTAAAAGGGGAGATTAGGTTATTTAACAAAAAAATATTACGCCATAAATGAAATAACAAGTTAGAACTATGGCTATAAAAGCCATTATATGTTATGTCACGAATTCGGTAGGATTAAGACACAATAAAAAGTGATTGTTTTAGTATTCGATCAAAAAATAAATTTCAATCCATTACTGGATCAATTTTGGACACCGATCTCTCCCTAAAAGAGGGAGGGATTAGGCCTTGAAAACATATCGCTGGCCAAAAGCAGGTTGGGTATATTGTATGTCCTTTAAAAACGGTTCAGGAATTTTTAGCCAAGCGATTTAGCAAACTAAATAAAATAACGAATTAAGAATCTCGTCTTTTTGAAGATAAAAAAGTTAAATTTTTCCTAACAAATTAAATCAACATACAAACACGGTGTATGTAAAGGTGAACTGACAAGCTTTGCAACCGACGGCGTGGTCATCCAACCATACCATTTCATTTCCAAACGATTAATCTGAAGTTCGCCAATTGATTTGGAATCTGTAGTCGAATAAATCTCGCTTTGATATCAAATTTATCACTGCGATTTTTCACGATTCATTGAATATATCAAGCTTTTCGCTGTGTTAGTTTTTGATTTTATTGAATGGAACATTTTTACGTCGATACGGAATGTTTTTTTGGTTTATTTACTTGTAAATGGACTACATCTTTGCTTTAAGCGTAAAAGTAAAGAGTTTTGAGATAGAGAGAAAGATAGAGGCATATTCCTGCAGAAGGAAGGAATACACGTTGAACCAGATGTGGAAATAATCGTCATTAAATGAATGTTAATGAAAAGACCTTAATCCTGAAATTACACTTCCAAATAATTTGTTAAACGTGCGACAATGATCATAGCAAATAATCAAGTGTAAATAAAAATAATACTACCTACAGCAAGAAAACTTTTATTAAAAAAAAACTATACGTTAAAAAATTACGAACAAACGCACGATCAACTCTTAAAAATATACGACTCGAACTCGAGTATTCCTTTTTCAACGATTTTTTAGCACCTTTGTTATCTGGAACGAAGCTCTTCCAGCACTTTAATAAACTACTCCCAAAAATTAAGGGATATAAAAAAAGAATCCAAATTTTTGGGTGATTTTCAACAAGCTGTAACTCCGAGGAAAATGGTCGTACAGAAAAAATTAAAAAAACAAATTGTAGCTCCAAGTGTCTAGTTTTTTGATATGACCATGAAAATTTTTTGTCATGGCCAGGTCTGGAGAAATCTTACGAAAACTACCAAAAAAAAATTTTTCCAAATTTTTTCCCTCCTTAAAAAAGGTCCACGGGCTTCAAAAATTTTTTTTTGATTCTTTCGTTCTAAAGTTCTTTTAGAAAATTTAATCCTCTTTAATTTGCCGTATTCAAAAAGCCTGTACGACGATTTGCCATGGAGTTATCGTCAATCAAAGCAAAAAAGTTATTTTTGACTTTGATATTCAATGACTCCGAAAATAATGATCGTACAGGAAATCAAAGGAGGGTTTTGAAAACTGCACAATATTCTCTATAAGAAAATGTAAACATCTTCTAAGAAAAAAATTTTTTTTTAATTGAAACCTCGGACTGAAAAAAAGACAAAATATCGCGAAATTAAGGATATTTGGATAACTTGGTATAACTTTGGATAAAATAGATGAACGAAGGATATCGTCGGTAATTTTTCAACCTCAAAGTGTCCCCTAAAATCCCTCAAAAATTCAAAGCGCTGCGATTTTTTTTCATTGTGCCCCGAAGCTTCAAATTCTTTGTTGTTGCAAAAATCACCATTGTGAGCAATTTTGTGATTTTTATTCATTTTTTTAATAGACAATTTTTTTTCTCTCTAAAATCTTTATTTTTTCGATTAAAAAGCAAATCGCAAAACGAGAGATCGTCTATCGCTGCCATGAAGTCAAAATCGAGATTCGTCAGTCCATAAGACACTGGTCCACTGTCTACGACCCCAATCGTGATGGTCATGCGCATAAGCCAATCGGGCTCGACGATGTCGTGGAGTGAGCATAGGCACGCGATTTGCTTTTTAATTGAAAAAATAAAGATTTTAGAGGGAAAAAAAATTGTCTATTAAAAAAATGAATAAAAATCACAAAATTGCTCACAATGGTGATTTTTGCAACAACAAAGAATTTGAAGCTTCGGGGCACAATGAAAAAAAAATCGCAGCGCTTTGAATTTTTGAGGGATTTTAGGGGACACTTTGAGGTTGAAAAATTACCGACGATATCCTTCGTTCATCTATTTTATCCAAAGTTATACCAAGTTATCCAAATATCCTTAATTTCGCGATATTTTGTCTTTTTTTCAGTCCGAGGTTTCAATTCAAAAAAAATTTTTTTCTTAGAAGATGTTTACATTTTCTTATAGAGAATATTGTGCAGTTTTCAAAACCCTCCTTTGATTTCCTATACGATCATTATTTTCGGAGTTATTGAATATCAAAGTCAAAAATAACTTTTTTGCTTTGATTGACGATAACTCCGTGGCAAACCGTCGTACAGGCTTTTTGAATACGGCAAATTAAAGAGGATTAAATTTTCTAAAAGAACTTTAGAACGAAAGAATAAAAAGAAAATTTTTGAAGCCCGTGGACCTTTTTTAAGGAGGGAAAAAATTTGGAAAAATTTTTTTTTGATAGTTTTCGTAGGATTTCTCCAGACCTGGCCATGACAAAAAAATTTCATGGTCATATCGAAAAACTAGACACTTGGAGCTACAATTTGTTTTTTTTATTTTTTCTGTACGACCATTTTCCTCGGAGTTACAGCTTGTTGAAAATCACCCAAAAATTTGGATTCTTTTTTTATATCCCTTAATTTTTGGGACTAGTGTAGAATGCCTCATGTTAAATGTAATACTCAACTTACCAAACATCTCAGAACGCCGTAATAAACATCAAAACGTAAGCCAACAGTAAAGATATCAGTTACAGAAGCAGCCATGTTTGGCTTCAGTATTTCAGCAATTTGAGCAATTCTCCGCCGGCACCGGACAACGAATACAATAACCGCAGTGTCCGGTGTACGGATATCTAGTTACGAATAACTTAACAACTACGGTTTGTTGCTGGTTTCATATCAAATGTATAGATGTTTGTAGGTTTGATGTAAAGTTAGGAGTGTGTTGATTTTTAACGCATTAAAACACACAAATTTTACAACCTCCCCTAGGTCGGAAAATCTGTGTGAGGTCGTTTTTTTCGAAAGAGGAAATATTTTTTTTAACATGTTTGTTCCTCCAGTCTTTTAGCAAAGATGATAAAAATAATTAGTTAATCGACCGGCTAGAAAGATTTAATATATTTATCTCTATTTTTTACGTTTTTAAACATTGCGATTCCTTAACATTTAACAGCAAAATTTATAAAAATTCGGCCATGGAAGATTGTACTGTTAGAATTCATATTTTTGGATCAAGTCATAGAAAAAGACCTTCAAAAAATATGGTCCGCTCTTAGAAAATAACTCTTTCTATTATGTACCATATCTTATTTACTCTACCTTAATGTGCCTATATCTAAAGTAAATCACAACCGCACTCTCATATCACAAAGTCTTATCGACAAAGAATTTTGATTTGCCTTTCAAAACACTCATGTTTGTTGGTTAATACCCGTGTAATAGAAGGCGAGCCTATTGCCATTTACCGGGAACGTTTGTGTGTTGTGAGCCGTGGAGCGACGGCCTGGTAGCATCATACCTACTCGTTAGGGATCGTTAACTTTGTATTCTGATGTTTGTTTAGTTCTTTACTTTGGTTATAACAAGACCTTTATATTTGTAGCTCTGTATCAGCATTAGTTTTAAATCTTCTGCAATATTTGGTTTAAGAAACACAAAGGTATGCGTTGAAAGTAGTGACCAGTGAATGAATCACCGGAATATTTTGTTTAATCTGAGATAGGCCTAAAATTCAAAGGCACTCGACACACATAAATTGTTGTAATGATGTTCGTCGACGTATTTCGTCTCTACTTTGCCTGCTCTATAGTAGTGACCCTACAATTTAAACAAATCGGTATAAATGTTTTTTTTTAAAACAGCAGTAGTTCCACTTTAGGATTCACATAGTAGTCACGTCAAGGGATATTTGCCGCCTAAGTTAAACTGGAGCCAACTAAATCAATTATTATCTAGGCAATTCATGGACTGTATAAATCACTAAAGGCCTGAATTGTCCGGCAACTATCGACAGTTGCATCTCAATCAATCATTTATCAATGCTATACAGGCTTTGTGCTCTAAATAAGGCCTTAAATAATTACCCAACCCGTAAATCATTCAATACAAAATTACGCAATCTAATATGTATGGAAATTGTAATCAAAATAATTTAGCGGTAGCGTATGGATGTCCTTGCATTATTGAATTAGTTGGGAGTTCTTGTCAGGCTCGCACACACGGCTTGAATTTAAACAACTTGCCCTGTATGGGACTGTGCGTGATTGTTTATTTATATGTTCGGAAATTTGTTTTTGAGTTATAATTACTCATTTTGAAGTGGGTTTTCGATACGTTTGATTAAATTTTAAAATAAATAATGTATGAAGTATGTAAGCTCTTCTTTGTCCGTTTAAACATTGTGTTCCTAATGGTTCCTAAAGATATTAATGAGAAACAATCATTTTTGTACTGACTACCGTAAAAATGATGTCGGTGACAGGGCTAGTTTATAAAATGAGCTTGCTTACTGGCATAACAGAACAAAAGGGTTTTGTTTTACAGTCTGAAAATGATCTAATTTCTGCGTCACGTATTTTCCCGCCGGACCATTCAATAAGTACAAATTAAAGAGACATCAGACAATAGCAATCATATCCTAGATCCTATAATAAAAATGGAAATACATATGTATATTAATATGAAAATAAGGAGCATTAATATAAAATTGCCTCTTATAAAAATTACAAAACATAATTTCTTCCATTCTTTTGACTAGAAGCTTCCATATTGAGTGAAGAGTTCTTCATCAAGTAAACAGAACATAAGTATTAATGGTGTCCAAGCCGCCACACGTCTACATACCCTGCAGGGACGAAGTTTTAAGCCGGAGTGAGGGTATTCTGAATAATTTACCAGTTCGTCTACTTAACAAACTAAGTCCTCTAGTCTCAAAATACTTGGATTTATGCTAATCACACTGATGTGGACACCAGTGCTGTCTTCACTTAGAGCTATGCAAAAGCTTGGCTGGGAGCTTTACTTTGAGTAATATCGAAATTGTTTGTGCTTTTGCTAAGTAGCTATTATGGCTCTTTTTATGAGGATAGGCTCTTAGTGTACTTAGTATATTAGGGCTATGAGGCGTGCTGATTGAATTTTCTCGTGGTTTCTATTTCTGGTTCAAGTAGTGTTATTATGCGTGTTGAATGGCAAAGTGGTGCTTAGTTTATTTCTTACAACCTAGGTTTTACTCACAAAATTTCAAGCGTTAAAAGACTTCCCCCTATCTTTGACTTCTGTACGTAATACGTCTACGTAGTACGCCAATCTAATCAAAGAAATTGCAGCTTTTGGTAAAATTCTTAATTACAGAATCTCAAATCAGCATATTACTAACAAACAATTACATTTCAACATTACCAGGTTATCCAGGTATCTCTAATTCAATTGTCAAAAACACTAGCAAACAATACTGCACTCAAACAACTATCTCAAACTCAGGCTGTCGTACTCAAACTCTACTTAATACTACTTAAAACAACGCTCAACACTGAATAGTTAACTTTGCAAGTAAAGAGTTCTCTTTGATGCCATAGACTGGATATTAAGTTTACAAGCTTTTAATAACGGAGATATTGCTTTTAATGTTGTTCCTGAGTGTACATACTTGTTGTGATAATATTTACTGGTTGGCTTTATCCGCTTTATATGAAATATTCACTATAGAAGAAGGTAATAAAAAATAGTCTGTTTCTGGGCTACGGCTAGGCAGCAGTACTCGTAATAAGAAAGCAGTTAGGTTTTTAGTCCACAATGCTAATCTAGTGCAGTTTAGTGACTATGGTTTCCTTAACAAACTGTTTAAAGAACTTGCATGCAAGGTTTCTTTACGATATTTGCTTGCACCGTTACAGCTCCACGGAACGTTGACAAGTCATTAATGGGTCGAGTCTTCAACCAATTATGGTTAAAAATGGATACTGGATATGGATACCGCTAGGCTAGCTTTAACATTGAGATATATCAATATTAGATCTTTATTTAACATATGTTCCGACGGCCCTGTATGACAAGATGTATGGGATGTAAATGAGGCAAGGGAAATTTGTAAAGATCGTACCAAGAGGAGTTTTTTGGTCTCTGCTTGCTATTGGAAAAAGGCGAGATATTACGTATTTAACATATTAGTATGCATTTTGTAATTGCATGGTCCACATTTTATTAGATTAAAGTGGAGAGTACTATTGAAGACGAAACTTTAATACAGTTATGAAGTTGCAAGCTATGAACTTAATTGTTAGTCCATATCTTGTTCATTTGCAATTTTAATTACTGGATATTAATATTCAACCCAGTAATTTTACTATCAAGTAAAGACTAGACTGGATGATTCATCGTGTTAAAGCAGAAGTCTACAGTTAAAAATCTGCGATATCTCTGAGTAGGGGCTTATTATTTTGACATTTTGACACAGTATTTATCTATGGAGTGCCAAAATTAAGCCATTATAATATTAATGTTGCATAATTGTTTCCAAGATAAAACCTGAACATTATACAATACAATGCATGCATAAAATCACGCCTTCTTCTCATAGCGGGAGGCAGAGACCAGAGAACGCCATTTGGTACGATCATTACAAACATTCTTGGCTTCTTTCACACCCAAGCTTGCCTTACAAGAACGCCGGTTACAAGTACTACGCACATGACCTTTTTGCAAGACATCACCGATATGATCTGTGTATGTCTTTACAGCATACATAACCCCTATATAAGGCCGCTATTCTAAAAGTCCGTCCCACCGACAGTTTCTAGATCAAGGTAGGGTAAAATATAGACAAGAAATTGACCTAAAGTTTCAACCTCTATAAAAAACTAGAAACAGTGCTAAAAGGATTCAAATTACAGAGTGTTTTTGATAACGACCACAAATTATTCGGTACTACCCTCAAACTAACAATTTCAACCCTTTTAGATAGTTAGCGGTGGCTAGTAAGGTTTTGTAAATTACTGTTTAGCTAATGTTGGGTAATGGATGTGTGTTGGTTTAATAAAAGTGAATGATTGTTGCTGTAATAAGTAGTTTAATAAGTAATCCGCGTATTAAAGTAATGTATAGCGTAAAAAGGAATGTAATTTGTCTTACAGTTAAACTAGGGAATCAAAAATTTTCTGATGTGTCTTTAAACATCTATAATATAAATAATTTTAACCCATTACTGTCCCACTGCTGGGCAAGGGTCTTCTCCCGTAATGAGGGAAGGGTTAGGCCTTGAGTCCACCTCGCTGGCCAAGTGCGGGTTGGGGACTTTGCATGCCCTCAATAAATGTATTAAACAAATTTTAGGCATGCAAAGTTTCCTCACGATGTTTTCCTTCACCGTTAAACACCTATACGTGTAATAAAAGGTAATCTAAATTATTAAGAACTGTCTTTCTAATAAACGTCGTGTAAGCTCGTTACCAGACTTCTTCCGCGCAGATTTTAGTAATTTTCCGGTTTTCACAACGTATTTTAATTGCTGCTTCACTCCTGTTAGTTAAAGCGTAATATAGTCTAACTTCCTCAATAAATGGACTATATAACACAAAAAAAAATGTTTCAATTTGTAACAGTAGTTCCTGAGATTAGCGCGTTCACACAAACTCTTGAGCTTTATATCATAGGTATAGATTACATCTGCTTCACTTCTAGAGATAGTTCATAGATGACTGGTCATTGCAGATATTATTTATTCTGTACATTGAGCAACTGTGTCATTGAGCTGGTCTGTGACTGCTATTAATACACAAAGCATTTGCATACGAATAGCTTTAGTAGTTACAGCTGATTTACTATAGATTACAAGACGGTTTGACATTTTAGGCACTATTCAACGCACTACGCTTAGAATTTTGATCAGCCCGTTTCTTTTAGCCTCCTATTGACCATGGCAAGTGTTGAAATCTTTGAAAATGTGTATAGCTATCTAAATAAATTTAATTAATTGTATTAGATTGGTTCTTAGTGGACTGGATGACTTCGATAAAGTTGTTTTGAAGTGTGCTTTAAACCCTGTTAAGTATTTTGCAACGCGAGAGCACCAATAGGAATATTTTTTATAAGTAACGTTAAAAGAATCAGTTTCGTGAAAAATAACAACAAATATGTCAAAGTTTACTAATTCAGGATCAGTTTCGTAAAAAGTTTTTCCACGTTTTCGGCTACCTTGATTGTACAGAGGTAATCGCTACGCCTGATTAAATACGAAATGTCAATATGAAATTACCTTCAACCGCAACGATTTTACACGTTCAACATCGATAATTTCCAGTAACGAATGAATAGTTCCAATCCCGCTTTGTGGACGATTCAATCAATTATCAGAGTAGTTCCTGTGTGGACGCCGCGCTCGGACGAATTCATACAGACTTAATCACACGCATTTGTCTAACCGGTCTAACGCGACTGTATGCAATGCGTGCAATCGCGTGCGGATCGATTCATGCAATCAGCTGTTTAACTATGTCCTTTGTGAATATGCTAAAGCTTGAATTGAAGATTCACTTATTCAAATTAGCTTTATGCCTATTTTTTCTATCTTACCTATCATTATACAACCTATCACTATTCGTCAAATAGTGAAATATGATTTTTTTTTGTAAATATTCTTGAGGTACTACAGCATCAGTTGTTACTTGGTACTAGCTCCTGAATTCAGAAAAGAAAACTGTGTTATGTTTAATTAAGCCGGTAGATTAATTATTGTTATCATACATATTCAAGTGAATCAAAATGTTACTAAGAATGTTTATTTTGTGTTTTTTTTTAGTACTCGTTACTCAATCTCAATAATTTATTCATGTTTTCTGCCAAATATTCTTTCTCATGATTATTCTAGTTGTTCGTCGCATGAATTATATTTTTCTCATTTGTAAAGCTATCATACTTACATATCAAACAAACCAGTCACGTCTTATGTGTTATATATGTACATACAGTTTCAGACTTCATTATAAGAATAATAACATTCCATCAGACGGATATTGACGCTTCTTATTAACTGTTCTTGTATTAAAATGTAGGCTATATACAAATAACATAATTAGGTAGAAAATCTAGCGATCCAAGCATTTGGCAAGTAACTATAACAATGCCCAGTTAAGAGAAGCACTGTGAAAGTACTCATAACAATCGAAAGGAACCCTCATATCGATATTTATAACAATAAATAGCAAAAGCGTATCTATAAGCACACATCACTAGAAGATTTACGACTTTATTATCAAGTTCTATAAACTTTAAACAAAGGGTTTCGACCCCTGGCCTCTGAGTTCGCAAATCCTCCATCACTGAAGCTAGGATAAGAATAAATATACCAATGTTAAACAAAGTACTTTTAGATACGAAACGTTCGCTCAACTCGAACAAATATCCAATAGATCTTTTATCAGATTCAAATTTGTCTCTGAATCGAATCAATGCGATTTTAGATTCGAAAACTTATATTCTAAAACCTTTGAGACAATAGCATTGTGGAGTCTGAGTCGAGATCAAATGATGCAATTTCAGATCTAGAAATATTTTTGCAACAAAATAAACTGAATATTTTTCCTTAAGACTATCTTCTCTCTCGAAGATTGCGTCTAAACTTAAATAAATCTACAAAAGTAGTAGTTTACGTGAGAGAGTATCGAAAGTTAAAGAGCTCTTTAGTAAAATCGGAAAAAGTTTAGCCTATCCCACGGTTAGCCGTGGGATAGGCTAGCCGCGTTGTTACAGTTTAGTATGCAACCGCCTATAATTGTCAGCATACTAAATTGTAACCGCGCGCAGCGCGGCTAGCCAAAATTAACTGCTGGTACGTAATTTAATTTTTGAAGTTTTAATTGCAATTATTTTTATATTAGTATGACATTTTATAAATAGAAGTAGGTATAAATGATGTATGCAAGCAAAATGATCACAAATTTGCATATTAAACTTGGTAATATTTCATAATCATATGCGACATATAAATTGTTGATAACGTGATATATTCATTCATGCAGAATCGATCCGCACGCGATTGCACGCATTGCATACAATCGCGTTAGACCGGTTAGACAAATGCGTGTGATTAAGTCTGTATGAATTCGTCCGAGCGCGGCGTCCACACAGGAACTACTCTGATAATAATTGATTGAATCGTCCACAAAGCGGGATTGGAACTATTCATTCGTTACTCGAAATTATCGATGTTGAATGCGTGTAAAATCGTTGCGGTTGAAGGTAATTTCATATTGACATACATTTTGTATTTAAACAGGTTATATGATTGCCTCTGATTACTCTTCGAGTCGATCTTCTGAGATCTTCTTAGTTCTGCCTGAAATTAATATTTCTAGAAAGTTCTAAATACATCTCTATATTGTCAAAATATGCGCATTAAAAATACCTTAAAAAATATACTTATATTGTAAACTGCTTCCACATTCAGGCACATTCTATATTTTTCGAGGTATCGTTAGGTATCGTTTCTAAATCGTTAAATTTTACCTAGCATATCTCTTACTTCATACAATTTATAACAAGTTACAATAGACACCTTCGAATTGGGTCAGCAATAATCCTTATCATGCATCACACACATAAGTTAGGCAATCTATCTACCTAGTAGAGCTTAAATCGGCTACTGTAACAAATGGAGCTTTAAAATTGAAACCCGAAGGCCTTAGAAATGTGAGTTTCACTTCAATATCAGGATTTCAGGAACCGTGCGATGTGGTGCCGAATTATTGATGTCTCTCCATTGCGCCCGATATTTGAGGAGTGGATGCCTTTTTTGGGTGGATTTTTGTACCTCAGCTGAGTGCTTTACGATTGCTAGAGTAGGATTTGGATTTTTTGAGGTAGACTAGACTCAACGAAGTGTAAATGAGCTAGCTAGCATTCAATATTTTTCCAATCCGCAGAAAAGCATCTGTAGTTGAAAATCTTTTGCGGTAAATGCCTTTTCTGGATATGGTCTAGATTTTGAGTACGACTCAACGCGGCTGCTAGGATGACTAGTATTTTTCCACTAAGCTAAAATTTCGTAATAGAGTTACGATTTTTCAGCTATAATACCAGTCTATTTAAAAAACTACTTAAAATACGAATTAACTACGGGAAGTCCGTAAATTAAATATCCACAATTCCACATATTTATTTTTATCATCCATATTTTAAAACGAATAGGTTTCATCAGCCAATTTTAAACAGACTCATGTTTCTGTTTCCTAACTTTGATAAGTTTATGAGAATCAAATAATTGGTAGCGTTTTGATTAAATTGTTTCTTCGAAAAGTTAATTTGATATTTCATTATGTTTCACTTTATTTACTAAAATGTACTAGCCTATTATTTTGTATCTAGTTTACGTATTTTACATTTAATCCTCAATGTTTTTAATCACATAATCCTTTTCTTTTAAAACTTTTCTTTTCCATAATCTTCTGCACAAAAGACTTCAATCTGTAATACTAAACTGTAAGACGCTTTGCAGCAAAAAATATATTATTTTGAACGAAAAACTCGGACTAGTAATAACTAGGAATAAATTGACGTCGAGTAATTGAAGACAAATTGAAAGATTTCAAACTCTCCCCAATTAATTTTGTAGGGACCTTTCTTTATCTGCAATTAAAGTTTTTGTCGTGAACAAGATTGAAAGGACTCAAGTGTTTTACGGAATGCTTTACAAACCTTTCGAATGATCGTGTAACTTCATTCTGAAAGAGTATGTATAATGCTATTTTCGGAAGTCACGAACAAGGTATGTGGTGAATAAATGTCCTAATGTGTTAATTTCGGCAATATAGCTAACCAAATGATACCACCAAAATCTGCAAAAATGTAGTTATTTAGAGATAACTCTTCATTTAAAAAACTGACGATGATACCTTCCGGTGCGTCATAAAATAATAATATGAAGAAACACTCTGCAAACAGCACACAAACAGTACTCAAAAATTCTCTATACATTTTGCAGTACACGTGAGTAAAGTTCCGTAGTACTAACGTTTCGTAAACACGTTCCACATTAAATAAGAGCTCCATAATCCCTTTGCACATAGTACAAAAGGCACATATAGCCGGCAAACATTCGGTGGCTGTCCCACCGGGCTTCGATGGAAGCCCGTCCATTTGCTGTGACGCATCACGAATTATTGATGAACATTCATTCTATTTGCATCTTTGTAGTGTGAAAAACGTACATTTTATACTACATTTTGAAAGTGTCATTGCTGGTTGATGTGTCTTCATTTTTAATGAGTTCATTTTGGTAATATTATTTGATAAAATTATAATAAAACGTCTAACATATGAGCTGTTTTGAATAACACTTAATAAACCTACTCAAAAGTAGGAAAATTAGCTGTTTGTTTGTCAAGAAAACGCCACCATTTAATGAGAAAAATGTAAGAACAGCTAACAGAAAAGGTCGTACGGAACAAACATAAGAAATGGGTTGAATTCTTACAGGGCACTAGTGTTTAGAAAATAAATAAAAGAATTAGTCAGTATTTCTCCGAAAAACTAAGCTCCATATCTATACCACAGAAGCAATTAAATTGCATTTTGGTTGGCCATTTAGGTTTCTGGATTTAAGTAATTTCGGTGTTAGCTGAAACTAATAGTCTGCATAGTATTAATCTGTATGCGGAGCAGTAAAACTATGGAAGCTTTGAATTTTGCTGACGTTATAGCCGGAAAGCAAGTATTAAGTTCGCTTTTTCGTTTGCCGTTGTTTATTAATTAAATATTTTTTATGTCTACATCAGTTATACATCATTAGTTGACAATGTACGACGATGTGACGATAGTCTATTGACTGTTGCGTTTTTTCGGAGGATGCAATTTTTTTAATGTAGGTTGGGCCAAAATAAACCTAAGTTTCTTGTGTCGGGTCGCCACCCATGTCCCAAAATAACGACCTCTGAAATTGCAAGTTTAACAATGTTGCATTTCGATGGACTAGTAAGTTTAAACCAAACTAGTAATTGTCCTTTAAAATTATGATCAGAAATTAGTGATCTATAAATGAGCTCCTCATTTCAAATTGATAAGGGCAACAAGACGTGTCTAATATCTTCAATGAAAACAAAATTACAGAAATTAAGTCCTAAGACTTCAATTACCCAAAAGATTGTTCCTCAAACTTAGGAACTGGTTAGAAAGCCTTCTAATTGATTCAACTTTGTAAAGGATCTTTGGCTTAAGAGCAATTTGTGGAGTAGGCTGTGGCTGAGCTATTACGAGCTGTTCAGTATTTAAGTGCCTTGTTGGAACTTAGTTCTTAAATGGAATTAGATTTGTACTTTTTTGAACGTCAAAGTTTTAGAAACTTAGCCCTTTGGAAGTCGGTAGGAAAGGTATATAAAATATTAAATTAAATATTATGATTAATTAAAATGTTAACTGCCGCCGGCGCCGTCACTCTGGGACCTTTGAGGGTCACCGTATGTGGGTGTATCAATAGACCAGAAACCACACTATTTGTATATAATGTATAATTTATAATCTTAAACATAAAATTCTCGTGTCACAATATTCGGTCCCGCACTCCTCCGAAACAGCTTGACCGATTTTCATGACATTTGGTGAACGTACTGAGTAAGTCTGAGACTCGGCCAACATCTATTTTTCACTCCTTAGTGATAAGGGTTGTCCTGTCCCCCCTTGACTTTTTTTTTAAATTTATATGGCAAATCAATATTTGCCAGGTCAGCTAGTAGATATGTAAAATAAACTACACAAACCTTTTAAAGCTTCACAAGCATGTTATTTGCACATTTTCTTCCTATAGTACGGTGTAAGTTCCTTATGTGCAATGTTACGAACGGTGAGGAAATAAGGGAATCATTGATAAGCCTGATAAAAGACGATATATATTTACTTTGAACGTCAAACTTTATATCTAAAGCTATAGATGCTCCCATTTTGCCGTATGTATTTTTGATCGAGGATGAGTGCATGTACGTTACCTGGATTGTTACTGAGAACATGTTAACAGAAATTGTTATCCCAATAACACTGGCAAACTAGAAATCTAATCTAAACTGAAACATTGTTTTATTTGACAAAATGGCAGCTTTTTCGCATCAAACAATGTAGAAATCACGTAAATCAGTTTAGCCAGGTAAACCACGGCGTAATCTTCTTTTTATTTTTTATAAGATAGAAAGATACATACACACACAACACACTTCCGCACTAAGAATAGAAAAATATTTTTTTACAAACATACACAAAAGGCCATAAATTGTAACCAGACAATTTATAAAAATCCTCTTTGAAGTCGCTTAAAAAAGTAACTTTTTCAAAATTCTCTCCACAATACTAGGTACCTTATTTATATTCATCTCCAATTCAGTCTATTAGGCTGAGCCGTTAATAGCCCAAGCCTCAATTAATTACCTCTTCCATTAGACTTCTGAGAGCACAAAAAGGCGGGCTTATTTGTCGTCTCGCCACTCTAGTTGCACAATTTATTCATGCACCATCAACGCGACGTTCACAGAGTGGCCCCCTTAGACAAACGAGCCACCTATTTAAAAATCTCTGAATAAAACACTGTATAAAAGCGGGTAAAAGTGTGAGAAAAAGATAAGGAAATGTCTGTATTCAGATAAAAAATCTTTTGGATTTGTCTTTGTATGTTTGTTTCGTAAATTTTTTAGCTTTCCTTGTGATTCTTTTGTTAAATTGAAAATTAAAGGAGTAGTTTACAAACATTCGTCTATTTATTAAACTTGATCGCTTTTTAAAGATATTAAAAAGTTTATTTGATGACTCGGAGCTGAGTTTTGCTCCAGCAGAATTTCATAATTGTCAAAAACCTTCTTTCCCTTCCACAAGAAAATACTTTGAAAAAAAATATTCATTCCTTTTTCTTACTTCGCTATCTACCTACAGTCGTCTTTTTGCTACGTTACGTTAAACTTAATTTCGCTGCATCAGCAAAACAATCATCTCCCTACCTAATTTCAGTGAAACAGTAAGATAATATCTTTATTACCTAAGTGTCCGTACACAGCTCGTCTCAGATGATGGCATGACAGTCGAGATAAACGGCTTATCGTGTTCTACACTATGACAACCATCATTATACATACAAACAAGCAACATCAATTTAGATAGACTTGAGATATGGACGTGTAGCATCCAGTTATTGGAGATGATGGAATTAATTATTTGGTATACAGAGTATTGGACTGAATATTCAGTAAATTGAAATGTGTGATAGATTTTTGGTGGTTTTTAATAACAAAGGTAGGGAAAATCTTTCAAAAATATTTAGATCAGTAGTTTAACTAGTTAACCCGCGCATCCCTGCCCACGTACGATTCTCACCCGTGCTAATCTAGTTTAAAAATCGGGGATATCAGTTTTGAAAAAATAAGGTGCCCACGTTTAGTCTCAAGTCTCGAGCTTCAGAATGACGTCAACAGCCGTTTAGCCAAACGTAACATACAGACTACAGACTTTATAATTGCAAAGCCTTAATCGATTTATGTCATTTAAAACGACATAAACATCTCTTTCAAAACCTAATTTACATCGCCAACCTCTTTCATATTGTAAGTTCAAGATTTAAACCTTTTCAGTAACCCTTACGTTATCGGGCTCAGGTAATACGTCTCTCGCCCCGGGGAAGTCATAAAGCCGAATGCGATTTTAATGTGTCGCACCTCAGGTGATCGTTGGATTTGCATTATTCATGATTCACCATCGAAATTGATCGATTTCCGTTCCGATTTCACTAAAAATCCAACACTCTTCAAGATTGATGCGACTTTTAAGACGAAATTAAATATGGATGTGAATTCGAGATTTCGGAGTTCCGGATTTTCGTCGCGTTTTAGGGTTATGTTAAAAGTAAATGTAGTAGATGTATGTGTGAGGGCTTAAGTTCAGGCATTTTGTTGTTAGTTCTCTGAATTTATTGGGCTCCGCTTTGCGACAAAATCTTTTATTCAATCTGTTTTGCGCAACTCTCTAGTTATTTAACGCGTTCAAAGAATTATAGGCTTCGTGAAATGTGTTACGCTTTATATCCGAAAGCTTTCTGAAAAAACTTACAATATATCTAACCAGCGTGTACCTACTCTGCAGCAAACTTTACGAAAACTTGTGTCCAAAATCTTATTTTTTTTACATTTTACACAAATTATTTTGCCATTTGAGTACGTAAGTCTTAGAACTAGTAGGTATGTAGAATATAACACGGGAACTAACTCGAATCATGCATTTTAATTTGGTTTTTCTTCACATTTTCAGCATCAGTTTACCGTGAAACATAAGGGGAAATCATCAAGAGAAACTCTGTCATATTTTTTCATACATTTGTTGTCAACCAGATATGATAGCCGGCACTAATGAACAGTGAAACTGGCCCTTAGTAGAATAAAGTTATGCAACGCTATATTTTCCAGTTAGAAAACCTAATAAACGTATCTTTAGTCTTTTCCTTACTAAACACACCTTAAATATCTCCAAAGAACTCCAAACAAAGTTGAGCAGTAGCTTTAATATGACGTATGAGGTTCACCGGAACAGTCAGGGAGTCAGCTAATCTGTTCGCCGTCACAAGTTACCGATTGGACCGACTTACGGGCCTTATCGCAAGCCTGAATTATTCATAGCTTTAGAAACTGCAGTATCATTCGCTCTTTCTTTGTAAAATATGGAAAATTTTGAAAGATTTTTGTGAATAAAGACATTTTGGATGTGGTGTCTGTAAATTGAAATAAAATGACAAAATTTGTAGGGGTTGATTTTTTTTTTATTATTTCTGATAACTTTGTTTCGCTTTAAAAGCTTGCGCCTAGTTAAAAGTCATTCCGGTATAAAAGTTAGTCTTCATCTACCTATATACCATACCAAATTTTATCGTAATCGGTTCAGTAGTATTTGCGCGAAAGTATAAACATTCAGACATACTCGTAAATAATATTTGTAAGAAGAAATATAATTTCAGACCATTCAAATACATCAAAGTCATTATTTCGGTGAGAGGTAATAGTCAGCATCACTTATAAAGCTTTATTCTTTATTAATTTAGTAATAACATTGATAACACGATAGTAATCTAGACGTAAAAGCCTATTAGACAATTACACGGCGATATCTATCGATTTTCGATAAAGTTACTTTTATAAAGGGTTATTTTATGTGTGTGTATCTCTGTTGTCTGTAAGGCTTGTAGTGTAAAAAAGTGTTATAAAGATATTGTTTAAATTAAGTGAAGAGAGGGAATACTTATAATTGTATCCAGACACATTCCGTCATTTTTGAATTTAAAAGGAAAGTCGTCTTAACTCTTAACTTATCTATTTTTAATACGACTAGCAAAGAGTCTTATTTAAACTCGAAAAATAAATCAAATTTGAACTACAAATTAATTACAAACTTAATTTGTGATTTCAAAATGGCAACGCCTGTCGATAACATCACAGCAAAACACACAACATTGCTCTGTGATTAATAGCAGGCGCAAACTATTATTTGCAAATGTGGCACCTAATGTACGTATGATAGATGTTGACAACGTGCTGTCAGTATGTTAGCCATTGCTCATAATCCGGCACCTAAAAATATTACTTATCAATAATATGCTGCAACAAACATATTCATGTTATTAAATCTTTTCGTATGGTCATTGGCCAACCTAGTGTTAAAGTTGTTCAAGCCGGAGGCCTTTGACGTGGCTTAATGACTGTTATATTAATTGATAACAGCCGGGACCGACTTTTTACGTGCCCTCCAAAGCACGGAGACGCCCAGTTCAGATACCACTATGCGGCCACCCATCTATGAAATGACCGCGCCAAGGCTTACTTAACCCACATATCGTTTACCGACCGGTGAGCGCCTGTCGAAAACAACATAGCAACACACACAAGCACAACATCTATGATTTACATCAGGCGCAATCTATAATCTGCAAATGAAACCTAATGCGTACATGATGGATGTTCTAAACCACATGCAGTCAATATGTGGGGGACTATTTGTCATAATTTGACGGTAATGCGGCGTCGTCACATGACGGCGTTAAATCAAGTTCGATGTAATATGATGGCTTTGTGTGAGCGATGTGTGCGTACTGCGTGGTGATAGAGCATTGTATTATGTCGAGATATTGGTATGGATTGGTTTTTAGACGTTGGTATATGTGTTGCTTCGACAAGAACATGTAATGATTGATCTCTGAATTATATTATATCACATAACATCATATCAGGTATTTTATACCTATAGCTTTTGGAAGTTGTCATATTATGAGATGATTGCCATCTTATCTTAGATCATCTCCGTGTTAAGGTATACAAGCAGCGGGCGCTGATTTAATTTTTGAGCTCTATAAAACTTTGTATTGCGATGCTCGTCTTTGAAAAAAAGGAGTAATGAAAAAAGTCTTCTTCTTTTACCTATAAATTGGTTCTCTTGTTTTAGGTTCAAGGAACGTAGTGTTCACTATTGTGAGTCAACCAGAGCCTTACCACGCGAGCGTGGCGAGGAGACTCAAACAAGACATCGATTTGCAAGTGCAGCAGTTGGAGAATGTAAGCGATCTTTCATATTCTTAAAATGTTTTTGCGTTATGCGGCTATTAGGATAGTTCAAAAATACAATTTTATTTGGTTCCTCTCTATTAAATATTTGCTGCCATAGCACACTTGCATGTGTATTTCATTCGAAAGCATGTAAGAAAAATAGATTTTCGATAGGTATTGAGTAGTATCGTTACTATACTACATCGCGACCAAACTTTGTCGGTAGTTTATAATTACTAAAGTCAGATAGGTAACTTAGTAGAATATTAATTCTTCTGTACAGATTATAAGCATAATGACGCAATTTAATTACAGAGATGAACATAATAGTTCTACATTATTTTCATGACTAGCACGTTAAGCAATATGTACTTTATTTCACTTTCTCCCATCCAGCGATATCCAAAAATCCACATAACACACGAAGACTTCCCCGTACCGGGTGGATGGACGATATTACCGCTGCTGTCTCCCCTCATATCTAAGTACAAAGGCAGTGACGTCAGATGGGTGCTGTTCGTGGAGACGCATACGGCTGTGAGGTGTGACAAGCTGTTCGAAGCGCTGGCAGCTGCTGATAAACAGAGCGTTAGTATATTATTCTGTAATTTTTAAAGGCTTTTCCAAACAGAACAAGCGTGTATTATACTTGCTGCAGAGATATTCGGTTCGGCATTAATCAGCCTAAAGAACCGAATGGCTATACTTATATAGAGCCAAAACGACACAAGCCGAACAAGTGCAGTAATCACTTCGAGTCGGTTTTGTTGTTTGATAAATATTGCCGAACCGAATATTGCGTTGTGCGCGTAAAACGCGTTCTTTTCAGTAAAATATTGAATGGCATGAATCCAGAGGTGGTTGGCACTTACAACCTTTTTGTTTTACGACATATTTGCTTAAAAGAAAGAATAGTGGTCGCCAAGTTAGAATCATTATAATTAAATAATATTAATCAATATACAGAATATAATCACTTTTTTTTTTTTAAAAAGACAACTCCCGCACTAAGAATTGCTCTTGTGTCGCGGGGACTTTTACAAACATACAAGCAACGGACACAAAGCACAACCAGACCCGAAACAATTATTTGTGGATCGCACAAATAATTGTCCCGTGTGGGAATCGAACCCCCGACCTCCCGACGCAATGGTTGCGGCGAAATGTCAAATCTCATGATAGGTCTAGATTTCGTACACTTTGCACTTATGTCTCAACTTTGAACTTATCTGGCAAGCTCACTTGCAAACTGAAATGGAACTTTAGCATTTTGTCACTTGCCATTTGCACGTTGCGCAGCGTTTTGTCTGCTACCTTTTTGGCAAGTGAATATCTTTCAAAGTCAAATTATGTTATGAACAACAATGTTTTAAAGAATAACAAAATTCAATTTCTAAAAGCATGAAACAGTACTAAGAAATGCTTGATGTTTTTAATACTGTTAAATAAAAAAACAATCGAGATAATTAATTCTATTTTCAACTGTGAATTACAACATCGTGATGAAACCTTGCATGCCAAAAATTTTATGCATTTCTTAAGAGCATGCAAAGTCACCAACCCACACTTGGCCGGCCGAACTCGACCCTCAATTCAGGAAGAGATCCTTGCCTAGCAGTGGGACGGTAAAAAATGTAACCTGTTTAAACTAACAAAGTGGCGTTCAAAGTACTAAAACAAACACTTTTCCCCAGGACGTATCATGGATAGGCTATCCTTTAAGTGATGAAGAACCTACAATTATCCACCACTTCACCTTTTACGAGGACTTGGAAGAAGAAGGTGGCTTTGTATACCCAAACTTTCCTAGTGGTTTTGCCATGAGACTTGAGTTGATGGAAATGTAAGTATTCTAGCGTTATTTTCCATGATTACTTTCCGGGCCTGTAGTTTAACATGCACATAATATTTATTAAGTGGTATTTTGGTGACTACCAAGTTCTTCTCGGTTGGCGAGAGATAAGTTTAAAGTACCCGCACTTGGCCAGCGTGGTGGACTCAAGGCCTAACCCCTCCCTCATTACGGGAGGAGACCCTTGCCCAGCAGTGGGACATAAATGGGTTATATTTATTTATGCGCGAATATTGCTGCTTCTTCTTGTATCAATGTCTACAAAACGTGATTGAATCTGGTGGATCACGTGGTATATGAAATGAAACAACATAGTACATAAATGCAGAATCCAATCTTCTCTTTCATTAGATACTTAGTAAGAAGAATAACATTTAAAAGCAATTTCCTTAAGTCAAGTGATTCTTCTAGGCTCCTAAACCAATTAGAACACGGTCATCGTAAACTGGAAGCCGACTTCTCAATCGACCCAGCGTTTGAACTGGCGCAGCTAGTGTATGGAGACGGCAATGATCCTGGACCACTCCTCACTCCAGACCTGAGCTTCTGCATAGTGTCGGGAGATAACTGCGCAACTTATCCGAGGCAGTTTGATATATGTGTGAGTATATTTACGGATACGTAATTAAACAAAATACTAAGAAACTAATCATGCGTTTCTTAGTATTTTGTTTTAATTTCGTACTTCATTTTTGTGATGGATTGTATTTGGATTTAATGTTCAATAGTAATGTCATTGCTTTAGGGGATGTAGAAGTAAGGGTCTACATTGAAATTCCTGCCTTTCTGATTTTCACTAGCTTTAACCAGTTCTGGGACTGGAACTTTTATGAAGTGAAAATATATTTTATCACACTTTTAAAGTATTTACGTTTGATTCTATTCTAACTTTGGAGAAACATAGCATCCAAATTGATGCAACGATGATTCCAAGAACTTATTTTTTGCTATGTATGTTCTACAAAATAAAGTGATTGTGTTCTCACCTCCACGCTATCGGCAGGGCAGTGCCGTTCCGGAGGACTCGATATTCTTCGCAGTTAAGACCTGGAGTGGGTTCCACGCCACCAGAGCTAAAGTTGTGAAGAAGACTTGGGGAAAACACGTCACGAATCTGCAGTTCTTTAGTGATGCTGATGGTAAGTAACTTATTAACTATTTACTTTTAAATAGATAGTTGTTGATAGTCAGTAGATATTTGAATAGATCGCAAAATACAGGCTTTGTCGTCTTAGTAGTGGCCTGAACGGAGCTGTCTGACGATAAAAAATATTACCAAAAGTTAGTGTTACAGTGTTTGAGCAATAATATTTTGTTTCTCGAAATGTATTTTTCTTAAAAAAATAACATGAAATCTATCGTTTTAGTCTGAACCCTGAAGGAATCTTATACTTACTTCTTATTAACTTATCAGCGGTAAATCTTTCATTGGCACCAGACGAAATGTCGCCATTATTTCCCAGTTATCCTAAACTCTTCATTTTCACTCTTTCTTCTTTCAATCGCAGCTTATTTAGCTAACCAGACCCTAAATTGTGATTATTTTCCATAGATCGATACCTACCAGCAGTCAACACAGGCATCCCTAACAGTCAGACAGGCCACTGTACCAAGACTGTAGCAATTTTACGACAAACCTTGAAGAGAGTTAAAGACAAACCTCACATCAAATGGATATTCTTGGCTGATGATGACACTATACTTGGGTAAGTCGGGAGAATTTACTCTTAGTTTACTGACTGGTAAAGAGTAAACAATTTGACGACTTTGCCATCGTATTTACCTACTTTGCCGCTATCAGATTTTGGCAATGAAGCTTTAGCTTGTTGTCTAGAAAATATTTTTTAATAGTAATAATTTATTAGACAATAATAATGTTTCGAAGGCAATGATACCAAATTTGGCCGTACTCATATTCAAAGTAATAGTTTGGAAACACCGCAATTCTACGTAGTTTACTTGTGTAGTTTTAGCCAAGATTTTGAAGTGTTCAATTCATGTTATTCTTGTAGGGTTCAAAGATTGTGTGAGGTACTAAGTTGTTACCGTGGTGGTCTTGATGTAACTGTGCTCGGAGAGAGGTACGGATACGGGTATGGGAAGAAAGAAACCGCTATGAAAGGTCAGTATAAAATATATTTAGGAGAAAGAACGTTTGTTAATATTGTTAAAATGGTTTTTAAATGTTATTTGTAAACTGTACTAATAAAGTAACACTGCAAAGCCTTGTCTTCTTTAGGAATTTGCCTTCAAAAACAGCTTAAGAAACTGTTATACATCCTTCAAATCTTCTTCTTATTCTTCTTATCGTATGGTTAGTGGTCAACCTAGTGACAAAGTTGTTTAAGCCGCCCGAAAGGAATTTGACATGGCTTAACGACTGTTATCTTAGTAGACAATAACCGGGACCGACTTTTTACATGCCCTCCGAAGCACGGAGACGCCCAGCTCAAATACCACTATGCGGTCACCCATCTATAGAATGACCGCATCAACGGTTGCTTCACCCACAGATCGTTGTTAGCCCGGTGAGCGCAACTGGCTATGGGCGCCTCAAGTGATAATTATTTTTGATGCAGACAAAACTTGGAATAGACATTGGTTTGTTCCCTGCGGTTCGAACCTTTGAAGCTTGACTGCTTGTCATTCACTATAGAATTACTTACCTACTGTTTAATCTAGGTTATGACTACATCACGGGTGGAGGTGGTACAGTACTGAGTATAGGCGCGGCGCGCGCGCTGGCCTCGTGCGCGTGCGCCGGCCACTCCGCGCCCGACGACATGACGCTGGGCGCCTGCGCTCGCTTCAGACTTAATATCACTATGACACACTCGCCGCTGTTCCATCAGGTAAGTGTCCTGCGATATTTTATATCTGTTATTTTTGTGTAATTTTGGTAGTAAATTTTCCTAGATAGAAATCCAAATGAAACATGATAAACTCTAGGTGATTTACTACGAGAGAATACGGGACAGAAAAAATAAGTTTCTTTTTAGAACTAAACTAATAAACCTCTCAGAGCTGATTGGCGGGCTTGTATGGTATTGTACGCACATGGTGTTTTGGATTGAAATACATTATACCCATAATCTAGAAAGAATAAGTACAAATTATTATAAAATCAACTCTACTGTTAGCAGTCATACATAGCAGATGATTCAGGACCTAAAGATTACACTAAATTATAATCCAACTCTTTAAATAATGTTTTTTTTTTCTTCAATAATTTAGTTGAGATAATCTATATTTGCGATAATTTGTAAAGGTTATTATAGTGCACTTAAAAGTTTAACATCATCCGCTTACAGTCAAATAACGTTTTTTTTTCAATACAAATTTCTCTTCTAGGCGCGTCCACAAGACTACGCGCGCGAAGTGCTAGCCCGAGATAGACCCGTGTCGTTCCACCGTCACTCGTCGCCTGAACCTACCAGGGTGTACGCGACATGGTTCCAACACGACGACTTAGCTGTCAAACGAAGCAGACGAGATGAACTGTGAGTACAACGACATCTAGTGGGGGTGAGAGATTATTGATGGAATTAAATCAGGACATACAAGCTTCGGTCATAGACTTATATAATTAACTATCTGACCCCCGGTTTCTGAGGCACATTTACAGGTAGTTTATCTTTTCAAACTGTCGAGTTTGTATAAGCTTAAACGCTATTGAATAGATAAACTATTGCTAAACCTGTACCTCTGAAACTGGGCATGCTTCCTGTCTACCGGAGAGGTCTATGGTCTATGTGTGTATGTATATCAGTGCAGTGGATGCCAGTGTTGGTATGCCGTAAAGTGAGTTTTTGGCGTTGTGAAATTTATTGTTAATACTTACTGTTTTTTAATTATTTGTATAGTATTCATGGATTCGACCGCTAAAACATATTTTGAAAAAGGGGGAAGAAATCATAAATTTGTAATACTTTGTAAGTATTACCTACAAGTGTTTAAGTGCTATCACATTTTATTCTCAATATATTTTATAGTATTTAGAAATGCGTTTCTAAATTGTTAATACTAAATTCTTTTGTATGTTAATAGTTAATGTTACCTACAACGATTGTGAATGTGCATTTATTTTATATTTATAATTTAAAGTACTAATTAAGTTTTATGCTACTAAACACAATACTAAGTTATTAGCAGCTCATCACATTAAGATAACTATCGGTCACTTAACTAGTGGAAATTGGTCAGATTTGTTTCCGTTGTAATCGATTTCACCATTTATAATACCTGAATAAGTATCAATAAACTTATCAACTCGAAAACTGACAGATGTTTTCATATATATTCTGCCGATTTAACTAACAGTCAAGTTAACCGACACTTATCCGAAAGTCGTAAAACAGATCTCTTTTTACTATCACTTTATCTACCACACAGTCTATCAATAAGTTCTAAACCAGCTATTATCATATAAGAAGTCATATTTTACACACAAAAACGTTTCTAGTCCGACACTTGACCCTATAAATGACCTCTCCCATCTGCCAAAACCCTTTTACTATCTAGATATTATATTATAACCTATCTCAATTTCAACTAGGGATGTTATTAATATGACATTTCGGATATCCGGATTCGGATATATTAATAACATTGTCGGTTTCAGATACGAAATTATGTTAGGTTATCCGTACATCCATACATAAAATCACGCCTTCTTCCCATATTAGGCAGAGACTATTATTATAATTGGATATTTATAGATTTTAAATTAATTTTTATTGCATATTTTTTATCTAATACTATGTGAGACTTACGTGAACATAAATAAACTTTGACTTTCTTGACGTTTTGGCGCTGTAACTTATGCCGAAACACAGTGGTCAATCCAACCGTTATCGCAGGCTGACTGCCCGTATCCGTAGCTTTACATCAGCAACATCCGAATTATTATAGTTTCGGATATAATTTCATTTCGGATATCCGAAATTTTCGGTTATGGACCTCTAATTTGAACAAAATTACACTCATTCAGATTTACATAAAATAGTAAAGTGCTATAGTTTTCCGTCGTTATAATATTCTTGTACGAAAGTGGGTAGTTACTCGCAGGCTCTTATTTCCTTATTCACTATAGTTTTTACTGATTTTCATGTTAGTTAACTCGAATTTGACTTAATTATTAGTGTTTAAGAGACTTCATAATAACAAGAAAGATTTATAACAAAAATTTGCTTATTTACCAATTTGCACAATAAAATAAAAAAAATAGATAATAATATTCGAAATAAAATAAAAAATTAATATATTTTTTTATTTTATGTCGAATATTATCGTTCTTCTGTTAAAATTTGATTTTTGTAAATTTTATTATTATTTAATTTTTTATTTTATTATTATAAATGTAAATTTAATATTCTAAATAGATTTTTTCTTTCATTCAGCCATTAGTTATTAAAATATTGCTCTCTATAACATAAACAACTTATTTACTTTTTATAACAATTATTTTTTACGCTTATAATAAAAAAAATAACCCTTAATATTTTGTATTTATAACAAAATTAGATCAAACTATGTAAAAATAGTCTCAAAAATCATGCTGTCTTTATCTTTATATGCTTGTAAGAAAGAGAAGGAAAGTCGTTTTACATGGTTTGTTGTGAATATTTGTATTGTTTAACAAGTTACTTATTATGTACTTATATATTAGTTATAATGTGCAGTATTGTTATATATTAAGATGGAAGTCACATATCAGTTGTGTATACTTGAAATAAAATGATATTTTTATAAAAATTCGTTGTATTTATTGATAAAACCCTTTTTCACCGAGCTCAACTAATACTGCTACTTAAATCTTATATTGTGTTGCTAAGCGCTTATCTCGAGAACGGCTGAACCGATTTCACTATTTATTTGTAAACCTTTTTCTCAACCTAATTTTCCTCCTTTATTATTTAAACACCTACTTCATTTTAATCCCTGCATCACCCCAAGGTAGACTGGCAGAAAATGCGTTTGGCATTAAGTCCGCCTTTATACAAATTTTGTGTAAGAAATAAATAAATAAATATTCCTTGAAGTACCTACGATGATGGTTCTTACAAAGAGAAAAAATAAAAAAAGTTATCAGCTAGTCTGTAATAATAATCACTATCACTGGTAGTCAAAGTTAGAACATATACACAGTTTTGAAATAGGCTTACAAAAATAACTGTCTCTAAAACATTCAGTAAGACAGTTTGGCATTAGTTTTCGTAGTTAGACATTTACCCTCTTATTCATAAACACACTATAAACCTATTTTAGTTAAACAACTACTAAAATATGTTTCCTCTCTTTCATTTCGCTAAGGAGTGAAAGAAACAAAACACTTTATAAGCCTTTCATAACTTCATATATTTTTATGAATAAGACGGTTAGTTTTCTGCACCAATAGAAGGGTGACATGACAGCTTCAAAAACGTCCTAACCGTCTGCGAAATAGTTTTCAAACAATTCAAAGAAGAGCACTAAAACAACTCACTATAGAATAAGCACATTAAAAAATAACTGTACCAAAATAAAAATGAAAATCTACCTAAATCGACCCTCCGCTGTAAAACGAGTTACCAATATCAGATCATTAATTAGGCAGCGTTGTCTTGGCTAATGGACGTATTCAGCGCGATGACTTGGCGCACTTCTGCCAAGTCATGTTACTTAATAAACAGCACCTCGATACTTGGCCTAACGCACCGTCATCTCGGACCAGTGGCTGTCAAACATTTTGTGATGAGAGACCATTTAAATTTGAGTAACCAGTAAGCTTTCTTCTAAAAAAAAGATAACTCCCGCATCAAGAATTGCTCTTGTGTCGCGGGCCTTTTACAAATATACAAACGACGAACACGAATACAAGACCCGAAACAACTATGTGTGGATCGCACTAATATTAGACTACCTTAGCCACTGCGCCATGGAGGCCTTCAGCCATCAAGAACTTAGCATTCATATTGCTATCAAATAGTTTTTTTAGAACTAGAGAACTAGGAGGGTTAGGATCATCTTAGATTTACCATTTAAGCTTCAGATTTTTAATTCCATTCACCCAAAATAATTTGGTCTCACTTCTAATGGTCATAATTCTGCTTTTATAAAAAATATTTTTTCATAAAGGAACGTTATAAATCCCAGGTTATGATAGGGTTTGCTTGTGCAGACGTACTAAATCAATAGCAAAAGCCAATGGTATTATTTTAGCAAGTCACCTTGACCAATAGTTTCATATGAACTGCCCAGCCAGTTCATCCCGTGCACTTTTCGTTAATTTTCCTGAATATCCAATCATCATTTTCATCAATACAATACTTCGCCTGTTACATTAGACCCCCATTTATATCGTGGGGTATAGTACCCCAAATTGACAACCACTGTCTCGGATGAATTCGGTATCAGTTGGGATGAAAATGGGCCAAATTATTTTCTTATGAGATAAAAGGACGAGAGATATTTATCGAATATTAGATTTCTTTTTCCGGGTCTATAAGGGTTCGTTCAGGGTTAATGTTTGGGTTCAGAGGCTTATTGTAACAATCAGACTTCTATAGCTTAACGGTAAATGAGATTAAACAATCTAACGCCTTGAAATTATACTGTTTTAGAATAATTCTAGAATTAATAAATAGTTAGACCGTAACGGAAACCAAAGGCAATAAATACTTGGGTTCCTTAGGGTACTTTTCAAGCTAAATGTTATCTGAAAAGTAACATTTCCGCACATCAAACCTGGTTATTATGACTCAAAGCGTCTACAAATTCATCAACCCTAAACGTACATAAAACACCTTTCAAATGAGATAGACCACTAACCACATGAAAATAAAAGAAACCCACTTTTTACTCTCACAAAACATAATATTAACTTCGCCAATCTTTACACCTATCAATAAAATTATACCGTCAATGTCCCTCACTACCCATAACATAAAACTAGCAACATCACCAGACGGTCTCCACAAGCTTAACCATAATCCCATAAGACTCAACTCTTTCCAACTTTACCTACGCCCCGAGCATCGATATTATTTTGATTAATGCATAAGTACACAGGCTGGAAGTGAGAAAAATCTTTCATCACGCTTCTAACACAACATACTGAAAAACCAACCTTATGTATCAGGACATAAAGTACATTTTTCTTTGCGGGTAGTCCCCGTTTTCCGAAGTTGTGGGTAATGAAAAATGTAAGTTGGTAAAGTTAGAGTGTGGCCTGTACTTAAGGTATCGCGTGGCGAATGACAAATTGCCTGCCTGACCCCAGTTGATCCTCCAAACTTGTAAGTACACCCTAAAGTTGAACAAGAATAAATATTATTTTTTCTGGAAATCATGAGAAGAAAAATTCGGGGAGGGATTACATTTTTGCAAATTGTTCTGGTGTATGATGATATGGGAACTGTTATTGTGGTCACAGGATCGTAGTCGTCAATAACCATTGTGATATTGCCATATGCTTATCCTCATGGGATTATCAGGGTAGGTACAGTAGCTACATATGAAGAAGAGGGCATTACATTTCGGCCGTAAATTTTGAATTTATCGAAAGAAAATCTAGTAAAGCAGTGTTCACTACCTTGATTGATAGGCAGTGAATGGAGAGTGCAAACATAACAAGATAACGAATAAATTACGTGTGTGGTTGAAACAAGAAAAGTGTTTGTAGAGATCGAACAAAACACCGGTCGTTCTGTACCCTTCCTGATAATTAAAATACGACATGATTTTATGTACTCACGTGCTTTAGAATGTTATATAAAACATGTTTATCGTAGCAAAGATTATAAGGGTAATTAATTCTCACGTCAAAATTGAGGAGTTCTTGATACGTATCATTAATTTCGTTGAAGAGATACAAGGAAGCTGTAAGCCGATAAGCTTAAGAAGGAAATTAAGAGCCTACTGAGTAAAGTGGCCTATTTTTTATTTACATTACTTGCATACGTTATTGAATTTCTAAATAAAGACACAGTTGCAGTAAAAATAAATTCTAATTTAAAATATCCTTTATTCAAGTCCTTTATTGAAACTTCTTTAATAAGTATATTTTAGTATTTTTATTTAGTATTTGGTTAACTTTACGTAAAAAAATCGCTACCAACCTAATCTGTTCAAAAATGCCTTTTATTTGTTGTGTATTTCTATTTGTTAAGTCAGCAATCCATTAGCACATGAAGCTTTGTAAAAATGTATGCTGAAATACTAAGAGTAATTATGACAAAAAATAAGTGAGTCGTATTTTAATGTTGAAAACTTAACTATTAATCGTTGCAAATACAATTTTAAAAAGACCAACATTGACATGCTGGTCTTTTTATAATTTAAACATTTCATAGTATTCTAATCAAATCCCAGATTTGCCTTTAGTTCTCACTCATTTTTAAATGTTTATTTGTTCAAAAGTGAGTCTATGAGAACCAAAATTGTTTAAAAAATAGCTTAATTAATATATACGTTAATAACAAGTCGATACAATATCCCGTCTCCAAGACATCGGCAAATCAAGTTGTTTCGTAATCAGTCAGATTTAATTAAATAACAAGCAATAACAGGGTTACTGTGATTTAAAGCGACGCTTCGACTAACAGACCCAATTGTTGTCAAGCCTGTTAATTAATTAGACGATTTATTGATAAATGTTTTATTTAATTGTAAACGAAATTGTTAATGTCCTTCGTAAGTTAGTTAAGATGAAGTGTGTTAACAAAAAGTGTTTTTTTCTAAGAAGTTTTTCTAACTAAGTTAGGTACAATATGGTTTTAGATGCTTAGGTCCCAATAGTAGCTAACTAGTGTAAAAACTGCAGATCACGAGATAGTGAGTTTGGTTCCTGAACTGGAACATTTTCAGCCCTGAATTCACTTTTGAACTTGATAGGTATGCCTTATTACATGCCTGTAGATCGTTGTAAATGGTAACATCGGAATAGTGATGCGCCGTTCCCGGGATCGTTTCCTACGTTCCCTAATTCCCAGGAACGCTCCCGGGCGCGTTGGGAACAACTGGGAACGTTGACTTAAATAGCTGTTTATATTTTTGTTAATAACTTTTGCACTATGTGCAACAGCAAGTACACCTTTATACATAGACATAATTCAATTAAGTCGTTGCTTTGAAAACTTTCCCGATAATCTCTGGGAATATTCCTATATTCCCTGGGAATATTCCTATATTCCCTGGGAATATTCCTATATTCCCTGGGAATATTCCTCTGTTCCCGGAATCGATGGGCACGTTCCAAGGTTTTTAGTAAGACATTATATGAATTAAAACAAAGTGTTTATTCAGTATTTTAATCAAGAAAAACTTTGATATATATAATTTTACATATTTTTTTAAACGGCACACATTTTCTTCTTTTGGATATGATAACAAAACTTAAAAAGAATCATCACAAAGTCTAATGTGGTAGCAAAATTCCACATTTTTTTTAATAATAATTATATCATGGCTTATGATCAAATGTACCTATATAAAGTATTTACGAGTATATAAATCGCCAGTCTTATAGATTAATGAAGGATTTTCTGGTGGTCCTATTGTATTTATGGACGTAGATATTAAACTTGAGTTAGAGGTCACAACCTTTGCACTGGGAGCATATCTTTGAAATTTTATTTTTATGTCTGTTGGACTATTTTTGCATTTAGATATGTGACGAGCAAATTTAGTCGCATTTTTAAACGTATACACAAAACGGCAGTAAATACACTCGTAAATAGTTTTTTCATCCACGGATTTAATCACAAAATGATCGAAAATTGCACTTTTCTTGCTCATGGTTTTTACAAAATAGGCGCTCGAAACGGTTAAAGTGTGAAATGCAACTAAAATTGGTGATAAAAATATATTATTTTTGCAAAAGCAAATGTGTGAGAAAGAAAAAACAAATAAACAATCTGTTGAAGGGATACAAAGTGAAGCCGACGCACTTCCAAAGACGATACAATTAGTACAATAGCAAGTAGTGAAACCCTTTTACCGTCATTACAATAGATTGTAAATATTGTTCACAATAATGTCAAAATTATCTTGCTGTTTTAAAATAAATATGTTATTTATGACTAGGGCCTAGCGATAAGTAACGAATATATTTTTTACTTTTTATATTTTACTTGTATAATATATTATATTCTTGTATTATTAGTAGTTAATTATTGATTCAAATATAAAATATTTATTTTTTATGAAAATATAACAACGTAATAATATTGCTTTTAATTTAAATGTCCAATTCCCACTATGAGGGAACGTTCCCGGGAATGCCGGAATATTCCCTGGAACTTTTCCACTGGAAATATTACCGGGAAAGGGAATTTGGGAACGGCGCATCACTACATCGGAAACGGTAAAAAATATACATGTATTCGTATTTCAAAACACCCCTGGGCCCTGCTTACATCTTCGACTAAATCGGGCGTTATAAATAGAAAAGTACTGAATTTATAAATAAAAAACGTTTATAGATGTAAATATATATATTATATTAATTATTATTATTTATATTTATTTTATTTTAATACTAGCTGACCCGCGCAACTTCGCTTGCGTCGCATTAGAGAGAATAGGTGAATTTTTTCCCGTTTTTGTAACCTTTTATACTCTGCTCCTATTGGTCGTAGCGTGGCTATCTAACACTGAAAGAATTATCCAAATCGGACTAGTAGTTCCTGAGATTAGCGCGTTCAAACAAACAAACAATCAAACAAACTAACTCTTCAGCATAATAATATTAGTATAGATTGTAGTTGTATTAGCTTTTAAGAACAAAATGAACATGTACTATAGAAAATTCCTGTGTGCATTTTGCAAGAATTATTTTTTAAAATGTCGGTTGAATACTAATAGAAGTTACTAGATGAATAACCGCAAGTCTGCGCCTGACTAATAATAACCGTTATACCACATAAAATTAAAATGTACACAAAATTGGATCAATTTTCTCGGAAACTGTATAGAAAAGCTTTGTAATTATGGTTATTGGAGTTTAAATTATGCATTTTTAATAGTTTTCATGTTCTAGAGATGTACGAAAAATATTATGAGTTCATTGCTGAATATAAATAAGTTAATAATAGAAAATATAAATGTCATTACCGGGTTTTTCATATACCAAATTATGTAATAGCTAGGTCAGTTATAGTCTAACTACTTTGTACCTAATGTCTCTTTAATTTGTCAATTATTTATTTCGATTAAAGATTAATTTCAAAAGTGACAACAAAATATTTTGATATACTTATAAAAACTTTTTCGTTTGCAGTTAGGTACCTATCGGTTAAAGTTGCATTTATTGATGATCATGCATGATTCTAATTAGTTAATACTGAATTGGCTGTAACAATATGCACTGCGGTAATAAATATGTTTTAATGTCATTTTACATAAGGTAAATTATATAACAGTTTCAAGTGGCTACATAGACCAATTTCACTTTAAATCTTAATCTAGTTTAACCATAAAAACGTTACCTAAGCACAAAATTTCATACAAGTACCTACCTAAGGTAAATTCCTTCACCGACCTTGCTCAAGGCAGCGTAATTTGCCAATTGATTGCAATAAAACTCGAATAATGTTAATTTTACGAGGCAATCATAATGAGCCGTTTTGTCCGATTCCTTCGTTATCCAACACTTGATCGTTGGCGCTGCTCGGAACAACTATGGCCTGTTAGTCTTATAGGATTTTATAAATCTAGACTACATACTATAGGTAAGAAGTTACTGATATTATAAATGCGGAAGACTGTCTGTTTGTTGTAAATAGTAAGTCTAACCTGTAATTTTCGTTGAAATTTATCGTTGATACAGTTGACAATTCTGTAGATCGATTTAGATAAAATTTTGCATCGATACCGTTTAAAACCTGGGATTAAACAAGCTTCCTACTTAATTTCAAATGCCAACTCTAAGTGGCTGAAGTTGGAAATATAACTTTGTATGTGAGCGGAGCCGCGGTGGGTTAGCAGTAAAACATAAAAAAACGAAATCTCGGATTAAGCGTGTCTAGGCTATGTACCTTATTTAGTAGATTAATACAGGGAATATGACAATCCGAAAAATATCCAGTCTGCCATTTGCAGAAATAGCAAGTAACTCAAAAGTTTACAAGAAAATTAGCACAATATTTTTAGCGGTCCTGTATGCCAAGACCTATGTACATATATTGTATAGTATGTAAGGAACATACCAAATGGTGGTCTCTCCCTTCCCCTATGGGGAGGAAGGCGTGATTTAATGTAATTTAATGTTATATGTATAATTTATTTGAACAGGCAGTGCTTGGAACTTGAAGGGTTATATAAACATCGTCT
Source organism: Anticarsia gemmatalis (assembly GCF_050436995.1). Lineage (NCBI taxonomy): Eukaryota > Metazoa > Arthropoda > Insecta > Lepidoptera > Erebidae > Anticarsia > Anticarsia gemmatalis. The sequence continues at coordinate 13,008,131 of NC_134748.1, read as the reverse complement.
GTGTTATCCAGTTCCATCATGTGTAGCTCAACTGTTATGAAGACCTTCGTATTCTGTATCTTTTTATGTAAGTACTTAATTACTAATAGTATAAAAAATAAATAAAGTCTAAGCTAAAATATACAGTGATATTGGTCTCTTGCCGGTCTTTTTGCATACCAACTACCATCAGGCTATGAGAGTGACGGAAATTTAGCAGACATTTGAAGTTTACCTCATTAAACAATTAATTAGCTTTTAATGAATTTAGCAAAAAAATGTCACATCTAGAAGGACAATATTCAATATTTTTACTCTTTTCACTGGTTTTAAAGATTACCTCAAAGCTTTTTTCTCCATAGATACTGTATATGCAGGAGAAAATGATATAGATGACGGGTCAACGGAGCTCAAAATGCAAGGTAACCGGACAAGTAAGTATAAAAATAGTGCTTCAAAATCTTTGGAGAGTCTAAAGATTGACATTTGTTATGTGTGCAGTTGCTCCAGTTAGAAGATTTTATAATCTTTCAACAATTAAGTTAATAATTTCTAACTAATCGAGATCCTTATAATAAGTGATAGTAATTTTAGTGTCACCCCGGGGTGACAACTGGGAATGTTCTTCCTACTTTTAGTCCCAGTTGTCATGACTGGGGATAGTGTTAGAGGGGACAACTGGGAATATAGATATACCGTTTTAAATCATACGTTCGAAAAGTCATTGTGGCGTTTATAGTTTGTGTATATTGTGTATAGACAGACTTTCACTCACTTTTAACTAAGTAAATGTACAGTTTCCTAAAAAGTGAGATGCCCTCTTTTTCAAACTGTATAAACAATTCACAATGACTCAGAAACCGTTTGTAGAGATCTTAAAAAGTTCAGTTCTTAAGAAAAGCGTATTTTTTAAATTTACATATTTCAATAATTTTAAATCTTTTCCAAAAGACACCAACGGCAAGTTCTCCGCGGCAATAGCTTGCGGGTGTTCTTTAGTCGTGAGCCCAGTTTGTGCATCCAATGGTGCCACCTTCAAGAACAAGTGTACCCTGGACTGCGAGAACCAGAGGAGGCGGGAGACGAAGGAAGACCAGCTCTACGTCAAGTGTCATTATGATTGTATCGTCTGCGTACTGATAGAGTGGTATAAACGGGCTAGTTGATTTGGGACTGACTGGTGGACTGATACCTTCAAATATTGATGGAATCTTGGATTTCCCAAGCTTCCATCGCATATTGGCATATGTAAGAAGCCTTTAGAAGGCCAATTCGCGTAATTAAGTCAAACTAAATTCGATTCTTATTGTTGTTTTGAATGTTTAACAAAAGTGATACATAATTGCGCGCGCAATATCGGTTAATTAGACGATTCGGACGATAGATTACAAGAATTGGCCGACTGTTCTGATGCAGAGCGTTTTCATCTAGCTATGGCTAAAATCGATGATTATAACCTTCGGATGTTATCCATACTAATACCAAAATTAGGAATAACTATCATTTCTGAAAGTAAAGGTGCATCTTTCAAATACGACGGACTGGTTATCGTTTCTTTTCTAAAATTGTATCAACATCTTAATATCAACTCTTTACAGAACGTTTTGCATCGATAATGTGGCTTTTTTTAACCCATCTTCCTTGCTTTGTCTACCTATTATGAAAAATCAGTCGCTCCCCTAAACATACTTTTCAAATATTGTACAGCAAAACACATGGTGACTTGGGAATCGAACCCACTATAAACCAGTGTGACTGCTGTTTCATCTTTGGTCCTGTTTTACTACTCTTCAACCGCATTCCATATTCCATTTATTCCAAAAGACATTAAAATTTCGATAAATTGTATTCAATTGAAAACTGTTACAAATTATTGTTATTCAAAAATGTTTTCTTCCTGTTGAAGTTTATTAATTAAAGACTGCAACTGTTTGTGTATTTTTAATTTTCAAACTTTAGGTACCTAGCGATATTATGGACCATGCATTGAAAACATGGGATGCAACTTTCGAACTAAACGATAATTCCATAATAATAGTTATGTTCATACTGGTATTTTAAATGCAAAAGTCTGTCTCTTTGTCTGTAAAGATTTTTTTACGGAAAAAGCTGCATCGTTTAAGATAATATTTTGTCGAAATTGGGAAAAAAATTGACAGGACGGATATCATACACTTCAATTATGGGCAGAACTAATATTAATAAGAAAATAAATCTATATATCTGCTATATATTGCCAATAGCAAAAAAAGACAAGCGAGATTTGAGTAGTTATACTTTAGTAAACCTGGGTACTTTATTTATCAAGTGAATATAATTTATAACCATATCTTACTTCTAAAGCAAATCTAGTTTTTACATAACACATAGTACTTAGCTAGTACTGGTACCTTAAAGGTCTACGTTCAATCCTCCGCTGGAAGTTGCTCGAATGTATTTATAATAGCGTAAACCCGCTCTTTATCGACGTTTCCTGCAGAATTGAGAATATACTTGAGATGCGTTCACATCGTGTAACTGTAACGAAAGCTGTATTAATGTGGAGAAATTGTTAACCTCGCAATACCTTACCGATATTATTCACATTAAACATTAATTTGAAACGGGAAAAATAATTTACACCAGGTTTCAGTTAATTTATCTGGTCCTTATGCAGAGAAAATGGTGTCCAATAATAAGAACTTGCTACTTTTTTTAAGTCCATAATACACGGCACTTGTCTATTAAGTGCTTATAACTACAACCTATAACTCAGTTGTAAGATGTTAACAGAATTCTGTACACGATTTTGAGCTCCTCCTATGTCCTGTTTGGCACGAGACCCAAACTTAAATAAAAAAAACCAGCATTTTTACACAATCATCGATGTTGAGTCGAGGTGTTTGAAATGCACCAAATTTTCGCCATTAATATTGTCGTTTCCTTGTAATAGGCGGCGAACCTATTGTCATATAGTCTATGCCATATATTGTTACCAAAACCGGTCAATTATCAGAGTATACTAGCAGAAATTGGCAACATTTCCACATTTTCTCGACTTGGAAACCGAATCTGAGGCCCCTTGAGTACATCACTACTGTACAACGCTGTCAATGTATACGCTAAACAAGACTAAATTATAATAAACAAAAAACCGCAACTTTCTTTTTTTTATTATTTTCTAGCCTGATCATTCTGTCCGTGCCTTTACCTACATGTGGTTTGAAGAACACTCGCACGAAACGAGGCAACCTCTTTGACTGAAATGCAAATAAAACGATGGTTTTCTACCAAATCGTAAATCAAGGCATTCGGGAGAGAGCCTCTTGTACCTTCTTACAAACATACAAACAAACATGGTCTATTGTAAGATGTTTATTTGCAATTTCTGAATGAATGAGGAATTCGAATAAGGTTTAAGTGTGTTTGATGTTTGTGTATTTGTTCGATTTGCTAAAGGTAAAGTGGCTACTGAAAAGTCTTGGAAGAAATTGTTGAAAAGTACCACTTTAGTGTTGTTTAGATACTTTTTTCTTATTCGTCTAGATTCAACGGATTAGGGGAAAACATTTGGTTATTTTCATGTTTCATATTTGAATTTGAAAGACACTCAAATTTTATTTAAAATCAAAGTAAATATTTTCAAAGTTGTCATCATCCGTCAGTTATCTTGGATTGTATACAGATTGAAATAATTACGAAAAATAGAACCTAAGTCTTTCCACTGTCTTCAATACCTAGCAATTATTAGTATTTAGAATAATGTATTGACAAAGTTTTTGGGCGTCCATTCTCTTTCAAAATCCACTTTCCTGTCATCAAATCTACAATGAACATAAGTGCACTTATGAAAAAATACACGCATTCGTGTCACGTCACGAACAAGTCGATTGTCAAAGCTTTGTGCGCCAATTACAAGCGACGATCTCGATAGGAAATAAATGTCTGTGTGTTGTGCTCTAACAACGTATTCGCAATCGAGTTTTTAGTCGCTTTGAATATTTGCAAACGAGTGAAAAGTGAGTTTGTAGAGGTGTAGTGAAAAAATTTTTTTTTTAATTATGTAGGTTAGATTATCTTTTTTTAACTGGCCAGCTATTTTGAAATAGTATTTACATAATGCATATGCATTTTGGTGCATAATTTTAATAAAAATCTCTAATAAGAAATATTGTGGGTGCACGAATATTTTTGTTAATAATAGAATATGATATCTTTGAAACGAAGTTTTGGACGAATTACATCAAAGTTTCGAAAATGTACTCACTAACGGGATGCTTTATTAGAGACATTTAATGTTTAAAATATAAATCATATTATTTCTCAATATATCCATTAACAAAGGCGTGTTTTTAAAAACATTGCACGTAATGACAGTCAGGTTGCGACCACGGCCAAGGTAACTAAAGCCAAATAATCAATCAATTATTATTTAAGGTAAATAACTATATTAAATAATCCCGCACTTATAATATTTTTTGTTAAACATACGAATGAAAGTTTAATAAGAAATGGAATAAAACCTAATGCTGAACAAATTACTCTAAATATAAAACAATGTCAACCCATTCATATAATTCTACAATTTTCTCACAAAACAAACAGCATTATCTTGGTCCGTGATACAAATAGGAATCTTTATAACTATCAGAAATGAGATCCCGTCTTTACGAGTGGCCAGTCGAAACCGTGCGATATAAAGACCAATAAAATAAATTGGACGAAGCGGCATAACGCCGGGAACTCCGAACTCCGTAACTCCGTAACTCCGGCTTCGTCGTTTAGTGCCGCTGTCTTCTGATATTATCTTGTATCGCTAAATTAGTATTGTTAGGGGTAAATGTTAAATAAATTAAGGAAAATATTGAAATTTCAGTTGACCTTTTTTAAAATGTTGCTTGTTAAATTTAAATTTAAAAGAGAAACTTGATATACCAGAGTTTTTTACAGATTTTTAGAAAGAAAATAAACCTTTTAAGGCGGCTCGTACAAATAATATAAAATGTTGGTATTAGCAATTTTGAAATGAATTTCAACAAACTTCGAAAACATGGAAGATATTCAAGTTGTCGTATTTTATTCTATTGTCGTGAAATGATTGCCATTTTAAAACCTGAGACATAGAGGAAAAGGATGGTTATGCGTAAACCGAGTGCGTTATTTTTAAAACTCGAAAACACGTTCGTGGAGAATATTGTAATTAGACTTTCAGTTTTGAAATTGAACAGTTATCGTCAGCTGTTAATAATCCCACAAAACTTGTAAGTTTCAGAACTTTGTAAAGGGTTATTGTTCCAGTAAATTGACTAAACTGTCAACTATCATTAAATAGTTCTACTTGACAACTTTTAACACTTACCAGCACTTAACTTTTTCCTGAAAAACTTTAGTAATTTAAACGTTAGTAGCTTATGTACCTTTTGAAGTTACTTATAAGGATATATTAGTAGGTATATTCAAATGCTAAATTACTGTATCAGTTCTCATTGTAGCGATAAATTTTTAATCATTTCAATATTTACCTACCTGTAGCTCAGACGTGTGTAGTAAGTTTAATTTAAATAATTATTTTATGTCCGCAATAAGTATATTGGCAGACAAGAAGAAACAAAAATTAAAAGAGTGCCTAGATACTGGAATAACATATAAAAAAAATCACGCATTTAACACAGATTAAAAAAAAATGATAACTGTGTATTAAATCGGCTGTACAAATCCCAAAAGTAATAAGCGACATATTTCATATCACAATATCAATAATATATTAACAAAATCATAAGTACAAACAAACATAAACAATAATAAATATTATACACCAATCCATCCAATTCAAATCTCAAGAGACATCAAACAAAAAAATCACAACTATTTTTTTACTGGCAACCCCTTGGCACCCAATGTCAATATGTAATAATATAATAAAGTAAATATTTTTATCCGGGCGTTCTCGCAATACGGGTAAACCGGGTATAAAGGATAAGCCGTCGTATAGCCGTTTAGTGGCTTGGATTGGGGTGGATCGTGACCGAAAGTTATCTTCTATTTTGACTAAAGAACGGGTGAGTGAGCGTTAAAAGGCTTTTATAGTAAGATTGGCTATAGAATTTGTATGCTTTTATGTCAAGTAGTTTATGAGAAATGAGCCTCAAACCGCGAAATGTCCGCCTTTGAAATGTTTGAGATAAATTGTCTCGTTTATATGGATAGTCACATATAATCAAGCTTTATTCAAATGAGGGTAATTGAAGAATTAAAAGCTAAAACTTGCATGCTTATGAACAACGTGTTTTTTACAAGACGCGGTACTTAACGACAAATAATATAGTGAAGAAATTTGTATGCAAGGATTGCATCTTTCAGAGGTACTTATAGTTAATAGTGTAGAACATCAGTGACCCGTAAAATTATTTTCGTTGGAAATTGTTTTTTTTTGTAGGTTATCTCTGTAAACTTACTTATCAGATTTAATTTGTTTATTTCAGGAGTCGGTTCTGTATTCTCGGAGATTACCTCCTGCAAAGAGACAAAAGGTAAGAAATTATTTATTTATTAAAAAGACTGATAATCATTTATAACAAGGGGTTACGTACGCTCTGATGTATAATGAGTTATTTTAATTAAACTTCGGCCGGGTTATTTTCCCGATTTTCTACACTCTACAAACAAGTTTCATTCAAATCCTTCCAGTAGTTCCGGAGATTGGCGCGTATAAACAAACACGCAAACCACTTTCTTGTCCCGATTTGTGTATAATATATGTATATTAAATGTACAGACACGCCATTTTGTGTTTTATAATTATTATGTATAGATACTGTTGATAAACTTTATACAAAGAAAAGTAGTCTAAACCCTTTCTAACTTAAAAATAACAAGACTAATAGCATGTTAGTACGCAATAACAAAATTGTTAGGAAGAGTTAATTGTTCGTTTAAAAAACGTAGCGAAACGTAGGGAACTCGTTAAACAGCAAATTGCTTCCGGTCAGCTAGCTGTTGTTTCACTTACACTTAGTTTAGAGATCCTTACACCCTAACTTAAAACCATTGGATAGTTTAAATGACGAGAATATCGAAAGGCTGTTTCGTTATCCTAGCTTTTTAACGAGGTGGGCTGGTATAAGTGGCCTGATTTTTCCATGTCATCTTATTTTTCATATTTTTTATATTATTCATCAACTATGCTTATATTATAAACAGTTATAAGTAAAGACACGGAATCAATTATATTATAAAAAAACGGCCCTCAGTCAATATACATAGGAGATAACACTTATTCCGAGCAGAAACGTGGGGGCCAGCTAGTTATCTATAAAAAATGTTTTTTGTAAACTCTAAAGTTAATAGTTACTAATATCGCCTTAACAATCAAAGTGCTCTAAGAAACTTCGATACTCGTTTTATCATAAACCACACATAAGAAAGAAACACGCAATAAAATTCTACAGAACCAATAACATATAAAAAGCAATATTTCTTGTATAATTTTATTTTATTTTTGTTTCCCGCCATTCACAACATCGCGAGCGTTTAGCGTTCTTTTTACTTGCAACAAATTGCTGATCCTTGATACAGCTAACTATTCATTATGCTATTCTTTGTGTATCTTGAAGAACAGCGTGTTTTTACAAGACGCGGTGCTTTACTAGAATAAAGCGTCTGTTTTTATTAAAATTTAGGTATAGGTACATTTTTCAGCTATACTATCCCACTTTTTTGAATACGTTTCTTCTCTGAATGAGGTAGTGATAGTGACCTTGAGTCCAATACGCTGGCCAACTGCGGGATGCAAATGTTGTTTTTTTTAACGAAATGCTTGAAGCTCTCAAATTCACGCGTTCATCGCGATATATTAGTAACAAATAAATTACTGTTATTAAATATATTACTTTGTACCATATGCCTTAAGACTTATGTCAAATAAGCTGCTCACTAGCAGCGCAAGATTTGACCGAATTACTCAACAACTTGATTAACTTGAGACATACATTAATAGAGAAAAATAGTTTTCAGAGACGTACTTAGGTTACCCCCTCCACTCCTCCCTTTTGCCACAAATACTCAAAACCCCCTCTCTCTATAATAGTAGCATAGTAGTACCTGCCAACATGTTCTAAATAAAATAACTAATTAACAAAGTAATTAAGAGCATGCAGCCATGATGCATAGCTTGTCACTGAACTAAGCTCAAACTTGCGCATGAAGGATCGGCTAACTTTAGCCCCGGCTACTATAGCCGGTTACTATAACGTATAGCCCCACGTGAGCATATTACCTTATTGTACCGGATGTTGCAGATTGGCAGACTAATTCCGTTTAGTAAGCGATTTAGATGAGGATGTGAAATTAGGAGATGATTTTACTTGATATCGATTAGTAATTTTGATTTTAAGAAAATTAGAAGATCTTTTAATGGTTGTCATGAGGAGTTTTTTGAAAGGAAGATGAGTTTTTTACTGTGTTACAGAAATAGCGATTGCATTCTGCATTACTTTTGCACGGGTTAAACCCTTACAATCGTAATTTCCATGAGTAATTAATATTTGAGATAAAGTCCATTGTGTTCAGCTATGTTTATAAAGGCTGATTGTTGGTAGAGGGGTTTCAAGTTCTATTTCACAATTATTGTCAGTAACAATCTTAGTGATTTTTAAATTGTTTTCCAAGAATAAAGTTTTTTTTTAGCCCCTTATGTGTCCCACTGCTGGGCAAAGGCCTCCCCTCTTTCCTTCCAAATCCGTCTGTCCTGTGCCTGTGCGTCTGTGCTCCGCCACGATGAACCCGCAAATGCCGTTAAATCATCATTGCTTCCTAAATTTTATGTTTCTGTCTATCGTTATAGAGAAAGCAAAGGCGATCTTTTCAAAATATATTAGTTTAATGAAACGTTATTAAATGCTAGTAGATCTGAAAGTCCTTTATTATTTGGAGACAATTTCTTATTTATACAGTCACACGTCCAAATAAAACTAGCACTCATTTAATCCGAAGTCTTTCTAATTAGAGAGGTGATATCGTATTTACCCAATATGTTGGAATAAAGAAATACGCGTTGTTGGCACGTGCTACAGCGGGTTCGATAAACAATATTGACACGATAAGTGCCGCCCGACACCAGACTTGAATATCTATGAAGAACTAGCGAGCTCGCAGTCATAGTTTCATTCAACCCCTTATTTAGCCCTTTATGGGGTGCTTTTTGGAAAAATTAGTAGCCTATGTGTAACTCTTGGTTCGTAATTATTATTTTTGTGTAATTATCTTATGTATATGGTGTAAATAAAAAGAATCGTATAAAAGGATTGACCGTAAAAACGTAAAAGACAAATGTATCTATACAATTTTATTGTAGCTTGCTTCTTCTTGTATGCTTGTCTTCTATTTGGTAATACTTAATTATATTTAGAGAGTTGATTAATGAACCGTATTTTATTCTACTCAGCTCGTGGTATTTCCATTTTTCCATACGACCGCAAGTTTCTTATCTTTTTGGAAATAATCCAAGTAGCGACGCTATATTTTCTAAAAAGTTTAAAATTGTTGATAATTTTATCAATTATTGCTTTAAGATGAAATTGTACGAAGCATTGCATTGCTCGAAGTGTACCTGAATAGTGTTTTGAACAGGTTACATCCATTAAAAATCGTTGATACACCTACGAGTACTACTGCTGGTTGTACATACTTTATCAAAATGACTGTTGTCGATACTAAACAACGAAATTTAAAAAGTAATCGTTGCCTTTAAATTATATTATTATTGCATAAAAGATCCGATGGTTTCGTAAGCATTATACCAAAACTAACTTCTGCTTGCTAACATTGTCCGTGAAAAGATTTCCCGGGGTCATTAGAATCCTACGGTTATTCCAGATTATAAACTATCTTTGTAACTTTCGAAAGCCGTCTAATAGCTCTTTAATAATAATCACAAACTATTAAATATTAATACGATTACTTGTAAAAACTTCCTCGAATTTCTCTCCAGCCTTTACCTCCTACTTTTCCAATAGCAAAACACGGTATTAAGCAAATAACTCATAACAACTAGGCCCGCGTCGTGTCGGGTGTGGGCAGCATGTGTTGTGCACAATAAACTAGAGTATTGACACAATAAGTGCGAATGATCCAGTCGCACGACGGACATGACCTGAATATTGGATGCTTGTGGTTACCGAGATGTGTGGTTCCGTTTGATACCGTTTGATATCGTTGGGGATTTTTTTCTAACACATAATTTTCTCACTAATGGGTGGTCTCCTCCCGAACAAAGGAGGGGTTAGGCCTTGAGTCCACAACGCTAGCCAAGTGTTAGGGACTTTTGGGAAAATGTATTATTAAAAAGATATTATTTTTTGCCTTTTGTGCGGTCGATAGATTATCCGACTGCTGATCATGAGGTCTCTAGTTCGATTCTAGTTTAAATTTGATTATTTATCGATAGTAGCCCGGAGTTTGGTTACGTGGCCATAGCAATCCATATTTTATTTGCGATTTCCATCCACTGATCAGTGCCCCCAGCGTATTTTGCAAGAACTTGTATTTTCATCGTCTACCGCCTGTCGATAGTGCCAAGTGTGGAAAATAGCCCTTAAAAATACGTCGAATCAAAGATTTATCAATAATTTATGTCGTGTCGTTGACAAAACTACGATATCCATTGGAAACGCGCTCTAAACACGTACATAACACGGGAGGAATCCCAAACGAGCTCTTAATAATACCTCTATGATATCGTTTCTGGACTCACCCGGCGTGTTGCTTACTTATTTCTGATTTACACCACCAAATCACTTTTACGACCTTATTTCTTCGTAATAGGAGCTATTTTTGAACGTACACTAGTCCCTTGAGAGGCAGTTACCGCCTGAATTGAATTTCCAATGTGTTATGATAACATAACGACGTGAAAACGAGAATCTTGCGTGAAACGGTCAAAGGTATTTTGATTTGACCGTTTTTATGGTGTTTTTCCTTCAATGTCGTACGGTCAAGGTAGTAGGGTTATGGCTACATTTACCATGAAATATGGCCGCTGTAAATATGGAAATGTTGTTTGTTTTTACGCTGTTTTTGTAAGTGTGATAGTATCGTGGTGAAATTGTTGGTTTAAGTGTTCAAGGTTGAAGGGAATTTGATAGAAATGTAGCATTTTGCGTGTGAAATAATTTAAAGGACAGAATCAAGTATAAATTTGCCTTGAATATAAAATTGAGGTTATTTTTCTTTTATCTTTATAACTAAGGTTTTATCACTGTTATCGCCAATGGTACACCAGAAACAACACAAAAATACTACTATTAAAAATATTCTAAGAGAAATAAGAAATTTCCAAAGGACAATTCCGATTTCACGATCCAACCTGAGACCTCGTAAACAGCGGTTGCATTGCCTTTTGCTCAAATTCAGGGGGATTTATACTTGTTATAACTCAAACTTTGACTCAATATACGCGGTACACCTGATAGTTACAGTTGTACTCAAGAACTGCACGGTCGAGAACAATTTAACGATATACCTCGTGAACTAAACTATACTACTGACTGATAAACTACAGGTGTAGTAGTTACTTGTAAGTCGAAGCTAAGTTTAACTTGTGTCTATCTATCGGTTAAGACGTATTTATACATATGTAATTCGTATGATTGCTTTTCATAAAAAATCGTCGCAAAGAGAATCGTAGACATGTTTGTATTTATGCGATGTGATCTCAGTTCAATTTTCTTACGTCACTTATAAAGTAAGGCAAACTGTGTTGGTTACAAACAGTCTTGATTTTTTTCTGTGTTTACAAGACCAAAAATTTCATAACCCTGTTTTAAATTTTCTAACACATTTTTTGTACGGCTGATTTGAATTTATTTAGAAACATAATCATACACAAGTCCTCAACCCGCAATTTGCCAGTGTGGTGGACTCAAGGCCTTACCACTCCCTCATTATGGGAGCAGATCCATGCCCATCAGTGGGTCAGTTATAGGATATATTTATTTATAATCACATACAGTACCATTTGAGCACTTTTTTATAACGAGACTCACGAAACCACCTCCTTACAGGTAAGTCCACAATCCTCGCGGCTCCGTAGTTAAGACAGTTGATCACGTATCAAACTAGTACTGATACAAGTTTGCACACAACTAACTGAACACTAGTTACTTAAGAATTTGCTATTGTACTGTTTAATTTAACCCTACTGATGTAGTTTGTTAGACAGTAAGACTTTTAAATTATTTTGAGATTAGAAGTATAGTGATCTTTGATAAATTAAGGTTTTAATACTTTGACTAGTCCTACATCTTTACTCATTACCATCGCTTACAAACATACATACACAAAGTCAAGTAGTGACTTTGTGTTTTCGAAAGGTGTGGTGAGAAATCAAAGAATTCATAATTTCTAGACATTATTAAGGTACGGAACGCGTATTGGTAATGTTTTATTATGTGTCCATTCGTTGATTCAGTTCCGACTTAATTCGCCAATACTGTGCATATATAGTGTTAAGATTTGAATATTTTACTTATACCTATTCTATGCGTGAAATGATCCATCACCTTATGTTTGGAGCAGTGGTTAAAATAGTCACTTCGCCGTAATAACCGTAGCCCCGTATTCCACCCGGGAAAAATCTTTGTGTACTTAATGAGCACGTATTTGTTTTGAGTCTGGTTGTCAATTTATTTATTAAGTGTATATGTATTTAGAATTAAATATAAGTCTGTTTATCAGTTAGTTGGTTACCATAATTCAAGCTCTGCTTAATTTGGAATCAAATGACCGTGTGTAAGTTGTCCAATGATATTTATTTATGTCCAACACATAATTTAAAGATGGATCATTACAAAGTTTTAGCAAATATTGCGGCTGACAAAGTCCAATGCGGTTTGGAAAAAGATTGCGTGTATAACAAAAACAACTTTAAAATACTTAACAGTTCACTTCAAAATTACTTAAAGCACCATTAATCTCAATAAACATGCACAAAGAGGCCGAATTCGAAACAATTCAGCGGCCATAGGTAATATAAATAAGTCATAAGTCGGCGACATCGCGGGCTCGTACCGCTGGCAAAACAAAAGGTACTGGCAACGACATAAAGTTGTCACGATCGGCGCGACGTTATACACGAAACTAATAAATCATATGTGTATTGGTTTTCGCCACGAATGTGCACATATGACCTTTGTTTTTTATTAGAATTTGACATACCTTTTTTTTTTTTTTTTTTTTTTTTTTTTTTTTTTTTTTTTTTTTTTTTTTTTTTTTCGTGGGGAAATGCGTTACGCATACCCTGCGCCCTGGGTGGAGCGCAGGGTTATGTGGGACTCTCCCGCCAGAAGGGCGGGCATACACCACTAAAACCCCACGAGTGCCTGCCTGATCCGCGTATGTGACGTGCGACGGGATAACTGCTTTCGCTTAGAACCGCAAGTCGCACGCCACGCGGTTGCCCCTTCCACGGGGGCCCTTTCTAGACCGACTGGCTCGATGGCCGGACACTACGGCCATCGACCTTCTTTGGAGTCTCTCCTCCAAGTTGACAGCAGACGCCCAGTCCACTGTCAGAGACCCAATTTAGGGTGGGCGGCGGTCATGCGCCGCTCTCCTCCGTCCGACGCGGCGTTGACGCATCGGGTGTGCATTCGGGTCTAGCTCCCGGACCCTCTCCGCATCCTCCTTTTGCGCCATTACGATTTCGCTGAAGCATCGCATCGCGCTCCAGGCCTCGTCGCTACCGAGCATGGAGCGAATTACGGCCGGTAGCGACAAATCGAGCCCTATTGCGGTGATCAGCGCTCCGCGCTCTGTCGCCCAAGCCGGGCACTCGGCCAATGTGTGGGCGGCCGTATCTTCGATATGCCCACAGTGGTGGCATGCTGGGGAAGGCTCTCTCCTTGCGACTACAAATAGGTATCGGCCGAAGCAGCCGTGCCCCGTTAGGATTTGCGTCAGTCGATAGGTCACCGTTCCATGACGTCTGTGCAACCACTCCTCGAGGACCGGTTGGATGGCGCTAATGAGTAGAGCACTAGCGCTGGGGTGCTCCAGCCGCTCGGACCAGATCCGAAGGATGTTCTGGCGTGATTCGCGCCTCCACTGCGCGATAGCCTCCGGGTCTGGACCGGTCCCCCGTGTCCGAGCCTCTGAAGTCTGGCGGTATACATCCGCCAAAACTCGGGCTTCAAGGTCCCACGGGGGAGTCCCTGCCAACACACACGCCGCCTCGAAGGATACGGTGGAATACCCTCTTACCGCTCTAATGGCTAAAACGCGTTGTGGCCTGCGCAGAACTGCGATGTTTTCGCGCTTGAGGGCATCCACCCATATCGGGGCGCCATAGAGCGCCATGGAACGAACGACGCCGGTGAAAAGGCGACGACAAACGTCTGACGGACCTCCCAGGTTCGGGAGCAAGCGACCCAGGGCCCCAGCGGCCCCTACAAGTCGGGGCGCGAGGCGCCGGAAGTGCTCCCGAAAGCTCCAACGACTGTCAAGGACGATTCCTAAGTATTTAATCGTTCGGCCGATACCTATCGCCACCCCGCCTACGACGATTTCGTGCGCTTCTGCCGGCGGTGCATTCCGAGACCCGTGGAAGAAGAGAGCCTCACATTTCTCGAGAGCCACAACCAATCCTAGACGTCGAATGCGGTGGACCACGTCGGCGACGCCAGCCGTCGCGATATGTATTGCCTCACGGTACGTACTGCCGCGGGCGGTTACTAACGTGTCGTCCGCGTAACACGTGAGGTCAACCCCAGGTATTAGGGGGCCCCTCAAAACCCAGTCGTAGCCGATGTTCCACAAGGTCGGACCGAGAACCGACCCCTGTGGAACACCGCACGACATTGGCCTTTCGCACCATTCATCCCTCGCGGGGTAGATTACCGACCTTTCTGACAGATATGACGCAATGACTCGCCTAAGGTACTGCGGCACGCGGTGAAACTGGAGCGCAGCTGTTATGCAGCTCCAGGGGAGGGTGTTAAATGCGTTAGCGATGTCGAGAGACACCGCAACGACCACTCCCCGCCCTGCGACAGCATCCTCCGTCAGGGCCCTCACTCGCGACATTGCATCTATCGTAGATCGTCCTCGGCGAAAACCAAACTGGTTGGGGCTCAGGTCCGGGCCGTGCTCTTCCATATGTTCGACGAGGCGGGCTGCCAACAGACGCTCAAAGAGTTTGCCCACCTCGTCGAGCAGGACGATAGGGCGGTACGCCGACGGAGACTCAATTGGACGGCCCTCTTTCTTTATGAGAGTAAGTCTACCCGTTCTCCATCGCCGGGGGAAAATGCCGTTTGAAAGGCATGCCGAAAATAACCGTATCACTCTCGGCTCGAGCGCGTTAGGTATGGCGAGCGTCCATGCGCGACCGGGTACTCCATCGGGTCCCGGGGCGGTGTTACGGCCACGGAGCCTAGCAACCGCCCGGTTGAGTTCAGCCGGAGTTATTTCGGGGATGACCACCTCTTCGGTTTCTGTGATGACGTGGCTAAAACACTGGCCCTCCGAACTCGTCATCATTGATGGTGGAGAGAACTCCCCTCGGTGTGGGAACAAGGTTGCAACCACCTGCTGCAGGAGCTCCGGATCCATACTTTGTGTCACCGGGGGTGCCCAGGGGCGAAGTTTCGCTCGCACCAGCCTATACGGCCGCCCCCAGGGATCGCGATCCAGAGTCTCTAGTAATTCTTCCCATGCTCTACGCTTCGCCTGTCTGATTGCCACCGAAAGAGCTTTCCGAGCAGCCTTGTATGCGGCATGAAGTTCTGCCTCGCGGGCCTCGTTGGGACGTCGACGTCGACTCCTGGTGTATCGGTGGCGCGCCCTCTCGCAAGCAGTACGTAGTTGGGCTAATTCCGGCGACCACCAATACACCTGACGTTTGGGGAGGCGGTTTTGGGCCCGGGGCATTGCCGCGTCGCAGATCCGCAATATGCTGTTACCAAGCTGTTCAGCCTCTATTTCCACGTCCGCCTGACCCTCTGGTACTGGAAACCAAGACTCCACCAACGCGGCTTCGATCAATAGGTCGCAATCAAGTCTTCCTAACACCCATCTTGGACCGTCGCCTCGCGGGACACGACCCGGACTGTTCGGGGTAACTGGAGAGGGGAGGATTTCGTAGCGGATGTACCGGTGGTCGGACAACGTCTCGACCCTCTCCAGCACTTCCCAACCCTGAATACGGCGTGCAAGAGCGGCGCCGGCCAAGGTGATATCAACAATTGATCCGCCGTTGTGCCGCACGCACGTGTGGGTAGTGCCCCTGTTTATGACAATAAGACCAGACGAGACGGCCCAGTCCTCCAAAGCCTTTCCACGGGCGCTTGTAGCCGGAGATCCCCACATCACCGACTTTGCATTGAAGTCCCCCGCCACTAGTACTGCGGCGGGGTGAGCCCAACGAATCAGTCTGCCGACCTCAGCCAGAATTTGACATACCTGCGTATTTTTCGTTGTTTAAACTACTCCCGCTATAAGAAAGCCTTGAGTAAGTTGCATTGGTCATCTATAATATATTTAATCCAATAGTGAAGGTTCCAATCCACACAAATTATGGATCACAAAATCTTTGTTCTTACATATGACTACTCACAAATCTTGTTGCAATTAGTAGATAAATATGAAAGCAATCACTTCAATTCGTCGTCTAGAAAGTGCCATTTTCTGCGTAGTAATATCATCCCACGCAAGAATCCACGAAGGAACGAAACATCTTGAGTTTTAAATTCTTGACGAACTACTAAAAGGGCTGGCGATCTAAGCCTAAACATTCTAAGAAGAGACTCGTGCCCAGTAAATAGACTGTAAATGGCTAAAAATTTGTTAACATGCAATTGATATTTTTGTTCTAAGACACAATATCAGGAAGCAGTACAAGTTGTTAGTGTTGTCTAAAACTGTACTTAACTTGTAGCCGCAGTGAAGTTTAATACGTGTCGACTAGTGTGGAGTGTCGAGTGATCGTTACACATTAGGTATAAACTTACACTAAGCACTAGTTGAGTTGTCTTTAGAAAAAAAACAGTTTAAACATCAAAGAATACGTAGGTAGGCAAGTCAAATTCTGTCGGGAGGTCGTGGCTTCGATTACCACACGGAACAATAATTTGTGCGATCCACAAATAATTGTTTCGGGTTGTACTTTGTGTCCGTCGTTTGTATGTTTGTAAAAGTCCCCACGACACAAAAGGAATTCTAAGGACAAGAGTCAACTTAAAAAAAAAAGACTAATATTTTTGTTCTAAGTCACAATATCAGTAAACAGTACATGAGTACAAGTTGTTAGTGTTGTCTGAAACTGAACTTAGCTGTTGTAGCCGCAGTGAAGTTTAATACGTGTCGACTAGTGTGCAGTGTCGAGTGATCGTTACAAATTCTAAACTTAGAATAAGCACTAGTTGCCTTCGTTGGTATGAGCTGTGGGTATGTGGGTTTCTTTGTTTGTCGTTCGGAAGCTTTTCTATCTATAGTAACTACATATTATAAAACAAAGCTCTTTGTCGCGTCTGTCTTTTCGCGATAATCTCAAATCTTCTCTAATTAAGAATCTAATATTGCCGATCTAGTCTGGTCGAGAAGTTGAGCTAACTAGTCGAGTAGTAGTGGTCGTGAAATTGAACCCGACGAAACACACACGTATGTATGTATGAGAACTAATTATTCTCAGGTCTCTGCCCACCCCTATGAGAAGAAGGCTTGACGCTATTTATGGACGCATGTAAAACTAATTATCACTTGTCCCAACGATGACGGAAAACATCATAATGCAACCTTGCATGCCTGAGCGTTCTTTAGCAGTTTTTGAAGGAAGACAAAGCTCCTAAAGTCCACTTGGCCAGCGTGTTGGGTTCCAGGCTTGAAATGTACAGTAAAATTACACCTTTCCCGGCAATGGAACAGTAATTGTTAATTATTATTTGCAATTACACGTGTACCTTACCTACCTGTATGTAAACAAATCTCATCATAACAATAATCTTTTATCTCCAACAATCAAATCATTAACCACAATTTTACTATTCTCGAATCGAAATAACCCGCTCATATCGGGCGTTAAATAATGTGTGGGTTCAAACCCTATTCATTGCAGGGTTAATTAACAGTGCTTGTGGCGAAGTAATCGTGGGGTCGCAAGCACCCAGGGTTTATGTGTTGCGGCCCGTTTTATTCTAGCCTTGCGAGGTTAATCATTGTGAATCGACTTGGGTTAAGATTGGATGAATAACTTGTTTCTTGCAAGTGTGTTTATGTTGAGTGTTTATTTCTTAGCTACTATTACTACTAGTATATAGTGTAGGTACTAATACTAGTGCGGGAATTGTGGGTCTGTGTAGAAAAAAACCAGGGGAGATTGTAGGTGTTCTAAGTCGTATAGATTTAGAAAGGGTTACAAGATTTTTGAAAAGAGTAATAAACATAATCTGTCTATGTAAATAAAAATGAATCCCTATTTTCCTTGGTCACGTCATCACGCGTGAACGGCTGGACCGATTTCACTAATTCTTTTTTTAGAATACATATTCCTTGAAGTACAGGAAGGTTTGAAAAGCAAAAAAGATTTGTTTTTATCTAAATTAGTTCATGGATTTGACTAAACAAACAAAGTTAAGATCCTTTGTTGTTTGGGTTAGCTCAATATTTGAGTAGTTTTCTTTAACTGGGCTTAAAATATGACCATTTAAATAAAACTAACCGTGTATGGCACATTTAATTAAATAATAACAAAAGCATACTTTCTTATCTTACTTAACATGTTTAATTTGTCAATACTTTAATTTCGTTCAATAATATTAATCGAATCGTCAATTTTACTCTTATTAAAATTACTTCTCTGTTCTTCTATAAAGTTATTCGATTGTCTTTTAAGATCATTATAAGTATTATTAATCTTCTTGTTCATTTGACCCATATCTGCGACGTCTAATACTTCATCATGAGCAGCTTCTACAGCCCGATCTATATTGTTCTTGAAGTCTTGCTGACTTGCTAAATCATTATCACCCATTCTTATATCTATCAAACCAGTACCATCTTCTTCAGGATTATTGCTTCCTTTATTAGGTCTTGTGACATTCTGCCGTAATCTATCAACTGCATCTTTGATGCTGTTCAATGTTTTACGCAAACCTGTATCCGATGTACGATTTCTGAACACATATTGTCTTAATTTCTCTTCCAAATAAGTGCTGTTACGATGTGTTGTAGCGCCATTTTTATCATCACCATGTAAGAATGTTTTTATTTTTATAAATCTTGTTCTCATTCGACTAAATAGTCTTGCTAGAGGGCCGTTTCCATCTTTGTCTTTATCAAAAACAGCTATAACTGATCGGACATGTTCTCGAACGCCAGCTGCTACGTCGTGTATTTTCATTGATATTCTATCAACTAAACCTCTGGCTTTTGTAACGGTTGTATTAGCACTAGTATCACCAAATACGGTATTTTTTCCATAATTTATAACTCCTCTGACATCTTCGCGTATAGCATTTGTCGTGTCTTTCACTGCGTCAAAAAGTCCTGTTATAAGTCCGCACTGACTTGAAGAAATTGCACTCACAATCACTAATATTGTCATGAAATTCTTCATGGTCACTTTTTTCACTATTTATTTGTATAAATTATTTAATTATTATGTAAATCGACCGTTTGTTATGATACTGTATGTATAAATGCATCGCTTGGTCTTATTTAAGTAATATTATCTGTTGATTTGACCTTAACTCTGACTCTTTATCGCAGTATTTCTTATTAGTCTGTTTAATTATAGTTAAAAGATGATTCGTTTAATTATAAATCATAATAATGGGCAAGGTGCAAGGATTGTAAATGCGTAATATATTGTCCTAGTAATTTTTCGCTTTATGTATAAATTAGTCACTTTGTTTAGGTGACCCGGTTACTTTGTGGTTGTATATTTATTTTGAACTTGAAACTGAAACTCTCAGTAAATTTATTCATCTATTGTTATTATAATTACAACTAGATGTTCTACTGGGTAGTGTTACTAGGTTTTTCTGCTACACAAATATTTTTAACTGGCTACAATTTAGTTTGGTCACTACATGTGTAGCTAGGGCTTTTATCACTTTTGATTTAACATCGATTAAATTATCGGGTGGGTTTTTTTTCCATACATTAACTGACATTCTATCCATCGGATAGATTATCGGACCCTTATAAATCACATCATAATATAATCAGCTTTGAAACTGGCTCTTAGTCTTTCTCCCAAGTCCGACTACATATTTCTTATTCTATTCTTTTAAACAAAATTCGTTCAGATATTTCATATTCAAACACCAGAGATCATGCTTATAATAATAATTATTGTAATATTATGTCATAAATAGGGAATATCCATATTAAATATTATGTATTAATACTACTTTAGTTTAGTATTGATTGGTGTTTTATCTAAGGTTAAACTGTGACCCGTTTAGTTGGAATTTAATCTTAGAACAGTTAGATAAGTAGAGTCTAGAACTCTAGACCTTCAAATGAGTCATTTTAGATTCACGTGACTTATATAAATCCTGAAAAGAATTATATAATATTATATACCTAGAGCGAGTTATAGTCATTAGTTATAAATATAACTTTACAACAGAATATTGATACTTATGAATTCTGATTTAGGTGGCGGTATATGTGAATGCTACGAGGTCCCGGGTTCGATTAAAATGTAGTGACTTTAAAGTGCAATTTTAGGGTTTATTTTTCATTTCTCTCAAAATAATTTTTTAGTTTTAAGTAGCACGAAGTTTGGAAACGTTCTTGGTTAATGGTAATGTTATCGCTCCCTATTACATTAAATGGTAAAAAACAGAGGTATTTCATACATCTCACGTGATATTAATTATAGAGAATTTGGAAATGTCATTGATTTTTCAAAGTCGTACCTAATAGTAAAATTATAAAAGTACTTTACTAAGTAATAGTATAATTATTTAGTAAAGTAATACCGAAATCTTCTTTTTATTATTTATATGTTATTTTCACACTACATGTTCGTGGGAAACACTTAAGTTAAAGTTTAAAAAATAAGCAAAACTTTATAGCTTTAAAGTATTTGTATTTTGCACTTTATCTCAATCTAAATGGAAAAGCAATAACTAAATAAAATGGTCTTTATTTCATTTCCGTTTCGTAGTTGCGCTCGACCAAACAGACAGACGTTTGAGAAACCCGAACCGAGCAAGATTTACTAACCATCTTGTTTTGTAGATTGGTACCGTTGACAGATTAGAGTAATGAATTTTGTGTAGGTCTAGTTTTTTTTAAAAGAACTATTTAACTTTCATTCGAAATTACGAAATAAAACATTGTAGTAAGTTTCTGTATTCGAGTTTTATAGCTTCGTGTTTTACTCTCCTTGTTTTTCCCAAAGCTGGAAAATAGCCTCTTTTATAGACTTTCAGAACAGTCATCACAAATTTTGAATAAGAAAAAGAGAAAATATTATATTGAAAATCTTTCACCGAAATGAAGTACTGCTCATACAGCAACATACATATTTTGTTTTAAGAAAGCACAAGATGTGTCTGAGTATATTTTTTATGCTTAAGAGAATATTACGACATGTTTTATGATAATGAAGATTTTCAAACTTTTCGTACACAGTATAAAGTGAAAATATTTCTAAAATTGAAAGTATTCCTTTTTTACAACATAACTTTAGTAAAACTTACACAATCGGAATGACTGGGCGTTAATAATATAATTTATTCTCGTTATGTTTATCACTATTTACGTTATTTTGTTGTCTGTACAAGTAAGTTAATTTAATCTGTGAGCGCGGGCATCACCGTTTATCTCATTGTTCCGCCAGAGCGCGCCACCAGCGCCGCAGACCAACGGCGAACTATATTGATCTATTTTCTTAGCAAATAATTAAATATACTTGTGTTTTAAACTTGCTAGTTGAAACTCAAAACTTAATGCAGCATATCTCTATCCAATTACTTAATAAGAATTAACTGACCTACACATTTCATCACGTTTTGGGTCGATTTTTATAAAATTAAACACTAAGTAGGATATGATTGATTCCGAATGTTTTGAATTTCACTTAAACCTGTTTAATGGTTTAGCTATCTAACAGCTGTATTTAAAGGGGTATAGGCGAGTTCGAAAAGTACCTATAAGAGTATCGCTTCTTCAACTTATTTTGACGTTATTCTCATAGTTAAGTGCCACTGTTTTGTTAGCTACTTATTGCGGTTGAAAGTAGAGCCAAAGTGTTTTAAGCATTCGGTAGGCTTTCGCGACTTTAGGTAATAATAAATTATATGAAGATTTTTCATACACTTTTCGTACGTTTTTGTTTCAAGGGAATAAACACACTGTGAAATAAAACCAGTAAATTTAAAATTAAAAACAAAAATTTATTACAAGTTCGTTTTTTGGTAAATGCAAAGAAATTATTTAAATTATTACCGAGATATAAAACAACCAAAATAATAAACTATTACACTTTTATGGCATCTAAACGTTTTAGTTAATAACTATAAGTAGAAGCTGTATACTTAATAGTTAAAATGTAAAAATAAATAATTAAAAATAATTACAAAATGTAACAATGGCTTACGTTATTTTATTGACGTGGCATTTTTTCACAGAATATAAGAAAAACAGATATTTTTTTTTATGGTAGATACACTTTTCAATTTATCATAACATGTTATAAAACATTGTTATATAACAAAAATCAGATCTATGAAGAAGAATAAGCCATCAGATTCTTTTTTTTTATTATTTCGCAAAAGGCTCCATAATTTTTTTTCTTACAGTTATTAAGTACTTTAAGCCCATTAAAAGTATACCTAAAATATGTCTATAAAAACATTTTACTACTACGGGCAGTTGTTTACTAACACACTAGTTCCAGTCGAGAAAATCTTTGACAGAGGTCGTTTTTATTATATTTTTCTGTGAAAAAATGTCGCTTGTAAATAATACATTTCTAAAATATTTACATTAATATATTTAATTAGTAACTGGCAGTTTGAGAAGGCACAAACATTTAGGAATTTCTAAGCATAATTTAAGCTAATACGATATGTATTGCTAAGGCACTAAAAACATACTACTTAAAAATATAGTATATGTAAAACTGCATGAAGATTTTGTAATTCCCTTTTTTGGCATAATTTTAATTATTGCATAAATATATTTATTGCTTTTTGACACCCAGTTTGCCGTTAAGAGATCTGCCTCAACTGGGCATCGAATCTAGAGATGCTGCCTCCCAAAATACAATATTTTTATTTACGTAAGCGCCCTTATTAGTAACATTAAATTACCATTAGCTCTTGTTTCGAAATTATTTAAAGATGTATCGACTAATCAAAGTTATCGACTAATTTTCTCTAAATAGTTGTTTCATACGATAGCGAGGCGTATTCTTAAAGAACACGTACAAAATTTTTATTTAATAATTTCTATACACAAGTGACGTTCATATAAAAATATTTAGACTAGTTAAAGACCTTAAAGTCTAAATTAAGTGCAGTCTAGGCCTACTAAAAGTACATAGCTCTAATATATTTATTTACCCTAACATTCATGTAATTTTTTTGGTACTTTAACTAGTCGATACATCTTCAAAGTGATGTTAACTAACAAATTTAGTAAATACCTAATAATTAACTTAGATCACAATTCTCAATAACTCTCATACAAACTTTTTACACCTATTCAAGATTTAATCTTTCATCCATTTATAATATTATCATAATTAATGTTGTTTAAATATTTTACACAACACAAATTATGATTTTTAAATCTCCTTTACGCTTATTTTATAATCCCGCTTACCTACTGCGCGGATTTTAAGCGAACTGTAGGAAATAAGCGTATTCTAACTTAACATTTTTAAAGTGTTGCTGCCATGGTTTAGCAAAATAGCATATTCTAAGCGACACTTAAATTCTGCGCGGACTATAAGCGAAATTATAAAATAAGCGCTTTTATTTTTTTTCTGTTATTTTCTAATATGGCGTCCGAAAAATATTTATCGTGACTAGTAATACGATATTAAATGTACTTAAATCTTTCATATTCTTTGTAAAAAAGATATGAAAAGTATTTTTTGCAAAATTCGTTATATTCATGAGGTAAAACTTTCGAGTCGTAATGTCTACCAACTTTTGCAATTATTTCGGACTTTAAAAATAATTATTATCATAAAATAAAAATTGTGATAATAATTATTTCTTTCATTATTTTACAAAAATAAATTAATAACACACCGCGTAAACTAACCTACATATCCGACTGTGATGTATAAACCCAACTGAAAATTGCCAGTGAAAAATCGTCCCTATTCTACTATAAACGTGATATCTAAAAAAAGCACGAAACCTAGATAAAATTGACAAAACACAAGTTAAATCAAGGAAATATACCACTATGGGAATAACCCGTGCAACAAACCACTACCATGATAATCTGATATGTGCCTAATTGTCACAAGAAACGCAATGTAACTTCAACATTTTGACATAAAAGTATTTGACACACGCTTTGCCTTCACATTGCGTTGTATTCTCTTACTTTAGAACGATTAGATCCTTCACTACATATTTATAAAGTTTATAAATTTCGTCAATATCTATCAAGGCTAGTAGAATCCCGGCTAGTGACGTCACTGGCCGCATCGGTGGCCGAGCTGCGTGACGTGCCGGGCGAGTTGGGCGAGTCGGACGAGCGGTCGGTCGAGCGGTCGGACGTGGCGACCGTGTCGGACGTCACGCCGAGCGACGTGCTCGGATATCAGAGATGTTCGTCACCGTTTAGTGGTTGTCGCTCCGTGTGGTCAGACGGACGGTTGCGCTTGAAGAAGCCGCACTGGAAATAAAGGTATACATTAAAATTGTTTTTCATTTTTTATTGGGATTGGAAGTCAGTAGACTGTTACATGCGTTACTATCGTGGTCATTGTGAACTTATTTTTTATCTAAGAAGGCAAAAGGGGTCTGACTGTCTATACCTCTCTCTTGAGTAGGTTATGTATTAAAGTGCACAAGAACAAAAACATTTTTTCTGTAATAGTGGAGTTCCCAGGGCATTAAAAACGCCTAAACCTTCATTATTATCTAATGTGTTCCTAATGACACAAATAAACATGTTTATATTTTACAAGTCGCGCAAGAGCAAATCGATGGCGATTTTTTCCAACCTTATATCTTTTTCAACGACTCCTCATTACAATCTTTACTCTATACTAACTTGAATAACCATCTAAATCAATATATACAAAATATCACATCTATAATTCCTCTGTACAGGAACACTAAATCAAAAACTCACCTTATAAAGCGCAAAGATCAGTAGCAGAAGTAACAAAGCTCCGATCACAGCAGCTAGAATGATCACCCACAGCGGTATACTGCCACTGTCGAGTGCTTCCAGTTGCGGCGTGATCACGGTCTTCGCCTCAGCCGTGTGCCAGGACGGGTCTGATGGACGGCCTACCAGCGGCAAGCTTGAGATACGGGTAGCTGCTAGGGTGGAGAGAATTACTGCGCGGTCTTTGGAGATCTGTGGAGAGAAGAAGGTGTTTTAATGGTGAAGAAAATGTAATATTGGGGGTCTTTTGTTAGAAGAAAGTATGGGGTAAATACTATTGATAGAGTAATTCGACATTATTGCAATTATATTTTGATGGCCCAATACCACTCAAATCATACTTGACCTTAAGTTACACGGAAGTCTCGTGTCACTCTCATTTAGGCGTAACAATATTAGATTTTTTAAGGGTGGATGTGTGATTGTATGCTGAAGTTTTGAATTGAAGATCATGCTCTTGTTTAACACATTGAAGACACACAAAATCACCCAAAATTACAATAGGCCTAGTCTGAACCATCGCATTAAACAGGTTACATTAGTCTTATTCTTGGTAGTACTATCATAAAATTTGATTAGTATCATATCCGGTTTAATTTCTTTCTCTCTACTTGGTACTATACGACGACTTAATTGATTGAACTCTGCTTAAAAATATGTCAAAAGCATGCCATATAAAAACAGCTTTTAAATTAAATTACCTCATTAAGTACAGAAGCGTTGATTCTGGAGCGCAGCGCGAACCATGCCTCGTCTCCCTTCCTCATCCGTCCAGTGGTACACCTCACCACCTCACACTTGTACTTCTCTTCACATTTCTCTAAGATCTTCTTCAGTTTAGGGTCTACCTGCTGCAAATAGAAAATAAAACATTTACTTTCCCTTTTACTACTTAACGGTTGAACCGATTTTGATGAAAATTTGACAAGAGAAAATCGACTCGGGATGAAACCTACAAGTAAGAGTACTATTTAGAGTTCCGTAGCCAAAGGGTAAAAAGGGAAACCTATTACTAAGTCTCCGCTGCCTGTCTGTCTGTCTCCAGACTGTATCTCATAAACTATGATAGCTAGAATGCTGAAACTTTCACAAATGATGTATTTCCGTTACCGCTATAACAACGAATACTAAATATTAGTCAAAACCTAAGAAGGTATAAATTTATACGAGCGGAACTGTGCAGTTCAGGTAAATGAAATCTTTACGTCATTAGTGTCTTAAACAAAATGGCGTAGGCTCGTAAGTCAAAGTCAAAAGAATGAAAGCTAAACTGTTAAGGTCAGTAATTTCGTTACATTTACTACTTGAATAGAGTAGTCCTGTGTAGTAAGTATTAAGGATACTAACATCAGTCTGTCGTCTTTTCCTGGTCTGTTCGCGACGTTCTGAAGAACTATAGCTGCCTCCAGACTGAGAGCTGTATGATGTGTGACCTCCTGAAAGAATATCTTACAGTTAGTATAAATAAACAACACCTGATTGGGAACTATAAAGTAATAATAATGATTTGGGAATAGACAAATACGACTAGATGATTCTGTTACGTAACAAATGAAAAAATGCAGTTTAAAACTCAAGTCTAAATTTGTGGAATCTCTTCAAGGTACAATAAGATTGAAACAAAAAAAGTTTGCTACCTTTACAGCTGTGTTAAATAAGATAAGATTTATAAGTTATTAGACATAAAGCTTAAAAAATTATATAAAAATAACTTAATAGTTCAATTTACCTGACTGTGAAGAATAAGAGTATCCACCGCCACTAGTCTGATAGGATCCACCACCTTGGTAGCTTCCACCTCCAGACTGATAACTTCCACCAGACTGATAACTGCCTCCACCTGCCTGGTATCCGCTACCACCGGCCTGGTACCCACTGCCACTTGCCTGGTGACCACTGGCCTGGTAACTACCACCACTGGCCTGACCACTGCCATGGCTACTCTGACTTCCACTTCCAGTCACATCAGCAACACCATAATGGAACTCGTTATTTGGGTTATATGCTGCATGAGCTCCAAAACCTTCAAGCTTGTCTTCTTCTTCATCACCAACGACTGTCACGCTTGAGGATCCATGGAAGGTGGAAGAACCAGCTTTAGCAAGGTCTGGGTTGACAGTTTCTGTGGTTGCCCAGGAACCGTGAACGAAGCCTTGGTTGGTGCCTCGTGAACCTTGGGCGTAGGTGTTGGATCCTTGGTGAGTGGAACCCTGGGTGTAGCCGCCTTGGCCGTAGGAGCCAGAGCCTGAGTATCCTGATCCTTGGGCTTGCCATGTGCCTTGGGATGTGCCGTGAGAGGTTGCGTGGTTTACACCGCCTTGGTTAGCATATCTAGGATCAAGAAAAAAGTTGTAAGTAAATTTTAATAACTTATTGAGCTTTTTTCTTTCAAAAATGCCGACCACAAGGTCGTGGATTCAATTTCTGAATCAATAATCGTAATGAAGTTCCGAATTTCTGTAAAATATTTACAATTATAATGCGGGTATGAGTGCCGTGACGAGTAAGTATTTTTACAGTTATCACTATGTATGTAATTTCTGAGAATCAAACCCGTTCTCATTTGTCTTATGAGCACGATTGTTTAAAACGCCATAAAAAACAAATAGCACAATTTAAAATGATATACTTACACACTGAAAGAGCTTCCAGGCTCCCCCTCATGTCCAAGGTTTCCATACTCCGTGCTGCTTTCCGTCTCCGAAATAACATTATGGTTCTCATCATAAATAATCGTCTTATTCTTGACCTTCACGATATGTACTTGACCTCCAAACCCATTAGATCCTTGGCTCTGGACTGCAGCCGCCAGGTTCTTCTTAATCTGCTCCTGTTCCTCAGCACTCAGACCTTCGAGAGAACTCCAGGTCTTGTTGAAGACTGTGGTGTATGTAGTTCCACTTTGGCTTCCAAATTGACCGCCTTGGCTTCCATACTGGCCGCCCTGGCTTCCATACTGGCCACTCTGGCTTCCATATTGGCTACCGTGCCCAGTAAATTGGCTACCTTGCCCGCCGTATTGGCCACCCTGCCCGCCATACTGGCCACCATGGCTTTCATAAGTAGAACTGCTAGAAAATTGGGTATTTCCACCTTGGCTTGTAGAGCTACCACTGGACTGTCCACCGGAAGACTGGCTGGTGGTGAAGTGACTCTGACCGTACTGACCCTGGCCGAATTGACCTTGGAACTGACTACCTGAGCTTGAACTGCCGCTAGTGACCTGTCCACCACTGGACGTTTGTTCCAAGTAAACTGTAAAGCAGGAAATTTATGATTATTAAAAAATACTAGTACTTTTTTATAGACAACTCTCGCAATAAGAATTGCTCTTGTGTCGCGGGGACTTTTACAAACATACAACCAGACCTGAAACAATTATTTGTGAATTGTCCCGGGTGGGAATTGAACTCACGACTTTTCGTACTGATAGTGGCATGATGACCACTATGTATGAAAAAAATATTACAAGGAGCTGCCTTAAGTCTTATATACGGTCTCCCATCCACTAGCCAACCTCGGCAAGTGAAGCTTAACCTGAGAGATCGATACGCGCGGTTGATACTTAGCCGAAACCTCCCCTATTACTCAATTAAATCGAATATTGTTTAAACATAATAACATATTTTACCTTGTCCGTAATATCCGTTGGTGCCTCCCGACATTTGCGAGGCTGTATATTGATCACTGCTTATCATAGCTGGAAACATGCGAATGAGGGGTTAAAGGTCGAGATGATTGTTACTAATTAGAAGAAAATCAACACTTTTGATTAAGTAAAACTGTTTTAGGAAATAATTTCAAATGTCTGCTTTAATATTATAAAGCGAACGTCGACTCCAAATCGGTTTAGCATTTTAGCGTAATATCGTCACGGACTGCTAGACTTTCGCCTTTTTAATATTAGTTAAAATGATGGGAATAAGCTGTCAATTAAGACTTCTCCCAGCAGTAAAGCGGAAAACATATTAATAAAATCTTTAGAATGGTTGTAATATGAATCATTGACTCACCCACGGTTTCTGAGGCACATTTAACGGTAGTTTATCTATTTAATTGCGTTTAAGCTCATATAAAAATGACAGTTTAAATAGATAAACTATCGCTTTATGTGCTTCAGAAACCGGGCATTAATCAAGTGAAATAAAAAAGCATCCGTAGAGAGTGAGTACACATCGTGACGTTCTCAATTGTATTTGTTTGTTGGAAAATATCTATTAATTATTGCTTTTGATCAACAATCTTTGCGAAGAGGCTGTAAAATTAATTAAAAGTTTATATGCAGAAGTTATTTTACTTTATTGATAAAATGCTTTTTGCATTGCTTATTGCGAAAATGTGACGGTGTAATATTTCTAACGCAAAAATTATACTGAGGACTTGAGGCCAATGATGATTAGGCTTTAATTATTTTGAGCCTTTAGCCTGTTCTTCTCAGATCCGCATATATAGGTTGAAATAAACGTAGTGTCTCTCAATTAAGTAAAGCAACTCCCAACACACACTGCCATTAGATGGGTAAGCGAGGCTATACTTAGCTTAGCTTGTTTTATGATTTATATACTTACATTCCTTCTCCTTGCTAAGTAGGAAGGCATATGGGTTTTGTACAAGCAAGTTCTCCGGGTTCACGTGCCGGGCGACATCGCAGACCACGTTGCCGTACCATTGTGGCTGGACTAACATGTACATAAGGTTCTCGCCTGAAATCATACAAATGGATTATTAGTTATGAAAGAAAATTATTTAGTAGTAGCGAGATGATTGAAAAGTTTGGGATCATTTCTTTAATTTACAATGTGTATACGGCTAAACATATAGCAGTTTTTTTCTAGGTAAGAGTCAAATAATATATTATATATATTTGGGAACTGCCACTGATAAATGATGTTTGAATAAAAGTTGCGAGGTTATAATATGTTTTAATAATAAATACTCAACCCGAATTCGACAATAACAGAAATAATGGTAATTATTTTGAAACATCTTGAATTTGACTATACGTTAAAAACTTAGTTAGGCACTTCATTTTAACAAGACATTGAATAGAGCCGCAGCACAATCTCTACTATTGGAACCATCGAGTATCGAGAGTTTGACATTTAAAATGTATTGCCAAAATAATTCCTACGAAGCCCACTAGGAGCGCTGGAACGATTGTCATGCAATTATTTTCGATAGCTAGCCGGTTGTTGGTGGTCGATAGTGGTAGAAAATCGAGCTACCGATATAAATGTACATATATCTAAGTTTAATGATAATTACTCACTCAATGTGTAGTAGTAGAAGCTATTATAAGTATTATACTATCTATCTATCTAAGTAAGTATTATACTGTACATAATAAGTTGTCTTACCTTCAAGCGTCTGATAAGGCCACATGAAGTATATCTCAGTGGAATCAACAGTGAACGGTCCTTCATTCTTGATGTTGTACTTGTGAATCACTTGAGGGCCAAGCTTGGTGTCGTCGGCCAAGTTCTGAGTCTCGTATAGAGACGCGTTGTAGTGCAGTTCTGGAGGGTCTGAGGTACTGTGGAGGAGGAAAAGAAGATATTAACCTGTGTGCCTCTCAATGCTCTTGAAAAAACTACTTTTAGAGTGACTAGAGACGTTCATAGCCAGTTGCGCTTAGCGTTCGGTAAACGATCCGTGGGTTAAGCAAACGTTAGCGCGGTCATTCTATCGATGGGTGACCGCTCAGTGGTATTTGTACTGGGCGTCTCCGTGCTTCGGAGGGCACGTAAAAAGTCGGTCCCGGTTGTTGTCAATTAAGATAACAGTCGTTAAGCCAACTAACAACTTTGACACTAGGTTGACCACTAACCATACGATGAGAGAGAGAGAGTGACTAGCGTCTCAAGCTAAGATAACTTGTCCGGCACCGTTCGTCGAGTAAACGTCAATTTTTATGCGCATACATAGACCAAGTCACACCTTCTTCCCATAGATAAACAGAGAAATTTTTATGAAACTAGGAATCTTCACTGTTCGTTTAACGCCTCCCAAAAGCTTTTTTACTTGTTTTAGCAGTAAACGGTCTTACGTAATATAACAAAATACTAAATGAAAAGTAAATTTATGTTTAATTAAATATTTATATATTTTGATAATATACTAATTGGTGCTAGTTTCAATGCCTTGGGTAGATTAAAATAGCTTACCCAATAATAGAGAGTTGCGCTTTGACAACAACTCCGATGTTCATGTGCATGGTGTTGTCGTACGTGGTGGACTGTTCAGGGTTGGTGCTGTTCGCCTCCATGTCGAAGCTCAGGGCTGTCACGCGCGCGTCCACCTCCAGGATTATGCGGAAGTGCATCTAGAAAGGATCAGGAGAGGATTAATTTTACGTTTTAGAAGAAATGGCAAAGCAAATATTTTGTTAAATATTTTTTTCGGCAAGGAAAATATAGATTTACGTTAATAAACTACATAAAAAAGTGATCTTTAAACTAAGTATAATTTTTATCACAAAAATAATATATTGATTATTTAGGCACAAAGTCCTTAGCTATCAACAAACCAAAATTGGTTTGGCAATGTCTGAAATGACATCCTAATTCTAACTATGAATATGTTTAAAGCTAAATAAATAAGTCAAGAAAAACCGATAGAATTAACTGTCATAAGAAATGAGTCCTAGTATATATAACCCATTATCCTAAAAACCACAAAAACCCAATCAATACTACATTATTATATTCAAATTTTCACTCACCTTCTGTCCACTAGCCATAGGATTGCCCAGATCGCACTTCAACGTACTATTTCCATCTCCCACCCTGCTCGCTATCGAGCAATATATCGGTGTGTCGGAGTTCTCCTTGTCCAGTCTTTCCATCTTGGCATACGTGACTCCCGCCGGTATGAGCAGGTAGTAGGCGGCTTCGAAGGCATCTTCAAGGGAGTTCTCCACTCTGACGTCTATGTTGATGTTCTCGCCGGAGCCTAGCATGTAGTTTATGATTGGACTGTGGAGGAAAGGGGTACATAGTTTAGTTATTTGTAAAGGAGTAGCAATAAAACGGGTCTATATTTATAAAGTTTAGAACTAACTTAGTGATCTTTTGCAGCCGGGGTAGGTGGTTAATGTGTCTCGATTTAGTTTTGTAATTACTTAACTATATTTTATTTTAACAGAAAACCAAATCTCTTCAAGTGTTTAAAAGTATTAAAAATAAAAAACAAATGGTCTTTATAATATATACAGGATGTCCGTATATTTCGTATTTTTTATCTACCTATAGATGCTTCGACCATCATAGGTCTGCATATTGCGTTCTGTCATGCTTTTCTTCATTTTCTATGTTCATGAAGACAATGACAAAAAAACCCAGGACTGCTAACCAACACCAACATGTCATCAGACTAATACCTTAATAACACCAAAAATACTTACGTAGTAGCCGTAACCTTAAGATCAGGTATGCAGATGTTATCAGGGCCGCAGTTCTTCTGTATGTTCAACGAGTCAGCATGGACGATGGTCTTGGTCTGGTCCAGTACGGGAGGCACGATGTTGCCAGACGGTTGTGATACCAGGTCATATGACATCTTGACCTCGATGGGAGTCAGTTTGTCGCGGATTTCATCCTGTGGAATCAAAGGATTTATTATTTAGGAATTTTGGATCTGATATTTTTATAGCCATTTCAAATGTTTGGTAGAACTCAACTCATATTCCACTTATTGGTATTTTTTGACGTTTTAGACGTTTGATGAAATACAGCTTAAATGCCACTCAAGTGCCATTAATCGATAAATTAGGAGCATCAAAAGCTGCCAATTTTGTGTTTCTTAAATATCTTTAAGTTAACCGGAAAGACCAGCAAAAAGTGGGGATAAAGAGTAATGGTCGGTCTTAACGGAAAGAGACTTATGGCAAGGCAGAAGAAAGCAAAATTTTGATAATGGTTAAAATGAGCGATATACACGTCACAATTTTTTGGAGTATGCTTCAGTTTTTAAACCAAATACATTTTCTTTTAATGAAAATAAACTGTTTGTTTGACAACTGGATTTTTTCTAAATAAGAGTGTTACTTACATCTAAGTAAACAACGATATTCTTGCACTCCTGTTGTCCTTGTGTCAGCAGTATCTGCGTCTTATAGAACGTCTCCCTGGTCTCCATAAGGAACAACCTCTTGGTGGTCTTCTGACGAGAGTCCAGGTCTAAGGTCACTTCGAACTCTGCAAATTATATTTATAACTATTAATATTTACTTCGTCCAAAGACTGAGTTGCATAAACTTTACGGTCTTTTCGTTTTGTTGAAGTACCCACAAAAGAGTTAGAATATAATTTCCAATTAAATATGAATATTCTATCAATGTACAGTCAACAACAGAAGTCACTTTATGATTCGTTCAATGAATTCTGTTATCGTAAAAAGAAGAGCAAAAATCCTTAATCATGTTGTATTTTTTCTGCAAGTACTTGAACAGTGTTTTCTAAAACATAAACATATCCATGTGCTTTCACCAGTACCACTAATTGCACTAACATTAAATATCTAGCTAGTGTCACATATTTACAACTCATAATGTCACACTGTCATAACACTAGAGACTCCACAAAATTCTTTTATGGGCCTTTACTCACTGTGTGAATTTAATCTGCCCAAGCCTCTATAGATTGCGATTTTCAACCAAAATCTAAATTTTATAGAAACTATTTGTATCTTAAATTGTCTCAAACATCATTCACTAGTTTTTACCGATTTCATTGCATTATCATTAAACAAATTTTCGCATTTTTAATCTGAGTAAGAAGTGGGATAACATTTAAAACTCGAGCCTGGGAAGACTTCAAGATCTTACAGAGTTTACAAAAATCCTGCGGAGAGGGAATTGTGTCAAATAGAGGAGATTTCGACCCGCGGTTAAACATCATAAACGATTGAAACGTATAATAATATAATGCATTCGATATAGTGCATGCAAGTGTCATGACATTAGTGACATTATAAAGACGTGGTACCACCGATTAGCACTACCTCGACCACTCACCGAAATAGCAGATATATCCCTCCGCTTGGAAACAAACAACACATTATTGCCATTCTACATAAATACATAATACATACATAAACAACTAATAATAATTCTTTCTCTATTTTAGCAACTTAGGTACCGTCGAATATATGAACTTTAGGAAAGAATGGGGTTCATTTGATAATCGAAATAAGTTAATAGCTCGCGTAAAAAGCTAGCCGACTTAGTTTTTCCGGTTCTTGGTACTAAATTTCGCTATAAATTGTAGCATTTCCAACAGTTAATTTGACCTTAAACATGCCCATTTCTTTCCATTTTAAAGTAAACCCTGTATTCAAAAGTAACCCCGTTCTACCGGTAATGATTTTGGTTAAAATTTATATAATTTCGTAACTACGTAACAGTAAGACATAGATACTTTTGTATTCTTAACTTAAGCATGGAGTACAAAGATAAATATCCAAATAAAAAAACAAAAATATCACAATAAAATACTAACTAATTTGCTGGTCCACGTTGACTCCTCCATAAGTGAGACAGAACATGAGCTGAGCGCACGACACCATCGTACCGTTGGCCAGCTGACACTTCTTGTCCGTCAGAGAGATCAGCTTGCTCTCGCTCAGGAATTTCACGTCAGCTGATACTTTTACTACGGGGCGAGATCTGGAGAAGAGAAGGTTATTTTTGTAGTTTTTGAATTGGCTAGGTATCTTAGCGAGGTTATAATGGAGTAGTGGGGCTACCACGTATCTCTGTTGACAACTATTTGAAAGCCACTTTGCCGCAAATTGTTTTCTCCCTTAGAATGTTTTAATTAACACGTTACATCAAAGCAGTAATGTTTTCAATAATGACCATCAATCTGACGCATACTAGTTGTCGAATGAGATACGTAAAACGCATACAGGTTGTTTATCAGACTAAAGAGTAGTAGTGCCATGATTGATATGGTTTCTGAGATTGTGTCTCTAATTCCGGAATGTAGTGTGTAAAATGAAGATTCAGAGAACAGAAATGTTATAATACTAAAAAAAACAGTAGATTTCTTAAACAAAAAATAATCTTGCAAATGCCAGCCTTTAATTTTTGATCTCTTATAATATAATCAGTGATAAACATGGTTCTATTATAAAACTTGATATTCTGCTCCAATAAGATTTTTTTATTCAAGCGAAGTTCAAATGAGGACCCTTTATAAACCATATATGGCTTCAGCAGGGCAATCAAACAGATGGCCCCTAAATCAATCTAGAAGTCTTAAACCACTTACTTCAAAAACACAACGCTATCGGACTTATAAGCGCCTACAGCAAGATCAGTATAGTTGTTACTATCCAGGTCTACTCCACCAGACAGCGAGAAGCCGAAGGTGGTGAGAGTGGGAGATATCTCCTCAGCCGTGATGGCCTGGGAGTACTTCTCATGGATACCGAGCTCGGAACCGTGGTAGATGTAGACAACGCCGCGGCCGTTCTCGCCGCCGTAGGGAGCGCCTACTGCAATATCTGAAAGAATAAATATGAGATCAGGCTTTTGTTTTTTTAACTATGAGGACTAAGTAATTAATATATTTGAGGACTTTCACAAGATCTATCTTATCCTTAACTTGATCTATCTTTCTAATATATAACAAGGCAGCTGAAAATTTTGATTTTGATCTCCGTTTGGGTGAAATATTTAAATAATGAATAGTCAAGTTGAGCGCGCAACTGTTCTTAAGATTTTTCAATATTGAAGTAGCAAAATAAACTAGATGAGAACTCGTTTATTTACCACCAAAACCATCGTAGTTGATATCTCCCAGTGATGTGATAGCCAGACCAAATCGGCCTCGTGACACTTCACCGGTCCTAGCGTGACTCCTTGTGAAAGACTGAAAATAGAAATAAAACATAGCTTTTATTGTTGTGTACTTCAAGATAGATAAACCGACCGTTTGAGTATCTGAATAACAGATGTCAACGTATGATAGAGCTAAAAAATATTCAAATTATTAATTTATACCTAGTTTCTTTTCAACAATATCATAGTTATTACTCACCCTATCTCTATCCTGATAGATAACATAGATCCTTCCATGTTCGAAGCCTTCAGCCTTCGTCCTAGTGAACATGGGGGCACCAACGATGACGTCATCAAAGCCATCTCCATCGATATCACCAGAGGCGATGCTGTAGCCGAAGTAGGCGCCGATCTGAGAGCCACTGATGTTCTTGATGTTTTGTAGCTCCCACGTGTATAGGACCACCTGAAAATTGTAGAAAGCTTTTAGATTTAGGACGAATAGTACCTAGATTATGAGTAACATAAGGTTTGTGAATTATGTTACGTGTCTTATTTTTTAATATTTACAGATAAATAAGTATTGGAGGTAAAAAAAATACATTAAATATCAACTGACTTTTAGTACTAGAGCTTATTAGTGCTCACCAATAAGCTCTAGACCTACTTGCGAGTTTACGAGCATTTAGCTACAAACTGTGTGTTTGTAGCTAAATGTCGACTCTTAAGTCGATTGTATGACTAGAATTTAACAATTTTAACAATTACTTCTAACTATTAAACTACAATTTCATCCCATTCAACATCATATTTAACTAAAGCTTCAAGTTTACTTACCAATCCTTTCAATTCAGCTCCTCTCGGTACACCAACAGCAACACTCTGAATGCCCTGGCCAGCGAAATCTCCCACCGCTATCGAGTACCCCATATAAGAGTCGTCGTACTTAGCGCTAGCCTCAAGAGTCGCGATCAACGCAGGCTTATTACCCATCGTTTGAGTCATGAGCTGACCTATAATAGACCATTTAATTAATAAACGTTGATGTACATAACATAAAAATGAATTTGGACGATTTTTTATTTGAAATAAGTAAGGGTGATGAAAGAAATGATTAGAAAATCTAAAAGATACTAAAGTTACATGATGCTAAATTCTAAAAGTTCAAAATCGTCCAAATATAGTACGTGCTGTTTAAGTTTATGTCGGAATATAGCAACAAGAAGCAAAAGACGACAAACTAATACAAGAGACTTAGGGAATGAGTCTGAGTGGTGAAACCGAACGACACCGTCGTTGTTACGTCTCAACACCCGTAGTGCGATTCTCTACAGTCGATACTATCGAGTATCGAGATTTTGACATTTAAACTGTACTGCAATAGATCCTATCGCACCCGCTACTGGCGCTGATAAGACTTTCATACTTTCTCAATAGTTAGCCGATTGTGTCGGTAGTGGTAGAGAATCGCGCTACCGCACTTAGTGTCAAAATCTCTTGTATTTATTTTCGCTTTCTGCTAAGCCACTTGTTGCCATATGCAGATATGAAACAGCTCGTACTATACATAAAAACATGTTTTAATACAACGAAACAGCACAAAACGGCATTCATTTGTGTAAAATGTTCCATGATCAGTCAATAGATGATGTTTAAGCGTTCCAGCAGCCATTGCTCCGAGTGTTTGAGGGCTTGTTCGTTATCCTGTCTCATATGACAGGCGTCTTTAGGTTATTAGCATATGACCAAAACGTGTAATCACACCGTGAAGCGTGTGGATTCAGGGATATTTTAATATGTTATATATCACCAAAATCCTTGTTACAGCGACCGCGTCAATGTATGTACATGATATAAATTAATTTTGGTATGCTTTGATGGAATACAGTCATTAGAATTACTTTCATAATTTTCTTTTAAAAAGATAGTTCCCGCACTAAGAATTGCTCTTGAGTCGCGGGGACTTTATCAACATACAAACAACGGACTCAAAGTACAACCAGACCCGAAACAACTATTTATGGATCGTACAAATAATTGTCCCGTGTCGAAATCGAGACCCCCCGACGCAATCGTAGTGGCACGATGACCACCTTAACCACTGCGCCACGGCGGCCGTCTTTTATATTAGTAGACTGTATTTCACCAAGCTCAAAGCCAATGATATTTTTATAATTCAAAGTTTAATTGTTTAGTTTAAAGCATGGACACTTATATTTCTTTATATTAATATCAACCTATTCAACCCGTGTTCTTTAATCTACGAGGGAATCACCATTCCTATATACACGACATCCATATTGTTTGTGAAGTAGGGAAGATTGTTTTCATTATCATGCTTTTTGTAATGCTCAAGCTAATCCGTGTGTTCTGCGTTTCTTTGCATTGGAAGGAAGAGTGTTGCATTACAAGTGACTGCTATGATATCATCCAAGTAAACAATTATATTATGTTAGCACAAAGATATATGGAAGTATGTGGTAACAATCTATTATCTAACATTTCGTGCAGTCTCATATTATGTTTTCTACCTCTAAAATGTTTCTCAAGAGATTAATGGTTTCTCAAATATAGTTTGGAAATGAGATAGGTATTTGGTAGAAACCCAGAGGGCAGCCTTACCACCATGACTTTGAGGAAAGCTAATGATTGAATCACTATTGATGACAGCAGAAGGTCTTATGATTTCATTGTTGATGTTGTCATAAATAGTGATTTTAGTTTCATTTTAAACACATTTTATATGTTCAAGTATAAATCATCGTCTATACTAACAACAACTTACAAAAAAGTAATATTTTGTCAATTAAACTTAAACAAGTGTTACACAGACGTAACAGAGGTGAAACTTATTTCAATACTTAAATTTCTATGAATCAATCAGCCTTCTTCCAACTATGTTGGAGTCGGCTTCCAGTCTCACCGGACCTGAATATCAGTATTTCATGAAGCGACTGCCTATCTGAACTCCACACCCCAGACCCTCAAGCTTCTCCAGTAGTCAGAAGATTCTTGTCAAAGATCTTCGAAAATGACAGCTGGGACCAACAAGTTAACGTGCCTTCCAAATTTTTTATGAAACAAGTTAAATAATTACTGCCCTTGCATTTTTGAGTGGTATAACCGGTACATGATTCATACAGATTCATGATATAAGATCCACCTCTGCTTCGCCGTCGGTAACATTTATTTATGAAATAGATATAAAAAAAAATCCTTTAACGTATTACGGTCCAATTAAGAGCAACATAAATAATGATCACCTGCGAAAATTTTATTAAAAGCAAACATTAAACTTGTATTTAACCATTTTTTGTTAATTAAGAAGCATAATCAGTTAGCGTATTCTTGAACATCGATGTTAAAGTTAAAAAAGCAATTATACTCGAACAACAAAAATGATTTTAAAACAAAATTCGACCATGTTTCAGGCGTTGATATAGGATTAGGCGATTTTAAGCCTGTCTATGTTATTACTGTTAAGAGTTAAGATGTCAATCTGGCGATATTTCAGGACAAGTTTACCTTCTTCTGGTATTTTCGGCATATAGTAGAAGAATGACTCTTTCGGATCTATCGATAATGTTCGTCCTGTGGATAATTTGAGTGTCAGTTATCATCTTACGGTTTCCTTTTGATGTTTTTCTGCATAGATTTTGCCCTAACACTTTTTATGTTTGTTAGTTTGTCTATTCGATTCATTGAATAGGCTATCCTAACATTCAAATCCTAATAAATATTTTGATAATGAATCAGATTGTCAATATCGTTTTCTTATTTATATATTTGTAATTGGTTAGTTCGTCTCTTTAGTTAATTAAATAGACTACCCTAACATTTAAATCCTGTTAGAAAAAAAATATTTATAAGATATTTGTAAATTTAGTTTTCTTCTTAGTCAACGTCTATTTCAAAATCGTCATCTTAATTATTTTTTTTTCAATAACCTGGTATTTGCTCAGAATTTGCAGCTAAATCTATATTATTGTTACAGTTGCATAATCCAG
The DNA here is from genome assembly GCF_050436995.1 of Anticarsia gemmatalis. Taxonomy (NCBI): domain Eukaryota; kingdom Metazoa; phylum Arthropoda; class Insecta; order Lepidoptera; family Erebidae; genus Anticarsia; species Anticarsia gemmatalis. Next base: position 12,968,015 of record NC_134748.1, on the reverse strand, counting down.
TTAATAAAAACATCTACGGTGAACTCCTTCTCGTTCTAATCAGCCACCATGCGCAGATCTACGCAGCTCTATCTAGATGGGAGTAGTCAAAATCTTATGCACTCTATGTTTGATTAGTAGTCGCTAATTGTGAGGTCTTATCGTTACCTTGCCAGAAAAAGCTGCCTGGAGCTCCCATGAACATCCTTTGACCATCCTGGAAAACAAATAATAGAGTGTTAAACAAACTTTTATTGTAACAGAAAATTTTTAACTCTCCTAAATTTTACTTATAAAGCTAAGTAACAAAACTATGTTTAAAATTATGTGTGTGATGCTGGTGATGAATATCCTTTTCAGATTTTTACACTATAGCTAACTTTACGGTAATTATTATTATTGTCTGCCGAAATTCTGCTATAGTGGCAGCCAGTTTATCGACACCAGCCAGAAAAGCAAGAGTTTATAGTGCCCATTTAAGTCAAGGAAATTATTTTACATTGGGTACATCTGCAAAAAAATTATTAACAAAGAAGAAGTGTTTTCAAATATGTTTTAATACATTTTACTATAGCACCTAAGAAGAAATTACAATAATACACTTAAAAGAGTCTTAACATCAACAAAGAACCATCAAACCAAGACTATAACATACCAGGGGGACGCAAGTTTCGCTGTTAAAAAAGGACAACGCTACACAAATCCCATATCGCTATCCTTGTCTAGGGCTTTAGCATGTCTAAGTACAACTGTACTAAAACAATAAAATGTCAAAAATCTCTATCGTAGTAAGTGTTTTACGATTGTGTTTATGGTAATGCCCTGTCCTGTGGTGTCCTTATGTTGTCCTAATTGCGTTTGTAGATAGTGTATCGGTTTATAAGTGTGTGAAGTCATCTCGCTCTGGTTTAGTGGCCGAATGGAGTGGGGGGATGGTTTAATTTGGAAGTTCAGGCGGGAGTAAGTTTGATTTTATGTTGAGATATAGTAGTTTTTATACGGGAATTTATCTTGCACGCATTTTACCTTGGAATGCCTAACGTTCCGGCGCAGGAAACTGTTAAATGCCCACGTTCCTATTATATATTAAACATGTCAAGCGAAAGTTTAAAAGTTACGATAATCATTTTTTTTAGTTTGTTGTTTCGTGTTTATGGAATTATTGTGACATGCATGTATTCTTATTAGGTCTTGTATTTGGTTAAGTTTTTATTTTAACATTTTTGTCTCTACCATGGCCATCCTTTCTAACACACCTACAATGAGCCCTGTGACCGTCTGTATGAAAACAAGTAAAATAAACAATATTTTGGTAAAAATATCGCCAGTTTTGCATTTAGTAAATTGTTAAAAGGACAAACCACGAAAGTAGTAAGTTATTTTTGGAAAGACCCGTCGTAATTTAAGGATGTTTAAAGGTTGAAATGACAAAAAATGCATAAAAAAGTATCACCAGTTTACGACTCCTGTTTAGTGATGTGTTAAGAGATTGCCGAATGAGAAATGATGACATTTGAAGCAGTGGTCTGATTTATAAAATGTAGCGAATTGAAAATACCTATAAAATTCGAGAAATTACTATTATATGTACCTAAACATATAGACATGAGCTTTTTACAAAAAAATATTAAATCGAAATTTTCGACTTTAAATATTCAGAAATAAAAAAATAAAGCACTTTAAGATTGAATGCACGGATAAAATACATAAGACAATTTTTTTTTGTGTAGGTATAGTCTTTCTATGTTACACCAGATTTATTTAACATTTAGAATATAATTAGTCGTTTACAGCTAAAGTTTAATTTCATATTCTTTTGCTGTTAACCGCTACCTTCTATAACTTAGGCCAAAACTCTTTCCAAGACAAAAAGCAGACATACAAAATCCGTGTGAACATACAAGAGAGATAAGCCGCTACGGCTCGGCTTACAAAAAACTATCTCATACAAAATAACTTGTAAACAACTTGTTAAGGACTTGCCTACGTTTTGCAAGATAAACGGATACGGTTTTTGTTTAGAATAAGATGGATAGGTAAACATACGATGTTGGATGTTGCTATTTTCTATTGCCAAGATGTGAAAGGCTATCCACTCTACTATCAATCTACCAGCTATCCTTATTGGTGGGAGCAGGTGTTCTACCTGCACCCAATGTGAGTGAGTCATGTCATCATGTGTAATTTTTCGTAAGCCGTTTTTTATGCGACGATTATGAAGATTGATTTACCCTTTCCGGATAGAGTACTAATATTCAAATAAAGCCTTAATGGTTTGGTAATACTTGAAACAAACATTGTAAAAATCTTGATCAGAAAATTCTGTTTCTAGGCAGCTCTTCTTATGAGCTTTGATCATAGAATGTAAGTAACAAGCTATATTAGTGTAGATATTTTTTAAATTGAGCTTAAAGGTGTGAACAAGCAAATAAACTGTCGGTAATTGTTTGCTTACTAAATTATTTACGTATTTAAAAACTACATTTACAATTTCACTAGACACAGTAAAAGGGCATTTCAATAAAATAGCAATTTGATTTCCATAGAACTTAGGAAACTGAAACCGGACATTGCGATATGTACATTTAAATTGAAAAATATGTTTAAAACATAAGACTTGGGCATACACGTAAGCAAATTGCAAAAAATAGTAAGTAAATTTATAACCCGAAAATGGAGTTGGTAGCCCTAAAAACGAGATAAAAGCCTAGTCGTTTTAGCATTGAATCAGCGTATGCGGCCAATGAATAAGTACGCATGCGGCTGTCGCCTTATACAGCGGGACATGCGCATGCGCGGCGGCTTGCACCCGCGCGGTCGTGGGGCCAAAATGTCACCGGTATACTACGCTCACTTATTTTGTTGTCCACGTAAGGTACGTTATAATTTTGTCGTAAATCAAGGTTTATTAATTTTATTTGTTAATGCTTAAGTGATATCAAGTACACAAGGCAAGTTTACAAAAAAGGTGAGATTATACGATTGTTATATTTGTGTGTAATTTTCAGCATTTAAAAAAGTATTTCCATGGTAAATAACGTGTATTCTAACAGCTTTTTGGCACGCAGATTTCTCCACAAATATAAATAATTTTAGAAAAAAAATGTTTATTAATTTATACACAAAATATTTTAAATTACTAAAAAATGTTGACAACCTTAACATAAAGAGATTCAAATACGTCAGTTAATAAATAACCCGTACTTAGCTTTACTGTTGTTATTTAACTGTGATGGAAATATATTAAAATTTAAACCATAAAGTAACTTACTAATCGATATTTTCTAACACCGAAGCTCGGCTTTTCAATTCAAATGCGGCTTTAAGAGTGTACTAACAAAAAGCCTTAGCATTTTCAGGGTTAAAGAAAGCTATAAAAGTGATTGAATATTCAATTATAATGTGCATAAATATTGGCAGCGTTTAAAATATATTTAACATATACAAGGGGAATAATTCAATTGATATTCATCTTTATTTTATGGGTAGTTGAGATTATTCTACCGTGAATGGCTTTTTAGTTGTATTGTTTTAAAGATATGTTATCCTTAAAAAGCCTTTAAGCCTTTCTACCTTAAAGAAATATTTTTTTTAAGTCGACTCACCCATGTGTCGCGGGGACTTTTTACAATCATACAAACAACGAATACAAAGTACAACCAAACTCGACATAGCTATTTGTGTATCGCACTAATAATTGTACCGTGTGGGAATCGAACCCACGATCTCCGAGCGTCGCGACCACTTTTACCACTGCGTTACCCTTTAAACATTAGGACGACATGCGTGAGGTCGTCCTAATGTTTTTGTACAACCTTTAAATTTTACTTATAGGTACAAATATTGAGGATAATGTCAACAAAAATTCGAGAAATCAGTAATAACTAGTTGTACTCTTTATATTGACATAACTGGCGCGTGCGCAGTTCCGCGTCATTACACTATTACACAAATAATATTGACCGTCATAGTTTGTGGCGATACAATCAAGTTAAGGAAAAGACAATATTTTTTTAAGATGTAAGTAAAGTACTTACATCTTAAAAAAATATTATAAGTGCCGTCTAGACGAAGCTAATAATAATATAAGAGCGTTTAAACGTTGGTTCAGACTTCGTTGCGATATTTTCAAAAATAAAAGAGTCAGCAAAATAATTAATTATGTACATTATTTTATGTTAGTGGGTTAAGCCGATATATCAACTTTAAAATAGACCTTTCTCAATTTAGGCTGAAAATTTTGAGATTAATTGTTTCTGTTTCAATTCTATAATATCAGGCACGCCCAGTATTTGGAAATTTCCCAGTATCTGAGGTGTGCTTTATGTAACTTATCACACAAAACATTGACCAAATGAAGGCGCAGTGGTCGCTAGAAGAAAAATGTATGTATAATAAATTAAGTATGCCTTATCACCAAGCAAATAAAAACTAGTCAATAAAAAACGAACTACCGTCAACGATTTCGCAACATGACGGTGGGACGCATCGATTTTCCCGCGCATTGCGCCGCCATTGTCTGCAAATGGCCGCCGCTTACGGGCGCGTTCCGAAACCATGTTTGTAAACTTACAAGAATGTTTGACGTGCTTCTGTCGACATATTGTGCTAGGTTTGGAAATGGAGGATATTTTTACTTGCAGCCATTCCTCGTATTCAAGATTAAAAGGAAAATGGTACGACCACATTCTACTAACTTGCATCTGTCTCCGACAACATCTTTACTAGACTAGTTGATCTATGCGGCTTCGTCCGCGTTTAATTTGATTATAACGACTCCATTTAAGACAACAAAACGTAGCTTACTAAACATAGAGTACATCCTTTCTCGGGTTTTCGACTATCTTCCAAAAATTAGCTCTAAAAGTTAGCCACTATTATCCTAAACACCCTATCAACTTTATATCAGTATAGATTAATTGTTGCTCATATCCTTTTAAGTACGAGAAAATTAGCGAGAAAGGTACAGTCGATTAAGAATAGGTCAGTCTCGATTATGCCTGTACCGTGAACTGATTATGCAAAGTAGACAACAATTACAAGACTGATTAGCACATCATTTAAATAAGATGAACCTATTGTTTTGGCACGAAGAAGCGAGGTATTGGATACGTAAAAGTTTAATTTGTGAAAACACGCCTTTATAAACCTATTTTTTTTTGTTAAACGTGTTCAAGTAACTGTACTTCCAAATAGAATACAAGAGAAATAATACGAATCCTAAATTCCTCAAAATATTAGACTTATATTATCAGAAGATAGGCAGAGACTGAAAATGATACTGCTTGACATTTTTTAAATATATTAACTAACGCCTGATGTCCTTAATTGTAAGAGATACAATCGAAGCCTCCAAAAATAAACACGCTTATAAAAATCACTAAAGAGTTTTTCAGCAACGGCCTTATGTTACTTTTGATGAAGAAACTGGCCGTATGTGTAATATATGGTCAACCAACAAAATTGCAGCTCAAACGTTAGGTGCGCATGCGCATGGATCGCATTAGAATTCAACTGGCTCCAGCAATGAATAGTAATGAAGTGAGGTTAGCACCTACGAGTGCTACGTCCACGACAAATTTATTGGTCTATAGATGGACACTTCAATAAAATTGATACACTTGCACAACGCGCTAGGGATGTGTCGAACGATTTATGTAGAGATTTATTTTGATGATGAAATATGGAAGCCTGACGTTTAGGATTATGGAATTGTTAACTTTTCGTCTGAACAATTGGTATACTAGGAAGTATAGGCATGTGAGAATCCATACATTTTTGACGTTTCTAATGATAATCCTATGAATTAGAGAGCTTAATGCTAATTACTGGGTATAGCCAAACGATAGCTTACTACTATCCAAAAATTTCCAACAAGATTTTGAAAATCCGATAATCTTTGTGCGAGTCGGGAATCAAATACAAGTCTTCGTGACTAACAGTTGTGTTCTTAATCTTTCAGACACACAGAAGTATTCTATTTATAATATTATTAATGCAGAAGAAATATATTAAAATAAGCTGAATCATTTTCATTCAAAACAATGATGTCATATTGTTTCAGTTCTTAAGAATTTAGTTTTTGTAGATAACTATACTGAAAACAAACGTATATTTTTGCAAAATAACCTACTAAAGACACGTTTCATACAATCATTTTATAAATAGGAATATACGTAATGTTTTGACTTGAATAACGAATGCTGGTAAATAAAATATTTATTCTTAATCTGTTTCTTTTTTAAACTGAATTAATAAAATTATTTATCTGTTAATTATTTTATCATTTATTATTAAAAGTTTGTTATTAAAAATGGTCGTCAATGTAGACGAAGTTGATTTTTATAACACCTTTTACATCCCATGGTGCAGGCAGAGGTGTACCTAAGTTATTTAGTAGGCAATATTAACCGACTACTTAAGTAGCCCGATTCTCTACTGCTATTGAATATCGACAACCGGCTACCTATCGAAAAATGTTGTTTAATAAGCACCTCTAGCGGCTGTCGTAGAAAACTATTTTTGCCATACATTTTTAGAGTCAAAATTTTGATACTCGACAGTACCGACTGTACAGAATCGCGCTACAGCTCACAAAACAAAAAAGAATCATCAAAACAAACTGGCCTCCCTACAAAAAGAAACAAAAAATTGACAAATTGGAACCTCCTTTTTCTGCAATCGGTTAAAAACAAGTAGGACGCAATTTTCATTCATCCCACACAATAAAATCTGCACACGTTACTACACGTGATAAAGTAATTTAACAAAACTATCACGTGTAACATTCTACTTCTATTTGGTTATGGTTTCTGCGAAAATGATAACATCTTGGAAGCTGGATGGAAGGTTTTGATAAGAAGGTAAGGCTATCTGCTGACAGCTGTGGTCTAGATTCAACTTAGAACTATTTTAATGAGATTTCTGTATGTTTTGTTTTAGACTTATTCTAAAACAAAACATATATTTGTAACCGGCGGTCCTGTATGACTAGATGTATGGATGTGAAAGGCAAGTTCGTAAGGATGTTACCAAGTGGCGTTCATAGGTTTTTTACCCTTATGAGACATAGGCGTGATTTTATGTATGTAATAAGTCGTGTAGGTTGTAGAAACGTTGTGTCTAGGCAAATATAACATCATCATAGCAACTTTTTTAAACAAGCTTCTTATATCTAGGATTCTTAAAACACGGTACAAAAAATCAGCCTACTTCATTCCTGTATTTTTTCCAAGATTCTAGTAGCACGTGACGTACATATAAATCCTTTTTTATAACTCGCAACACCAAAAAAACGTTCCACAACACGCAGTAGCGATATTTATCAGTTTTTTTAAAGTGTGAAGCAAAGGCGTTGTTCATTCCTTGTCATGTTTATTATTATACCTCCAGATAATGATAATTAATTGTATGTCTGTTTGTGACACGAATTTAAATCGATTTAATATACTTTCAACGATTACTTTTGAAGATATCTACTACACTTTGATTTAATGATCAATAAATTTTTACGTGATATTTGTACGTTTCGAAATGTCTTATCTATGTTGATATATGAAAGGTTTTGATAAAATGAGTTCACGTTGATTTAAAGTATGTAAAGTTAATTTGTATTCTTAAACAATGTCTAGTAACAGTTACACTAGTCGTAAATACGTTTTCGAATGCTTGATTTGAAATAACGTTGCAGTGCTTTTTACTTCTAATTTTATCACTTTCCTTACTTTATAGCTGTGTACATACAATGCAGCAAGAGTGTACAAATCGGGCTCATTTTATCTCAGCAGCTAATCTCAGCATATCTATTATACAATTTTATAAACATTATACTCGGACGCTAACAAATAAAGTCTTACCATACTAGGCATAAGGGATTGTCCTGTCAGAATTTAGCGGTAAATCTCAATTGTATCCCAAATACAGAGACATAATAAAACAGCAATAAAATTCGCTCACTATTCTCAAAATAGAAATGTTGCTTGTTTTATTTTTTGCTGGAAACAATAAAAGTTTAATAATTCATAAGGTTGGAGTCTGCGGTGCGCGCGCGCATGCGCCTCACGTGCGCCAGCGCTCCCCGATGCGATCACGATGATAATTCCTCTATGGGCAAAAATAATTCTATTCCCACGATCGTAAAATCACGATGTTTTACATGAACTTGTTGGAATTCGGTGGTTTTTATATTAAAAATAAAATAGATGAATCCGTGATGTGCTTTCTGAGTACGGGCAGATCGGGGTGAATTTATTATGCGGAGTATGATGTAAGTTCTTTGTTCTTATTGGATTCTGTATATAATTTATGCTAGATGCTCGCTGATGTTTTTCATAATGTTATGCTCATACATTTATTCATAATATGATTCCACTTCTATAATTGCAATATATCTAAAGCAAGAACGTAATTTGAGCCCGATATAAGTACAATCAAACGTTAAGGTTCAAAAGAAAACACAACTTCAACAATCATTGATTTTTTTGTCACCAGGCAAAATTATAGCCTACCAAAAACACCGTAAGACCGTAACTAATTTACTTTACAGATTTAAGTGAAAATAACTGGTTTTAACACTACCACTTATTACAAAATTCATTTAATAACTATACTTTTTGATGTGAGCCACAATTGACATTGACAAAAACAGAATTTCGCTTGAAACCTTTCTTGTAACGAAACGTAATTGGTGTGACAAAAAGATAATACGCTGTCATCAAATTTTGGTCTCGCAACACTGAGTTGATAATGACAGGAATGATAATCGAAATGTAAGAGGGTAATCCGACATTTATGTGATAAGTATAATGAGATTTTAATTGATTTGATATTTCATTTTCATACATACATAATATCACTGCACCTATACCCGAAGTTGTAGACAGAGGTGACTGCAATACACTCGATCCACCGTTAACAATGTTAGTCTCATGTAAGTAATAGACGTTGGCTAGTCATTCCATAGATGGGTGACCGCATAGTGGTTAAGCCAAGTCAAAGGCCCTCGCGCGGCTTGAAAATCTTTGATACTGGGTTGACCAGTAACAATACGATATGAATGAATCATTAATGAACCTAAAAATATATTGAAATGTCGCAAAACTAACCAACAACACATCAACATCATCACACAGAAACATTACAGTAGTCTGACTCTATACAGCCGGAGAGTTTGACATTAAAAAAGTACTGCAAAAATTGTTACTACGACGGCCGCTAGGGGCGCTGATCAGAGATTCATACAAAATTTCTCGTTAGCTAGCCGGCTGTCGATATTCGATAATAGTAGAGAATCGGCCAACAATACAAAAAGTTTATATTAATATCACATAAGGCTTACCTTTGATATAGCTCCTGAAAAACCGGCCTGACACGTGCCAGTCTTTCGCTGCCCATGGCTTGCTGTAGAATTAAAATATATCAATTAATATACAACAAAGTAGCAATGTATTAAACATTTATGTTGCAATATTAACACAACGGTATATACAGGGTGCATACATTTATAAATAGTTATTATAGGGTATAATAAAATTTTATAGTAATTTTGATAATTTCAAATGCTTTCGTTTTTAGTTTTGATTGTAAAAACAGCGTAACAGGAATCGGTTGGAATTAAAGGAGATCGGCAGATTTCGTACAGCTTAAAGTTTGTGTTGTTTCGTAACAGAATTTGTACCACTTATTATGGGGACTAAGTCACTTATTTTTATTTGGGAATATTATTTTTAGAAGTCCGGATTAATTAGAAAGTATTCAAATAATTTGTTTATTTAAATAATAATTTTTGGTCTATGGCTTATATTTGTTGACAACTAAAAAAAAAGAAAATCTCATGAGACGTCACTTTTCGTCTGACGTCTACACATCCGCTAATTTGCTGTTGTTTTGGATTGTGGTTTTGACAGATCTGAGCAATTTAGCGAACTATCGGGGCTTCTAAAATTGGACATAACTTTTACCTCCCAACTTTTAAAACTATAAGATTTTTGAAATAAGCTTGTCTATCATATTAGCTACCAATTAAAACAAAAAGTAAACCTAAACATGACATTTTATAAGCTGTACGAATTCTTCATATAAACCTGCCGTTCGCCTTTGTCGCTAAAAGTTGATTTTTATGATTGCAATTTTACATCGACTATAAAATAATATTTTTGAATTTTATTTTCACATAGAAATTATTTCGATGAAGAGTAATGTTTTATTTAAGTCAGTTACCTATCTGGTATAACTTGTAACCAGTTGAATTTTTTTTAATTACTACCAATTTTTGTCGATAAATATATTTCTTTATATACTTTGCACCTAACACATAACATAAAGCTAGAATTCTAAAGTGTTTAATTAGATTTGTAACACATAACGACACATACATACACATAGTACATAGGTACATGCAACTACTTATTAAATATTAAATTAAATAATAAGAGCTGAAACACATTAAATTCAGCCGTTAAAATAGCAATGATATAGATAGAAGTTTTAAAATAAATAAATAAAAACAAGAAAGTATTATATTATTATCATCAGCCTAGCCTTTCTTCCATGTTGGAGTCGGCTTCCAGTCTCACCAGATGCAGCTGAATACCAGTATTTTACATGGAGCGACTACCAATCGGACCTCCACAACCCAATTACCCGGGTAATAACACGATACCCTTCGGTAAGACTGGTTGTCTGACTTTCAAGCTTCTGACTACCGATTACTATAGTATTATTATGACATGTTTAAATTGGACTCAAGGCCTTACTCTTCCCTCATTCCGGGAGGAGACCCTAGCCCAACAGTGAAACATTTTTTTTTAAATAAATTTGCATCAACCTGTATATTTAGGGTTGCCAATATTGGCAAAATTTGCGTCAACCTGTATGTTTAATTAGGGTTGTCGCAAAAAAAATATTGTTTTTATTTTTGAAAAGTTTTTTAATGTTTTTTTACTTGGAAGATGTTGTATGAGATGGGTCAACTTTGTCATACATTATTGATGGTGTGTATGAGAGGCTACATACCGACAAGTGCGTTACACATCCAACTTTACCTTAGGATTATACTCACCCTCGTCCACTGAACGGTGCCCTAAACAAAGTATAAATATTTTATAGTCATCGTATTTATAATTGAAATGGTGGAATTTTTCTACGCCATCTGGATGGAAAGTGATTATTAAATTACATGTAATTTTTGCAAAGCAACTTCGAATTTCTTTTAAATTAGGTGCTCAGACATTATATTTGATAAGTGCTTAAAAAGTTAATCACCCTGTATCGTTAAGGCTTGATAGTGTAGACTATTCATAGCAATGAAAAGCAAAGCTCTAAAAATATTATAAATTACAAAAATCTTAAGCCATAACTACAATTTTTAGAACACCAACGTTAAAAATAAAATTAAATTTTTAGTAAAATTATTTTTTAAAACTATCCTTTCCATACAAATGGCACTACGACATTCCACCCTGAGTGTGTAGCCAAAAATAACAGTAGTATGTATGTTATACATAATATACTTTTATCGTAACGTGCAAATGTGTACCTATAAGTGTGTGTAATAAATAAATACAAACATAAAGTACATAGTCCAATTAAAAGCCATTTTCCTGTAAAACATACTGCAACACTGAAATAATCTCATTCCGCAAGTTAGTTAGATAATTTTATAGCCTAATTTTCAGTCTAGATTTTTTGCTCATGCAAATGTCAATGACTTATCATGCAACCATACTGATACATCGACATCGATAAATATAAGTTTAGAAATAACATCTTTGTTCAGACTTTAAAGTATGGCCAAATAAAGTATCAAATTTCGACTACAAGAAAACTTATTATTTGTAACTCGAGTTTATCGTTTAAAGTTCGTAAATCATGTTTAATACTCGAGGTTGGTCTCGTCACGCTAATTCTCGCTCGCGGCCATTACCGGCGGAAGTGAGTCGGTTTTCGCGCGCTTTTACGGCGGCCATTGTGTCCGCCATGATGGCTTTATTGGCGCCCCTGTACACGTGACTGTGTTGCGGTAAAACTTTCGACATGCAAAATATTGACTCATTGCGTTATTGTATGAATATGTGCATGATAAAATGTCCCGTGCGATAATTTTCTGACTAGTAATTTAAACGTAAAATAAAAATTGAACTGAGAAAAAATATTCATAGAGACATATTTTTAATCTGATTTATCATTTTGGACTGAACTCTATAGTCTATATCCTACTTTACCTATCTTTTACTTAGTGTAAAAAAATAATTGATTCCTTCAACTAACCTGAAAAACACAACAAAAACAAACCACGACGAAACTCTGAACAAACCAAAAACACGCAGGAAATCGTGCACACTGTCAAGCACTTCACACATGTATGAAATACATCCAGGTATGTAGGAAACTCATACAGGTACGTAGGATAATCTTCCAGGTATGTAGGAAACTCATACAGGTATGTAGGAAACTCATCCAGGTACGTAAGAAATTCATCCAGGTACTACTTACATGTGCGGCAAGGGGAGAATTCTCTAACTTCGTTGAGGTCCGGCGAGTTGGCGACGAAGCAGGTACCTACAGGGTCTCTTTGGTTCAGCTTGGCTGATACGAAGGACACGTAGCGAGGGGCACATGCCTGGAACAAGGAAAAGACACATTTAGTTTCTTACAAAAAAAACATAGTTATTTATTGATCAATCTGGGTAACTGAATCATTTGGGTAACATTGACAGTGGGAATACGAACAAGTTTCGATTATTTTTTCATATGAAACCGACACAATTGATTAAAGTTTATTTTAGTTTTGCAAAATATATTCCCACTGTCAATGTTACCCTGATTGACTGTACTTATATAAGTCTTTGTCGAGCTTGAATTAAAAAGCAGCACAAAGCAATTTTTATAAGGTCATGATACTAATGCTAGAAATAGAATTATTTACGTGTGCTAAGTAAAACTATAATTTTGCAGAAAGACAAGAAAACTTTGCGGGTCCTGTTTTTATTCAAAAGCTAGGTGATGCTGGTATTCGAATCTAAGATTTAAAGGAGATTTATGTAAAAGATTTTTAGGTAGTTGTCATAAAAATCTTATGAAATTTCTTTCTTTTTTACTGATGAAGCATTGACCTTTATTTTTCCAAGAAAAGCAGTAACAGTCAAAAATAAATCATATCAAAATAAATTCCTCGGTATATTATTATGAACTTGAAAATCGTCCGGTAGTTAATTTTAACTGTAATACTGTAATAACACGCGTCAATGCTGTAATCCTTTGACGTAGGGCTGTCAAAAGTACTGAATATAATATTGTATCTTTGTGAGAGGTTATAAATAAGACCATAACAATGTATTCTTTTAGGATATAAGCTATTATTGTGCGGCATATTACGTTTACCTCACCCAAAATGAGCATTAAAATGACAATCCGTATCAAACATAAATCGATCCATAAGATTAACATCGAAATATATCTTAAATCTAATTCAAAATTACATATATTCTCTTGTAAATGTATGTTACAAATATCATCAGACTATTACTTTGTAATAATTTTCAATAGTACTGAATTGATTGTAGTAAGCAGTAGCGCGATTTTCTAAACCAAGCTACCAACTAGTTAGTAATCGAGAGATTTTGTATGAAAATCTGGTAAGCGCCTCTAGTGGGCGCCGTAGGAATTATATTTGCAGTACATTCTAAATGTCAAATTCTCGATACTCGTTATCGACTATATAAAATCGCGCTACTGATTTAGCTAACCCTGCACTCATTTCAAAATGGAAAGAAAACAGTTGCACGCGCTCGCGCCGGTGTTAATAACAAACTAACATTATAGACACACACTGCCATCTGGCGGAAGCCGGCGTGAGGTGTACGATATTAATCCACGCTGTACAATTTTATGACGTGTAAGAAAGTAAATATAACTAAAAATAATGTTAAATAAGAATATAATAATAGGCTTTTTATTGGGTACTAGCTGACCCGCGCAACTTCGCTTGCGTCACATAAGAGACTCATAATTTTACCCGTTTTTGTAACATTTTTCACTGGTACTCTGCTCCTATTGGTCGTAGCGTGATGATATATAGCCTATAGCCTTCCTCGATAAATGGGCTATCTAACACTGAAAGAATTTTTCAAATCGGACCAGTAGTTCCCGAGATTAGTGCGTTCAAACAAACAAACAAACAAACAAACAAACAAACAAACTCTTCAACTTTATAATATTAGTATAGATTAGTATAGATGACATTATGACCACCTAGTCTGCTAAATGAAGAAACGCTAACACTGAGCCGCGGGGCTCTTAAGGTTGATCCCTTATTTTTTTATTGGGGATGATTTTTGGATATAGCACAAATTATGTACTTTATTTCGGGTTTTCAAATATTATTATCGCAAATACATCAACATCGATTCAGCGATTACGCCATTAAGATGGTACAGACAACCAGACTTGTTTCTAACGTTGTAGTAGTATTCTAATATTTTGATGCGGAATACTTTGGTTATTGCTCATCCTCTTATAGTTGTACTAACATCCAGCGATTATACATATTAAAATAGAGCAAGCACTACCAACTCCACCACTCAAATCAATCACGTCTATCTTTCCTCAACATATAATCACTCAATCAACAATACAAGCTTTTATTAATTTGACGCAAAACAATTGCAAACCAAAAACAGTGCTTCCGTTCCTAAAACAATACTATGACGTCACAATCCAGTATACTGATCAAAATTAGCTTTGAATGCATTCTGACGTCAAAATAGACCCATTGGGGTCAGTACTGGCCACTACACACGAGTTTTATGGCCCATTGATCGGGGTCGTAAACTTCTCACAAACATTCGGTTTTTAATAGCCATCGTTGCGTAAACTGATACAATGTACAAACTGTTGGTAATCCTTGGATTATGGATATGAAAGTGGAGATTGTCAGTTTTGGAGTGGATGCTTAAGTTTTTAGTTTTTTTGAGACATATTTTTAGAGTATTTGGCATGATGAAACAAGTATAAAAAATGAAAATACCAGCTTTATTGCTGCAACTCCGCAAGCAGAAAAGAGTTTGATTAGAAAGTCGATTAACTTAAGTATTTTGTTATCATTTGGAATTTGACAGGGCCAAATTACATCGAATGTGGTGTCAAATTCTGTCTGAACACAAAGGTCGAGTAAATAAATATTGTTTTACATTGATTATATTGTGTAGTATTGATAATCAAAGAGATGGTATCAAATTTCCCACCTACTTATTAAGCTCTCCATATCTAAAAACTATTTTTTAAATTCAGACCTCATAATGTCCAAAAATAAGTCAATAAACAATTCCCGCCAAAAAGTGACAATTAACGTCATTTCAACTTGACAGGTCGTTATTAACGCGTTCCAGGTTTAATTTGAACGTATGGAATATTTCGTCGCGATAATATCTTTAGCATGAGTCACTAACGAAGTGAATAGCGCGGGAAACATTCGAACGTCGTAAAAAAAAGAATTAAAAATGTCTGACATGCAATGGTCACACTGCATACAGCCTGTTAGATGAAGTTATTTAGTACAGATTAAAATCATTGAAATAGTTTAATGGTAACGAATGGAATCGTGTATTTTTTTACTTAAAGTCTGTTATAAAGTATTTCCAGTGCATACTTATGTGATTTTAAGAACTATTCTAATGGAATGATATAAAATCCTATTACATTTTGTTGAAGACCATGCTTTTCTCATAAGGCTCTACTCCCTCTCCGAGCTAGTGGTAGATTCAGTAATTGTAACGACTATCATGAGTGTCAATATTTTATCTAAATGAATAAATGATTTGATTTTGACCAAATAAATGGTAGTAAAAAAGTATAGAAACGCGATTATGGTCGTAGGTTCGATTCTGGCAACGCTATAGTTACTTATAGTCACTCAAGCCTTTGACTGTTTGTTTGTTTGTCGTATGGTTAGTGGTCAACCTAGTATCAAAGTTGTTCAAGCCGGCCGAGAGGCCTTTGACATGGCTTAACGACTATTATCTTAGTAGACAACAGCCGGCACCGACCTTTTTACGTGCCCTCCGACGCACGGAGACGCCCAGCTCAAATACCACTATGCGGTCACCCATCTATGGAATGACCGCGCCAAGGGTTGCTTAACCCACAGATCATTTACCGACCGGTGAGTGCCACTGGCTATGGGCGCCTCGCCTTTGACTTAGCTGGATCGACTGTATAGTACATATTATGACATTATCATCCTACAATATTTGTAGTTATTGATACAAAAAATGTTATAAATAAATAACACTTCGATAATATTTTATTTTTATATTGCCTAAGTTCCGGTCGTTGGGATATAAGTAAAGTTCGTTGACTGAATGATTCACTGGTCATAAGTGAATCAGCTGTTAGCTTAGCGCACAAAGGGAAAGAGTTCAAGATTTGAGTTATTAGTCATTTGAAGATTATGTATGGTTTATGGTTTCAAGTTAGTTTTAAGGCAGAGTTAGCGATATTTTTATTGCTAGAATATACGTTTTTTAACTGTAAATGGTATAAGGGACCATCAATATTCGCATTGTAGGTACTTCTTCTTCTTATCGTATGGTTAATGATCAACCTAGTATCAAAGTTGTTCAAACCGCCTGAAGGCCTTTGACATGGCTTATTGTAGGTACTAATAATATCCTTTATCTTACTATTTTATTACAAGTCATAGCGTGGCCGGCGTTTTTATTAAGAAGTAACCTACATATGTATATCCTTCCTCTAGATACGATCCGTCACCCTGCCTTCTTTGTCGTCAAATAGGTTCAGCTTTTTTGAGGCAAAACGAAGACAAAAAACGGATATATTTTATAATATTAATATGCATTTTTAATGTTTAAAATTACGGACCGAAAAAAATGAATGCAAAAACTTTTCGTCTCCTAAAATTCAGACACCTGAACAGAAGATATCCAACTTCCGACCTTCTCAAAAGCCCTGTGCGACCTACTTCGGCACGGTGTTCGTATTTATTCTGGTAAGTAAACCAGGGCGGCGACACAGTGCCATTGCTGGAATACGCTCACGCTTGGGCAACTATTGACAAGCTTTGATGTGCGTTGTAGGTCGAGTCTCGGTTCAAATAGATTTATTTATTGATGTTTTAAATTTATTGGAGGAGGAAGTGGGGAAACCATTTTGAAATGTAATTTTCAATTGTTAGAAAATTATTTTCTGTGCCTAGTGGTCTTTTTACTTTTCAGACTTCAAACGTATCATGTACACATAGAAACTATAGTATTTCATTCAAACAAAAGGGTTTTAAATTCAATCTCTATTGAACTATTCTTTTACATTTTAGCTTTCGAAGTCGGTTTAAAATTTTAACGTGGTTTCGTAAAGCTACCTGACTTCATATTTCTTTAAGACGAGACTTAGACTATGACTTAAGACTTCCTTATTTATTGCAAGACAATGTTTCTGTTCTGTTGCAAAATAAGAAAGTCCCCTTCCTCTTAAAATTTGGTCTTTGATTTTTTCGCTTTATTACTTGTAAAAAGTAAAATTAAAAGATTAAAACACAAAGTCAACTTTCATTTTACTTTTTTATCGTTTTAAATAAGACATGCAGTGCTGTCATAATCTTCTCATGTCCCTTATACCTACCTTGTGTACTTAGTACTTGTGAAAGTGAAAACGAAAATATCATAATGATACTTGAATATTATAATGTAAGAGAAATTGTTGAGACTATTTATTTTGTTGTTCATGTTAAGTCCATATCATAAACTGCTAAGTTTGTAGTAATAACTTAAATACTTATTTATATCTCTAGTTGTGTGAACTTCGTAGCTTTACGTTAGGGGTAAAGAAACAAAATAATAAAAATATTGTTGCCACTTCTCTAGGTAAAATTTTACCATATTAAAAAGACAACTTCCGTAGTAAGAATTGGTCTTCTTTCGTGAGGACTTTTACAAACATACATTTGTATGTTTGTAAAAGCCCTCAAAAATGTGTGAATCCCATAAAAGATCCATGTAGGAATCGAACCCACGACCTTCCGACGCAGTGGTATCGTGGCGACTACCATAATTACGTCAATTTGCATAGACCGTTTACAATTTGGCAAAAACTTTTTTTTTATAAAAATATAAGTGATGTATAATGTCAATTTATGATCTCTAATCCCGAAATAACAGTAAGTAATTAATTTTAAAACATCATATATTTACCTGCTTTCCGAACCATAACAATAACTTAAAAGCCCGAAATAGATCGATTCAGACATGTCTAAACATAAAGCAATATTGATTTCAGATGGTTAGCTATGTCGGTCAACGGGAGAGGCGTGTGCGCAACAATTATAGCGAGCTGACCTATTTAGTACATCGTATGGTAATATTGAATGTGATTGATGCATTCTATTCATGTAAAGCAGTGGTCCCCAACCAGCGGTCCGCGGACCACCAGTGGTCCGACGGACCACTGGTTGGTCCGTGGAAGTGAAAAACTGGTCCGCGAATGTTTACATAGTGGTCCCTGTTAACAAGAATATAATAAAAGTGGTCCCGGACTAATAAAAGGTTGGGAACCCCTGATCTAAAGGTACTACTGAGAGTAAGGAATGCAGTGTCAATACATGATAGTCCAGTCATTATAGTAAGTTCACCTCGGAATTTGAGATACCCAGCTGTAAGTCTGTAAATACTTGTATATTGACACCCTAAAAGTTGTCTCAAAACCTACATATGGTAGGGTGTACGCAACTATAAAATTTCAAGGTCCAAAGTCCCAAAAACCGGTTTTTTGAGCTTTTTTTGTAAATATCTCATTTCCTATGGAATTTTTGCATTCGTATTCATTACCAATATTGTACAGTATAAAATTCTCTACAAATTTTGTCTGAATTTTTTTTTTTTACGGTGAACCGTTTTCGAGATAGAGGGCGGAGAGCGCGCGGTCACAGGATCATTTCAAGTCAATCGGTGCCTCCGGTCGAAGATGCGCCATATATAGTTGATGAACTATCGATAAATCAATGATTATAATAATAAATAAATTTAACCCATTACTGTCCCACTGCTGAGCAAGGGTCTTCTCCCGTAATGAGGGAGGGGTTAGGCCTTGAGTCCACCACGCTGGCCAAGTGCGGGTTGGGGACTTTGCATGCCCTCAATAAATGTATTTAACAAATTTTATTCATGCAAGGTTTCCTCACGATGTTTTCCTTCACCGTTGGAGCATGTGACAATTATTTCTAATACACACATAACTTTGAAAAGTCATTGGTGTCGTCATTTTCTTCATAATTATATTAAATCTATATCTTTTCAATGATACTGATTTATTTGTTTTTTTTTTCATCATATAAGAAGTTATTAATATTAATTAGGTTAAAATTCAAATATAGTGCCTATATTTTCATGAAAAATTCTGCAATTACATGGGCAGGTAAGTGTTGATAAGTTAATTAATACTGAATAAAAAGTGGATAGGTTATGAAAAAAATGATAAAAAATAATGTAATAGTTAATAGAAATTGACAAATATTTATTAATCATTGATTTATCGATAGTTCATCAACTATAATATATATGGCGTATTTTCGACCGGAGGCACCGGTTGACTTGAAATGATCCTGTGAACGCGCGCTCTCCGCCCTCTATCTCGAAAACGGTTCACCGTAAAAAAAAAAAATTCAGACAAAATTTGTAGAGAATTTTATACTGTACAATATTGGTAATGAATACGAATGCAAAAATTCCATAGGAAATGAGATATTTACAAAAAAAGCTCAAAAAACCGGTTTTTGGGACTTTGGACCTTGAAATTTTATAGTTGCGTACACCCTACCATATGTAGGTTTTGAGACAACTTTTAGGGTGTCAATATACAAGTATTTACAGACTTACAGCTGGGTATCTGGAATTCCGAGATTCTTACCTAATTTAAGCTTAATTGACTGGACTATGAGTACTTTTGTAGCTAATTTCATTGGCACATATTGATAAATCTTCTTTTTTGTGCAACGGGTCTTAAACGCGATTGGAAATTAACGCACGTAACCACGGTCGATGTAAATAGATCGAAACGTCGGGTAAACGAATAATCCCCGGTTTCTGAGGTATATTTAGCGGCAGTTTATCTATTCAATAGCGTAAAAACTGATACAAAAAAAAGCTATTGAATAGATTATAAAATTATGTGTACAATGTCGCGAGAGTTTTTTCTACATCAATGAGCTCTGTGCTTATCACTACACACAATAAATTTGTGTTAACGTAAATCGATATTATGGAACTGATTTTACCTGTGTACTTTTCGTGAGTTTAATTTTAAAATATGGCTATAGTTGTTGAAAATATCCGAACAAATGGCGCTGCAATTGGGCAGAACAATAACTGTTAGGTAATTGAAGTTATACGGACAAAAATAAAAAAGAAGCAATGAGGCTGATATAATTGCCACACACACGTTTTGAAACGTACGGTAAATTCTTAGTTCATTAATGCATCGATTAACTTGAAATGACCATAAATATTCTAAACTTTACCACTAGTAAAGTCTTATAATTATGACTAGACACTAAAATCGACACTTCGATACATTGTTATGAACATTCTCTTCATAAACTTGGTAGTAGGTGAGAACAATTTTAGCTGCAGAGCTATAGCAAATGTGCTATTAAAGCCGAACGTCCATCGCCAGCTAAAATAAGTCACCGGTCGGTAAACGATCTGTGGGTTAAGCAAAACCTTGGCGCGGTCATTATTCAGTTGCATCCAGTGAGACTGGAAGCCGACTCTAACATAGTTAGGAGAAAAGCTGATGATGATCAATGATCGGAGAAGGTAGATTGAAATGACGTCATTCATTCGAAACGTTAATATTAATATGGGCATTATTCCGGAATTGGTTGATAGTTAAAAAAAAACCGGAACTTAGGTAGGAATTGTACTCTGCCAGGATTTTGAGATCTTTGGTTTTAAAAGCGTTGTATCTTCTTAAATTCAGTTACGTTCCGAAACAAAAAAACATGTCAAACATTTTTTTTTTAATGTAATTTACGGACTAATTCGATTTTTTAGTAGGTACACAAGCCTATACTACCAACATTAACAATATTTTATTGAATCCGAAATACCGAAATGACTTTTGGGAAAAGTGTTTTATACATGTTATTCTTTCTGTGTGCATTTATGACACAAGTACGAAAAATCAATCTACCTACACCGATCACTGATGATGATGAATTTAGCTCGCATAGCCAGCGTACCGGCCGCTGAGCGCAACTGACTAGGGAACTAAACTAGCTTATTGTAAGCCGATGGTGGCTGTTCGGCTTTAACTCATAACGGCGATACGTGTATAATTTGTATGAAATATGTCCTTGGTGACTTTAATAGGCTGTAAACGGTGAGATGCTACTGCTTCTTACTGTAGTTTAACTACCATTTGTTATAAACGGCGCTGTAAATAAGTATAGTTAGTTAGGATGCGTCAAAACGTAAAGCGTTCATTAGTTATTTTGAATGGTTAAACGAACTTGTATAGATCGATAACATTTTTGGATGACTAAGCTAATTTCTGTTTTGTTTTTGTTTGTGACTACATCGCGAGGTGCTAAAAGTAACTTAAGTTGGCCAAAGCAGACATAATTTGTGAACACAAACGAATTTGTTTACTACAATAAAATTATCAAAAGACTTTCGCAACAAAACCACTTTTATTATGAAAGTTAAAGAGTTATATTTTAAGTATCCTCTTCTACATAGAGCTACATAATGTACACTTATTGTTTTTTTTGAAGTAACCAAGATACCTCATTTGAAAAAAGTCATGCGGGATTGGTCAACTACATAGTTTCCGCTCCCCGCTCTGCCTAAACTAAGCTCATAGTCTTATTCTCGATGAAGCTGAACACAAGTCCATTGTAATATGATTTACAACGGACAGCCCAGTATTGTGCACGTAAAGAACCGAACGATGTCAACTATGAACAAGACATCTTTATCTAAATACTTAAATATCGGGTGCTGCTGTACTACATGGTACTATATGGTCATTTTTACTGAGAACCTTTTCTCAAATTTGTCTTGCCAAATTTCAGCCTGATCCGTCCAGTGGTTTGGGCTGTGCGTTGATAGACCTCTATGTATGTGAGTCAGTCACCTTTGAGTTTTATGTATTTAGATTCACAGGCAAAAATCATGTTTGACGCTAAATCGGTAATTATATTGTAAAATCGATAGTAACTAACTGTCTATCTGTTTAATATAAACGACTAAATGACTAATCTTGATCAAACAGCTTGGCAAATGATATATTAAATATTAGCATCCCGGGAAACATATAGATTAGTTTTTCCAGCAAGTGAAGTCGCAGATAAAGGTTAGTCATAAAATACGTATTTTTCTTCAACACCACAAATACGTCTGTGTAGATATAAAAACAGGTGATCAAGGTGACACAACTGACTCATAACATTAATCATTTAGAAACGTGGCGTAAGAGAGAACTCAAACGGATGCATGCTCTGAGTCAGCTCTCAATATTGAGTTGCTTTCTTACTCAATAGCGGAAATTGGATGACTGTCTTGGCTAGTATTGTGATTGTAACTCGATGTGTTATTATTTTAGTTTAATTTAACTTTGTACGTAAATTTAATTAAAACCTAGTAGCCTTAAAAATGCCAGAATATAAGGTTCCTTCCATCTATTCTCCCCTATTTGGTCCATCAGGAATTTTATTAGTTGTACTTTTCCACCTGTAACTAATTCATTGACTTTAACTTAGAACAGTGTGGGCTCAATATTTGACCCATTAAAAGGTACGAGTACATCATTTGAGGTTTGCAAAGACAACATTTTCCCAACCACAGAATTACCAATACGTAACCCGGTGAGACATTTAATACGACCTAAATTACTTACAAATGTACCTTTGTTTAAAAAGACACAGATTTATACCTCGTCTGTGACTTAAAAAAAATTGTTCTTAAGATTATTTTTTCTTGAAAACTTAAGCCGAATTCTCACTTAACAATCCATTGTTTGTTTCAAGAACATAAATCGCGGGATGCTCACGTGCGAACACCGCATTCCACTTACGTGCCGTGTACACCCGCCGTTAGGTGCGCATGCGCATCGATATTAACTGTTCATCGATTGTTTTAGCATTATCGCGGAGTTATCTTTAACGTTAAATTGGTTTCTTTGGTCTCTGCCTACCCCTATGGGAATAAAGCGTGATTTCATGTACGCTACTAAGTTGTCGCACTATACTATCGTATGTTTGGAAGAAACCCAGCGACTTTTGAAACAAATATTCCGATTTCTTTTACAAAACTTTTATTAGAAACACTAGCTGACCCGCGCAGCTCCGCTCACGCTTTCTTGTTTTTATTTAATACCGCGTATTCAAATTTTCAAATTTATTCACCTTTTACAACTTCTCTGGACTTCCACAGATAATTCAAGACGAAAATTAGCCAAATCGGTCCAGCCGTTCACGAGTTTTAGTAAGACTAACAAACATCAATTCATTTTTATATATTAGAAACATAATTAACCATGCAGGCTTTATAATCGATCTAAGATAACATACTGGATTAGCAGAAAACTATTTCAATAATTACTCCCATCTTGTACTCTAGCACCGTTAAATAACGATCCGTTTAACAATCCAAAGCATCGGGAACGCACTGATCCGCCTTGTACCATATTAAGTGAACCGTTGCGTACCACTCGGCAACTTTTTACGCCACACTCCCTAAAGAGACGCGCGGGATTCTCGAAAATTAACAGCATTCAAACGGTTACGTTTTTAGATGGTACAGAGAAAATGCGGATGACCTACTGGAGACAGTAAAGATGTATATTGATACTAGAAGAGATACATTTATAGAGTACATTGATACTTAAAACAAACATTTAGGATTATTGGGTTACTGTTCCAATAAAATTCGTTAGGGATGATAACAACAGTGTGGATCACGAAGTACGCAAGAAAGAATCAGCTAAAACCTCTGAGAGATTTTTGACTGAAAAACTCATGAAAATCTTTTTGGCCTGACCTAAGATTTGAACCCGTGACCTCTGCGTGGCAGTCGCATACAGCACCGACCGCGCCACATAGGCAGTCCATAGTAGACTAAATATTAAATAATATAGTCATACATAAAAATCACACAAAAGTTATTGCAACACGCTTCACAATAATGTCTACAATATACATAAAAATAAAGCAAAACATACAAACGCTATAAAATAAGACTCAAATATATCGCTCAATAAATTATGACTGAACGCATAAAAACCGTTACACTATGTCACATACGTATTTGCAGCTATTCTTAATTTAAAAGGAGATGACTCACTGGCCGCCATATTAGTATTATTTGAATGAATGAACGTATTTCAAAATGGTTTCTTTAGTGTTCCCAATTTAAAATGCAATGTGATGTGAATATTGTTCGGTTGCTTATTTAGCTAGTGTAAATTAAAATTGCACGTGCATTTACTTGGTTATTGTAAATAAAAATTGCACATGCATCTATGTATTTAAGTGTTGAAAATGAAATTGCACATGCATTTATTTTTTATTTGTTGTGGTTTAATTCTGCTCATTGCTCAGATAAGTAGGTATATAATATTTGTATAGGAGCTTTAAAACCGCAATAGTTATTGGAATTGTTGCAATGCGGTTAAGACTTACAATAATAATAAAAGTCTAGACTAAAATAAATCAATGAACTTAGCATTACAAACATCTTAACATCCTTTTGCTATTTTGACCAATTTAGGGGCATATTATTTTTTACTCTGGCAATGATTTTGCCATTATCTGCTTAGAACTATCATTCCTTAAATTGGACGGTCAAACGGAAAAATCGGTCTCTAATAAAAAAATATAAAATTTGAACCAATTCTCTTACAAAGATTCCCAAACACAATAAAATAAAGATTAACCCTTTTTTAATACCACTTCTAGCTACAATCTACATCAGTAACATTATCCGGCTATCAAAGCCTGTCTATACATAGCCGTAGCCTTTTTACTTGAAGTAAAGCCTTCTAATTGTGCACTCAGCCTCCCGTTACTCAATGAAGGAGTAAACTTTATATGGAAGCCATTTTTTTTCGGCTTAACTGTGCAAGCCGTTATCGGCTGATCGGCTGTAGGTCAGTGATAACTGTGATTTAGCTGGACCTTACTGGAGATAGATTATTGAAATACCTTGAGGTTAAAAGATTTTTTTTTAAAACGTGATTTTAGTATTGTATGTGTAAAGTTGTATGAATGTGAATGAAGTAAACTAAGTTCTTTGGGATTTTCTACCTAGATCGAAAAAAGGCGTTATTTTAATTTTTGATTTTGAGTTACAACTTAAGTTTTACGTGGTCACTGCTAGAGTATTGTAGTGATAGAAATAATATTAAGAAATCCTAAAATGTTGTGTCGTTAGAGCATCTGGACGTTTGTACTGGATATTATCGTTTTTATTTTTGTAAGCAAGTAAATACGATTTAAGTTAAAAAAAACCTTCTGTGGTCTAGACGTGATTGTTAGTGCACGCTTGTCGAGTAGATTCGACCTAGAATAACTTAACACAAAAATGGCTAAAACTGAGACATTAGAAAGTATGACAATTTGAAAGTAGGTAGCGAAAATGACACTTTTGCTGACAAAAAATACCATTCACAAAAAAATATTTTGTTTACTTTTTGTTTTAGTTGATGTTGAATTCGTCTAGAATCAGCTCTTTTAATATCTAAAGACCAAACACAAGTTTTCTATGACATATAAAAAAGATTTATCTTTCAAGCACGAAATTCTGAAACACTCAGTTCAGGCTACCCATCTTTAGACTGACCGCTAAAACGGTTCCTTAACCCTCTGCCATCGTGTACAAGCGCCACATATCCTACCGATAAGTTTTAATAGTTCCTTCCTCAATATATCGACTATAAACGTACGCAAAAGGGCATTGATAGCGAGTAATAAATCAGAACAATGAAATGCTTTATCATCGCAGGAAGGAAATAAGACGGCAGAGGTCGCCACTGTCTTTTGTAGATCAAGTTAACTGTTTATTAAAACGCGACTCATATATACGTTCAGTGATCTGGTGGTCAATTTATTTATATATTTAGAAGTATATAAGTAGGTATGTTTATAATACCCCAGCTCTGCTTAGTTTGGAACTAAATGACCGCGTGTAAGTTGTCCAATAATATTTATCTACATATTAATTATTATATTAGGCCCGGTTTCACGACTTCTGAATAAATATCGGATAGCTTATCAGAAGGAATTCAGACAGATATTTTCAGACCTTTGCTGCCACTTTATCTAACGGATAAAGTGCGGTGAAAGCGGTGAAACTACTAAGTTTATTATTATTCAGAATAAGATCATAATAAAATTTGGTTGCTACGATCCCAACCAACTTCTAATCAGTGCATGCCGTTGCTAAGGTCAAAAAATTATGACAGTACTTATTATATTCAAAATATTGAAACTATGAAATCATTTAATGTTATATTTACAATAGATTCGTCTTGAATTTGGAATTCACATACACTTAATACTTCGAAATATTGTTCAAAATAATCTAGTTTACATCTTACAAAATCTAAGTCCAGTCTTATACACCGATTCTACGCTTACCCCTATAGATTTATCAGTAAAGATTTAGTTGTGATGTTCACCCATCTACCGGTAGATAGTGATCTTCACGCTTCTAAGATAATATCGGAGAGCCATTATACTTTATACCGCCACTCGTGACGTAATGGACTAACGCCCGTGTTAACTGTGGTGATGGGGAAACGATCGTAGATATGATATTGTTGTTCAAGATATATGGCTTACTAGCTGACCCGCGATACTTCGCTTGCGTCACATAAGAGAGAATGGGTCAAATTTTCCCGTTGTTGTAACATTTCTTATTGCTACTCTGGAGCAGACTATCAATAAGAAATGTTATGCTCCTATTGGTCGTATCGTGATGATATATAACCTATAGCCTTCCTCGATAAATGGGCTATCTAACACTGAAAGAATTTTTCAAGTCGGACCAGTAGTTCCTAAGATTAGCGCGTTCAAGCAAACAAACTCTTCAGCTTTATAATATTAGTATAGATGTATGGACATAATTGTACTCGTATGTGTATCGTGCCTATGTTTGATTTGATTCTGAAGCTTTTTCGATCAAGAAAATATTAAGTAAATAATTAGTATACATTCTGGTTGAGGCAGCATTTTCCCCGGAAATGTTATGCTATGCTAGTTTGCTGTGTGCTTTTATGCTATGATACCTGTTATGCTAGTTTTGATGTTAAAGTATGGCAAACAAAGTATTTTTCACAGTTAGAATACAAGTATGGATAGTGTGTACTCAATAAAAACTGTCTAAATTAGCACAAGAAATCATTAAAGAAAGGATGTAGACAATTAATATTCTGCCAACTCTATTCAAATTAAAAAATGGTGCTGGCTAGATCCGTTCATGATTAATTTTGGCAGCATGTAATTTAATTTAAAGCTATCTTTTTTTGAAATCGAGTTTGCAACTATCTCTACGCAAAATGTCATCAAAAAAGTAAGCTAAGTTGATCCTTAACTTCCAACAATCTCCTTCCAAAATTGTATTAAAACCACACCTAGTGAAGTTTAGCAATAAAAGACATTACAGACAAACAAACATACAGACAGACACACATTCACATTTATAACCTCACTTCACCTACCTAAAATAACTTGATCAAACACAAATTACTATTCAGTACCGAACCCACAGTTCGGCAATAGGTTCTTATCGGCTATACATCATGCTAGGCACATAGATAGCCTAGCCTAGGCCAATAAAAGCGTAACAAAGAGCCATAAAGCGGGACCGCCATAACAATGGCTTAGTCTGATATAAAACCTAAGGAACGTAAGCTTAGCCGTGCTATTGCGACAAATTGCGACGTTTTGTGGAGTTTGGATGAGATGGGGATACAATTTAATGAATTGAGATAGGTAATTGGAGTGGGTATTGAATTGGTTTTATTTTTGTTTAGATATTTCAGTTTTGGCATTTTATAATACTCATCTACAACAGATAGGTAGCTTTTGATACTATTTGTTATAGACAATATGCCCACTTTTAATGCTTTGCAATAGACATTTGATAATTTTTGCCGCTAAACAAAAGCTTGTGAATTTAACCAAGCACAGAATACGATAAAATAAGAAAAACTGCCTTTAATGTGCACAAATTCGTAGGATAAACTGTGTATAATTTAATAAAACTTTTGGAAAAACAAGAAAACTATAGGAAAAGTAATTTACGGGCGATTAGATCTATAACGAATAAAAGTACCAAACGTATGTTACAACGAAAATGTTCATTTTTGCATCTCCTTACTCCTAGTTCAAAATAGGTCTTAAACCTTTATATTCAAACTTTTGCGATAATAAACACAATAACACACGAGCTTATACATCTTTTACTCACAGGATAAAGGTACAGATACAATAGCATCCTGGACGCATCCATTGTGTGCAGCGCCCGCGGCGAACACCGGTATTTATTGTGGATAGCCTTAACACTTCAGCGGGTAAGATGGGCTGACCGGTGTTGTGTGGTGCAAGACTTAGAGAATAATAAGCATTTAATATTAAAATTGAATCGTAAATAAAGCAACCGTTGGCGCGGTCATTCTATAGATGGGTGACCGCACAGTGATTTTTGAACTGAGCGTCTCCGTGCTTCGGAGGGCACGTAATAAGTCGGTTCCGGTTGTTGTCGATTAAGATGACAGTCGTTAAGCCATGTCAAAGGCCTTTCGGGCGGCTTGAACAACTTTGACACTAGGTTGACCACTAACCATACGATAGATAGATAGACCTCTCTCTTTCGTTTCTGAATAACGAACACACAAGATAAATCACGCCACGCTTTTAACGTTATTTTATGTACCTACCCTTCTGCTGCCCACAAAGCAAGGTAAAAGTAAAGCTATTTACAGTGAAAAATATCTCACTCTCTTCTTCTCTCTTTACCCGAAATTATGTCAAACCGCAGCTTCTTTTTTGACATTAAAAGAAGAACAAAAATCTTTCATCACAATTTTTTTATATCAAGAAAAACAAACACAAAGATACTACTTTCTTTCACATAAATAATACTCCACAATATCAGTAACCAATTCTAAGCCTAAGCTCCGTACCACAGGAAACCCTAGCTATTTATAACATGGTCGTCGCAGGAAACGGAACGATCTTCGCATTAAACGCTGGACCGAGTGCCAATGAGGAAATAACTTCTTAGATCAAATAGCGAACTGCTGTTAATGTACGCTGAACTATTATTGTAGAAATATGCCTTGATCTGTTTTGTTGGAGGAAGTGCTTTTGATGAAGTTTTCGTATTGCTGTTGGATATACTTGCAAGAAATACAGAATTGCATATTTTCTGTCTAACAAATGTGGATTTAATGAATTTAGGTATCGATAAAACCATTTTGTTTGATTTCTAGAGTATTGAAAAATGCCTTAAAAACAATACAGTTTTCTTTCTTAATACAGTAGTTTAACTACATATCATATAGTTTTAAGGCATTTGTTAGGTATTAAAAATAAAATATACCTACCTACTAAGTAGGTTCTAAATTTATCTACTATTATATTAAAATGTGGATAAAATTTAATCGTAACTTAGTAGTAAAAAAGATTTTTATTTGAACAACAAATCAAATAAACATTGATCACATTCATGACACGTATCTAATAACAATTTCTCTACATATTAACGTATTAATCCAGTACAAACCTATCAATTTTACTTACACATATGAATACTTCTACCATATTAAACACGATGAACAACTTATCACCTAATCCTTACATTAAATACATAATCCATCACAGAACACCATTCAAAACCCACTCTATCTCCAAAACATAAAGTTCAAATTCCAATACCGATTACAAATCGAACTCACCACACATTTGTTTAATTTTAGACTTTAGTAATGTTAAAATAAGGTTGTAAATGGTTTGTATATGTGTTTATAGTTTAAATTGTATAAGGCAATTAAGCACGCAGTCGGCACTTTAGCGAGGAGATAGTGATCAGAACGATCAGATGGTATCTGATCAGTTCAACATCGGATTTGCTGTTTGAATGCAACGACCGGTTGAACTTATCCTTGTACACTGAGAGAAGCAGAATGATTAGGAAAGACAGAACATATAGAGTAAATAAACAGTGGCGGATTGGGAATTCAAGAAAGAAAGACCAGAATAAATAAACCGTAGTGCGTTTTTTACAACTGTGGACTACAGCCTGTTATCAACAAATTTTGAATGAAAAGCCGATCAACGCCCCTACTGGGTATAAAAGAAACTAAATTTAGGTAGATTTTACATGTCAATCGATACTCGATAGTACCAACTGTAGAGAATCGCACTACTGTAATAGTACAAGGATTTAATTCCTAAGCGAGATGAGAATTCAAACTATCTTGAATTGCAAAGAGCAAGAGAGAATGAAAATAAGATAGAAAAATACTTATTTAAAAAATCGTGTTTCTTTTTAACTCAGACAATAACTGTAAGATTAGACTTAATTTGACGAGGTTCAAACCGCATGCATAATAACCTTTCTATACCTTCTTTAAAAAATCATTGATTTACACTTTAAATAGATACTCGTAATAGAAGTGTTTTTAAATCAAACATTTAACATTTCTTCCTGCACAAAGGACACACGTTTTACCATTCTTGCTCTTAGTGTATCACCACCTTGCTTATCCTACGATTGCATTTATATCAATCTGCTAATTAGTAAATTGAATTCACTACTGATTGCGCCCCACTATGACATGTTAAAGCGATCCAAGTTCTATCGTGACAGAGACGACGATACACTGTCTGTATAGCGCTATCCTTGTCACACATTAAATCTTGCATCTCTGAAATTGTTTGTAGCGGCGTCCAATTAATATTTGCAGTTTGTTTCAGATCTTATATACAAGCATAACATCACTCCTGTTATAACCGAAGGTGTAAGCAGAACTGTATGAAATACATGCAGTTCGCCGATTACAATGTTAGTCCAATGTAATAGGGTCTATTGCCATTATACCGGGCACGTTTTCAAACTCTCAGTTATTATTGTGAATAATTAAAAAAGCTCAAATAGAACTTTCCTGGGAATCGAACCCGATACCTCGTGATACGCAATGATATACACTAGACAACATAGGCAGAACACTACAAAACTATATTTCCTTTTCCTTATAAATTCCCAAAATTATAATACCAACAGAAACTCACAAGTCATCTTCAATTAACAGTACAAAGAAACAAACTTGATTAACCTAAAAGTTTAACAACCGAGAACCGAACCGCCACTTAATCACAATAGCTATAACCAACCGCGAAGAATTGACAAAAAATAATACAATATTAATTGTTCAAGAGAATAGGAACTAATGAATATGCTTTTAAAAACGCTTAATAGATTTTTTAGAGTTCCGTAAGACAAATTAAAAAACGGCTCTATCTCACTCATTTCTTATGGACAATAATTAAAATAATGTAGTTCAAATATACCTCTATACCTTTACCTTTTTTAAGTACTAATTTATTAGGTCGGGGAAAAAGTCTTTTCGCATTAATTATAACTAGTATGTATGAACTTGTAATCACAAAATTAAATGAGTACACGGTTTATTAGATTTCTTTCAGTGAGCTAGTGAGGTCCCCAAATATCGAGCTTTTTTGTGTAGAGAAAAGATTTTATTACATTGTTTTAAATTCTATACAGAAAGGCTTTCATTCGCTATTCAAGCTACAGTAAAAATTAATCAATTTTGTGCTCTAAAGATTGAGATCATAAAGTTCTTATCGCAAAATAATGATTCGTTAAACGCAGATGTTATTTCGATTGAAAATGGAGAGATATTATTAGAAACTCTTTTAATATAAACTTAAAACTGACCGAATTACAATAATTTAATTATTTCTTGTTAAAATATACCTCTATACCTTTACCTTTTTTTAAGTATTAATTTATACTAAAACATTTTTGATATTAGTTATAAAAAGTCTTCCTGTTACATTGTTTTAAATTCTATACAAAAAAGGCTTTCATTCGCTATTTAGCTGCAGTGAAAATTAATCAATTTTGTCCTCTTAAGATCATAAAGTTCCTATCGCAAAATAATGATTCGTTAAACGCAGATGTTATTTCGATTTAAAATGGAAAGATATAAGAGTCTCTTCTAATATAGACTGACCGACTTAAAATCTATAAAATAGGTAACAGTAAGGTGTACTACTTATTTCAGAATATCCCTTAACCCTCATTTCAAAAACCCAAACACGAAATTTAATATTAATAGCAACAGAACCCTCAATCCCTTCACACATCTCACACTACATTCTGTAAAGATCACGAGCGGCGTGACCGATATGGGGTCTTAGTTAATGGGATCTTAAGTACCGTGATATTAATGAAACAGAGCCCATACCAACACAACCTGCTTATTTCATTATAACCCTTTATAACTGTACCTTACTACTTACAGATAAACTATTGGATAAATAAATCTACTAATATCTATCTAATCATTTTTGAAATATAAATTGGCTTAATTTGGTTTATTCATCCCTTATTTCAGACTTTTAAGGTTGATTTTTAGAAGAAAGAAATGCTTATCCTTGAGCTTGGTTCTTAAATTGTCTCTATGATGAATTTCAACAGATTGATTTAGCTGTGATAGGTTAAAAGACAGACATACCGAACAATTCATATCTATTTTGGGTTTTGTACTTTTCATTTAAGATCAGCATTGCAATGGAATAAGAAAAGAGAGGCGATTTTCTACTACTATCGACTATTGACAACTGAGTAATATTAGCCATAAAAAAATATACCTTGTAAAACTTATCCTCCTTTTCGTGTTCTACCAAAACTATTTGTTTCTTTAATTTCAAATATCATACCCTCGCTTCTAAAAGTACTGAGTGTAGAAAATTGCTTTATAGTAACTTTACACGGAAGTCTCTAGATTTCTCAGTAAATCTGTAAATTCTAGACAAAAAGTAGCGCTACAAAAACTATTTCGTAAATAGCTACCTGCGGTCTTGTTAACCTTATAGACACAAAAAGTTCTGAGACGACCTGTCTTCAGGGAACGCGGAACGAAAAGGATTTAAATTGCAGACAACAGTAACTGTGCTATTATCTTATCTTTAGTAGTACTGTAGTTAGAGTTATAACTGAGATAGAGTATTGAAAAGATTGCGTAATGGAAGAAGGTGAACTCTAGGAAACAACAGATACCTTTGATAATAGTCTTTATTCTTTTATTTAATCGTCTTCAAAGAAAGAGATTCCTATTTATCCTAAAATGTTTTTAGATGACAACTTTTTGTTTAATACTAAGTTTTATTTATTTTTTCTTAGCGTGGTTGAGAGTACTACTGTTGGGCAAAGACCTTATACATTTATAACATACTTAAATACTTATAGAAGGTTTTGCTTCCTATATTCAATAGTAACACGACGTATTCCTCGCATTTTAACACCAATTTCGCAACTTTCAAAACATTTAACATTTAAACTGAACATTAACACACAATGAAAACCATTTTCACAGGTGGTCAACGGGCGTATTTAAACAACAATTTGGACAGAGAAATTTCATCGCAAAAAATATACTTAAAAATAAAGGAAACACGCCGAAATTTCACATAAAAATTCTCGGCAAATGGAGACAATAAAAGGAACGTTCTATATAAGGCTTTGCGGGTCCAAATCGGATGGGTGTAGCTGTCAAGCGACGGCGGCCATATTAGGTGCGCGCGCGCAACAAGAACCCAAGCATTCGACGCTGACAAATCACCGGACAATTTGTTAGCTCAAAAACTTTAGATAGAGGGTGTTGCGAAATAGGCACGCTACGAAAATACTGTAAAAGGTAAGTTAAATTGAAGAAAAGCGTATATTTATCGGTCGTAATTTTACTTGGTCGAATATTCTGATACGGTTTTGAGGTTAGACCAAAGAAAAATGTGAATATTTATCAAAACAAAACGGGAATCAGAATCACAACTCATAGCTCCTCTAACTAGTGGAGAGAAGACCTATTTCTAGCTTTATTAATAAATCCATATTCACTAGTTTAAAAATACATATTAAATGAATAAGTTACAATATACAAGTAACTCTTAACAATGAAAAAACTCTTAAATTATTCCCTTTGTATAAAACAGATTCAGTTTTTATGATATCACCCGGTAAATGGCGCGGAGAGGTGATAAATATTCATAGGGAATAGACAATACAGTGTAGGTATTTAGTGGCAAGCGTGTGTCGTATCAATAATGTTTAGTGCCTTCTGAGTGCCATAGACTAAGTGAGGTTGGTCGAGAGCACTTGTAAAAAATCATCTGCGACTAAATAACTGTTTAAATATACTAAACTTTGATTTTACCTCGCGAGGAGACTTTTGCCTAACAGTGGGACATTTTGCACATTCAATCAAGTTAAAAAAAGAGTAAGAAAGATCAAACTCGAATTCAAAACTTCGAGTATAAGCTAATCTATTAATAAGCATAATATGTTTAAAGATTTTGATAGAGACCTTAAAAGATTTAAGTAGTTTTTTTCTAATCAACGATCTAACGAGTTCCGAACAAAAATAAACTGTGAAAAGTGTAGTCACGAATTTAAAGCGAGACTAATCAATTAGATTGATCTCAAATCAAGTAAATATCGGTATCTCTATGAAACAGTAATGAACCACCAATAGGTAAATAAAGAATAACATTGGACAACTCACACACTTAGCATTTGATTCTAAACTAAGCTTGTACTATGTTAACCAGATAACTGCTCAACATACTTATAAAGATA
This sequence comes from Anticarsia gemmatalis, assembly GCF_050436995.1. Taxonomy (NCBI): domain Eukaryota; kingdom Metazoa; phylum Arthropoda; class Insecta; order Lepidoptera; family Erebidae; genus Anticarsia; species Anticarsia gemmatalis. The sequence goes on along the minus strand of NC_134748.1, from coordinate 12,933,144 downwards.
AATTTACAACAATACACTGAATAACCTTTCATATTAATTTAAATAGTACACTATCGTTCAAAACAATTATTTATATAAATACTCCATTATCAAGCAGTTATTAATCTCATAAATACGAAAGCATCAAAACAATGTCATATTCTATTCGTATCTGTCAAAACATAATCTATGCGTACCGGCCGCTTGCGCCTGCGCACTGCAGCGCGACGCGGGACATATCACGATATATCTCGGGATATTTATTTGCAATTATAATAACGAATTGCTTATTTGATAGTACAAGAAGTGTATGAGGTTTAGTAGGTTGTTTGTGAGGCTACACACATATTAGGTTCGGCATTAAACGGCCGTTTTTTTTTTGCGTCAGGAAAATGCATTACTGCATTTCCCGCTCCAGGGAGGTAGCGGGGGTCTGTCGGGCTCTCCCGCCGGCTAGGCGTTCCGGTTTTTAAATTTCGGCATACCGACTAAAAACCTGACGGTGTTCCTTAAACAGTCACCATAAAGTGGCCAGGACGCGGTACCTCCAACTGGATACTCCGCATCCGGCATTAAACGGCCTAGCCGGGCGGTATAACTGAAAATGTGTAGATGAGCCAAATCGGCACAAGCCGAATAAGTAAGTCGAGTCGGGTTTCATAAATAAATAAATTTAACCCATTACTGTCCCACTGCAGAACAAGGGTCTCCTCCCGAAAATGCAGTGAAAAAAATTTTTCTGTGCCTTGCCTTGCCTTTCTATTATAATCAAAATGTCTGTAATGTTTTCATACCATAATTACTTATTTCAAATTAACACTTTAAAGCTGTAGCTAATTAACTGCATATGAAAAATCTGTCAACCATTTTTTCGAAATTTCTCTATATCGTAGGTATGGTTAGTGGTCAACCTATTGTCAAAGTTGCTCAAGCCGCTCGAAGGCCTTTCAAGTGGCATTATTTCTTCGAATAAAGTTATCTGACTTTCCGCAAATCGGTTCTACTTAATTATGCTGACAAATTGCAGTAAAAAATTAAACGACAGACATATTAGTAGTATTTAAAAATCCTTGCGCGTATCGTGAGAATACTAAACGATTGTAAAAAGCACCTTACTTAGTATTCAATGTACACTAATAAGAAAACAATTACTTCGCTACTCTTATAAATGATGGAGGGAAAAACATGGCGACGTTTTATTGTACATACGTCATTGTATCAATATTGTACATTGTGTGTGTCTGTTTGTGTGATTGTGATGGTAAATTGATGTAACTATTTTGAAATTAGATTTGTAGCGCGATTTTCAATTTGGTATAGAACGATTGAAATGTCTAATTATTAAAAATACATTGGTTTCGATTACTCTGCATAAAAAAATAATGTTCTTTTAAGTCAAGTATTATTGAATACAATTTAATTGCAAACAAATATCTATTAAGATAAACTGCATTCTAAAAATTCATAAACATTTTTCTTGTAACATTATTTACAACCTGTATCCATAAAAGAAACATTATTAATATTAATAATGCAATTAATTAAATCACTACCATAAAAAAGCTAATTGTCGATGGTCAGATAATCCATTATTGATTGAGATAAAGGCAGACATTTATAGATACAGCCTATGCGCTCAAACAATTATAAATTCCGCGCGCGTCTTTCTCCCGCGCAAATGGAACAAAATACCTAAACAAATTGCAGTCGGTGAGAGAGCTTACTTTTTGCACTAATTCGGCATTCCGAAATAAAAATTCCAACTCCTTAAGTAGATGACAAAAAGTATAGTCTGTGGTTCGGAGAACGCGTCTTCTGACTGATTTCAAATATGGCGCGGGAAAAACGTTCAGAAACCGAACCGCGGTGGTTGGAACAAAGTGTATGACTAATATATTTTGTTTTATTTGCAACATGTGCGATATAAATGGTTGCAGTTCATTTGAATGAAGTACTTTGTGAGTTATGGTGAGTGTTTATCGTTCGCGGAGTTTAAAAAAAGGTTGACTTTTAAAGAGAGTTAAAACAGATGTTGGTAAAAAGTATCATGTGAATTGTGAATTGGGATAATGAAGTCGACTTTTGGTCGTATTTCCATACAAACATCCAAATAATATAATACAAAAATGGAAAAGTCTTTCTGTCCGTCAATTAATGTTTAGTACCTAAACCGCCAAACCGATTATTACGAAATTTTGACAATCGCGTTTTTTTAATTATCAACCCCGGCAATCAAACTAACCTATTTTCTATTCGTATAACCTAAATCTTTTTTCATCTATATAAAAACGACTAACCTACCTCTCTACCCTTTCAACAAAATCGCGAAAGAGGTCAAGAATAGCACCTAATTCCGTAGCACAGATAACCACAAAGTCCACAAGCCATAAACACGACCCCATAACCTAATGGCGTACAACCCCATGGAGGCCTTGGACTGACCCATTTGCCAAATGTCAACTATGGGGCGCTGATTAATGGGATTTCCTCGACACCTATTGTTTTAGTCATAAAATGATCTGTGATTTAGTTTTTGGTAGTAATTAATTAGGAGCACTTTGTTGTAGACTGATGATTCAAAATCATATTATTAAATTTATTAATTTGGGTCAATGAAACTTAGTTTTATGTACCATTGAAAAAAAGACTTTGGATTCGAAATTTTAAGGACACAAGTCTACAATTAAATACATAAATATTACCGCGCCATTTTCCCATAGGGTAAGGCAGAGTCCAGAGAACGCCACTTTGCGCGCTCTTTACAAACTTTCCTATTTACAATTAACTTTATTTTAAACGAATTTAAATCAAAAAATTGACTGCCTCCGTTTCGCAGTGGTTTAGATCACCGCACAGATCGCTAAAATTTCGTCGGGAGGTCGTGGGTCCTATACCCACACGGAACAATTATTCGTGCGATCCACTAATAATTATTTCGGGTCTGGTTGTACTTTGTGTCTGTTGTTTATATGTTCGTAAAAGTATCCGCGACACTTGACAATTCTTAATGCGGGACTTGTCTTTTAATAAAAAAAAATATACAAAAAGAAACACAATAGATACTTACGAATTCCAGAACAATAAAAATCATAAAGCAATAGACATCTCCCGTCAATACGACAATGACGTCATACGGTACCATAACAAAGATAGAGTGATATTATAGAACACCTTGTCTTGGGTGCAGCAGGAAGGGTGGGCCAAGACGAGCTATAAACTTTATAGGTCAGTGTGAGGTCATAGATACGATTAGATTTAGGTCAGATTTATGTTACTGCTGAGATTAGCAAACGTCTTAGAATTAAGACAGGGTTTTTAAGGCGTTAGTGTGTTCTTGTTTCTAGGTTAGCTTAAAGTTTCGGCGCTGAAAGTAGTTGATGTCTTTTTGAAAGTTTATGAGTTTTAGATTGTTCTTTGATATACTGTTTATACTTTTTTTCAAAATTTTGGACAGATCACCAAACATAAGTACCCAAGACGAGCTTTGAATTTTTTGCTAAAAAAATCTCTAGTCTTTGTTTTACCCGTGGTTGTCCCACTGCTGGATAAGGTCTCCTCCCGAACGACGTAGGTGTTAGGCCTTGAGTTCACCGCGTTAGCGCAGTTTGGAAACTTTGGATGCGGTCAAGAAATGACAATATTCTATTTTAATAGTCGGGTAAAATTAAGTTTTTTTCAATATTTAAACATTGACACTTACCATGATAGCTCCATTTCTGCCAGTACTGGTGAGAGTGGCTCCAAACCACTGATTCGACTTCTGGTCGATAGGACGTCCTTGTCTGTCTGCATTATTACCTGGAAACAAAAGAAATATGTCGTTAATAAAAATATTTAGGTATCTTTTATAATATATCTTCAGGAAAACCAAATACCTTATAAAAAAAAACCTAGATTTTTTCATCAGAGAGGGTTCAAAATTTGAATATTACATTACTATTTCTTCACCTATAACTTTACTAAATATAATGACCTACGCGGTATGCCATATTGTCACCGAATCTACAAATATTTTACTTGATTTATTAATGCAGGTACTTGTAGATATCGTTGCAAGTAAAAGTACTCTTATATGCCCATTGAAAAATAATTTACCGTCATTACAAATCTCTTATTGTTTGCAAGAATCGGTGGAACGAATATCAGTCGATTCATTCGAAAGTGCCTCGAGGCAGAATCGCATCCATGCAAAATATATTAAATTGTAATTAAATAAGCATTTCTCATGGTGCACTTTATATTTTAAGCCATAAATCATATGAAAAGAAATCGTGAAGAAACATCACTTAAGCTGTATACAGACATTAACACTTAATTGTAATGTAACATGTTGCTAAAGGTTCGTTTCCTTTTTTCGCAATTCATACAATACATATTATATATCGTGCAGCCGTCTAGACATTATTTTTGCTTATTTGTATTTCATAGTTGTGATTTAAACGGAAAACTTAGAACAGACGTAATAAGTAGCCGTAAGATCCTTTCTTCGTTATAGTTCCATAGCCTTTGTGGACTTGATATGTTTCTTAGTTTGTGAATGTTTGCTGTATTAATAATCTAAATGTATCTATCAAATTAACAAATTCTTATAGTCGACGCAGTATCGTGTTTGAGCATCTAAAGGTGGGTGGTGAATCCTCAGTGGCCTAGTAAGTATTCAAGCAACATAAATGCGGGTACACCTTAATTTCTTTTAAATTTATTACAGCAATCGTTACGTGGCCATTGCAGTACAAAATTAACATTTAATTTCGTCGATTTATATTGAAGTTGTGTGATATATGACAACGTGGTTCCAAGTGCCGTTTCCCGCCAAATATGGGCAACATGGCGACCAGAATTCAATGTAACGACATAAGATGTATCGTGTAATAACTTAATTCTTTGCAACGAACATCCATCTTGTTTTACAACGAATTCAATTTCAGAACGACGAAAATGGCGGGCATGATAAATGCTTTTTTTAAGTTTGTAAGTTTACATTTATTTTGCATATTTTTTTGGCTAATTATTCACAATATTTTTCTTGCATCGAATATGTTTCTAGTATTTTTTCTACATTTTTAAGGTAAGATAAAAATATTTTTAAAGAGTTTTTAAGCCATTACCAGTATGTTCAAATAGAGCCTTGTATAATAAACAAAAAATGTTTCGATAAATCCTTTTCCCGAAATTATAGCCATATTTAATGTGACAAAGACTCCCTTAAAACAAATAAATTATTTACACAAAATAAGTCTCTTGGTTCCTTACAATTTTGTACTAAAAAAGCTCTTTTCAGTATTTTTTATAATTTTATGTTACAAATTATGTTAATATTATAATCAAAAATACCGTAAGAATTTACGACTTTATAATGATAACAACGGTAGGCGTAACCATTGCGGAATGCACAACTAAAGCAAAAGATTAATTCTTCAACAATAATTATTATTTAAGTGAGGGCTATCATCATTTTTAATTATTAACCAAGGAGGCTGAGTAATGATGAGTCTGACCTCTTTGCGAGATGTCGATTGCGTGAGGTTTGATCATTCTGATAAAGATGGGTGCTTTTTAACGATAATTGATATTTTCAGTGATTTGATGGAGTAAGTTTCAAAATATGTTTTCGTAGAAGAAAGACATATTTGTTTTTCCCTTATTCATTCGAGTGTTAGCATTACAGGCAAAAGATGTGCCACAATAAAGAACATTATTTTTCAGTCAGTGTTTCATTTTACAGGCGTTGTTCAAAGTTGCCTATTTTGAGTTGGTTATTATATTAAATTGTTATTATACTTTATGCATACGAAAGATTTCCTTAATCACGGTCTTTATGCTTTAGGAATATAAAACCCGCAAATGAAAGTTTCTTAGATACTAAGAATCCACGATGTCTGTTTTAACACGTTTTTCTGATTATAATTATTGAAAAATAATCTCATTCATAAACTAAAATAATCCTTATGTAAATTCCGTACTCTAAAATGATGGTAACCATAATAATCAGTCTCAGGACATTCTCACTTTATCATTATAGTCATGTAATGCGAGTCGTTAATGAGTTAATGACCAGAGTCCCTCCCCCTCTCTCCCCTCCCCTCCCGCGTACTCCCGCCACTCCCCGGCGCTCCGAGCCTAATCACAGTAGGGTTAGGCTTTTAAACTGATTGCGTTTGTACAATCATGGACAGAAGGATTTGGAGCAGAATAAAAGCTCTTATATAAGAGGTGAAATTACTTTCTTTTTACGTATACTTTGCTTATTAATAATTACTATGATTGCTAATTTTATATATTGCTATATTTAAATTGGATTACTTCATTTATCTTTCTTTTTTTAATCAAATTTATTGGCAAGTCCTTTAGCCAACAAAAGGCTAAGGCTTCATTTATCTTTACACAGTTTGTCTATTTGAAATTGTTATAAATTTAGCGTCCACATTGGACTGAAATTTTGACGTTTTACGTAGATGCAAAAGTCTAATTATAATTTAAAGACTTTAAATAAACCAACAAATAATTTTACTACCACATAATAACAATACATTTTTGGATTAAAAAACGACTCAACAAATATATCAATCACTACAATACACATAAACTATGTAACTCCTATCAATAATTTATTGCACACCTAATTAAAATCTCTATCATAACTCTAAATCCCACACATCTTCATAATTTACAACTACTATACGTTCAATATAATAACGACTAACACTTATGAGAACGATGTTACAACACAATGACACGGCTGTCTAGTTAGTAGCTACTGCATAACCAAATGTATTTTTTATATTTTATTAGTACAGCCTAATGGCATTTGTAGGCAACACATAGTAATAGTTAATAGATCTCTTTTAGTAGTATCTGTATCTATCTGTAATCACAAAGTTGAAGTAGCTCAACTTTGACTTTGTGTGATTGCCAAATGAAGAAAATGTATCCAATAAAAGCGCAATATTTTTTTGAATACTATCTGACTCGCGCAACTTAGCTTGCGTTACATAAGAGAGAATGCGTCACAATTTTCCCCGTTTTTGTAACATTTTTTACTGGTACTGTGCTCCTATTGATCTTAGGGCTCTTTCAATTTAGCCGTATCGTGTCGGACCGCAGCAGTGCCGAAACGGTGCGTTTGTCGTACGGTGCACGGACGGTCATTTGTTTTCATACAAATCTCACGGTGCGGCAACAGTGCGGTGTCGGTACCGAGAACGCACGACGACAGGACGGCAGCGTCGCAAGCTCCACGTGTTCATTTCGCTGTTGAATAGTGCGGTGACTAAACGTGACAGCTAATTTCATTGAATTTTCATGTTTATTATTTGCTTAAAATGGATGATATAGACGTGGAAGAATTTATAAATGAAATTGAATTATTGAGTAATTCGTAGAAATATTCTCTTGACATTCTTAAGTAATCAAAATATTTGCTTGGGTCTTGTTTTAACCTAGGATAAAGAATATGGAAATCACCAAAATTACATGTTAATGAAAACATCGGTACTGTTCTTTTACGGGCGCGGCGTTTTTGTTTCTGTTTGATATTTTTTAACAGGAGCACTAACAGTAATGTTTCTTCGTCAGAGTCCATGGCTACACTGCTGTCACATGAATTTAAAACAACACTAACATACAAACGCACGGCAGTCAGATACGCTTTCAATTTAGGCGTTTGGTGTCGGACGGCTAACGTACCGCAGCGGTACGGCAGCGGGCTATAACCAGCGGCACGGTTAACGTGCGGCAGCCGTACGACACGAAACGTCTAAATTGAAAGAGCCCTTAGCGTGATGATATAATAATATAGCCTTCCTCGATAAATTAAACTCTTCAGCTTTATAATATTAATATAGAATGACCCTTCATCGGCGATATGTCTATTTAATTTCACTGTTTTAATATGTCTCTTGTTTTTACACTTCTTCTACAGAAACTTACTGCTACATTCGAACACACAATAACTTATCCCGTGCTTCAAATGCAAAGAATTTCTAATGATAAGCTGTGAAATTTATAGTTTAAGTACTGTATTAGCATTTTTAATAAGTTCTTACGTTATTATAAAGCACAGCAGGCGTTTAAAGTTTATTAAAATTAAATCTGCGGTATTTACATATTTAATATAATCTAATTTATTATTATTATTAATTTTTGTATCACTTAAACCTTAATATATAACAGTTTGATAATTATATTTAATATGCAAGTCAAATAACGGAATTATAATTTATGATTAGAGCAGTGATAGCCGAGTGGTTTAAGTTGGCACCTCCCACGCAAGTGGTCGCAGGTTCGAATCCGAGGCAACACACCAATGACTTTTCGAAGTTATGTGTGTATTAGAAATAATTATCACATGCTCCAACGGTGAAGGAAAACATCGTGAGGAAACCTTGCATGCCTAAAAATTTGTTTAATACATTTATTGAGGGCATGCAAAGTCCCCAACCCGCACTTGGCCAGCGTGGTGGACTCAAGGCCTAACCCCTCCCTCATTACGGGAGGAGACCCTTGCCCAGCAGTGGGACAGAAATGGGTTAAATTTAACGCAGTGATAGCCGAGTGGTTTAAGTTGGCACCTCCCACGCAAGTGGTCGCAGGTTCGAATCCGAGGCAACACACCAATGACTTTTCGAAGTTATGTGTGTATTAGAAATAATTATCACTTGCTCTAACGGTGAAGGAAAACATCGTGAGGAAACCTTGCATGCCTAAAAAATTTGTTTAATACATTTATTGAGGGCATGCAAAGTCCCCAACCCGCACTTGGCCAGCGTGGTGGACTCAAGGCCTAACCCCTCCCCCTCGTTTGGGAGGAGACCCTTGCCCTGCAGTGGGATACATATGGGTTATTAAAAAAAAAAAAAAAAAAAAAAATTGTTAACGCTCATGTACTAACATGAGCATTATTTAATTTTATGTGCATTTGACAGAATGCAAGGACATCGTTGTTACGTCGGTTTCACTCACACTTCTTTGCACATTTCTCTTGCAGGAGATGAGATACTTATTACTAAGAGTACACGTTTTAAATCAGCTGTAACTTGTTTCCTGAGGATGTTGCTGCGCTGAAATAAAATAGCTGTACAGCATGATTGTTGAAATTCATAAAAATGCAACGTCTTATCATTGTAAAAACTCATCTTAAAAATGGACAATAATTCCACACGTCGACACGGAACGAAAACTTAGCAGATTTTTTTTGATCCACACCTTTATTGCAACCGCGGCATTCTCAGAGACAAAGTAATATATCGCATACTATATTTAAGATTGAAATAACGGTAATAATTTATAAAGACCACCTGCAAAAAGAAAGTCACTCATCATCGTCAATAAAATGAAGATATAAATAAAATGTGATGTCCCCGCCCCATATTTGTTTTTACAACTTAAATACCACCCAGATGTTTCAATACCGATGGTTATCTCTGCCTATACTCTTAATGGCTCGCCTTATTCGCCGTGATGATATCCCATCGAAATTGAGGCTTCTCAAAATTACACGCGACTTAAATTTGACATTGCCGGAAGATGAATTATGGATTTTTTGGGGTTCGAATTTGTTCGGTGTGAATTCGTTCACGAATGAAGATAACGCACGGGCCGGACAGAAGAATATTATTTTATTATTTAAAAAAAGACAACTCCCGCACTAAGAATTGCTCTTGTGTCGCGGGGACTTTTACAAACATACAAACAACGGACACAAAGCACAACCAGACCCGAAACAATTATTTGTGGATCGCACAAATAATTGCTACGTGTGAGAATCGAAGCCACGACCTCCTGATGCAGTGGTATCGGCGTGGTGACCTAAACCACTGCGCCACGGAGGCAGTCAAAAATAAAGAAAAAAAATAAAAGATGAAAGAATAGGTGAGAGTGAAAAAGTTGATCTGGGGGCACGGAAGTGCCCCCGCAAGTCGAGCAAAAAAAAAGCGGCACGGCCGTAACATCCTTTTCTCGAAGCAATTCGGGCTATTTTTGACACCCCTATAATTTCGTTGTGGATAAAACAAGAAGCCTGGATTTTCAGCAACTAATCAGTCATTGTATAAACACGGTATATTTAAAATTTCAGTCAATTTGAACCAGTAGTTTAAGAATGACAACTTGTTAAAATTTTGAATTTTGTCACTCACTGATTCACTGACTCACTGACTCACCGATCATCAAAAGTCTAAGGTACTTCTAGCAGACTTAGAAGCTTAAAATTTAGAATACAAATAGGGTTTAGTGTCTTAATTATGGGAAAAATTCAATATTTTCTAATTTCGGTCAAGTTTTCTAAATACACTAACTGCAACAATAACTTTGTAATCCCATATAAATGTATAAGATTACAAGGTTACATTTGCAGTTAATGAATTAAATTATTATTTCTGTAGAAAATAAAATAAATAGGTGTAAATATGTATCTACTATATGAGACATAACGGGAGGGGGTATAGGGTGGGTAAGGGTGTTTAGCCCATGAAACTGAACAACATTCCCATAGGAAAATATGTCGAATTATGAAAAAAATACGGCTTTCCATACAAATTGGACTTATGTTTGCTCTATTCACTCTACAAAAAGAAGTGAGATGCCATCAAAAACATTCTGTAAAAACCTCAAGTCTCGCCGTAAAAAGTTGTGAGATCTATAGGTATAATACCAAGTCGATTAATCTATTTAGTCTCTACTTAAAGGACCTTCTGTCTTAAGTTATTAAGTATGTTATTATCATGCCAATTTAAAAAAAAAAAACCTTTGAAACAAATAGATCGACTTGGTCATCGCAAGAAAACACAAATTCGCCATTAACATTTCAGGAGCATTAACTTCTCGTCGTGCTGTGTAGTGTGATACATACTAATAATCAAATCATGCGATGGCCAGGTCGGTCTATTTGTTTTAGAGGTATTTTTTTTAAATTGGCATGATAATAATAAACGTAATAACTTAAGACAGAAGGTCCTTTAAGTAGAGACTAAATAGATTAATCGACTTGGTATTATACCTATAGATCTCACAACTTTTTACGGCGAGACTTGAGGTTTTTACAGAATGTTTTTGATGGCATAGCGCATTTTCATGCAGATATATTATTATTTTAAGAGTATCTCGCTCTAAGGGTGCTGCAATGAAAGCAACAGTACGACATTCACGCGAGCGGAGCCGCACGGGTCAGCTAGTAAATAAACAAAAGAGAAAAACGGGACTTATTACTAAGCCTCCGCTGTCTGTCTGTCTCCAGGCTGTATCTCAGAAACCCTGATAGCTAGAAAGCTGATTTTTTTTACAAATTATATATTTCCGCTGCCGCTATAACAACAAATACTAAAAATTAAGGGGGGTCCCGATACGATAAACGTGTTTTTTTCATATTTTTTGATACGGAACCCTTCGTACGTGCATCCAACTCGCACTTAACCGGTTTTTTTTATTATGGTGATTTTTTAACGTCATAATTAAGGTATATGACAGGTATGGAGTCTAATATGATCAGTGACCATATAGGGTGTATCTCTTACGATGGTGAACGGAAGTGATGATATTGAAAGGTTTTTTCCAAGTATTTTCGTTAAGTGATTGATGTCTTAATCAATGTTTTTGAGGTTACGGCCCGCCTGTCCAAGTTTGTTGGTACACTCAATTGATTTTGATGTGCAAAAAGTTTTGGCTAGTTTTTTTGGTACAAGTAGCTATTCTTTTTATTGATAAGGAAAACGTATTTTTTAATATATATCTCATATTATTAATGTTAAGTAAGTTGATGTTTAGTACTCAATCACGCTAAAGCAAGCGATCTGATTTTATTAAAATTTCAAACACTGATAGTTTATAACCTGGATTAGCACATAAGATTTGAGAGAGCCTTTTTATCCCCGAAAATCTTATTAATGAACAGATTTGAATGAATTTTGAGACACATATAGTTTACATCCTAGATAAACACAAAGGATGATTAACTATTACCCAGGCAAATCTTTTCATGCGGACGAAGTCGCGCGCAGAAGCTAGTAATTAATATATTTTATGCGTGTTCAATGCATCCTCATAACATTATCATAATGGCCTTCATATTTCACTGCCCGACCCCCAACGCATTCACCGTGAAAAGGGGAAATTTTAAAATTACGACGACATGATGCGACCAAAAAACATTTTTATAACCTTAAAATGACACAGTAATAACAATAATAGACAGCTCCCCTATTTTAATAATTTCACCGAAGCGTAAAATAGAAGGAAACAAAAGGAATTATTTGGTTGATTGAACAAATGTCCTGAGTTCTGGAACATCGGTACTATGCACGGCACAAGACATTATATTGTACTTATATCGATCTGCCCAGCTTTAAATTTATGGAAAACTAGCTGTTAAAAAACCGCATCAAAATCCGTTGCGTAGTTTTAAAGTTCTAATCATACATACAGGCATAGGGACAGACGCCTCTTGTGATATTTTTATAAATCTTGGCGAGCCAAAATTAATTCTTAGTGCAAAAATTGGCTTAAATACAGAAATATCCTTCTAAATATCGAACCGCAGTTTCTATTTTCCTAAAAATATTTTTTTCCAAAACAAAAAACATAATCAACAAAAACTTTTGTGCAATGTAAGGCTGCGTTTCCACCAGAGATGTGCGAGGATGCGTAGCGAGGGATGTGTTTGTAAAGAACCAATAGAATCGCTTCATTTACCTCGCCTCGGTCAGCACAGCTCTGGTGGAAACGGCTCAGCGGAGCTAGATTTTTGCGCATACAAAACAAGCGAGGAATGTGTGCGAGGGATGTGTACGAGGGATGTGTGCGAGGGATGTGTTGAGAAGGATGTGTTGCGAGGTTTGCGCATACTGTACCAGCCAGTCCATAGACGGAGTTTGTTGGAAGTAGAAGTGCGTAAAATAGATATGGATAATTGGAAAAAGAAGATACTTTTATATTTAACAATTTGCGATGAAGAAATGGAAGCAGAAGATACGGAGTTACTTTTTAACGGAATCAATTAATTTTTCGTCCATTATGCCACGCAACCGTACGACATGCGTACGACTACAAGCGCTAACGACAGCAAAGTGAGACGTGAGCGGCAGGCAGGCGTTCGCGTTACTCCGCTCCCACTACACCGCACCCCCGTCGATACATTTCACAGCTTCGCAACGCATCCTCGCACCACACATAATGCGCATTTTCACAGCTCCGCTACACATCCTCGTAGACACATTTTCATCGCACAGCTTTGGTGGAAACACCCACACATTTTCACAGCACAGCTAGACATCCTCGCACGACACATTTCCATCGCACATCTCTGGTGGAAACGCAGCCTAAGGCAACACATCGCTCGTTCCGCAACACTAGTCTTCATAACTACCGGGTCGGAAGAACGCTGTGTTATAAATGTCATTGTGTTGCTATTACATTTATTTATATCACTATCCACTGAGTGTGATTTTGATTCAATAGTAAATGAATTTACGCGCTTTTGTCACGAAAATAAAAATACACCTTTTGAAGGTTAAAATGTTTGACTATTACATGATGTTCGTCATATTCCAAGCAATCTATACTTATAATAAATCTGTAGAGAGGTCAATTCTGTACATTGAATATATTTAAAAAAAAAACAATATGGGATGTTTAGTAACGGATACTGATACCGAATCTGCAATTTATAATTTTCTTTTCTGTCTGAGGTATGCCTAGTTCAGAAGTAGACATTTTTTGTCTGGCAAGATGATGATAACGCTATTTTTATACCGGAAACTCTAGAGTCTAGAATTGCTGGATGTTGTCGGTTGCATGCCATTGAAGAACAAGTGGTAAATTAATCTAGACATAGCACTATAAAAAACATATAACTAATTAAGACGCACGTAAAAAATGTCTTCCTCAAATTCGTCATACATTCGTATCTCTATTCCCAAAGCTTTAATAAATCCAATCAAAAAATCATCTCTACGCAGAATCCTCAATGAATCGTCCTGCATAAATCAAGACCACGTGCTCACTTAGTCACGATATTGTCACAATTAAACAAGCTTTCCTTAATAGTTCCGCCCATAGAAATTGGTTACTAAGCCATTTGTACTGCTCTTCTTTAATATGACAGTAGTTGGGAGTAGGAATAGACTTATACGAAATTAGGTAAGACAAAATTACGGTTAGAGCTTTTTCAGAATGTTTTATACATAATTAAGAAGTAATTCGAAACGTAAACTGGTGATAAAGTAATTATATTTCTAAACTTTTCTTTACACATATTATTAGCAATTGTTTTAGCCGATAATTTTTTATAACATTAGTTTCATTAAGATTGAATTACACGTACCTAATTTTATAGTCGGTCTAATTTATTTAATCCTTCCTTCCAGGCACAAAATGTTTTAGACACCAAACTGCATCATATTTTTTTCCGATTTCAGAACTAATTGTATTTTTTTTTACTCTGTATAAAACAAAATATCTTCGTACAAGAGCAATACTCATGTTGTAAAACAATAAAAATACAATAGTAAAAAGCCAATCCAAATTAAATAAAGTACAGATCAAATCACACCAATTTTATTTCGACACCAAGTTTCTTCTACACAGCAGAAGCAAACAAAACAAACACCTTTCTCTTTAATTGCTCAAAGTTACTCGCCTATTATTAAAAAGGGCTAGGCAGACCCTTCTAATTACACATTCTAACATCGATCATCCGAAACAAGAAACATCACCCTAACATTAGAACAAATTAATACGTATTATTAATCAAAATGACGGCAGCTGTATTTAGTGAACAATATTTTGGAAGGTGTAAAAGCGTAAAGTAATAGAGGTAATTTTTACTTTGTAATGACTTTTGGTACTGTGTCAATGACCCTTGAGCCTAATGAGGTAGCTTTACACGTTCCTAGCCATACTATTTTTGCTATCCTTGGCATTTTTTTTATAAAGACAACTCCCGCACTTAGAATTGCTCTTGTGTCGCGGGGACTTTTACAAACGTACTAACAACGGACACAAAGTACAACCAGACCCGAAACAATTATGGATGGAATGATTTTAGCTGTGTGTTTTCGCGGACAGTATACATAATACTATTTGGTTATTGCTTGGAATTTTGTTCCCAATAGACTTCCCAGTAGCACTATCAATAGAAGTACGTAGTAAGACTACTTCGGACTATCAAAAGGGTCGATATGTGACCAAAATTAATAAATGGTTTGTGTCCAGATCAAATACCTTAAAGAAAGCTAATAGTATTCGAATCTGTCTCTAATCCAGGTGCCATAATGTCCGTAATTTCTATACTTCCTAAACTACAATTAAGACCTTTTACAACCTTAATTATAGACATAATAATATTTTCTACTACACTGTTGTAACAGAAAATATCTAATTTTAACGCAACAAAATTATTTTCTACCTCTCGTGGCAAGGCAGTTATTTTCTTAATTTATACAAATTAACTTTTAATCAACGCTCAAGCGACACTTACAATGTTGTTTACGATAAAATGCTTTAATAAGCTTCTAATAATAACCAGTCAGGGCTCATAAACCGTATAATTACTAAATAAACACAGATTCAAGATATTAAAATCACAAATTCATTGAGTCGAATCATTTAACGCTTTTAATGGCTTGACCAATACCGACCGTGTTAAGGCAATGTCACTACGTACGAAGGCCTCCAGTACCTACATAAAATAATTTAACCACAGTTATTACCTTTTTCCTAATCCTTATTAATCCTATTAATTTTTTTCGTTTTGACATACAAAATGGCGTGAGAAAAAACGTACTAATTTGTCATCTCATTTTGGTCTATATAGCCTATCTACCTACTAATCAACACTCATTATTAAAACGAATCAAAAGCTATAGTGACTGAGAGAATTACTTATACTAATAATGTTTGTAAGTTTTAAATTCACGAATTAATTATTTTTACCTAATTGGCGGACCTTTGAAAGTGGACATCCACTAAGGTGGCATGATGACAACCAATGGCATGATGACCTTTCTTGATGTACATTCGAAATCGCTAAGAATGAAGACTGACAGAGACGTTTGGGAGAGTTATTTCCCAACAAGGGAAATCATTTTTTTTAATATTGTGTGTAAAAAAAAAAAACTATATTCCTAAGGGCCAAAATCCCCTTAAATCCATGATTAAAGTCAAGTGGCTACCATGGTCGAAGAGAGCCGTGTGTTCCAATCATTTGTCAAATATTTGTTCAGTAATCGAACGACGCAGGTGGAGCCGTGGTTCGTGCCTTGTATTACGAAACACTAAATGTATTGGGTTACTGCATTTTCGTATGTTCAGTTTTGTTGTATTGTCTTATATCCGGTAGATGTTGGTGTAAGATGTTACCGGTTTTTCATAGCTGGTTTCTAAGGAGTTATAAAAATTACCTCCTATTTTTAGATTTAATATTGTACAAGTTTTACATATCAATGTAAAACTAACACAGTAAAAGAAAACAACCTGGAAACAATTATTATACATATAAGTATTATACGATAGTACGGTAGTTCGTTGGAGAAACGACCGCATACAAATAATATAACAACTTCCAATTAAACACATTGGTAATTTTGTTAGTACATGTAGGTACCCATAGAGTCACATCTAAATTGAAATAAGTATCGTAACGTTTGAATTCCCAAAACAGATTTCGAAAATACTTAACATTTTCGAAATGAAGTTCAGCTGTAGCATAATTGAAATAGTTATCTTAATCCCATTATAAGAATATATCGAAATTTTCACTCACATTATCACCAAAGCACATAATCTTATTAAACCCACACAGAAACTCCCATATTAAGTCATTTACTTCGACAGCCGCCCACTACATCACTCTAAATCATCTCAAAACATATTGTGACAAGTACATCCTCAATAAATAACCAATTACATCAAACATTTTGTTGGCCCAACGGTACCAAAAAGTACCAATCAATCAACCAATAAAGGTCCACGTTAGGGACAATTAGTGACAAGTGGTCCACCGCCAATTCGGCCAATCGGACAGTCCCAATTGTACGGATTGATGGTCCTCCGTTATGCAATTTAGTGGTAGTTATTTTGTTGATGATAGACAGATTTTGATGTGTCGAAATAATATAACATCTTGCTACTAGATGAATGAGCATACAGTATTGCTTTTTGCGTCAGTAAAAAGTCTTGAATAGTTCAGGGTACGTGTGAAACCCATGACAAACTTTGCTATGATAAATTTTAAAGCGATTACATAAATAATTCATTTCATGATAGATACATGAAGCTTATTAATATGCTTGTATTACAGCTGAAAAATACCACATCCATTAAATTACGAGAATAGTTGAAAATTATTGTCGAAAATTCCGCTGTGTGTGCCAGTGAGTATGAGTGTAAGGGCTAGTTAAGCAGCTTCTGGATAAGTAGGATCATTTTAAAGATAAAGCGACGACTAATTCCTAAAACAACCTGTCATGAGTTCGAATGATACGCTAACCGATTACTCAGAAGTTGTGTTGTTGGGCTTATGGTTACAAACATTAATTTATTCTTATACTTAAACTAAAGCATACCAAAATAAATGTCAACATTCGCAAAGCACATTAACAAATGAACTGTAGTTGTTTGGCGAAGCACCACGTGCGTGCGGTCGACGAACTGGGCTGCACGCATTCAAAATAAATGGCGCTACCGTGCGCATGCGCATGCGCATACATACACCAGCGCTAGCTAGAGCTACTGTACCCACTGTGACCGTTAAGTAGCCAATAATGAGATTAGCAAGGACTGCGTGTCTGTATTCGTAAGTAGTAAAACAGTTTTAAGGCGACTTTAAGAGGCTATCTTCTGGATATTCGGAAGAATAAGTGTGTGTCGAATGTATAAAAATATCCCGCAAGAAAACTTCAGTTTCACAAACATAAAATAACGCCTCCTTACCATAGGAGCAGGCAGAGACCAAAGACGGTTTCTCCCTATCAAGGTTTTCGTTTTCAAATCTAATTTGTAAAAACTTAGTTGGCGATATAAAAGAGAGGCCCAGAGATTTTTGTCAGCTCTTCGCACTAGTTTTACCTTCCAAGATGACGATTGATTCGCTTTCTATATCAATGGCTATCTTGAGCGTCAGAATAGATATAATATGATTTTGGTTTTGATTAATGTCTTACATAATAAGTCAGCATATCTGGTAATGAACCAGTAAAACATCAACTTCTGAGTGTACACTGCAAGCAAAACTACTATGATACAAATCATCAAGACATTTGTAAACCTGCAATGCCAAATGGTCAGCATTCAGAACAATTCCAGTTATTACCTACTTGATTTAAAGACATCATCATTTATGCATTAAGATCATATCTGACACGGGCATCAAGGTAACATAATCGCTACAAATAACAATAGCAAATTGCAATTCAAAGTCATTTCAACTTGCAAAAACTCTTGACATATGCAATTTGAACAAAAACCGGCCAAGTGCGAGTCGGACTCGCGCACGAACGGTTCCAAACCATTATAATAAAAATAAATAAAAAAAAAACCACATAAATTGTATGGTAACGCCCCTAAATATTTTAGTATTTTTTGTTATAGCAGCAACGGAAATATACATAATTTGTGAAAATTTCAGCTTTCTAGCTAATACGCTTTATGAGATACAGCCTGGTGATAGATGGACAAACAGACGGACAGACAGACGGACGGACAGACAGCAGAGACTCAGTAATAGGGTTTCGTTTTTACGTTTAAACTACGGACCCATAAAAATCGACCTATCCTAAGGAATCAGTACTTCACAGTCATCCTACAGACTTATAATACAATATATCAAATCGATACGTAAATGCATTCGATTAATGCACTCGAGTTCTCGAGATCTCGATACGTTGTATTGATGCTCAATCTCTCGGTAAGATGGTATCGATAAAAGATATGTGAAGTGAAACTTGAGAAGTAAAATGATTCTGCCAATTGATATATTATTATTAATGCCAATACTTATTCAGCTTTGCAAAAGCTTTACACGTTTGTCATTAATGCAAATCTGTACATAGAGTATAGACACTGCATGACGGCCACGTTACAGTTTTAGCTGTTTTCTTTCTTTTAATTGATACAAGCATTATTATTTCGGTACACAGGGCTGTTAGGCAGGCGATTGTCGATGCGATAAAGGTCTAGTCTGGACTGCTGCCGACACGTTCGTAAACTTCGTACCATTGGACTTAAATAAGAATTCACTGTTTCAGAGATATGAAAATTTAAATTAAAAATTTACCGAGCGGACTATATTACCAATTCACATCATTTCAAGAGGTGTGAACTAAATAAGTTGTTGAGAAAGTTCAAGGACAATAACTAAATACAAGGGATTTAAAAACTAACTTTACTATAAGAGACGGTGTGTTCCTGAAGCACGGATTGTGAATTCAGACCTTTATCATTATTGACGTAGGAAGTAAATCTTCGAGTCTTAGTCACAAAGAAACATAGATATGGATAGATCCACTACTTCACATTCATATTGCTTATAAAGTCATTCAATGTTTAAGTTTTAGCTAAATATTGCCGTTGGTTGGTTCAACCTACTTGTGGTTATTGTAACCCAACACCGCGGTACCGCGGCGTGAGTTCATCAATGTCACTGTTCAAAATGTCAGTATTTAGGTCAATGTGGTCTACAATATTTTAAATACACCTATATACCCTGCCTAATATAGGTATACCTTATTTAGAAATGGCCTATTTGTAGATTATTCCAACTAAAACCCTGATTGGTGCTTAACCCAGAATCCCCAAAAAGAAATTTAACCGCAGAGGCAGACAAATTATTAACAATATTTTGAGCAACATTTCTGTTAAACCTATAATTCTATAACGAAAACTGTAACACTTATTTTAAACAGGCCCCGCCTCTCAAGTAAATAGCACAACAACTTGAACTAAACGTCTCAAATGTCAAATATTCGCGCATGAGTCCGCATGACATTAGAATCACCTTCGACTCCCTCGAGAACATACATACATACAAACATACATAACATACTATTAGATCATTATAACGGGACTATGTATACCTGAGATTTATTTTTATAACTATGATTAACATCAATAATTATCATTTAAGACAAGAAGTGTAACGTAAGGACCATAAAATATATGGCGACAGATTTGCTCCTATAATACAAACGGTCGGTAAACGATCTGTGGGTTGATGGAATTACCGTGCCAATGGTTATTGGCACGGTAATTCCATAGATGGGTGACCGCATAGTGGTATTTGAACAGAGCGTTTTCGTGCTTCGGAGGCGTTAAAAGCCGTGCCAAAGGCCTGTCCGCCGGCTTGAATAACTTTGACACTAGGTTGATCCACTAACCATACGAATAGATAAATAGAATGAAATCCGGGCCCAAAATGTACGCTAAGTATCATCAAAATCGGTTTTAAACAACCAAAGATATCTTCATTTAAATACATGCGGGCGGAAACAGCAAATACACTCTAGTCGAAACACATAAAACCCCCAGTGACAAAAAGGCATAAGTCTACATCTACTCAAAACTACATAAGCCATTCTGTATTAGATAATCTAGTAACATTATAGAAACGGGTTTTGCCAAAGTTATTTGAACGTGAACCGGTTGTTGATGTCATTTGGCACATTAGAGACAGATATTTAGACTTAATGTTTTATTGTACGTGTATCAATCATATCGACTGATTATTGTGACAAGAGTAAATGGAGCCTGTGGTGGAAGAGCTACTGTATTTTTATTCGGTTGAGTAAAGTACAGTTTAGTAGTATATTAGGTCGGGGAAAAAGACTTTTCGCATTATAGTATGTATGAACTTGTAATAAAATCTTTCTCTACACAAAAATATCGATATTTGGGTACCTACCTATTGTCACAAAACATTTTTGGATAACTAGCCGGCTGTCGGTAGTCGATAGTAGTAGAGAATTGCGGTACAGTAGCTCGATTCTCTTCTACAATCGACTACCGAAAACCAGCCTGTCATGGAGAAATTTTGTATGAAAATCTGATCAGCGCCTCTGACGGGCGTCGCCGCGTCGTAGGAAATATTTTGGCAGTACAATGACATTCTAAATGTCAAAATTTCGATACTCAACAGTACCGCCTTTATAGAATAGCACTACTGGTATCATGTTATAAGTACAAACATACACTATAAATGTAATTTATCAAATAAAAGACATCATATGTAACAAATCAATTCACTATTTACAAAAGAAATAATCACTAAGAAGTGTTCGCAAGTCATTTGATCAAACGGAAAGAGTCGGGTTACGGCGGAAACACTCGGCGGCGTCCTTTGAAGTCGTCTAAGTTCTTTTATCTTTAACTTTAGACAGTATTCACTACTGTTTGGTTAACACTGAAGGGTTAATATGTTTGGTTCAACACTTATGGATTGTAAACTATTGGTGATTGTGTAAGACAGTTTTTAATGGGTGTTTGTGTTTCGCTTTGAATGATGGTATGGTTGTTCCTGCTTCCTGGTTTAATGGTCTTCAATTTTGAGGTCAACTGAAGGAGTAAAGCAACACAAATTATGTCTAAAAATAGCAGTAATCTAAGATTAGCTACTTGTCACTCATAGTTATCTAAAAACTAATTGTTTATGAAGTTTAAATTTTTAATTACTTAATTAATTATTAATTAGTGTACAGATTTTCATGGCAAGAAGTCGAGAACAATTGAACTTGGCCACTGCTAAAAGTGCTTAAATACTTATACGTTATCTTATTTCCGTAAGTAACTAAAGAGTAATCACAAATATTTATATTTGCACAAGAATTGAACCCAATACAATTAGCAATATCTACATCAATTCTCTAACAATTAAAATCATGCGAGAATTGAACTCACGACCTAGCAATAGTTAATCCACGCACAACTATTTATACCAATAGTAACAAACAAATAATTTTGTCCATGCAATTTCAAACGACATCACACGTTAAAAATGACATCGTAAACGCACATTACGTACTTTATAACTACAAGTACCAACACACAGTGATTATAGCTAGTTGTACAAATTCACAGCTCATGATACACGCACATACGTTAAAGAACAAACTCGGACCGGATGCGGACCGTTTACGAAATTTCACCCACGCTTCTATTCTGCTAGACAAATATTAGTCGGACTGTTGTGTAGTTTAAGATATACTGTAGTAAGCGAGTGTTGCAGTGAGAAGATATAATGTGCTAGTAAAAAGAGTACATAAGTACAATAAGTATATACATACATAACATAAGGCCTGTTATACTCGAAGGTATTAACAGAGTTGTGCGAAATAGAATTGCGTTTCGCCTTTTACGATAGAACTTTGAGCTTGTTTTCTATATTTTTAAAGCTTAAAAGTATTAATTAAGGCTGCGTTTTTATCAGAAATGTTTTAAGGAAGGGTGACACGAAAAGAAATGCTACCAATGAAGCGGTTTTAAGCACGGCTAAACCTAATATCATCTTTATCAACATCATTATATTGGAATCGATTTACCTGTTTTATTAAAGAAATTATCTCTGAATCATAGGTGTTATGCATGAAAACATTGTATAATATTTTATCTTCCACTTATTTTCCTAAATAAACAAAAAATATAAAATACTATGTTTGCATTTGTGTAAAAACTTTCAAATCATTAATAAACAATACCTATTTAATAAATAACTTTACATATAGTTTTCTTACAGTATCTTAAGAATATCAAAAATACCAATAATAAAAACTATCAAACTAAATATACTTACCTATACAAATCTTATTTACAGTTTCTTAAGAATATCTTACTACCACTACACAACAAGCTTTAATCCAACAGCGTGGGTGATAAAACAACTTAGCACACAGCCTGTCCCAACTAATTTGGACACCGTACTTTAACTCCCTATTAATTCACTATCAACCATTTACTTTGACTATAGCTTTTATAGCTTAGCTTTAGAGGTAAAACTGCTATTTAAACCGAATAATTTAGCAGCTTACGATGGGAAAGAAATAAATGGGACTGAGTGAAATTGATACTCTGGTGTCAGGTGTCAATCGGTTTTTAAGTTTGTTATTTGTCTTTCAAATGGAAGAGTTTGTGGCTAAGGTAACAACAGTCGCGCGCAACGATCTCTCAGGTCAAGCTACACTTGTCGAG
Organism: Anticarsia gemmatalis; assembly: GCF_050436995.1. Lineage (NCBI taxonomy): Eukaryota > Metazoa > Arthropoda > Insecta > Lepidoptera > Erebidae > Anticarsia > Anticarsia gemmatalis. The sequence continues at coordinate 12,909,999 of NC_134748.1, read as the reverse complement.
GTTGATCAGTGGATGGGTGACCGTATTATACATATGAAGCTCTTACGTGTTTTGAAAGACACGTTATATTATGGGATTTTTATTAAGTTAAAATGTTTGAACTAAATGATTTGATTTGATTTGACTTTACGTACCTAACTGTGTGATATAAATGGAGTTTAATCCATGAAATCCTAATAATATTATAAATGCGAAAGTTTGTGAGAATGTATGTATGTATGTTTGTTACTCTATCACGCAAGTACTACTGGTCCGATAACGATGAAATTTGGTATATAGGTAGCTGAAGACCCAGAATAACACATAGACTACTTTTTATCCCGGAGTTCTCGAGGGTTCGGGATTTACACACGGACTAAGTCGCGGGCGGCCTCTAGTCTTTTATAAGCTGTTAAATCCGTTTTTTACTTGTCTTAATGTCAAGCAGGATATGTGTAATGATATAAAAACGATTACTTTATGACTTGTACGCCTGTTGTCGTCGGCTTAGGCCCACGGCTGAACTGATTCGGCGGCGTGGGTGCAATGCCGTGCGTGGGATCGACTCCCAGGCGACGATGTGTTGATTTGTCAATAATCTCAGTAAGGTACCTAGTTTACTTGAGGTTTTTTCGCTTGGAGTCTTGCTTGTTAATATGGATGGATGACATTAATTATCCAATTCCTTTAATATTGTAGACACATACCTGCGGGCTATTAGTGTACGTCAAATGACGTAACGAGTTAATCACTATATTCTAAGGGAGAAAACAATGTACACAGTGGCTTTCAAATAGTTGTCAACTGATATATGTATATAGGTGATAGCCAGACAGGTATTTTTTTTAGTATTTCACTGCAACTTACCAAAACCAAAATTCCTATTCCTGGCCTTTAACTGTCTTCAGTCTTCACGCTATATGTGATCAAAATCAATTTAGTGGTTTAGTAGTTCAGACGAACAGACAGACAGATAATCACTTTTTAAATATGAATTTATGTAAATAACAGTTTATAAAATTTTGTTCTTAATTACAAATGCCGAAGACAGTAGATATTGCAATACTTATGTAACTAAACGTAACTTCAAACTACACAATCTATAGCGTGTAAGCAGAACACGTATGATTGCGGTAAGACAGTATTGTCATTTAGAATAACAATTAGTTATATGGCGTTAAGCCCAGGTCCAGTTCCTGGTACTAGACCTCCCTGTGATATGGTCTATGTGGGTCATTTTAATAGCAGCACCATAGAAAATGCTTTGCTGGGTCAAACCCAAAGTAAATCAAAATTAAGCGATGTTTTCCCTTTCTGTTAAAATTAAAACAAGTGATAATTAATTCAAATATAATACATAATTTAAAGTTATTGGTATGTCTTGGGTTTGAACTAAAGTAAATATAAACTTGCATTGTAAAATTGTAAAAAAAAAACTTTTGTTGTTAATTATTCATAGTTTAGTATAATATTTTATTAACGTTAAAAGTATGTAAATAGTAAATTGTAACACTTTATAGAGAAATAAAAGTTAGTTTATCTACGTGGAAAAAAGTAAATATTAACTAAGTTTGGTGATTAAAGTAATCATCTTTATTTCGCGTGGTAGGACTAAGACCTGCCTAACCCCCCCCCCCCTCACTTTCGTTGAAGACTGTAACCCAGCAGTAGAACAGTAATGGGTAAAATTATTTTATTTCGATCGAACCTATAATGGTGTCGTGATGTTTTTTTTCCTTGTAACACAAATGGATGTGAATGACCATAGGTTGATGGAAATATGACTATGAGTAACACCATAGTGACTCATTCCTTATGGCCATTGACACATAGGTAGGTATTCTATGACGTCATAGAATTCGACCGTCAAAATGAACAATCACCATTTCATCCTATTATCCTAATATTTATGTATGGATGTTTATTACTTTTTCACGCAAATACTACTGAACCGATTACGAAATGGAAATGAAATTTGGTATATAGGTAGCTGAAGACCCAGAATAACACATAGGCTACTTTTTATCCTGGAGTTCCCAAGGGATCGGGATTTACACGGGAAGGGTTTCCACAATGACGAAGTCACAGGCGGCCTCTAGTTCTAATATAAATGATATAAGAAACACTCAATACATCTTTGTCTGACTCAGGAATCGAACCCTTATGATCAGTGTTCGTATACACTACCGCCTAGACCAAAATGACAGTCTTATTGTATTTTGGGCATATTCTACTTTAGATCACAAATATCTGATTAGTTAAGCTCCTAGAATGCGCGTGGGCAAGTCACCTCTGTATTTGGCGACAGTTGCCGAAGATTGCCGAAGTTGGCCGATGTCGCACGAGGGCAATAAGTTGCGAAGTTACATTGCTTTAGAATACTTAAACATAGGACTTACATACTAATGCTGAGTTAGGTAACTTATGTAGCTACATACGTATAGGCTTGTATTAGTTTTTTTGAGGAAACGTAGCTTGAACACGGAATTACTTGTTTTTTTTTAAATGTTTAGCCTAGACTTAATCAGTGTAATAGTCTCCAATGGTTATGCAAATACATACATTTGAAAATACACAGTTTTCAGTTCATTTTAGACATGATATCCAGGATTTAGGATTTTTCTTTTTTTTCTGTTTTGTTTTTAGTGTTTTAAAAAAGCAATTAAAAACTGGTATATTCTATATCAACTCTGTAGAGCGAGCGGTAAAAAATATTTTCAAATCGAAATAGCTACTAAAACTAAAAAGTTTTAATAAAGTTTAACATACACAATGGCCACTTTTACTAGTTACAATCTATTATTACAAAATAATTTTCACTATAAACTATCTCCCGAGAGTGATAACACGTTGATAAGAGAGAAAAGTAACTGATAAGGTGTAAAAAGTCAACAGCAAATTGTTTACTAAGTCACCGTCGATTACAAAGGCGCTTGTGAAATACAACACTGTTTATGATAACATACCCGACAAGGGATGGGTACATGTCGATAAAATACATACATATATAAAATCACGCCTTTTTCCCATAGTGGTAGGTAGAGCAACAACGCCATTTAGTATAAACTTATAAATATATATTGAAATGTTATTATATCAATGCAAAAGTCCAGAATGTAAATATGTTTGTTCATGCGTATGTTTGATACTCTTTCACGCAAAATTTCTTCTTCTTCTTATATTCAGAATTTTCCGGGATTCTTTCATGTAAACGACGTCGCGATCAGAAGCATAAAAACGGATAGATTGTGAAGATGGATGAAACATTTCAGTAAAATTAAATTTCAACCAACTAATTAGACAATATAAATGTACACCATTTCATAAATACCGGTTATAGCAATTAACTAAAACATATAAGTCACTTTATATGCATATTTCAAATCTTCTACAACCATTAATATTCACCTCATTCAAAATCATTAAATCAAGTCAAAAATCAATTCAGATCATAAACCTACCTTCATATAACCGTGAGAAAGCATAAAATTAATTGTCAGCACTTAAACTGTTCTAAGTTATAATTTGTAAATTTAGTTCGACGTGATTTTCCATAAATCTATACTTTCATCAAAAGTCATACCATAAATATAAAATAGTTCATCTTTTTGTTCAGATAGATTGACGAATCAATTTCCATAAAAAAATCTTATTGATAGTTGCAAACCCAGGCCATACAACCCAGGACACATAACCTGGAAAATTTGACTTAGGTCATCGAACCCAGGACCGAAACAAATACCACTTCAAAAAAAATAACACTATTTTCTATACTTTCCAAAAAAGCGAGCGCAACCGCGTGGATCACCTAGTATAACTTAAGTTCAACGTAAAATTCGATAAACGGTTCATTTTTCTTATTTAATTAAGTATAATTACTCAATCAAGGGAACATAAAACGTTACAAGTTTTTAACTAGCCTACGATGTGCAGTAACTGTTATATAATTGAACTTTAAATATAAATGCTATATAAATCGGAAATTTTAAGGGCTAGCCGTGTCGTTATTAAATTACTCGTAATTTAGATCTTTAAGGGCTTTTTGATAACCGTTTTGAAAAACGTTACGGCATTTTGAATTAAGTTACAATAAAGTGAGATTTCTATTATTAGATCGGGGAAAAAGTATTTTCGCATTATAGTATGTATGAACTTATAATCAAATCTTTTCTCTACACAAAAAAGCTCGACATTTGGGTACCTCACGAGCTCACTGAAAGAAACCTAATGAACCGTGTACTCATTTGTGATTCTTGAGGCCAAAGAGATTTTATTACAAGTACATACATGCTACAATGCGAAAAGACTTTTTCCCGACCTAATAAAAATGTTACTTATAATAAGACAGACAAGTAATTATCCTAGACCCCTTTACAGATTTTACACCTATTCAAGTACTTATTATTCCTTGAATTGACGATTAATAACAATATATATTTTTTTAATAAAAAAACTTAATTACGATTAAAATGACCAGTAAAACAAACCAATGCTTCTCTAATATTCATCGACAAAATAATCATCATTAATGGACGCATAAAATCCCTATAATTCAAATTTAAAAATCCAATTTATCGATATAAAATGCTAAATTATCGATATTATCACGTCACTATGATTCGCGGCATCAACTGTTATCGGCGGTGAACTGTGTTATCTTTGTGAAATTGTACGCCGCAGCTTCCTGGTACACTGATCTTTTATTGAGCAATACCATTTGTGATTACCACTAGTTGCACTTAAAATGCACTGGCTATTGTTATATATTTCGTTTAAAACATGACTGCGATTGTAGCAACAGTATTTTAGCAATACGTTTTCTGTGCTACTACTATCAATAAAGGTTCCATTTGGTTTTCACAGTCAAAATCTGCTAGAAATATTAGTCCTTTGGTACAAACTACTAAGCTATACTTATTAAATATAGTCGATAGTGGTAGGAAATTATGAGAGATTTACGTAAGAGTAATTGTCTTAAACAGCTTACTTTAAATTGAGTCTATAATTACTTAGACCTTATGAAACACTATTAATTTTTATCCAAACTAAATAGTTACTAGTACCCTGTAATTCTATCTCAAAATACTGCTTATGTAAATATTATGGTTCAAACAAAGTTCAGGCAACGTCTAAGTTATATTTTTCTTCGCCTTAAAATTAAGCTATATTTCTCGCATTAAAACCGAAAAAAATCTATCAATGTATACAAAATTTTGCAAGCAGGAAACAGTGCATTTACAAATAGCAAGTTTTCATTCATAAAACGACTCATAGAACTAATTTTACGTAACATAAAATGCAGATTCAGGTCATTGTTATTCATAACGCAGTGGGATATAGGCCAGTCGTTTAGGTGACGGCAGGTAAGCGCCCACGTGCGCACGCGCCGCCCACACGACCGTTTCGCAACTATATCTGGTGATAATATTGTCGTTTACATGAGCTTAATGAAGCAAGATATGTGTTGATAGAGTATATCACTTTTGATGTAGATAATTAATTACTCATCTATATTAGGTTAGCTTCTGCAGATGACTAAGTCCGTGTGAAAAGATTATTTTATGCTGGCAATTACGTCTACGAGGAAAGACTTCCCTGGTTGATAACTATGCTAAATTTTAATCCGGACTATAAACTATATGTATGCCGAATATCATTAAAAGCTGTTAAGTAGTTTTTGCGTGAAAGAGTAATAAACAAACATAGATCCTCATAAACTTTCCCATTTATAATATTAGTAGAGCAAGCTTCTACTTGCAAATTCGTATGTATTTCATACATTCAGCTTTCCAGAGGAAAAACGGATGCCTTGTATTAGTCCAAGTTATCGTATAATATACGTAGAGCAAGCTTCTTCTTGCAAATTCGTATGTACGAAAAGCTTTCCATAGGAAAAACGGGTGCCCTGTCACAGTTTTTAACTATGTATAAACCTATGATTATAATATCAAAATCCATTAACTAGTTTTTTCGTAAAACAGTAACAAACATTACATCCTTACTCACAGACTTTATAATTTATAATATGAGTTACATTCTCAACAACAAAAGAAACTGTAGCAGTCTCAAATTATCAAACCTGTAAGACTTTTTCGGTAACAAAATCTACCCTAATTACAGGTTTCTGAGTACATTTAGCGGTAGTTTATCTATTAAATAGCATTTTTTTATGTGAGTTTTAACGCTCTTGAATGGATAGACTACCGTTAAATGTACCTCAGAAACCGGGGGTCAGTAAATCAAGTAATTGCATCTAACGACCGCTAAGTAGTAATCCAATGACCACTAGGTCAAAAGGTAAGAATTTGTGAATTAGCTTTATATTAGCGAAGCGAAAGTAAAGTGTGACTCATGGTTAACATATGTGGTGATTCAGATTTCTTTGTGGTTGAACGTGAGACATGCAAATATGTGATGTTGACTGGCCCTTCGGACTGTAGTCATCAACCCGAAGTAAATTTTACCAATTTCTTTACCTTTTTGTAAACCTTTGAATAATTTAAGCCCTATTGTAATTGCTAAAATATTTTACAATGGACCATGAAAGATAATAATTATATTTCCTAATATGTACCAAAAATAGATGTTTGTTCCCTAAAATTATCACACACGAGGTATGAATCTATTTCTCTATATAGTTCAAGAACTTCTTTATCTTTAAAGATCTTAAACCAAATGGCTCCAGTCTAACTTCGTACCTACTTCTAGAATACTTGATGTATCTTGCGACCTTACAAATAAGCGTAAAATTATTAATAATTACTTTTATAACAATTTAATTATAAAGTATCCAGTTTTTTGACCTCTAAACAGTGCATTTTTTGATAACACATTACCTTCTTAGTCACAAAACTTTTTGTCTTGATCCACTTTCTCAAACACATTAAAAATATCAAATTAGGTTAAGAATCGTCTCACGCATGCGTCAACTGCGCATGCGCATCCTGTACGTCAGAATTAAGTGCACTGCTTATTGTTACTTTAGGCATCTGACTGTGTTTTAAATGATAGTTTACTCTTTCATTTCTCATACTAACAATGTTAATTCTATTATGCTTTGATTAGTTTGAGTATCTGTGTAATTGTAACTTTATTTTCGTTACTAGCTGACCCGCGCAACTTCGCTTGCGTCACCTAAGAGAATGGGTCAAAATTTTCCCCGCTTTTGTAACATTTTTCGTTGCTACTCCGCTCCTAATGACCGTAGCGTGATATTATATAGCCTATAGCCTTTCTCGATAAATGGGCTATCTAACACTGAAAGATATTTTTAAATCGGAGCAGTAGTTCCTGAGATTAGCGCGTTCAAACAAACAAACAAACAAACTCTTCAGCTTTATTATATTAGTATAGATACATACAATCACATTGTCCCGCAGGTGCAGGTCTTAAGGACTTAAGGACGCCACTTGTTACGTTCCATACAAACTTCCTTTGCATCCATCATATCGATTAGTATATTATGCTATGTTAGGCAATATCCTATGCTTATTCATCAGCTTAGAATCTCGGCAAAAGTAATTTTTTAATCAAAGTAGAACCTACGTTCAAGCACGAACTATTGACAAAAACTTTTGAAACCAAACAGATAAACAAACAAATGTACTTGTCGATTTCTTAATAAGTAGGTATATAGCATTATAAAAATTAGCTTCGATGAATATAAAACAAAACTGCACCAAATGATGTACGATACAATCTGGTTACGAATACGGCCAATGACCAATCTTGAGAAAGCAGTAAAATACGGGATGTGTTGATAGTAATATATTTGTTTATCAATAATAATGTCAATAAAAACTACCTCGAACCTGTCCCGACGTTCTTTATTGACTCCAAATCAATAATTTTAAATGGCAACTTTACTACTTTGATAATAATAAACATACGTATTAGTATTAACATAACCTGATTTTGAAACCGTCATGTTTGGTTCATAAAACAAAACTCTTTGAAATAAAGTAGATCGAAATTGTTTTCACAATCGAGTAATGTGTCCAGTTTCAAACTTGCGGCCTGCCCCGGTTTCGTCCGGTTTAAAGTGATTATACACAAACTTTTACAATTTTTACACATAAAATCTTGAATCACTCTATCCATTGAAAAGATCAAAATCTGTGGCATATTTTATATGCATACATAAAGACAGACAGCGGAAAGCAACTTTTGTTTATATTATACTATGTATATTGACAGGAAAGGATTAAATTATAAGTCTAAGCAATGTTTTATCTATACTTACAGATATTTTGACCTAAGAATTGTTAATACTTTGACAACAAATCTGCAGAGAGTCTGACTAAACTAAACTTTATGAACTATCCTTTTGTATGTAGTATGCAGTACCTAGTCATTTCCTAGTAGAAATAGTCTTCCGCCAAATCAATATTAACTAAAACCTTCATAATACATTCACAAAATACAAAGTATCAAAACCTCTTCCTTCTTCAAAGAGACATTCATTTGAACGTTCCGAAATCACGACGTTATGACAAGGTACATGGCCACCGTTGTGCCGGCGCATGACAGCTACTGCGCACGCGCGCCTGATTTATACCCAGGGTTACCAGGTGGATGAGAAATACGGGATTGTCCTGGGAGACAATTAGTGAAGTATTCAGTAATAAATAAATATGTAGATATATTTGGATAGTTTATACACAGTCATACGATTCTGAAAACAACAACCAGACAACCAATAAACATACTTATATACTTCTAAATACATACTCATATTTATCTTAATTCAGAATAGAATATTCGTGCTCATCAAACAAAAATTTGTCCCGCGTGGCATTTGAAAACACCAAACGCAACGGTTATTGCAGCGAGGTAACCACGTTAACTACTACATTAAGCGTAACTCTAAATCCTGAGATCCCCAAACGGAACCATTTTTGGGGGAGTACCAAAGATTTTAATTGAATTACAGTCTTTCCTGCTAAGGAACATGGATTAAATAAGTTAATAATCAGGGTAATATTCTGGTTTATCCGTTTCTAGCATTAGATTGTCCTGGAAATAAACCACAATATTTTCACCCTATTCATACCGGCAGTGCGCCGCCGGTGAATCCTGTACAGCTTTGTTATATGACGACAAAGGACGGGAGATGGACGACATGTGACTGGTAGACTAATGGTCGTATATGTAGCTTAAGGCTTAATCTTGATGAGGTTTTATGTATTGCAGTTGAAAATACAGTGGAGGACAAACATTGTGGTGAATGTTATAATGTAAGATCTATTTCAGCTTATAAAAGTGATATAGATCTAACTTCTTGACCAAGACTTTTTTATCGTAATTATATATACCGCCTGTATACTTTTGTATATAAAGCCAATAAATAAACAATGGTGCGGTTTTAGGTGCAGAAAGAACTTTTAGTTTGGATCTCAAATTACTGTCAGGTATATACTATTTTCATATTTCAAATTTGCGAAGAACGACCAGTATCCTTATAGTAAGTAAATATCTGATTTTAGTGAAATTAAGAACAATAACGCAAACAATTTAATATAATTTTATCACACCCGTAAACCCTGTAAAAACATATCTTTCTATTCCTTTAACCCAATGGTTACTAAAATCGGAAAAAGACTCTACAAGGCGAAAAAATACCTTTTAAATATCAATAAATTTATACCCACAGCGAAATCAATAAAAATATCACCATCATTAGTCATACGATACAAAGAGTATATTTATCTGCAATCTTAAGTGAACAAGAGGTCCATTGCTGTCCATTGAATACCTCCATAACTAATGACCATATTTACCATACTAATATTATAAATGCGATAGTCTGTCCGTATGTCTGACAGTTTGTTACGCTAAATAGCTATACCGATATTTATAAAATTTAGCACTGGGGTAGCAAACATAAGCAGTTATAGAGTGTGTTCGATATTATTTAATAGGTCACAGCTCCTTAAACTCCTTGCAACATCAAGCATTTGAAAAGAAAAATTGAAAATAATGTGAAAGTGTCCCGTCAGTTCTTCTTATTGACCCTATCTTTCAAACTGCCGATAGATTTACTAACTGCATCTATATCAATCGTGTAAGTTCTTAAACGATTTGATTTTGATTTCGTAATTTTTTTTTTCATAAATCACCCCTAAGCTGCCCCGTAGCTGAAGCGCAGAACGGAATTTGTACACGAGTGAAGCCACGGTGATAATCTAGTTATGAATAAAACTCGATAAACTGTAAGGTAGCAAAGGTCCCGAGGTCTCGTTAATTTACTAGACTTATGTATTTCAAAGTGGTTGGTGATCTCATGCCGCCATTAACATTAATGGTCCTCACACAGTGGAAGATTGTTTAACAGAGAACAGATAAAGTCGTAACATTCTTATTACTAGTCTTGCAAAAAATTGGAATGTTTTTTCCAAGAAGGCAACAATTCATGATGCAAAAGTCAAATGGTGAGAAAAATGGTTGATTTTTTTGTTTCTTGGGCCAGACTAAAAAATGGCAGTGGTCTGCGTGCATGTGATTTGTAAAATTGATTTGTCAGTTTCGCAAAACACATGCATGCAGTTGATTGCATTGCAACTGCTGTCCATGGAAGAGACGAGGAGCATTTTAAGTTTGAGGACTTTCGGAAACTCGTAAAGACAATTAATCAGCCAAACTTTATGCTTTACAATTTATATGATCTAAAGTGACTAACATGAATCGACAAAATCCATATACCAACGTAATAATTATCTCATAAAGATGGGAATCACTTGCTCCACCAAAAGATCTACGTATTTATCACATGTTAAAAGACCATTGGCAAACTTTGACCACACATTGCTGTTGATTTAGACATTTTCCTATAGTCCTATAATATCAAAAAGCCACTTACTTGGGTTCTTGTCAAACTGCATAGGCGTGCACCGGTCCAGGGTGCGCACAGACCCATCAGCGTAGTTGCGGTACCCTGGTTCGCAGCGGTACACCGCACCTGGTCGCGTTACATTGTACTGGTATGCTGCGTACAGCTGGTCTTCGGGCGCTCCCACCAGGATCCTGGAGACAAGAGAGAAGGGTTTATTAGTTGGTAATTTTTTGTAGTTTGCTGTTGAATGGAGGTCTTTAGAAATGTATATAAGCAACATTAATACTTTTGATTATTCTAGACTGCCCGTGTGGCGCGGTTGGCAGTGTAACTGCTGATCATGATGTCTCAAGTTCGATTCCCGGTTCAGACAAGTATTGATATTTTCTAATTTACATTTGAATATTTCTAGAAAAATCCCTGAACTTGGTAACACAGGGGGGGGACAGTCTATTGCCATATAGGGCAATAGGCCGGCCCCCTATAAGATGAGATAAACATTGTTAAGGACGAAACGCGCGTGTATTTTACACGCTTCTGCTACACCTAGCGAGCAGGAACAAATTATATTTCTTTAAAACAATTAATAATAGCAACTATCAATGGCAATTAACACTACTGAAAGTGGCATCGCGTGATTCTCAAATCTCATCACGTATCTTTCAGCATTCATAAGTGTTGCTTGACTCATAATCCACGCGCACATACAACGAGCTATAATAATTGTATGCTTATTTCATTCTATACTTATACCATAGATCTTAGCTATCATGAATCTAAAACATCAAAATTTGCAAAGACCACGCCTGCTTTACTCTTACTGAGGTGAAGACAGGGTTAGGAAGACCTCTTACAGGGTTTAACTTTTTACACCTCAATAACTCACTGCCTGACTCGAAAATCGAACTCAGCACTTCGTAATCGGCAGTTGCATCTATGCCAGTAAAATTCACGATACCACAAAGTAATCGCAGATCAGTAGACGAGAGGAAACGGGTCAAACAATCGTATATCTGGCGCTGTGCCAGCCCACAAATAGCCCGGGTTCAATCCTGGTCGAGCCAAATTGTATTTCTATACCGTGAGTCATGGTGACCAGTCTGTCTGTATGGTGTCATGGCAACTGGTGTTTATAGTGTTTGTGTTAGATGGCCTGAAAGTTTGGTTTATAGGTTTTAGATTTGAGTGCTAGATGGCTACTGGGTTTTGTGTATTGCTTGGTTGTTCAACGTTTTGTTAAGTTTTTAGTTTATGATACAGGGTATCCTTACAACTGCATTTCTAGGTTTAAGTTTTTAAATGTCGCAAAGCAAAATCACATAAATAGATATTCTCATTTCTGAAAATGGATTAGCATATTAATATCATAAAGTTTACAGTTTGTATCTGAATCCATTAAAAGTTTAAAAACTACCTATTTCTGATTATCCCCAGCCTCCAGGGGTTTGCCAGGTCGCCGAATCATTATATCAATACACTAGCTGACCCGCGCAACTTCGCTTGCGTCACCTAAGAGAATGGGTCAAAATTTTCCCTGTTTTTGTAACATTTTTCGTTGCTACTCCGCTCCTAATGACCGTAGTGTGATGTTATATAGCCTAAAGCCTTCCTCGATAAATAGGCTATCTAACACTGAAAGAATTTTTCAAATCAGACCAGTAGTTCCTGAGATTAGCGCGTTCAAACAAACAAACAAACAAACAAACAAACAAACTCTTCAGCTTTATAATATTAGAATAGATTATAAAATATACATTATATCAATAACTAACTTATAGAGGTAAAATGACGACAATGAATTAACAACACAAAATTCATCAATCATTTTCTTATACTGCATAAAAACCAAAGATCATCACGATCAATAAATAATTACACACAAAAAAATTACACACAGTAATTGACATCTTTAAACAAATTCCCATTCTACAACCTTCAGTATAATGATAATGAATTTAGTACTGTCCAGGTGAAAGGGCAACCGAGTAAATCTGCTGACCCGGTTAAATTAAGCAGCTTAAAGTTATCGCCGATGGGTCAACACTGTGCCCAATAAAGTGACCATCGTGACCTTTGAGTATTTAATTGAATCATCTTATTTGTTGATAAAAGGTCTTGGGAAGTATTTTTTACTGAATTAAATAAGAAATGAGATGGTTCTCAAATCCACTGTTTGGATTTTTTGGAGAGAGTATATAAAAATTAAGACGTTCGACTCTTAGCGTTACAAAATTCAATTAAAACTTAAAATGTACCTGATTAATCTATGTAGATTTATTAGCTTTTTCTTATAAGGATATCGAACCCATGACCTAAATGTATTGAGGTATTACAGGTTTTTTTTAGTTCTTCTCGAATCTCATACTGGTAGTAGATTAATTCAATAAGAATTGTAATTTCAAGTATCATAAGTGTCAACATTTGACCTACCTAAATGGTTATAGACCGTTTTTTACATTAAAATAATATTATAATCTGACGAAATTCGGCGTCAAACAATTTGACTTAATTTAGAGCCCCTAAAATTCCATGTCTGTATCACACCTTCAAATCGAACTCATATGACATGTTAGAACATCGAAGTAGTATTTTTACATCGATGTATCGTAGGTAAAAGTCGTAAATAGCCTGTCCAAAATAGTCCCCTTTCCGTCGCCTGAAATACTCACGGTACAACGACATCTACCGGCGTGTGGTGACAACTATTAGGATATATGGAAATAGTCGTTTGTCATTGGTCGGATTTCAGATAAATGTTTTGTGTATTTACATCATACATACATGATGGTAAAAATTAGAGAATGCTAAATATTTGACAAATAGGAAAAATCTGACAGCATTTGACTGACTCGGAAATCGAACCTAACACCTTGTGACGAGTAGTCACTAAAATAGGCTCTAGTGAGAAATCAAGACTACTTAAACAACTTCAACACAATAAAATATTGCGAAGTAAACTTACTATTATCGATAACAATAGGGGGAATTAACACGGTTATAATTCTTTCGTACAATTACTGGACATTTCGGCACAGATTTCACTGGAAGTGGTCACAAGCTGACTCAAAGTAATTTTAAAAGTAAGAAATAAAAATTCCAGAAGCAACATCACAAACAAATTTTAAATTGTAATAAGTATTCCTACTTTTAAAACCTGCTTGTAACAGGTGACAAAGCAGCTGTCCTCCTAATTTCATCGTCCAAGTAATGAACCCTGTACCTCGAGCCACCTGTCTTTAATCTTGTATCGATCGTACAAGCTGCTACTAACTTGTGCATGCAAGTGAGACTTAAATGTAATAAAATAAAAATATCTGTAACTTAATTTGTGTCTATCTTATAGTTAAGTTTAGTGTTAAATATAAAATATAAAGCTAATTATAATATAATACTATTTATTGATTGACGCGTGTTAAGGAAAAATGTGATTTTCTTTAATTTTTGGAAACGAGCTACTCTATGTTGGACTACAGCCCTTCAGCTGTCTCCATACCCATCAGAATTGGTTTAGTGCTTTAGCCGTCAGAGTATAACAGACATACTAACAGACAGAGTTTCGCATATAATATTAGTAACGATTGCATCAATTCAGTAATCATTGGTTCAATAATCTAGTCATGAAAATGGAATAGACAAACTAGCAAACAGACTTTTCCACTTATCAGAGGGACAATGTTTTGTATTTATAATATAACTAGACTTTATCGAAATATGCTCAGTGCTTTAGCCGCGAACGCGTAGCGCAAGAATTTGACTTTTGGTTTTTTTTTATAAGAAAGAATTTCATCACAACCAGTTCAATGGTTTAATCTTAAAAGCTGACAGGCATACCTTAAATAATATAAGAAGACTTTAAATTGTACAAAATCCTGTCAGTCAGTGTTCCTACATAGTATTAAGTTAGCGATATCGTCGAAGGGGAACGTCGGCGTCTCTAATAAAAGCACTTCCGCGCCAGGGGCGTGTCCGTGCCGCCGCCGCGACTAATCTGTACGACATTATACGTAGCTTTACTTTCTTACTTGTAATATAAATATACAATAGACTATGAAATGGATCGATGGATCAGAAAACTTAAAAAAACAGCAACAGTATCAACGTTTCTGACTTGAACAATCAATATAACAAACACTTGGAACAGTTTTTGGAGTTATACAAAGTCCCCAACCCGCAGTTGGCCAGCGTGGTGGAGTCAAGGCGTAACCTTCCTCCCCCCCCCCCCCCCATAATTACGGGAAGAGACCCGGTAGTGGGACATTGGTGTGTTAAATTTATTTTTTAAAACTCTTCCGTTACCAAGTCACTGACTGGTAGACAACGCACAGCCGAAACTACTAAGCATAGAAAGTTGAAATTTGGTATGAAGATACCTTAGGATTTGTAAAGGAACAAGAGAGGATTTTTGTAAATTATCTACCTACCCACACTATACGTTTGAAACATAATTCTCTTCTTTGTTTTGCGCAGTCGGACAAAATACATACACATTCGTAACTTGCAAGAGAAAGATCACCATCTATCGTCTTCAATCTAATCAAAATCACTAATCATTGACCACACCGGTCAATTTCACAAAGCTATTCACTGTGACAATCTTATCTGAAATCTTCAACATAACACATTAATCACTGCACTGTATCAAGTAATGGTCGCTCATCAGCTCTCATTGTCGTGTCACACAATAGACGGACCATTGAGAGCTTGGTTAATAGATGTCGAAGGAAAAGGTGATGGGGAACGTAATCTGTTATAGAGAACTGTGTGACCTATGATTTGAATGATAGTTTAGTGTCGTCGATATAGTTTAGCTAGTTTTGGTCTGATTTAAAGTCATATTAGGTCGGAGAAAATGTATTTTTATATTATGTATGTATGAACTTGTAATAAAATCTCTTTGGTTTTAAGAATCACAAATGAGTACACGGCTCATTAGGTTTCTTTCAGTGAGCTTGTGAGGTACCCAAATATCGAGCTTTTTTTGTGTAGAGAAACGACTTTATTACAAGTTCATACATTCTATAATGCGAAAAGTCTTTTTCCCGACCTAATTATATTCACTTAAAATACAACTAAAAAGTGTTTTCCAGTTAGAAAACTTATTATGTTGTCTCTTTTTCATTTCGCTAAGGAGTGAAAGCAACAAAAGTCTTTATACGCCCTTCATAACTTCAAATATTTTTATGAATAAGATAATATACACCCATTATCCCTTTACAATATATGGATGTTATACATGAGGATTTGGCATAACCTTACAAACCATTTTATACCGAACCATACACGGTAGTAATAACCTAACATATCCTTCACAGTATGAATCACTAATGACTAAGTAAATACGTCACCGTGTGTCAGTCGGTCTGTATAGTGTATAACTACTGACAATTAGCGTGGCTAATCGTACGACGTGCTAAATACCTCTATTAAGATAGTTGAAGATATGAGACAACGTTTGTGGACTTAACTACCGGGTAGGTTGTGGATAAGTCACAGTTTGGCGAAGAAATAGAGATCTGACGTCTCTTTTTTGACTAAGAACTGGTGTTGAGTAGTAGCTTTTTGAGAAAATCTGATCAGTAGTTTTCAGTGATTTTGGAACGAACATTAAGGCAGATGTTGCGAGGGATTTTGTTTTACAAAGTGTAGTGATTATATATGTTACTGTAAAAGCCCGAACGGTGGTAAATCCTAAGATTTTCCGGTATAACCTAAGATTTACCAACTCGCAATGGTAAAAGTCCGAATAATTCTTTTATTTCGAACTTTTACCTATATTCACTTGATGATATCGAGATGTCGCCGGAGCCCCGCTTCGCGGGGCTCCTCCTTCTGGGTGGTTAAAAAAAAATAACCACGAAGGCTAAGGTGGGAGCTTCGCTTCGCTCGCTCCCACCTTAGCCTTCTAACCTAACCTACCCATGTCGCTATGCCCAAAACTCCTTCTTTATAACTATGTCACAGTATATAATTATACCGTGAAATAGTTATAAACATAGTTATGAAGGAGGATTTTTTTATATATCGTAACATAGTTTTTAAACTCTGGCTTGTTCGGACTTTTACCATTGAGAGTTGGTAAATCCTAGGTTTTACCGGAAAATCTTAGGATTTACCACAGTTCGGGCTTTTACAGTAACATATACATTGAACAGTAGAGTTAACTTGTAGGTATCTATCAAGATAACAATCTCTGCAGCTATTGAACTTTATCTAATACTGGTATACCTATATGCAGCTTATATTTTTCTGATCAACATAAACTAGTTCAAGAAATTCTCTAAAAATCACAATAAATCCATCCAAATTCCTGACAGAAGCTATTAAATTACCCAGGTTTGTATTAAAGCAAATAATTTGAATTTTGCTCGAAACTTTCTTCACGTAGTAACAAAACGGTCTCTTTCAAATACTTAGTCACAATGCAGACAAAAGTGACTTATTCAAATACTAAGTAACAAAATATTCACCCCAAAAATATGTCGATATTAAAGGCTTATTATTTCCCCCTTTCAACCCTCCCCCTGGAGCCTAAACTGTTATTACCTACAACGGATATCGATTCCCGGACACTGAAGCTATGACTCAACCACTACTAGCCTAATACCTACTCGTAATTTACATTGGGTTTTTGAAACCCTTTCCTATATAGGAAACGTAATATCCATATTTTGTTTTCCTTTATATGTGTTGTGACTATCATATTCGAATTCCACTGAAATTTACAGTTAGGTGATAGCATGATATAAGTGCCTAATAAAATGTTTCAGTCTGTAATAATTAAAATTTTAACATCATATGAAAAAAATACATAGCCTGAGCATTTTAGATGAACCTTTCTCGAACACAACTTTAATAATTTTTCATTATTAAACTTTCTTTTTAAACTTTAAATTTCATATTCAACTACCCGATTTGTTAAGGTTAACCCAGTGTAATGCGCGCTAAACCGGGCTGCTAGTATTTATACTAAGATACCTGGGTCAAATATGGCCAGCTGAAAAACATATTCACATAATGGGTTCACAGGTACGCTGTTCGGATACATGCGATACTAGCGACAATTTATGGTCGCGTTACAATATTTTGTGCTTGGCATAGTGCTTCATGGCCATATTTTTTAGCTGGCCATATTTGACCCAGGTACCTTAGTAGGGATAATAAAAGGGCCTATGGACATATTCCGCAACATTGTCAACACGACTACTGTTATCAATGTGATGCAAGTCTCAGACAACAGAGAACATCTGATAAGACTTAACCCACTTGCAGTACAAATACAAATGTGGGCTACATTACAATTAATGTGTACATAGCTTTATGATTGTAATTGTCTTCCGCATTTTGAATTTTGATAGTATGGTATAAAACGCATTATATTATTTATAAATTACTATTATCACTATATGAGTAAGGAATTGAACCCAAAGCTAATCAGCATTCCCACAGTATACCGCTAAATGCGTACTGTAACTCGATTCCCTACAATTATAGACAATCGTTGTCGAGAAACTTTGTACGAAAATCTGATCAGCGCCTCTAGCTTTCGCTTTCGAGTATCGAGAGCTTGACATTTAAAATGTACCTCCAAAATAGTTATTACGGAGCCCGTAACTGTACAGAATTGAGCTACTGTTCAAACTATTGTATTACAAAACATTTTGCCTGACCGGGGTAATGAATCCACGATATGCGTTGATGATACAACTAAGACCACAACATAATGTAAATACTAATAGCCAGCATCACTATTAGCTATTTGTATAAGGCGCCATAAAGGCATCTATTTCCTTTTAAACTACAGTCAAATTAATTCAGTCCATAAGTTATGTAAATAACAATAAATTAAATCGTCCTAAGCCCTTAAAAGTCGTCTTCCTCTTTCATTAGCATAGGAACCGTAGGGCGCGGCCATATAATACGCGAGTTATGCAAAACAACGCTTTGTGTGCAGCCGACAGGTGGATTATACCGACCGCCGTACTATGTGGATGCGCTCTGAATGTATTAAAGGAGATTATTTGATTTTAATTTGTAGATAATGGATATAATGATTATATGCTTGTAAAAGTTATTTAAATTTAGAAAAAGAAAACTTCCGTGGCATTAAGCATTTACCGAACCCTGAGTACCATTAAGTAATAAAAGATTTGTACAGGAATTGGCAATTCAATCAGTTTTTTGACAACGGTTAAAAGTCATTTATAGTGTTATAAACGTTAACTACCTACTAGTAATAAAAAGAGAATCACAACCGAATCGTAATGAATGATCAAAACTGAATTCAATACATAAAACATTACGCAAATACAAAAACACGCTAAAAGTACATCCAGAACCAAACCACAAACAAAAACACACTAAATTTGCTTCCATTTAGGTATAGGGAATCGAACCCATTGCACACAGTCGTAGCAGCATGGTTATTCTACGCCACAGACGATTTAGAAATCGTATCTTTTCTTCCACAAAGCTAAGGATAGGTTTGAGGTTTCATCGTTTACCCCTGTTTTAGTAAGGCTTCCTTATATTAAACAGTTTTGTACGTCTTCTTCACTGTGATTGATTGCAGCTCCATTTAGTTTGATAGGATTATAGATAGACACCTCTATGGAAAATAAGGATTAAGGATAATTTGTTTATATTCTTGGTACTATTACTTAAATGTTTGTAACGGACTTCAACGTGATTCTCTACCACTATTGACTATCGACAACCGGCTAGCTATCGAGAAATTTCGTTTGAAAATCTGATCAGCGCCTCTAGCAGGCGCCCAAATAACTATATTACAGTACATTTTAAATGTCAAACTCTCGTTACTCCAAAGTACCAGCTGTAGAATTTGTTAGTTTACCTATGTAAGTATGCATTTAAAAGTATATAAGTATCTTTATCTGCTGGTTTCCATGGTACAAGCCTGCTTAGTTTGGAATCAAATGACTCTACGAGTTGTCTAATAATATCTATTTATGTCAACAACATCAAAGCCATAAATCACAGTCACTACTCTAAACATAATCTCTAAAATCGATACAAAAGTTCCTATTGACAATCAAAACTCCCGCATACACGAACGCCCCGCGTCATCGCCCACAAGTGGCCACAACACTGTCACTCCGCGCCCGCAGCGACTCGCAATCTTCTCATTGAAACAATCAACTTACTTAACCGCTGTGAATCAAGA
This sequence comes from Anticarsia gemmatalis, assembly GCF_050436995.1. Classification (NCBI taxonomy): domain Eukaryota; kingdom Metazoa; phylum Arthropoda; class Insecta; order Lepidoptera; family Erebidae; genus Anticarsia; species Anticarsia gemmatalis. The sequence goes on along the minus strand of NC_134748.1, from coordinate 12,890,008 downwards.
CCTTGATCGAATATACTGCTAATATAACTATGTTGTATCTGTTTATAAATGTTTATATGTTATGATTTTTTTGCAGGTGATTATGGCAATTTTACTTATGTATGGACCCTTATATCTAGAAAAGTATACGTATAAAAGTTTTTTTTTTGGTCTGTCCACTCCTATAGGAACAAGGGAGATAATTTATATGTAAATACGGGCATGTAAATCTCAGTATTGATAATCAACTTTTGTTTAATTATTTTAGGTTTTTGCAAGACAAGGTACCAAAAAAATCGATTTGAATAAAATTGGACAGTGTGATGACTACTATGAAGGCATTCAAAGCACAATAAAGAAAGCGGGCGGAGCTTAGTCACTAACATCACGTTAAAATAAAATAAAATCTGTAAAACGTTTTTGAAATTCGTATACAAGAGCTTCAACTATCTAGTTCGTTCTTTAACTTTAACATGTTATTTTCTAGTCAATTTACATTTAGTAAATTTTCGTTGGTGGTCCAAAAAACACGCATAATTTCATTTAACACCTAAAACAAACCGATTAGAGCAACAATAGGACGCATGCGAGCGCATGCTAGCGCATGTCACTGTATCAAATAACATGCCGCATGCAGCATGCAGTTACATCACAGTATATGCAAATAAATAGAAAGTAATGTGGGCCGTATTTATTGGGACCCCACGGGTCTACAGACCTTAGAACTGTTTTGCGAAGGCGTTATGTTAATCGAAGGTAATGTACTACTGTACGATTTAATTGTATTTCATGTTAGTTGTATAATAATAATTACGACTGTATTATAGCAGTAAAGGTGGTTTTAATTTTATTGCAACTTATTTCTGATTAGTTGCAAAAATGTTGATACGTTTTATTAACTTGAACTTACTAAGACTTCGAGAAAGGTTTCCCCAGTTTCAGACTAACTGCAAAAATGTTATTTCGGAAAAAAATCAAAACGTACAATTTACTTCGTTAATAAGGTTCCTAGTAAGGATTTTTGGCTTACAGCCTTTGTCTTATATGGAATTCAAATCCGAGACATGGTGAACGATGGGATATGGTACTTCATCCATCCGTCTATCTTTGGGTAGCCCCAACCATACTTGAATTCAAGTCCTTTTTATCATTTAAAAGATCATACAAAATAAATTATTTATTCATTAGAATAGATCATACGGCAGCTATGCGGTATCAGCAAATCCTTATCACAAAAAACATTGTCAACTAAAACCAGTTTAAGCCGCCCTTTACAAAATAATTAACACGAACTTATTAGGCAACTGAGCCCTTTCGACAACAGAAGGCCGCCCGCACACCCACTACTTAACGCAATACAACTGATTCTATCCTAACCTCATTAATGCGCTCCTACACATCTATAAGACATTGTGTTTAAGTATTTACCTGTTTGTTTGAACATTACATAAGAACAGATGAATCGACTTTGATAAGACTTTTGACAGATTTAGAGCTTGTTTTCTTACAAAAAAGCTCTACAAGCGTCAATAAATTTGATGAGAATTGGTTTAAAAGAATTTGATATGGGTACAAAGTACTAAAGCTTACTGCTACATTTAACAAATTTTTTTATCAGAAAAGAAAGATTTTCCTGCATACAACAAAATGTTTTCTGCTGAATGAAAGCAATTTTCCTCTTTTACCCGACTGTGTTACGAGACGGTCAGTTACGTTGAGGTTTTTAAATCTAGCATCTATTGCCTTAATAGTACTACAGTATCCTGAAGTACATATTTATTCCGCCGTTGTATTTCTCTCAAAAAAATCACTGTAATTCTTTTAACATTCTCTTTGAAATTAATTTCTATATAATAAAATCGTCTCTTTAAATGAATGCAGACACAAAACGCGTAGGTATCTCTACATTTATCACTAATAATTATAAGAAATGTATCAGACTGGTGTTGAATTTGATAAATGTATGTGGCGCTACAGCCTCCTTTGTAAAAGAATTTAATTATATATTATAAAACATCTCGCCTGTAATACCCTATAAGGTGTTAGAAATTCGCCCACTTTTTATCGTTAATCATATTGGTTCCATGTAAAAGCGAGTCTATTTCCAAATACCAGGCACTTTACTAAATTTCGGACTACAGTCGAGAATGTTGCAAAAGTAGAGGTATATAACATCTTACTTTTGATCTGCTAGGAAATATAACTTATAAATAAATATGTATCATTGGACAACTCACACACGGTCATTTGATTTGCTAAGCAGAGCTTGTACTATAGTAACCAAATAACTGATAACAGATTAACATACTTTTGTACTTGTTATATAGATAAATTGACAACCAGACTCATCACACAAATAAATTCTACATATCTGTAGAAAATAATCTGTCATTTGATTTATAAAGTACAAACCTCTTAAACAATTCTATTAGAAACTAACACAATGATAACTAAAGATAACCAATCATGAACATTTCTAAAACATTTACATCTCTTAGCTACATAATAAATTATATCCAAACTTATCTCAAAGACTTATTAGATGTAAGTGATAATATATAGAGGATTTAAACACGGACATTAACACAAGCAGCGGCGGGTTTCATCGCTAGCTTATCTAAATTTAAGATCAACAGATCCTAGGTGATCACACACAATAATTAGTGGATTAATCCCGGGAGAAACGATGCTATTTAAGTTAGGAAAGGTAGCGATTTATTGTAAAAATATGTGTTATTTTAGAATTATAATTGTGACTGTCTGTTTGACTGTTTGTCTGTGACACTGTCACAGCTAAACCACTGAACAAAATTTGATGAAATTTAGCTCGAAGATAGTCGAAAATACGGAGTAAAATAAGCCTTCTTAAAGTTTGAAAATGTGGGGTTGATTAATAACAAGAAGGAAAGGATCTGAAAAGCTTCCTTATAAATACCTTACATTGCATTTGTGTCGTGCATGATTGTGCATGGGTATGGGTGTGTTATTGTTTGACGAGATTTACCTCAAATCTCGTCAACCAGTAATATCTATATGAACAATATATATCAGTGGCGCAGTGGTTTAGGTCGCCACGCCGATACCACTGCAACGGGAGGTCGTGGGTTCGATTCCCACACGGGACAATGCTTTGTGTCCGTTGTTTGTATGTTTGTAAAAGTCCCCGCGACACAAGAGTAATTCTTAGTGCGGGAGTTGTGTTTAAAAAAAAAAAAAAAAAAAAAAAAAAATTCCCCGACTAAAAATAAATTGGAAGATATTATAGTTACACTTTTATATTTATGGTGCTCTACTTTCCTTTCTTCCCCAACTCGTACCTTGTACCACACCCAACATAATGCGTTTACGATGGCTAACTACGGTAATATATGTTGCGCACACGCATCCCGTACTTTATTGTGTAGTTATACACAGACGTGGGACCACCCGTGTGCGCGCGCCCTTATGTCCGATGTTCCGACGATTGTAAGGTAAAGTTTATTTGATTATGTTAGTACTATTGAGTTGTATGTTGTGGGATTTTAATTGATAGTGTTTTTTGTTTTTTCTTCGCTGATGAAGCAATTTTGAAAGTAATTTTGATCAGACAGAGGTGAGGTTGATCTCTTTAAAATATGCGTTTGAAGAATGTTTTTTTATCTCTATTGATTTGCTAGCTTTCAGGCCTGTTTAACAGACTATGGGTTAGTTGAATAACAAACCAAAAGTGTATGAAAAACTGTCAAAACCTCTCTGCTTTCTCATTTAGAAGTGGTGAAACAAAACATTAGTCATCCATGTAAAGTGTCAGTGTCTGAATAAAAATTTTAAGGCATTTTTATCAAAAATATACTTAAATTGCAAAGCCTTTTAAAGATTTAAAGCATATTTTCTTTATACCAGACGAAAACACATACATATGTCTCACAAACCTTAAAGAATACAGTAAACTTCACAAAACATCGCTCTACTTTTTTCTCTATTACCTTTTATAATTTTCCATTCCTAATCACAATTTTAACGACCATTCCTTCACAGATTAACAACATCATTTCTAAATTCTCTAAGTATACATTACGATGTGCCCACGTTGTCCACTGTCCGTACTTAAAAGTGTTAATTTGCGAGTGTCGTAAATCCTATAAGATTTACACAAGAATTATAAGCAAGATTATGATTATTATTTACAGGGTCAAAAGTTGTGAGAACGGATATAAATGCTTTAATATTTTATGTTTGTGGACGTACGTGTGAATCTAAAATTTCGAAATTAAACGATTGTTGGCGACGAAAACATTTGAAGACGAAAAAAAAAAGAATTTGACTGCCTCCGTGGCGCAGTGGTTTAGGTCGCCACGCCGATACCACTGCAACGGGAGGTCGTGGGTTCGATTCCCACACGGGACAATTATTTGTGCGATCCACAAATAATTGTTTCGGGTCTGGTTGTGCTTTGTGTCCGTTGTTTGTATGTTTGTAAAAGTCCCCGCGACACAAGAGCAATTCTTAGTGCGGGAGTTGTCTTTTTAAAAAAGAAAAAAAAAAAAAAAAAAGAAAAAAGGAAAAATAAAGGTTTACCTTAAATATTAGCAGCAGAAAGAACCTTTTATTCAAATGTCACAGGAATAATATTTAATTATTGACCCTAAAATGACCAAAGTATGTTTTTATTTTATTTTAAACCTATACTACATCTACCTACTTATACTAGGCCAGAATATCTGTCTCTGCTTTGTATGTGAGACCTTATGGTTAATTTCGACAGTCAAATTTCAATTCAAAATCTGCATCCTGTAAGGGTTTGTCTACTTGACAGACGGACGTAAATGACAGCCCAGTTACAGCAAAAACAACTCAACTAACACTTCACACCAGCAAACTACCAAAAAATAACATTCACAATACCTACATCTCAAATGACGCGACGTTCCCCTTTCATAATACATCATTAATCTATAAATAAAATATAGGCAGGAAGGGTAGTTAATTACATACGCAGTTAACAGTCCGTCGGCGGTATATTTCTGTTAAGTTTTTAATTAAATCACTCTACACCTGTCCCCCCCTCCCCCCTCCTGCTACTCCGCGCATGCGCAGCGCGCCCGTGATGCGCATGCGCACGTGCCCGGGAACACTTTCCGTTACGAACAGATTTATTTTATGACGCAACTGTATGCGCTAAGTAGGTTGAAAGTGGTATATTAGTTGAAGTACTTATTTAGTTGAGAATGGTGATGTTAGATACTTTTTGAATATGAAGAGGTGAGGTATTAACTCATTTATTTATCGGTAATGTTTATTGCTACTTCTTTGCGTTAATGATCTTCTTAAAAAGTAAGAGAGAGGGCTCTGTTGTGGCATTTTTTTGTAATTTTAGTTCCTTTGCTAAGTGAGAAGTACGATTTTTTAACCAAAAAGAACAAAACTAAACTATTCTAATCTCGCAAAATGTATCAGTCACTTTGAAAGCGGCTTAAGGATTTACTTAAATTAGCTTCTTTAGCTACCTTTGCTTTGATACTTTCAAAGCTTTCCTTTAATCAATTTCCCGTCGTAAAATTAGTACTTTAACCTTAGCCATATTGACTTCACGTATGCTCAATAAAATCGAAAGTGAAACAAAAAAAGAAAGTAAGTCATTCAAACTATAACAAAGACGTACGAAACAAAGAGTTCTGCTTACCACACGCATGCTAAGTAGCGTGATGATAACGTTAAATGTGGAGAAAGGTGTAAACAATAGACAGGTGCTAAAATGTGAGTGATAGATGAAATATGATGGTTTGAAATACGATACTGTGTCAACATCCTGAGTTCGAGCTCGGATTTCAAAATTGTTTACTTAGTCAGAGTCCTATTTAAAAGTGCTTATCCTTTCAGAAATAAGACACATACTAAAAATATTTTAATCATTTAGAATTTATTTGGTTTCTGTGCTTTGTTACGTTTCGTTGTCTCATTGCGTAAACGCAGCATTATGTTTTCTTAATTAAAGACTTAAAGCTCGCCGATTTAATTAGACAATGGATACAAGGTTAGCCAGCTCTGTTTACGAAAGAACTCTGTGGATCACACAAATATTACTTACTATGTGGGAGACAAACCTAAGACCACTACCAATTTGTTTGTCCTCTTCTGTGCCCCACTGCAAAGGATTGATTCTATCCTTCTCTTAGGTATATATATTATAATTTGATTTATTTGGTTTTAGTTGACACCATGTAACTTTATCTATATGTATTCTTACGGAAGCTAAGTTATAAAATTACCAGTCTTTGAAAAAGCTATACATATATAATAATTTGATTTGTACAATTTAAAAATATCTGGCGAGCTAAATCTCACATCGCTGATATCGGAGCTTAAAGTTAAGAGCCCTAACAACAGTTTATTGATAGTATAAAGCCCAAAGGAAGTATAAACCATTAATATTCATGTTAACTGTATGAACTACTGAATAAACGTTCATTGAACACATTGACCTTCGCCAACACTTTCAGAAGATGATGTCATGAATTAGCACCCATTTACAAGACGGATACTTTGTACGAATTTAAGAAACACTGAGGTAGTTATTTGAATCAATTATTAAGAACAGCCTAAAGAAAGACTAACTTAAAAATTATAAGAGCGATATAAAAGTGCCTTACAGATAATTGATTTGGTATCGTGGATTCGATTTCCACTTGGAGCACGAATTGTATTATCGATGGAGACTGTTTCAAGCAATCACTACATAGTAGTTATAAAGCAAGTCTGTCGCTATGTGGCATGAATAAATGTAAGCTTAGATCTTTAAAACTATGCAACGGATTTTGATTTGATTTTAAGTAGGCACCTGGTACACAGTGATGATTTAAGAGGAAGATTTATTTGTAAAAGTTAAAAAGGTTTTTTTGTAAATAATAATTGGATAAACCAGACGAAATCGAAGCGGGCCGCTAGTACACTATATGTACTTCTATAAACCTCCTAAACTTTTTTAAATTGCATTAGTTTTTTTCTAACTACAAGACGGTATTTCGGCAATAGTCCAGCTAATAGAGCAATGACTTTAACCCACAAATAAACACTAATAGCTAACAGAATGTATCGTACACAGATCACAAATGAACGCTCACGGCCGGCGCGGCGGCGCACGCGTACATCAATCTATGTATGTTTGTATGTATGTATGTTTGTATGATGTATAACGTAACTGTTACGAATATAGTTTGATTTGGAACGAGGTGAAATTATTATTTCATATAGAACATCTGGGTTTGATAGCTCTGCATAGTTTTAATGTTTAAGTCTCATTTAAATGGGGTGTAATTATGAATTGAAAGATTTATGTGGTAAAGTCTGAGAAAGGTATGGGGCTTGCATTTTTGATAAGGTTAATCTTTTTATAATCCAAGTGTAAGAAATGACGTAAATAACGGGTATTTGTGAGTTTGTGTACGGGAGTATCCTCTCTGGAATGTGTATGTCTGAAACCAGTGCAATTCGATGGTTTAATGAAAAAGTCTTTAAGCATTTGAAAGGTACACTTTTCTAGATCAACATTAACAAATTATTTCGTGCCTAAGTGTGTGCATTTAAGCCAAATCCAGCCAAGCCGAGATGAGTCGCTTATTATTAGCAAACATACATTTCTCTAAACTATGAAAAATCGCTTCATAGTTCAGAGTCCTGGGTAGATACAAAATCTAACTATCCCTAGAATAAATACTACATTTCTAACTATCCCTTAAGGAAGTACGCGTAATGTTAGTAGTTAGTAGTATATGTTTGATAATTCATATAATAATGTCATTGTACTGTTATCAGTTCACAGAACGGATATGATGTGATTGCGTTGGATTAATTTCGCGTCAAATATTTAACATTGTTCGTTGACAAATGAAAACAGCTGTGTCTAGCATTCTAGGACTAAATATAATGATTTTTGTGAGCTACCGATGAGGGTAACTTGTAACATAAATAAGCTTTTAACTTACACTTATAGCACGGGATTTAAAAGGAGGGGAAACTGAGCACCGAACCTATATCCTCATCATAGCTATGATGAGGATGTTTTAAAAGATCTCCATACAATATCTATCAAAATAATTCCTGCCATAAAGTTTTCTGACAACTGATAAATAAGCTCACTTAACTAAACAAACGTTTAACCAAAATAAAACAGATTATTTCCGCAATTAAAAAGAATCCATATCGTTTAGAAGAGCGGTACTAAGGTCATAATTATAAATCTACAGTCGGTATCGAGTTACGTACGTGTTCAGTTCCGCTACTATCGGACCACCACTCGCGTGAGAATTGGAATACTGTATCAAACTAACATGCATTGAATACAAGATGTATGTGGCAAATTAAATAGATTTATTTTGGGGATATAACGGCTATAGAAAATAAATGGTAGACTGTTTGATGTAATATTTTGATATAGAATATATTATAATAGACATGATTATGTGTGTTTTAGAATGAACTATCACTTGTTCCAACGGTAAACGAAGACATCGTATTTAATGGCGATTGAAACTTATAAGCTACAATACTTTTTTTTTGTTTACTCGACGTTTCAATCAAATAAAAAGGTTGACTGTTAAAAAGCTCAGATCCATGCATTTTGCTTCTGAGCTTTTTAACAGATATTTAAGGGACACTAAAACTCTAGCCTGCACTTGATCAGCTTTGTGAAGGTGAAAACTTTATTTCATTTCGGGAAGAGACTCTTTCCCAACAATGAGACAGCGATGGGTTGAAATCTAATTGCACGCTAACTATAAAACTGATTTTTTATAAATCTATCAGCTGTTGAAATAGATGAAATAACTTTTTTCGATATGTGAGATAGTTTTCAATACTTTTATAGTTAGTTAAAATTTCTAAAGTTCCTATCTATCGATGAGTAAAGATACCAAACTGCCGATATTCTGGACACGGCATGATTCTAGTTCAACGTGACTTCCTTTCTCAGAGCACTGCTTCAAGCAGCTTACCTTACAAGGAGTCGCAGCATTGATCGTAATCTCTCACTTAGAGATATTACAGACGACCATAAAGTCGAGTTTATGACTTTATCGAACAAAGATTTGTATGGTGAATTGAAGACCAACTCTATATGGTCAGTGAACCTATTCTTTGCTACATATGAATGTGTTTTAGGTACTACATGATCAATCTGACAATGTTTTGTGTATATGACCAGAATGAGTAAAAGGCTAATAGTTCTGAAAGTCTACGGCAGACGTTTTTGCCCAACAGTGGGAAACAAACTTTAAAATTAAGTTTACGAATTGCTGTAAAACTCAGTCAGTGTTTAAATTCAATAACAATGGGACATTAAAATATCGATCACTCGATGACTATTATTAATTGCTAAATGCTTACATTACTTTATATAAGACGTAAATACCTAAAATAATACATAAAAACCTGCTGATAATTAATTCTTATAAACACATTCTTAAAAAATGCCTCATAATCAAAACAAAGTCATTACACAACTTTGTATTTAAAACTACCGAATGAATGGAAGGTTCACAAGACTACTAGGTACTTTGAAATACTGTTAAAGTATTAAAAATATTATTTCTGAAAGATATTCAGGTCTGCAACAACTAATTCACCTTCGTGCAGCGGTTAAGGTGGTCGTCATGCAACTACCACTGAGTCGGGAGGTTGTAGAGTCGATTCCCACACGGCACTATCATTTGTGCAATCCACAAAATGTTGTTTAGGGTCTGGTTGGACTTTGTGTCCGTTGTTTGTATGTTTGTCAAAGTCCCCGCGACACAAGAGCAATTCTTAGTGCGAGAGTTGTCTTCAAAAACAATCGATAACAAAAATTAAGCTATTTTAGACCAAAGTATTCTTATTTATCAGAGGTAAGAGTTTTCGATTTTCGAAAATTCGTAATCTTTTAAAGCGTACTTTAATACATGACTTAGATTGTTTGAACTTGTTTCACGATATAACGACAAAAAGATTAAGCAATTTGGGGTAAAGGCTATAACTGTGTTACCAAAAAAATACAGACATAAGTTATTAATAAAAGTACTGCAGTTATAAAAGCTAATCTCAAACTTAACAACATAAGCTGATGTCAACTAAGTAGCTTGTAATAAAGGAGTGTTTACACTATCGTTGCGTGGGCGCAGCGCGTCAGCAGCGACTTTCTGAGAAGAGTGAGCGTGAAACATGCTAGTGAATCAGATAGCCAGTCACGTTTCAACTGTTTTTGTTTATGACAAATGTGTCATTACGTGACCTTGGAGTGAGGTCATGTTATTGAAGGATTGAGGATTACCTGTTTATTTTAATTCTTATGTATTTATTAAGGTCTTTTTTTTATTGTTGCAGTTCGTAACAATGATCGGTGTGATTCGATCGAAACGTCGGACAACTTATAAAGTATCGTAACCTTATAATCCTCATCGTGTTTGAGAACCGTGTAGCAATTTAGTAATAAGAGTACAAACCACGATAGAAATTACAGGGATTTTTTTAATACGACCTTATTCTCTTAACAATTTTGTAAAAAAATTATCAAACATGTCGAACTGTGTATTGGTATTTAATAAAACGACTAGATATTTCCTCAAAGGCTTTGTTTTCACAGTAAGCTTTTACCCCATTATGCCTACCTTGAACTTTTCAAGCCTTTCTATTGTTACTATAGTTTCGCGTAAAGCCTATTCAATTCATAATATCATCTTCATCGTCGCCTAAAACAGTCTATTTACCATAGTATTACACCTATTGTAGTTAATTGGGGACTTACGCATTATTAACATCTACGAAATAAAGACAAAATTACAAAAATTATGTATTTAAAAACCCTTATATTGTGCACTTTAAAAAATATTATATTTATATATATATTGTCATGTAACTTTCCACAATACCGAACACCTAAATAAATATATAAATATCGAATAATAATCTAATTTTCCAATCCAAATAAAGGTAGTAGCTTACCTCTGTGGGTGAATGGGATGACGTCACATGTTCAATGGCCTACCCACGCGCTCGCCGGCCATATGGTCGTTACGACTGTCGTTGCGGTTTGTACTGATAAAACTGCGTAGGGATACTATAGTTTTTTAGCTGACGTTTTTTTACTAGACGATACGTCTATTCATATTTGTAACTTTTAAACTCTCGCGTTGCATGTTTAATGTATAATAGAATACGGGAATTAACGCGAACATGCATTTTACATTAAAATTGTCAGTCAGCCTGCGACCACGGCGAGTGCAACCTGCGCCGAAACGTTAGGTAAAAAGCGTGTGCGCGTTAATTCCCGTATTCTATTATACATTATTCATATTTGTTTTGTATAACTAGCTGTTTCCTACGGTTTCGCCTACGTGGATAATTTTTAAATAGAGTGGTTAATTCGTCTCTGGTTTACAGGGTGTCTGGAAGACGTTTGTCTAAACGTTATATGCATCTGGTCTGGACTGCTGCGGAGGCATTCGTAGCATTACATTTAAGTGAAGACTTGCCGTTTCGGAGATATGATACCTTAAAGTCTTAAAACTGTTATTATTTTGTGCTTAACCAGGCGGAATAAATAAGTTTTAGTAGTTAATAAGTTTTAGTTAATTTACTTGAAGTTTTGTAGAGCATATGGCACATCATTTCAAAGGGTATAAAATGAAGAGTATTTAGTAAAGTTGGAAACTCTATCAATCAATATCTATTTTCTGAAAAATATACAATTTACCGGCAACGGTAAATTAACCACTAATATTGAAGGTTTTGTCTAATAATATATTTAAATATGCGTATTGTGGTAAAAGGAAAATAAATATATTTTAAATTTGTGTACATTTCCTTTTACCACAATACCTTACATGGACATTTTCCAGCCCATTTCCTTCCTTATACGTATATATTTTACAAGACACACCTAACTACTAAGCCCTAACTGAGCGATTGGTCAGACAAAAACCCCGTCGCGTGACAAACAACTATCATTGTACAATTGCACAAGTAAAACATCGTTATTAACTTAACAACGCTTTCATCAAAACGGTTTGTTTTATTGTACGTTTTCTACAGTACCTCGATTCTCTACCACTATCGACTACCGACTAGCTATCGACATTTGACATTTAGAATGTACTGCCAAAATGTTTCCTACGACACCCGTCAGAGGCGCTGATCAGATTTTCATACAAAATTTCTCGATGACAGTTCGGTTGTCGGTAGTCGATAGTAATAGAGAATCGAGCTACTGTTATTGTGTTTGTTTTTGTAGTTTTATAGCTCTTAAACTGTCCATGTTGACATGTCATGTTTAAGGAACGGTTATCTATGAAATTACAAAAAATCTATTGGTATAATAGTCATGTCATAAATAGTAGCTCAATTCTCTACTCCTATCTACTAACGAAAATCGGCTAGCTATCGAGAATATTGTATGATCTAGCAGTGCCGTCCCGATATTTGGCAACTGGCAACTATTTTTGACAAAAAAGTAATAGAGGGCTTTATAGAGGAGCAATATCTATGCAATATAGAGATTATCTCTACATTCCTATATGCCCAAGGTAAAGAATAGTATCACGTAAGAAAGATAAATCACTCTCAATATTAAGGAATTAGTCTAATAACAACAGAATTTATTCTCAAATCAATTTCGATACACTAGTTTTGTAGTTAACATCAATCAAAACAAACTAACACTCTAATCAGTAGCAAATACAACTAGCTCTACATACTATAAACATTTATTTAGTGTTAGATTAGCAAATTAATTAGTAGCAGCTGACCTATTTCAATTTATAAAGTTCAATATTACGATAACACTATCTGTATTCGCTTGTCCTAGTTACATCGTATGCTAATGCGTGCACCTGACTCCGCCTGCATAAATGCATATTTAAATAACAAGTATGAGGTATCCGTTCTGTTCAAGTATTGACACGAAACGTATTTTGTGTTTAATTGAGTTGTTGGAAAAAAGAATATATTGTTGGTGAACAAACCGAAATTTGTTTGTTCAAAATTATTTTCTTATAAGAGGTAGGTATAAATATTTTTGTGATAGCAAGGAATTCCCAGTATTATGACGTTACGTCATATTTCTAGGTACAGATAAGCATGAATAACTGAAAATAATATATTAGTGATAAGGATTAACTTTAAGTCTCTTATTACGACGGTAAAGGAAACATTTTAAAGACTTTTTACTTGTTTAATCAATTCTTGAAGGATGCAAACTTCTCGACCCGTTCTTGGCAAGCGTGATGGTCTTAAAGCCTAGTCTCTTTTTCTTACTACGGATGGAGTTCCTTGCCCAGTGGGACAGTAATGGCATAAAGGTCTTACTATCTTCCTAGATTTTATTAATTACAATACTATTAGTACTATGTATGCTTATGTGGTCTGGACGGTAGTGTTTTCAATTGCTGATCATGAGACTTCAGGTTCGACTCCTGGATGGGGCAAAGTGCTATTGGTCCTTTCAAATTTATATAAGAATATTTTTCAATAGTAATCTGGACTTTGTCACGTCCTGGTAGATGGCAATAGACTCCCCTCATGGGACTAATTGTAAATGGTAAGTGGTGTGTTATGGTTGTAAGTGGTATTGTAAATGGCGAAACGTGGGTCTATTTCATACACCTCTGCCCACACCTTTGGGTATAAGAGCCGTGATGTAATGTATACTTAAAGTACCGAGTATGACTCTTGATCACTTGAAGGACATTGCCAATACCTCCATTACCTTATATGGCATATCCGTTTGACATTTCAAGGCGACAGAATTAGATCTAGTTTTTCTTTTACTTCAATTGTAGGAAGTAAAACCAGTTCTAAGGGAACATGAAACGCTAGAATTATCGTTCATACTTTATTTCTACTTCATACTTATATGACAAATGCTACAGTATAATGTCTGCACTTGAGCAGCGTGGTGGATTCAAACCTAACCCGTTCTTCGTTCCCGGAGACCCTTGCCCAGGAGTAGAATAACGGTGAAGTGTTAAAAATATTTATCAAGAGTAGCCCGGAGTTTGGTAAAGTGCCCGGTATGTAGCAAAAGACTTGTCCCTATTTAATAAGACTATATCTTTATAAATGGCGAAACTTGGATGCATTTCGTTAAATTCCGAGAAAGGGCAACAGGTCACTTTTGTCATTGTCACAAAAACACTGAACATAAGTTTAGAAAACATTATTTCAAGATTCTTAGAACTTCTCTTAAAACAATTCGTTTCACTTAAACTCTGCACTAGCGAACCAACTAATAGATTTTAACACAAGCATTAAAGCCTACTGATTGCATTTAAATAACAATTACTGTGGTGTTTTATGGCGTTTCCGGTGATGGCGGTACATCCGGCGCGAGTTGCGCGTGCGCATACAAAGCCTGCACTTGCTTGGGCGCAGTCAGGGCGCCACATCTGCCCGACCGTAGTGACCATTATATCCGGTCGTTTTTGTTTTAATGTCTTGTCGTAGGTTGATGTATGTTTAAGATGTTATTTTTAACTATTATCATGTTGGCGAGTAGTCAACTATAGTTTGTTTTTTGCTGAAAAAGATTTAGACTGAATGGATTTTGATTGAGAAACAAATCTATTAAGTAATTGCAATTTATTGATTTAAATATGTCATAATAAAATACCTCTTCATATAGCGTTGGATATAAAAGATGAGTTGTTTTGTATGTATTCAAATATCAATTTATGTCTGCAAAAATTTAAACGAGAGCAAATAAAATACATTTGATTTTTCCTTCCACGTAAATTATAATAAATGACTTGTGCACTGCGTGTGTCTGTACTCCCTGCTTCTTTTGCTAAACATTAATTTGCATAATAATCGTACTAATATATTAATAAAAACTGCTCCTAAATAAACATATAAACTCAGCAGGGGGGTTTATAAAACTCCAGCACTTTCAAAATATGTATCATAAAATTTAATTTCAAATGTGTGGCAACCCTGTTAAAGTTTTATTGTATTCCCAGATGGTCCTGCGTGTGCCGTTCAATGGTTGTGTTTACGAGAATGTGCGACAAATACGGACTAACGTTTGTTGTATGTGTTTTGTAGTATTGTAGTAGAAAACAATTTGTTTTACAATTTTGCTACGCTTGGTAACGGTGTTGGAGATATTTTGCTGTTGAAGTAGGACTCCGTGATAAGTAGGGTTGACACTGTTCAAAAAGAAATATTTTAATAACTCTCGGTTATTGATAAAATAGTTTGGAGGTATTACTAATACCTACAACTACTTTTTCAACAAGCTATAAAATAGAATAAAAGTTTCTTGACTGGTTTCTAACCGACTCTACTTCATGAACTACCGTACCAATTGACATTGAGTTTTAGTAACCATTTAATTGCCTCATTACTGACTAAAAGTCTGCCTTTTCTTCGTCGAAATAAACTAATACTGTGATATTTTTTGTCACATTAGACCCTGCCTATACATATATGACTAATACAGCCAAATAATGTTAAATGACAATATTTTTCAGCTTAAGCATGTTACTGACAACAACATTGCAAATCTTTCTAAAGTTCTATTAAACCTCAGCAATAATATCCATAAAATAACATCATTCACACAAGTAACAGCAACATTCACTAGTCATTCATCTGACTCAACGCACACCTCATCTATTCAACAATATCATAGGAAACTGATAAACCTCGTGGCCATCACACAATATATTTCCTTGTTCATAATGTTTGAAAATGACACCTGCTTCACCTTGACTCATAGACTCATAGACTATGACATAACGAAACACGAGGGCTTAGATAATGTATGTTTAAACACGTTTACTGAGGAATAAACGGAGATATAATAATTAAGATTGATTTACAGTTCAAAAATGTATTTCTGACTACCTAATCTACCTACATATGCAATAGATTCTCCCCTTAGTGGATAAATTTCATACACCTCTGACAACTAGGCCCGAAAAAGTTATTCTTATTACGAACAAATATTTTTCCCGTGAGACAATCAAACCCACGACCTCCCGACGCAATGGTAGCGGCGTGGCGACCTTAACTACTGCGCCTTATATTTTGATATTTGCTTATTTTAGTTTTCGAGAAAATAACTTAGTGTCATCAAGCGCATAATCTTTAACTAAAATATTGAGATAATATCTCATCCTAATTAACCTTAAACCAAGATTAAGACGAAAAAATAAGTTCTTAGAAAAACATGTTTTCACTACTTAATCAGTAGTTATTGTCGTTAGCCTTATCAAGCATTTATAATGATGTTTTTACTAAGTATTCTTTATCTCAAATGCATATTAAATGCATGTAAATATGTATTGTTTATACTTACGGTTTATACTCCAAGGTTTGGATAGATATACGAAAAATTCACACATATTTTCATCTATCTTATCTTATAATATCTTAGGGGTGGGAGCTAATTAATAGCCGGCTGACACTTCGACCACTATTGATCCTTTGTGTCATCCCTTCCTTTGCTACTCTAGACGTAAGGGACAGAGCAAAAATATTTAATAATAAATAAAATAAGTCCCACGAAGCCTATGACACATGTCACCAAAACTTAGTAACTATTGAGAATATTTGAACCAAAACGATGAAAACCTGATAGCACCTAATTTCATCATTATGTAAAAAATAAATGTACAAACCACCCAAAACCGGAAAAACCAAACCAAAATAAATATCATTAAAACCCAATTTATAAGTATCTGTCACGAAATTTACAAGAAAGCAATTAAATCTTCAACTCTGCCATTTATATGAAACAAAAACAAGCGGTGAAAGTGTATCAAAGTACTATCGAGAGCAAAGTTGCGACATTTTGAAATAATTTATTGAATATATTCATGTAACCAGAGAAGTGGCTACACTAGTGACATTTAAACACCACTTACACACTAATTAGGGCTTCGAAGAAAATTTTATCGGTTAATCAGAATGTAAGTTTATCGATTTTCGGTGTTATGATTGTCGGAATATCGGCGAGGCGACGATAAAGTGGTGTTTATAGTAAGAGATTTATGAACGAAAGATCCCGTTTCCCAATTTTTACAAAGACTCTCAACACAACCCCACAATGTGACAGATCCCAACGTGACAAACACTGATTTATTCACAGCCCATAATGCTATAGAGCAATATAGTTATGCTACAACTATGAATAAAGTTTATTAGTAGCTATATATATCAGCTTAGCCTTTTTCCAAACTATGTTGGAGTCGGCTTCCAGTCTCACCGGATGCAGCTGAATACCAGTGTTTTACATAGAGCGACTGCCTATCTGACCTCCACAACCCAGTTACCTGGGATTTAACACGATACCCTTCGGTAAGACTGGTTTGTCAGACTTTCAAGCTTCTGACTACTGTTTACGACTGTCAAAGATCTTCGAAAATGACAGCCGGGACCCACAATTTAACATGCCTTCCGAAACACGGAGGAACTCGATATGTGTTAGATGGCCACCCATCCACAGAACAACCTCGGCAAGCGTGGCTTAACCTCAGAGATCGATCCGCGCGGCTGTCGTTAACTAAGCCGCGAGCTTATTAGTAGCTACATAATTAAAATAAAGTGATAATTCTTAGATATTTACTAACTTGTAGTGTATTATAGTTGGGCAAAGATGTTCCCCAAACTATCCATCGGTCTCTATAAGTCAATTTTTTTAACAAAAAAACGGAATTTTAAATCCTCTTCATTGAAATTCAACTCAATTGACCACATTTATTTCTCAATTAGAAAAAGCATGTCCTCTATCATAGAGTCCAACTCGAACTTGAGCATTTTTTTCTCTATTTTAGTGGGTACGGAATCCTCTACCATCCAACTCACACTTGGCAAATTTTACAACTTTATCTGAGTAAGTATTAAACGTTTTATAACACTGAAACCTGCTCATTTGAGTGCAATCAGATCAATGAACATTACAAATTTGGTGAGAGTGTAATGGCGGTCGTAATTCTTTACGATTAAACACTGATTATAAGGCTTTAATCAGTATTATGCCAAATATGGGGGTTTTTATTTCATAATCATTTTGACTTTTTTCTTGAAGTTATTTTAAATTTGTGAAACTTTAATCTCAAATTTCAATGTAAATGAACCTTTAAGCCGACTACACGAGCAAATGTTCATATTATGTAATATTACATCGTTTATATAAATCTATATTTTTCGTCATTTAGTATTCTTAAAGACTGTGATCATGACTCATCTAGCAATGTAAAAAAATGGATGCCTGCTTCATTCCCGTAATACATACTAAAATTAGTCAAGTTTAAGAGTTAAAAAAATAGAATAATACGTGGTCGAAAATAATAAAAACTATAATCAGTAATCATCTCCAAAATGTGGTAAACAACAATAATTATTTAAAACCTTACAAACTACACATATATCAATAATAAATAGATCATAAACTTTTCATACAATACTCGATACTTCGCTAGATCGCCTTGTATCGAAAGCGCGGTTCTGTGTCAAGGCAAGCCATATTTACTCGGAACTCATACTCATCAACAATATTAAGGGAAAAATATTGCTTTTGCTTACGACATTGACCTCAAATGTACGTCATTTTGGAGTCATGAAACATATGAGTAAACTGGGAATTTTTTATTTATAAAATTACGCCTGTTATATACTTTAAAGTAGAGGTGTTTGAAATACACTAGATTTTGATTCGTTTCGCTGTCTATAAAGTTGTTCCCATGTTATATGAACAAGTTCATACACATCATCAAATCTTTCTAGTTATTGAGAATGTTCTAACACGAAATTTAACACCCTCAATTGCGTCCTGCCTGATCAGGGAAGAACCTGACACCTCAAATCGTGTGCTACATTTACCACACACTCAGTCATAGCAGTTATAAGAAAAAAGACTCATTACAAATGATTCAAGTTTAACATGAACGTAATGGGTCATTTTGATGTCAAGTGATGAATCAAAAATGGTCATAGTTAAATTGATTTTATGACGAAGAGTGAATAATCGAAACTTGTGCCAAAGGAAGACTTCTCAAAATAAATTTTACGGCATGCCCAAATGTAGACATGATGTGTTAAAACACGTCATTGAAATGCATAAATTTTGTATTCATTCATAATAGGTATCGTATTTTGTACTAAACACGTTTGTTAGTTATAAAGGCCTTCAGATCGTTGGATTATTGAAAAACGCACAACTTGACAAAATCACATATGAGAACTATCTGCAGTCTTGCATAAATGCAATCTATTTGCTTATTCGGTAATGAGATAATTTTATTGTACGAATCCATCAGTAACCCCCGATTTCTGAGCACATTTAACGGTAGTTTATCTATTCAATAGCGTTTTTTTATATGAGTTTAAACGCTATTGAATAGATAAACTACCGTTAAATGTACCTCAGAAACCGGGGGTAAGTAAGCTTAATAAATGGAATACTTATTGACACATGTTTTATACACTTTCTGTCACTATATCTATCTATTGGGTAGTTTGGCCGCAAAGCAGTCATAATATAATCTAAAAGCTAACTTAAATACGTCAAATTATTTGCCAAATAACGATAACTGACAAGAAAGCTTGCCATTAAAATTTTAGTAGGGTGAAAAAGTCCCACAGCTTTTTAAACCAAGTGTCATGTCGGTTGGCAATAACCCGCATTGCAATTAATCCTATATTTATATCTAGTTATGTCAAAACTGCCATAATTGGCCACAATAAGCAAGTTCAAAGCCGTTGTCATATTAATTTAACTAACAAGCACGCAATTAAAAGTAAAGTGACAATTCAGGACCCACGCGATGCGCATGCCGTATTTTATTGTTACATGCTAAATTTGGTGAAATGACCTAATAAAGTGACCTAAACAGGTCATTGTTAGGGTAATAAAAATTATAATTATGTTGTAATTAATTTCACGTGTCGTTATGAAATACATGAAAGCTCGCTGTTTATAATTTTGAAGTATTACAACTTTTTTATTTTTATCTAAGACAAACTCCGTTTGAATTCGTTCCGCTAGTACATATTACTTAAATTAAATATTTTTTTAAATATTAATAACTAAAACAATTCATAATAAGATAAAACAATTAAGAAATTAAGCATTTTAAGAAAGATAGTAAGAGATTAAAAGTGTTATCTTCAATTACAATATTCATACGAATCAGTTTAGTCATAGGTCAAGAGTACGTATATTACGAAAGATTCAAAAGAAATCCAAAAACAATTACACATGCGAGATAATTGCAGCTCACGTAACGAGTATAAGAAACAATAAATTTTCCTCTTACAAAACAATCATAAATCAGTTCAAATCGGTTATGTAATGTACATTTAAAGTTAAAAATATACATTGTAAAATATACACTGTAAAATGTTGTGTATGACAAGATGTATGGATGTGAATGAGTCAAGGAAAATTCGTAAGGATGGTACCAAATGGCGTTCTTTAGCCTCTACCTTCCCCTACGGGAAAAAAGGTGTGATTTTATGTATGTTCATCAATTTAATAGTTGTTATTGTCAACAAACAATAAGCAGCGATTGTTATATCACTACGGAGTTAATATTAAGTAGTAATTTCATATTTTTCATTAATAAAAATTCTTTAGAAAATGTGATAGTGTATGTTTTTGACGCTGTCTGTAGCGCGATTCTTTACAGTCGACGATCGGTACTATCGAGTATCGAAAGTTTGACATCTAAAACGTACTGCAAAAGTAGTTTTGACCGCCCCGCTAGAGTCGCTGTACAAATTTTTATACAAAATTTCTCGATGGCTTACCGATTTTTGACAGCCCATAGTGGTAGAGAATTTCGTTACTGGACTAGCAATAGTAATGGTAAAACTAAAAATAAATAATGTAGCTATGTTTAGCGTCGGCTTACGTCACTCAGCGTCGCGTCGCGTCACGCATGAGGAAAAAATATACATCCTTTAAAAATCAAGATATGCTTGAAAGGTAAACGTATCCTATTTTACCAAGAATGGTGGCGGAGATCAGTTGTGAATTACAATAAGATACTTACAAGAGAATCTATTGATCTGTGGCGAAGCTTTCTATAAAAGTCTGTAAAGATATTTAGCATTATATTTTTGTAGAATACAGATTTACGATTTCAAAGCAAAGGAATTCTTAAACAGTAAAACTCGTGATGAAAAACTGGAACTGGAATGATAATGCGAACCCACTAGAGATTTTTCTAGACCTAGATTCAAATTTCTCTCTTAATACAATATTATTTTCAGTAAATTAGAAGCAATATCTTGCTTTAAGTATATGCAACTAAACTCCTATTTTACATCACTTTTCTATTCTACGAATTTAAAAAGCTTTCTGAAGCTTAAAACGATTGCACTATAAACTTTTCATCCCTACAGTTTCGCAATATTTGCACAACACATTTCTCTGGTCCATTCGTCGAAGAGTTATCATTACAAAACAGCATGCGCTACAATAGTTGGCGCGAAGTAAACGCATGCGCTGAGGTCGTCCGCGCCCGCCATATTGGTAATGAGGTCATGGAGACTGCGCCCGCGCAGTCGCGGTATGCTACTTGTATGTGGATCTTCTTTAGAAAATAGTTTTCTATTCGATTTATAGATTTATTACTGGTTATAGTTTGGTTCAATTCAATTCATGTTGGGTTTGTTTGCTTTCGCAATTATTTCTATGAATCTGTTACATTTGCTAATCTTTCAACTGGTCACACGTAAGTATTATTTTTAGTAAGTACTCTTTTGCTCATAGAACCAGCTCAAATTACCATACCATACCATACGAAATACTGGTCTGACTAAAGACTTTCTATCTTTTGAAGTTGCTTTTAAGTATTTTGTCAATGTTCAAATTATCGGCATCCCATCTTTTAACAGTTAGAGCAACAAACGGACACAACAAATTCACATTTTTATTACTCGTATTGATTAATTAAATTCCTAATAACCAATCAATTACCTAGAATAACGTCCATTCAACGATTTAGCACAAAGCTAACCGCATGTCATTGAACTAAGCATGTCTTAGAAATATATTTACAAAACACTTCATATCGTTAGAAATACGTGTCAACAAAGTAATAAGAATCATATGACGAATTCATTCATTGATTGAAATTATTGTATGAGGAAAACTGTGTTAAATAGTTGCAATGAAAATGTTAGACATCAAGTGAGTAAAACCGCAAGGCTTTATTGTATCCCTGTGGTTATGACTAGACAAATACCTAATTTAAATACACGTGATGTATTGGGAATTAATTGTATAGGATACCTATTAATACGACGTAGAAGGAAAATGTTTAGAGTAGGTAAATCTCTTTTATATTCTCCATAAAAGGAAAAAATGTAGCCCTCATTTTCTTTACAAGAAACGCATGCCCTGCAGTGACAAAGTAATAGGTCAAATTTACTTCTTTTTTAACAAATTAACGACTGGTTTATGTGTAAAATCTATCATTAATTTTCTTTGCTTAACTATTTATAATGATATTGTATTATAATATAGTGCCCGAGAACATTATTTTTGTATAAAATAAGCAAATTCCGAGTTGCTATTGTTTTTATTGTAGTCTGTATTTCTTATAGAGTAAGATCCCAGAGCTGCCAGACCTACGTGATTTTAGCAAAGCTGAAATTTTGAGGATTGTTAGTATAAAGGGTCTGTTAAGAGGTATGCACATCCACTACCTTGAAAGCGGGGCCGTTTCTGAGGTAGCGCGGAGTGAAGGTGCGTAAAAAACGACCCAACCTACGTTATAGTAGCAAAGTTGGTTTTCAGATATGTTATTAATGATATTATGTAGAATTAAAATTGACTATTGCCAGACCGTTTCCCGGGGCCATTAATTCTGCCAGACGCCTTAAATGTTGTTAAAAAATGAGGTCAACTACGTCATAGTAGCAAGCCTAAATTTTATATATGTTATTAAAAGTACAATTTTAAGACCCCCTGTATGCGGACAGACCATTCCGCAGGGCCCTTTGTCCCCTAGACGCCATTAAACTTTCCCTATGAGTGCGAGAGTAAGAGCATTATTCATACGCATAAATAAAAAACAATTGAATTAAAAAAATAAAAATTGAAAAATTATTGAATACCAGCTGACCCGCGCATCTTTGCTTGCGTCACTTAAGAGAGATAGGTCAAAATGTTACATAAACGGGTTATGTAACATTTTTCACTGGTACTCTGCTCCTATTGGTCGTAGCGTGATGATATATAGCTTATAGCTTTTCTCAATAAATAGGCTATCCAACAGTAAAATATTTTTTTATTCGCACCAGTGGTTCCTGAGATTAGCGCGTTCACACAAACAAACAAACTTCTCAGCTTTATAATATTAGTATAGATTAAAAGTACTTGGAGTGTTTAGGAAGATAAGTAACATTATTTTGGGAATTATTTTAAAAATAGATATGGTTTACATTATTCACAAAAATTATGAAAAAAAAAATTGTAGTCATTCATCATCATCATCATTATCTGTGCTCTTACTTCCCTCATCAAATTGAATATTTAAATCATCTCCACCATCGTCTTCATTGTTACTTGAATTCTCTGTAAAAAAAATGTAGGTAATGTTGTTGAAAACAGTTACAAGTAGGTATATTGAAATAATTTATAGTTAAAATAAAATACCTAATTCGTTTTCAAGTGATTCGCTTACGAAACTTGGCAATTGGTCACCATCAAACCACTTAAAATGATAATGGTTATCCTTTAGAACCCACCCTTTATTTGCTGGGCTTAAAATGCTAGGACGCTTTATATCAGCATTACTCCAGACACCCGCAATATAATTTGCTCGTCGAAATTGTTGAAGCAATTCAGATTTACAAGGAGGTAAATTACTTGCGTCGATTTTTTTAACATTTTGCCGGTGGAATTTCTCATTCACATCGCCGACTGTATACGTGATAATGAAAAGTTGTAGCCGTGCAGCATCTTCATCAATTCAGCTCAGACCATTTAAAATTTTGAAGAAATCGCCAGAATATCAAGAAGCTTTTGTTCAATTCGGAGAAGTTGAATTATCTATTGATAAAGCGAAGGAACAAAATATATTTGATGTAATTCAAAAATTTATCTGCGAGTTATATAATGTTCCCGGATTAAAAGTACTTGGAATGTTTAGGAAGATACCTTAACATTCCAAGTACTTTTAATCTATACTAATTTTATAAAGCTGAGAAGTTTGTTTGTTTGTGCGAACGCGCTAATCTCAGGAACGCGAAAGGTGCGAATAAAAAAATATTTTACTGTTGGATAGCCTATTTATTGAGAAAAGCTATAAGCTATATATCATCACGCTACGACCAATAGGAGCAGAGTACCAGTGAAAAATGTTACATAACCCGTTTATGTAACATTTTGACCTATCTCTCTTAAGTGACGCAAGCAAAGATGCGCGGGTCAGCTAGTATTCAATAATTTTTCAATTTTTATTATTTTAATTCAATTGTTTTTCATTTATGCGTATGAATAATGCTCTTACTCTCGCACTCATAGGGAAAGTTTAATGGCGTCTAGGGGACAAAGGGCCCTGCGGAATGGTCTGTCCGCATACAGGGGGTCTTAAAATTGTACCTTTAATAACATATATAAAATTTAGGCTTGCTACTATGACGTAGTTGACCTCATTTTTTAACAACATTTAAGGCGTCTGGCAGAAGTAATGGCCCCGGGAAACGGTCTGGCAATAGTCAATTTTAATTCTACATAATATCATTAATAACATATCTGAAATCCAACTTTGCTACTATAACGTAGGTTGGGTCGTTTTTTACGCACCTTCACTCCGCGCTACCTCAGAAACGGCCCCGCTTTCAAGGTAGTGGATGTGCATACCTCTTAACAGACCCTTTATACTAACAATCCTCAAAATTTCAGCTTTGCTAAAATGACGTAGGTCTGGCAGCTCTGGGATCTTGGTCCATTATTACTAAAACAACATCTATTTTGAGGTTAGTCTCTCAATGATTCATAATAAGAGGAAGTCTATAACAAGCAAAATTGAAAAACAAACCCGCTAAAAGGAGTGAGAGCGAAAGCAAAGCAGACGCGTGATTTTCGTAGTGCATCTAAAAATAATTTCGAGAAGCAAAGATGCGTCCCGCACGAGATAAAGCGGAGGTCGGGGGCTATCGCTGCAACACTGCACAGCGATTCACTGACGACTATCTAGCGACCGATAAGCGACTTTTTTTTAAATACTTACCATATTTTTCTCTTTGATAAGTTTTGTTGGATTGTTGAGTTGGTCGTTATGGGTTAATTTTGAGATTGGGAATGTTTTGTTCAAAGATTTGGGGATTTTTACGTTTTGGAGTATAATTTTTGTGATTGTTTTATGCTTTCCTGGGCTTGCTATAAGTAATATTACAATCTACTGGCCCAGTATACTGAACCTCAAATCGTAAAATGTATATAACTGTATGCTCTCCTTTTCATGCGCCTTTAAAAATAGGAGGTTGTACTCAATTCGTCTCTATTTTTTTATGTAAGAATATTACCCGGCTACACGAAAACGACTGAAACAGTTCCAAAAATCCTTTTTTTGTGTGTTGTAAGTAGATTTAAACCATACAAATTCTAATTACATTGACCTCTACCCTTACTTTTTAGCGTAATAGATTTTGTAGGCCTAAATATCCACACGAAATAGTTTCCAATGCCCTCCTTCCCCAAAAAAAGTCTCATCAATCCTCAAAAATCCATTTTACACAATTCAATTTAGAAAGAACTTAAAAACATTTGATAAACAGCCCGCATGTCCGTGGGCCGACGACAGCAGGTCCATTAAACATCGATCAGTGATCAATAAAATTGTTGTGGATGTGGTCCATCTGCGGACGCATGCTCATTACTTATCACAACCATTAGCCGGATAAAGAGCGCTTGTTGTGACTCGTGGACTTAATGACATGAGTTTTAAGTTATAATTTTGTGTTTAGGTTGTAAAGTCAGAGTGTTGATTGTAATGGAACCAGTTAACGTCATTTTTGACTAAAATAAAGGGTGTAAATACAGTGTGTTTTGTTCCAGAGCTTTACTTTTCTATTTAAAATCGAATCCAACGCATTAAAATTACAATAACATTTAACGTTGTGGTACTTGATTTCCTAGAAATGCTGCAACAACGCTCTTATAATAAACCATAATTTGTTAATTTTATTTTCATCACTTGTAAAGATAAACTTTTTTCTAATATAAAATCCTAAGGACAGCTTACAATCTGTCGTATACTTATAAGGCTTCAACGTTACACTGGATTCAACACATGTCCGCGACAGTTGTATCAAAGGATTCATAAAAAACTATCCTCTGTCTGCAACTTCACTTTTCGAAATACCATATGTAAAAATAATCCTATATGTTAATCTAAGTTATTAACTAAATGTCTGTTAGAAATCAGCAGTTTCTTTTCAATAGTTTTTGCAATAAATAGTAACATCCATACATCTGTCCATCTTACATCGCAGTTTAGTTAGACCTGCTACAAAGAATAACATCAGAAACTGCACTTTAAATGACAATGAGCGAAAGACAAACAATCTTTAACTCTTGTTTGTTGCCCCCGAGTTCATTTGTAAACGTATTTCACAATAAATCAAGCAGAAAGCATCACCCTCGGCAAACAAAAATAGCATTCATGTCTAAATTAAGTTTGAAAAAAAGTAAAAAAGGGCGTGCGGTGCGCATGCGCATGTGCGGCGCATGTGACGTATTTCCGGTTAGAATTTGCGGCCTATTGTCTATGGGGTGATAAATGAAAAGTTCAAAGTCAATTGTCGGGCATCCCTTAGTTTTTTTACATGTCATTAACATTTTGACGTACCTACTCGTACCCGTATGGCGAGACGTATAGATATGTCTAAAGCAAGGGAGGTTTGTAAGGATCGTACCAAGAAGCATTCTCTGTTATTAAGGGATAAAGGCTAGATTTTAAGTAAGTATTGTATGTAACAATTTGACGTTTCCATTTCTCCTTATGTGTAAGTAGATAAGGTTTATTATCGCATGCGAGTTCTGGTTTAAGAATTTATTTTTTGCAAACGTGTTATCCAAGGTTGAGAACATTAAATAAGTTTATGTGTAATATTGTGTGACTTCGTACAAGGTAATCTAGTGTTTACGTCAGACTTGCATGCGTTACGTAATCTGTATTAACCACAGTCAAATAAAGAGCTAGATATAATAAACAATTTAAGGCCCGTTTCACAGGTTATGAATAAGTATCCGGTAAGTTATTTGCAAGATAAAATGACAACAAATGTATTAAAACTACTGTCAAAAATCCATATTATAAGCTGATGGATATCTTAAGATAAAATAGTAAGGAGTGGCAAAAGCCTTAAGCCTTTCAACATTATATCCTTTTGAACCATTTTTGATAATTAAGTACTATGCCCTAATTTAAATACGGGTTGTGATTTGTCATCAGTGTAGTGATTTGCCTAATTTGCAAATTAATGTCTTCGATAGTTAAGGTAAATTAGCAAATTAATATTATAATGGTAATTCTAAGAATACAATTGGCTATCGTAACAGATTACTTATTTAATTTTACATAGAGATAAGCATACGCTAAAATATTTTTACCTACCTAGGTACTTAATAATTGTTTTTGTGAATTTGATGTAGGTAGATGATTTCTTTATTTTAAACGTAGACTATACAATGATTTTAAAATTTTGAATTGGGTTAATTGGTTGGTTATTAAACTTGTATCTACTCGTATAAGTTAAATCTAAAATGCTCAGGATATGTATTTTTTTCCTAAATAATATTGAAGATGTAATTATTACAGGCCGAAACTTTTAATTTGACACTCATTTGATACCAACGAAAATAGGAAACTGTGATTTCGCTACACCGTATTTTTAAACTAAAATGTGTTTTGACATTTTATAAAGAGTAGCTGATTTGACTGTTGTCAACTACCTTATTTAAAAAAAAAAGTAATGATAACAAAGAAAGTAGTTTCGTATGAAATAGCAAAGATAGAGTTGTATGTTTGTCATGACACTTGTTTTCACAAATACAGTATGTGTCAATATTGAACATAATAATATAATAGTAGATATTATCTTGCGGCTTGCCTGACGCATAAGTCTGGGATTTTTAATGACTATTACTATCACTTATTTACTAGATAACGGTTAGGTAAATAAATAAAATTTCCAATAAAATGCTAGCTTTTGTTACGTTTTATATATCAGACTTTATTGCAAATGTTTGACAACACAAGTTAAGTACCACATTTAGCTAGTTTGGGGAACAAAAATACTCCAGCAGTGGGCAGTTTTTGTCCAAATATTTTTTAAATAAAGATGGGATCAATTTTGGAAATCATTACTAATAGTAGTTTGTTAAACAGCTGAACGGGTTATATACGGATATTAGTAGGTACACAGATAATTTAAAACCTTATTATTACATACCTATGACACATTTACCTCGAGAATAATTTCACGCGGACGAAGATGCGGGTAGAAAGTAGTGTAAAAAGAAATATGGAGTAGGTACCTATCTCCAAAACTATTCAAAATTGAAAAGAATTTTGCAAGTGTCACATACATAAGTGCTTTTTATTTACTGACATAACAGTCCTTAAAAGTGTGGTTGACAATCATATGGTTACCAACGCCAACGCAGTAAAATTATGGCCGCCCAATAAAGAGCAATCAATGAGTGCAGACTAAATTCGCCGTCAGCTGCTTGTACCATGATGTCATCGCCGTAACCGTACGCTTACCTTGCTATATTACTTTAGATTGTTCATAGTTTAATATAGAGATCTTTGTTTTAGTTTGTTAGTTTTAGCAGATTTTTGATGTGGTAGCAAAATTGAGTAACATTCTAGGAAATTATATTTTGATAAAAAGACGCTTTTGTCAAATTGGACTATGAAATATTTCGGGTAGATTTTTTTATAGTCTTGTAACTTTATTTGAGAAAACAATTTTGTAGATATTTAGGCAGATAATGTATACAGGGAAACGATAAAAATATATCTTAGGTAAAGATAGGCCTTTGATGATGTGAAAACGGTTTTTAGATAGTAAAACTGCCAGCATTACTCGATAAAGCGGTTTCATCTTTGTCTCTCAGTAGGAGAAACTCAAAAAGTAATGTCTCCGTAAAGACATGTAAAATTATGCGTGTATCATTGTACGCATACTTCATAATTACACGGTGAACATACTGAGACAACATTGTCCTCTTTATCACTATTTTACTAAGCCGTAACCTGAATACCGTCAGATTAGTTCTAAACTCACTAGTCAGGACTATGCAATAAAACTGTAGTACTTCGAAACTCAGTAGATGCGTCTATCTCAAAGTGTTCCTCGTGACCACGGTTCGAGACAACTAAAATAAACGAGATTATCATCCGTGAAGTTCTTTCCCGTTTATGTCGAGCTCCTTTAAATGTCAGCCTAACCTTACTAAATCAAACGCTTACTACCGCAACGATTTACGATACTAATATTGTATAAGATTATAAGATCAACAATTTTTACGGATCGAAAAAGCGAGTTATGAATCAATGAATATAATTTATTCTTAAAATAAAACGGCCTCAACTCTCAACTCACTGATGACATCAGTATAAAAACAAACTGATACAGCGAAGGTGATTTCGCCGAGCAATTTATTCATCGCTTTGTATAGCGCTCGCATTTAAGACACATCTTAAGACCTAGTTCTTGCATAGTAACTACAGATCTCGTGTTTTTAGTTCTACGAACACTTGTATAAACAAATGGTTCATTCATACGGCTCCTCCTTGTTTCTGCCAAGTCGTTTACATGAGAAATATGCCAAGTTTTGTGTAAACAGTAAGTGACTAATCTCCCGATATGCATAAGCGCCAGATACAAAAATACATCTATTCATCATCACCATTTAAATAATTATCTCGAGAATTTGAGTCAGCCGAGATAAAATCACGACGCGCGAAGACCCATAAAAGTCAACGCTATTTTCCGCTCTACCTTAAGACTATTAAAACAAAAATAAACACTTACATTTTTCTGTCATTGTCGACGTGCGCCTGAACCGTAAATCCAAACATAGAATTTTGATTACCCTTATAAACCACCCTGGAAGGTATGTCCACATTGAACCCCAGAACACCGGCGCTCGCGCACAATAATACACACAACGCTAACGCCATCGTAGAGTACACAATCTTCACAAACACAGAAAATAATATTATTAAATATCGTACACTATTTTAAATTTACATAATTCGTCCTCATGTCGTTCGATAAACTTTACGTAGTCGTAGTTCGCGGGGAGTGACGGCACGTGTGTCACGCTCGGCGCCCGGCGCGGTACTGACGTCTGGCGGCGGGAACACAAGGCCGCGTATGAGGTAATGCCGTGGAAATAAGTTTTTCGCGGGTTTTCTCGGTAATATGAGTGTTACGTTGGATACGTGTATTTTTGTTTATGCGTTGTATAATTCGGTCATGGCTGTTTGTGGTACTGGGAACAAGAGAGGTCTTCAGCTGAAGTAGACTAGTCCTATTGTTTTCCTTTACTCCTTCCAATTATTGATTAGACCTTTATTTGACCTTAACCTAAAATAAATAATGAATCAGGATTTGTCAAACACAAGTCCACTGATGACTTGACTTTGACTTTATCAAAATATTTTCTTTCGCAGATTGCATTTTTTTTATAACCGTCATCTTACTTACCTCTTTACCTCTATATAAGATAGAGCTTAATTTGGCACCAATACTTCCTGGCCACAGTGGCCACCTATCTGTAGAGTCTCAAAGACAAACGTTCCTTAACCCAATAATCGCATTTCAAAGTTCAAGTGACATTACCTTCCTTCATAGCAAACAACTTGAACATTGATAAAGGTATTTTTATTGTAAATACTAAAATTAACATCATAATTAAATACAAATAAATGCAATGCAAAATTCTATCTGCATATTAGTTTGTCTCTCTCTTTCTCTTACCTTTTCGTAGTTAGACCGTAAAGAAACTGTCATGAAAGACAGATATTTTCATTTAAAAGACTTGCTCTATCACATAGGCTACTGTGTTATAGAGCAAGTACCTAAAAAATGAATCACGCGGGTAGAGCCGCAGGCATAAGTAAGAGAAGAAATAAAACTCATTAAAAAATATTTACAACATTTAATAACAAATACATTCGATACGAATATCTCCCTATACACGGATATTTATAAAAATAATAGGATTATACAAAACGTACGCTTAACTAAGTTACTAATAGTTCACAGTTTGTGCTTAGTAAATAAGTTATATACTATGTAGTGACGTCATTGTACACTGTTCATTAAACTCGTTTTGAAGGTGAACTGTTCATGATCATTATACATTAATTAGTAAAGGTAGGTACCTACTACTGAATGATTCGTTGTTGAAATAATTTGATTCGGTAGTTAACGAAAAATATTAGACTTGTACTCGTAAAAGGTTCATCTAAAATGCTCCGGCTATGTAGTTTTTTTAGTAAATAATGTTGACATTGTAATTATTACAGATTGAAACATTAAATTAGGGTACTCATTTGATAACACCGTATTTCTATACTAAAATGTGTATTTGATTTTTCATAAAAATCCTGATAATGGGAAGTAGGTAACAGTTAATGCAAATTACCTGATATTTAATTAAGATAATCACATCTAATTAATCATTAGGCTCGCTTAGTAATTACTCGCCGCTTTATATAAGAAATGATTTTTGATTTTTTATTTAATTGCACAGTTTAATGAGTACCAATAATAATTAAGCAGAGGTTTTGATAAATCATTACATTATCGGAACGATTAGTTAAAATGGAGTAAAATTATTGTATTAATATAGAAATAATTTACTTCTATATAACTTGTAAACTACGTAAAATTTGTCTAGTAGCTATTTATTTTGAAAAAAATATGAATAATTATACAAAGCTATTATTGTTGAGATAATTGCGATTTTCTGTTAAGAATTTCTTAGAGGAAGTTGAGGTCGAAGACCTCCGTGCCTCGGAGAGCACGTTAAGCAGTGGGTCCTGCGCCTGACCTCTCACTGGTCGTGTCGGTTATCCGTCCCACCGGGTTATGAGAGTGAAGGAATAGAGAGTGTACCTGTGTATTGTGCACACACTTGGGCACTATAAACCAAGTCCTGCACCGTTGGTGACTTTCAATGAGACTGACCGCTGTAGCCGGATACCGGCTAGTATAATATTATTAGTATTTATAAAATTATTAAACAACAGTGTACAATAACGTCGTTTATCTAAATGAGGTATAGATTCAATTGTTCGCGTGTAATATAAAGAATTTCTCTAAACATAACATAGGTAATATAAATATAATAAACTGTCTGCCTCTATTGAATTAAGCGTGAAGTTGTTTATGTACTTATATAAATAGAAATGCAAGCTTGGCATAGTTGGCATCGATGTTGAATATTTCACTCATAAAAATAGTTTTTTTTTTATATGATACTATTATCTAACGGTCATTCCCAATAACATATCTCTAGGCAGGAGTAGCTCTATCTCATCTAGATTTATTATAATTCCTGTTCAAAAACCTAATTTGATCTAGCATGAACATTGACCAACATACAAACAACAACAGACGCAAAGTACAGAAATAACAATTTGTAAAAAAAATAGTAACATTCGATTTCCGCAAGAAGCAGTTATTCTTGCGGAAATCGAACCCACTCGACCTTTGTAGGTTCAATCGTAGACTGGAAACGGTATATTCACTTGAACCACTGAGCCACCGACGTTGTCAAAGGCATACATAGCATATTATTATTTATTCTAAATCAATTTTTAAGTAAGTTTTGCCAAAATAATAGCTGTAATCGATATATGTTATTAAGAATAACCGCTAGTCGCTACGCTTCAGCAAATATGCATCGAAAGTATACATTACAAAATGTCTTTTTCATAATACTTTTTCCAACAAAATATATTTTTTATTCGTTAATCGAAATAAATGGAATTATCCGCAGTTTATTACTGCGATAAACTTAAAATTACAATAGATTCGAAATAAATAATGTCTTAAATCATGTTTTAAACTTAAATAATAATAATACATAGATGTAATTTCAATTATATTCTGCAAATAAAAAACATTTACTGTAATTTATTTAATTGACAACTCAGAACGCCTTTCTGATACTTATTTTAACTGCAATTTCATTTAACATACGTTAAATAGAAACCGACATTGATGTTTCTATAATACACCTGGTGTAATTTTCAGAGGTCTGAAATATTTATTGCAATTTCATACAACGTACATGTACGTACACGTACACGTAGTAAGCACGCATTGACTGTGTAAAATGTTTGTAGTATTCAATAAAATATGCATATTCTTTGAAATTATAACCAGCGCGTAATCCCAGAGTTTTTTATTCTCGTAACTTTTTGTGTGAAAATGATAATTAGCTGAAATATCATTGTAACATGTTCTTCTGTATTTTGTTTTATTTAAAACGAGATCTACACAAGGTTAGGAATATAATTTAAATTATCAATTTTCATTAACCAAAATCAGCGGTGGATTAAAAACACCGATTTTCCTGAAATTTCGTATGAAATCAAATTTACAAAATGTCTTTTTGTTTTCAAGCGTAATATTTGCGTATACATAAATGATAGAAGCCTCTTAAGCCTATCTTATTATAAATACAGTCTAGGTTTGGTTCGTACTTATCATTGTTCTATAATAATATGTAAGTGAATCGGTTATTTACCAAAGGGAAAAAGTCATACCAAAAAGAATAAGGCAAGCAAATTTAAATAAGCATATCTATTTCCAAAATACACAAACAGCAAAAAAATATCCATGGCTATTCCTCTATAGATTACAACTATCTTTATAAATAAAAATATAATATACCTACCAGAAGGTTTTTTTGATGAGGAGCTCGTGGCTTAGTTTACAACAGCCGAACGGATCGATCTCTGAGGTTAAGCTACGCTTGCCGAGGTTGTTCCGTGGATGGGTGACCATCTTATACATATCGAGTTCCTCCGTGTTTCGGAAGGCACGTTAAATTGTGGGTCCCGGCTGTCATTTTCGAAGATCTTTGACAGTCGTTAACAGTAGTCAGAAGCTTGAAAGTCTGACAACCAGTCTTGCCGAAGGGTATCGTGTTAATACCCAAGTAACTGGGTTGTGGAGGTCAGATAGGCAGTCGCTCCATGTAAAACACTGGTATCCAGCTGCATCCGGTAAGACTGGAAGCCGACTCCAACATAGTTTGGAACAAAGGCTAAGCGAATATATATACCAGAAGGTTTTTTTCAATAAACATATTTTTTTACTTCCTGTAAAATTATGTGTGCTTGACTTATTCCCTTTGGTAAATAACCGATTCAAGTAAGTATGTTGTTGTGTTGCGCTACGATTTTGAAAACTTGAACACACTAGGGGTGCTTTTCTTCTGTGGTTTGTTTTCTGCTACCTGCTATAAAAACACACATCATTTTCAGTAAAACACAGAGAAAAGCAAGGTAACCTAATGATAATATGAACACCGTAAAAAACGCTAAAATGCATGAGTAGAATAATTATTTTGACTCTTTACGTCATTATGTGATCTTTATGATAAGTTATAGAACTGAAAACAATATTTTCTGCGACTTCTTACGACCAAATTCTAGCAACGTTATTTCATCATGAATCGTCATGATTTAAATGCAGTGTACAGAAATTACACCTGTATAATAAAATATCAAAACAATTTGTTCCATGCAGATTTAAATGCAATTTATTAATTCGACATTTCTGTATTCAATGTATCGCCCAAAACACGGGAGCATTCTTATACGCGCTAAAATTACGCCCAAGACCTTCTCATTTCATTCATTCAAGACAAGTATCATGTGATGTATAAAGTTGTGTTATTTCTTACCGTTCTCTCTCCTAGTAATAGTCTCGCTTTATCTTCTTCGTGTGGTTCAGGCGCGGCGGCCGCCCGCCTGTGTAGTTGTAGCTTTTGACGAATTGCTTGAGATAATATTACCCTGCCACGAAGTTAATAAATTAGAGAAATTCGCGTTGCTTGAGATAATATAACCCTGCCATGAAGTTAATAAATTAGAGAAATCCGTATAAATATTGTAACTATAGGTAGCAACGGAAGATTTAAACAAAAGATGCGTAGCAGCAGTATTGTGCATTAAATCAAAGTTTGGCTCCGCCACAACTTCAAAATAACCAATATATCTTCCTCTAAAGCTAATGGACTTCACACTCGCTTGTCTACTGCCCGAGTATCACATGAATATATTTATATTCTACATATCTTTCCCCATTATATTACAGCATAAAAAAAACTGCTAAATGCTTAATAGCAGAAGAAAACTTAAACCTTAATGACCTGATATTAAACACATCTTTGATGAAAATCAGTAACCAAAAAAAAAATTACCTCCTAGTATCACTCTTAGTAGCCAGCAGCAGGTCCAGCCAGGTCCACGTCACGTTATGATACTCCAGGGTCGGGAGTACCAGTGGTAAGTCCCTCACATCCTCTAAGTTTTTCTCCTTGCTACCTTTGTAGGAAACCCTTACTGGAACTTCTGGGATCTTGATGTAGATGAAGAGTTTGTTCTTTTCTGCTCGCTCCTAGGTAAGAAAAAGATGCATATTTAAAAGAAACGGCAATCGGGTAATCGTAGGTTTTAATCGCACCCAAAGCACCACTACATTTAGAAAAAGGTTTGAAAACTCCTATCACAAAGATTTTTTAAGAGCGTTCCATCCGTCGCAGATGATAATTCTAGTAGCCAATCACTCCGCAGAAATCCGAAAGTGTTTAACCATCACATATAAACACACGTTACATTCTTGTGGATATTCGATATTTATGTACATTCGATACGAAAGTATAAATGTCTATAAAAATACTACAGTTGTCTTTTCTGAACCAAGTGTTAAACCCCAACCTCCTACATCGGTAAAAATTATATATATATTATATTGAGGTGAGAAATAACTCACTATTATTAAGTGGAAGTACTGTAAGCTGAAATAACAACGAATTAAAAGTTACAAACCTTCATCTTCTCAACATCATCTTTATCTTTCTTATCTCTCTTCACATAGAAGTTAGAATTAGAGTCCTTTCCTTTCTTCTTGATCTTCTTGGAGCCGGTGGAGACGAGGCTGGAGGAAGAGGCTCCGGCCTTCAGGGTGCCTTCGTTCTCTTCTTCACCGTCCTCTATGGAGTCAGGGTCGCGTTCAGGGAAGCAGAACTTGAGCATCGTGTTGAAGAATTTCTTGGTTAGACCTAAAAGAAATAGAAATATGAGAAGGATTTTCGACAATGTGTTATAGGTTACAGTGTGCGATAAACATTTGTGCCATCTTTAAGGTAATTTTACTATTTCTGTTAATACATTGTTTATTTTAAAACATCTGATCATAAGTACTATTCGTCTATTGAATAGATAGGTGAGTCTTTCTAAATAGGATCTTCTCCCATATAGCCAACCTCCAGGCCCATTTATTTTGGGACCATACTCAATTCATTCAAGAATTCATACATTTTTATTTACATTATCACGGAATATTGCTTCACCCAGCTAGAAATGTATTCGGAGACAAGACATAGGAAAACAGCGATTAGATACAGTTAAAACTTTGAAGTATCCGCATAACAAAATACTCAATTCATTCAAGAACTACTCAACTACTTCACCATTCTGTACTTTTTATATATTCCATGTTTCATTTAAACAAGTGTTATAAGTAAATTGTTACAGATTCGTGTCAACTTTGTTCCTTACCGCCATATTTGAACAAGTGAAGATGTACTATTGCGGACAGAACTTGTGTAAGAAAAATACCTTTGATTATTATATCAATGAATGGGTGTAGTAAATTGTTGAATAATGTTGTTACGAAACAATCCATACTAATATTATAAATGCGAAAGTAACTCTGTCTGTCTGTTGCTCAATCACGCCAAACGCCAATTAGTAGTAAACTACTAAACCAATTTGCATGAAATTTGGTATGGAGATATTTTGATACCCGAGAACGGATATGGACTACTTTTTACCCCGGGAAAATGACGCATTCCCATGGGAAAATTTAGGTGGCGGACGAAGTCGCGGGTTTGTAGGTATTTTTGTAGATAATGATATTAGTAACAAAATCTGGGTAAAACGCTGTAGTCTTCATACTATCTTTCAACATAGATTATTTTAAAGAGTTAATCGTGTTGTTTTGTAAAGAAAAACATCTTTCGCTGCAATAAGAAAGCCTTAAAAATGATCTAAACCCAAAAAATCTAAAGAGTCCTTTTTCCATAGCCAAATAACTTTACCCAGATTATTACTACAATATATGCTTACAATACTCGCCTAACCAGTTAGGATAATAATTGAAATAAGGACCAATTTTAAGACATAGTAATATACGTTAAGATGTCACTATACTCAATAGATTACTACGATACATATTGTCTTACTTACCTATTCTTATAGGCACGATGTTAACTTCGAAGTGTTCCTTGACAGCGATTCCTCCCACAGGCGGCCGGTCTCGACAGAACACGCGTAACGCCGCGCGGCGAGCTAGTGGAGCACGACCTGAAGGCTCTTGAGGTACTAACACCTAAATATGAAAAAAAATGCTAGTTTGGTATATAGCAATAGGCTCGTCTCTTAATATATAGGACGAACATTGTAAATAACAAGAAGTGGGTATGTTTCATACACCTCTGCCTACACCATCGGGTATTATTATAGGCAATAGGCAATATAATATAAAATAGGTAAAGAAATATAAACAAACAACATTAGTACAATTCAGATCGTGTTTGATCTTACAAAAACTTGATATTCAAGAATAAAATAAGTTTTAGTACTTGATTAGGAATAAGTCTGTTACTTACTTCAGGGAATGGTTCGTTTGGCAGGAGATTCTTGACACGAACATATCCGAGTTCCAGCTGATGTTCCACTGAGTCATCTGATCTTGATGTTTTCGTGTATCTAAGTAGTTAAAAAATGTATATTGTATAGTGGTGCACTCTAAAACATATTTACACTATGCAGATTTTCGATTTAAATAAACTCTTCAGCCTGTTTTCATTTACCTCTGGTAACACGTCAAAATGATTTTTGTTATGGTTAGTATACGAATAATCAACGAATATGTGCGTAGATACGTTCGCGCACAATCAGGTATATTATATCATTCCTTCACTGCGATATTAGTATTTTTTACAATTATTCGTTTTAGAGCAGTGATAGCCGAGTGGTATAAGTTGACACCTCCCACGCAAGTGGTCGCAGGTTCGAACCCGAGGCAACACACCAATGACTTTTCGAAGTTATGTGTGTATTAGAAATAATTATCACATGCTCCAACGGTGAAGGAAAACATCGTGAGGAAACCTTGCATGCCTAAAAATTTGTTTAAAACATTTATTGAGGGCATGCAAAGTCCCCAGCCCGCACTTGGCCAGCGTGGTGGACTCAAGGCCTACCCCTCTCTCATTACGGGAGGAGACCCTTGCCCAGCAGTGGGACATTAATGGGTTAAATTTATTGATTAGTTTTTAAAGAACATTTGTAGTGTCATAATACTTACGAAAAATTCGTTAGCTGTTATTTTTATATTTTTTACTGTTCAAAGAGCCTTTGCAGTGTCAATACTTACAAAAAGTTAGTAAGCAGCAGATCAGCGATGCCGAGCTGTCCGTCGGCGTCGGTGAGTCTCCAGCGCGCGCTCTTGAAGCAGATCTCGTTGTAGCGGTGCGGCGCCGCGTGGGCGCTGCGCACGGCCGCCGGGGCGGAGGCACGGCCGACTTCACGCCACGCTCGGACCATCGCGTCCAGCTCCTCGCCCAGGGACCACACGGACTCTTTGCATTCGTTCACCTGGAAGATATTAGTTTAGGAGTTAGACTGTTTATGAAATAGATAGAAATTTGTATCAATCTTATGAAAATGAAAGGCAGTTCTGTCTGTTATGATTTTACGAATTCTGAATAGATTTTGATGAAACTTGCTTGAATTTTGTTGAAGTTTTGGTTAAAACGAAGACTATAATTTATAGAAGCCGCGTTTTTAGACTAGACGGTAATAAAAAAAATAAAATTAAAATGTCTCTGTCAATGATGTCGTAGGTTACACAAGGACTAAAATTATTTTACAATATTCATTTTAAGAAACGGTCCAGTATGGAAAACATTTCTTATCAACATTATATTAATTCGGATAACCTTTATAACTTTGTACAAATGCATTTTTGAAAGAACACTACACGCACATAAAATTTAAAAGTACCTAGATTGAATACAAACCTGGTCATCCAAACTCTTCAACTCATCCATGGCAACAGGATCATTGCCAGTCATCGATCTGTTCTTCAAATAATACTCTTTCTCCAACCGCCGTAGTCTTGCTAGAGACTCTCGCACCTGCGTCACACAAAAAAAAAACATAAAATAAAATTTCAAATTATTTATTTATTCGCGTCACTGATTTTTAAGCTTAAAGTTGTCTTGTGGCTGGTGTCATATTAAGGCCGCCCATAGACGACCAATTATAATTATTAAATAACACTATTTATATGTTAATGAACAATATTGATTATGATTAATACAGTTTTGTTACAAGGAGATGTTTTATTTGTGCAAACTTATTGCGCAACATAATTGCACGTAAAAATTTGCCTATTTATAATTGAGCCCCGCAACAGATTTGTTTCACTTCAAATTTCAAGACCATACCATTTACCTTCATAATACATCATTCAAACTAGTTCTACGCATCAATTTACAGTTTATTAGAATCCTCGTGACAAGTCACATAGCAGGTTTTACAACATTCGATTGACCTAGTTAAAATAATTTTAGAGGAAATTTCCTTTAATAGTACCTACCTAACATTTTACTTATAAATCATTTATTCGATATATTTCTAATAAAAACTATGATTCATACGATTTAATCGATTCTTTTATTCGTTGCTCACTCAGGTGTAAAATTTCTTGTTACTCATTTGAAATGAGTCACTATTCACCTCTACTCATACTATGACATCATACCACTTGAAATATGAACGGTAATTTCAACTTCACTCTCAATATCTTCGGTAGTATAGTGGTCAGTATCCCCGCCTGTCACGCGGGAGACCGGGGTTCGATTCCCCGCCGGAGAGATTCTTTTTGGCAATTTTTTGAGTAGATTTAGCTTTATAGATTGTCTTTCAATAATAATTCACTAGAATTTATTGAAATTTACGTAAGTTATATTTTTTTTATGTATTATTTTTCACCTATTTATTTTAAAATGAATAGATGAAAAACTTTGGATATTTTTTTTGTTGTTCATCTTTACGTTTTATTTATGTAAAGCGACACAAAATAATGCACACACTGATGAGTTTCATGGTGTCCTAGATGAATAATATTTTAGCTAGGTTACCTATGTTAACTGTCACTTTGGGAATTTTATGTGCTTGGGGAGCCATGAACTTAAAAAAAGATTTTAGTGGTAGTATTTGATAATATCTTAAGAAGAGGTCACGTTGGAATCGAATCGTTACAGTTTTAGCTTAGCGAAATAAAGTTAAAATATTTTTCTACTTCTTGGTAGACGCGTCTTTTCAACTATAAAGGGCAGCATAGTATGTCCAGAAATATGTGTGTATGTGTGTGTACCTGTGTCTGCAGCTTGTGTATGAGCTGGCGCGGGTCCTGGTCCTGGTGCAGCTGCAGCTGGAAGCGCATGCGCGCGCGCCGCTCCAGCGTGCGGCGCCGCTCCGGCTCCACGTGCAGCACCACGTTGTTCACCACGTCCAGCAGCATGGCGTACTGGGCAGAAGCATTTTAAACCATTACTATCCTACTATTAGGCTATCACTATTCTTCTTGTTAAAACTAGCTGATATGTTACGATTAACTTCTCAAATATTGCGTTTAAATCCTTATTTATGTCGAACCAAATATTTTTTTAATTCGGATTTCTGTTAATCTTTCATCGATCATCTTATTGGCTTTAAGATTTTTGGAGATTTTTAAAACTTACTTTATATTAATACATTATAAGGCAAAACGTGTCCAATATATTTTTTTTAACTGTCTGCCTGACGCATAATATATGAACAATATCGAATATGAGTATTTGTAAAAAAATATAAAAGAATATTTATGCACTACGAGCCATTGCAAACCTGTGAACTATGTCAAAATCAAAAGTATAACAGAAATATGAAAATATATTAGCGCGCATGAATGCAAAAGTCCGATAAAATAACATACTATAGTTCGCACGTTTGTAGTGCACCGAACATAACAAAAGCATACAAACTAAAGAATTAGCCCTTAAATTAATATTTCCGCACTTCTTTTCAGTAACATACCTGCAGCGAGTTAGTGCACACATTGAGGTCATGGTGCATGAGCGTGAAGGAGTCGTAGGGCTGCTGCTGCGCCCAGCCCGTGCCCGAGCCGCCCACGGTCTCGGCCTCCTCGTGCGACACGTAGTAGAACTCGCACGCGCACCGGGATACTATGCGTTGTAGCTGGAACAAAACACACATTAATCTACTTATCCCACATTACGTGGGGTCAACACAACGCGTTTTTTTTTTCTAAAAAATCGAGCTTCAAAGGGGATTCGGCTCATGTTTTTACTTGTTTAGTCTCCTTGGAAATATTGTTGACACTATAGTAAGTTATAGGAATTAGAAAAACTTTAGGATCTAATAATTTATATTACAGAACTGTGAATAGTAAAATCTATCCGAAGAAGTTAATATTATATTGGAATACAAATACAATTAACACAGAAATAAAATCAAATTAAAAAAAATATATTTTTTGCACGTTTATTGATTGATTTTCGTTTATTTTACGTGCTGTGTAAGTTTCATAATAACTAAACACTACACTCTATAAGCCCCACCTGTGCCAGTCCGGTATCAGCGCTAGGCCCCACACATCGTCCGATGACCCCGCCGGCGGAGTGTCCGCTGCCCACGAGCCGCGGCACGTCCGGGAGAGTACTGATCTCCGTGCTCTGCCATCTCTCTGATATCTCCTCTACTGACACCCATTGAATGTTCTCTGAAAATGTTATAAGTTTTTAGTAGCGCAAATCTTTGATTTAGCAATGTTTAAAAAGTATTAGTGACAACAGAAAGCGCTGAATTCAAAACGTGTA
This sequence comes from Anticarsia gemmatalis, assembly GCF_050436995.1. Lineage (NCBI taxonomy): Eukaryota > Metazoa > Arthropoda > Insecta > Lepidoptera > Erebidae > Anticarsia > Anticarsia gemmatalis. The sequence goes on along the minus strand of NC_134748.1, from coordinate 12,847,851 downwards.
CATATTTGTGAAAAATAATAATTATATAATCTTTTTTTTTGATACTGTCAATACGTGACACTCACTCATGATCTGAAAAACATTATTTTAACTATTTCGGAGCCTGATGTTCGAAAACTGATGAGAATTTCGATAAAGTGTGCATGACAAAAGTTGTAGACAATTTTGTCATCTTTCATTATGTAGAAGACACTTTTTCTCTACGACGAACCGTTTTAAAGATATTAGTGAAAAACAAAAAAATGGGAACTTTAACCCCCTTCCCCCACTCCAGCGCCCCCCCTAGAGGCGGGGATTTTTAGTATGTTTATCCTCTAAGCATCCTGAACCAATTTCTGAAGAAATTGCTCAGGATCCCGCTCACGCACTCTACACCCGCTTTTGGACTATTCTTTAAGCGGACTAAAGGGGCTTATCTATGTTCAGTAATTAAAAAAAACTAATATCATCTTGGTAATGCTTCGCAGGGCACGTAAAACGTTGGTCCCGGTGGTTGTCGATTAGGATAACAGTCGTTAAGTCACGGCAAAGGCCTTCGAGCAGCTTGAACAACTTTGGCACTAGGTTGTCCACTAACCATACGATAAGAAGAAGAAAAATACTAATGTATATTTGATTTTATTTAAGCTTCGACAACAAAAGTATCACACTTGCTTTGTATTTGCTATCAATTCTGTTAGGTCCTTAAAGCTTAACCACCGGCTTGGTTTGTAGAAATACAACGATTTGACATACCATCAAGCTGGTCCCTATCAGCAGCACTGACAGTAGCGTAGTACTGCATGGCGGAGAGCGCGCCGCTCCACGCCGCGGCGGCGGGCTGGCGCCGCACGCGCTGCCGCACCTCGGCGCGCGCCGCGCACAGGATCACGTAGCCGCGGGTCTCGCAGCCCTTCAGCACTACCTGAGAGTTTACCAGCTCGACTGGAAGAGAAGTAGGGGGATTTTATTATATTTGAATATGGTTATAGCTTGCAATGTGATGGTAAAGTTTTGAGTTCGTTTCATCGGTCGCGATGTTGAAAGCACTTAAAATCTGATTTTAAGAGAGAAAAAATAGTTATTTGTTGACGATACTGTTTCATTTTATAACGAAAATTTAGATTTAAAAAAACATTATTGCCTAGTGATATAAGGGCTCTTACACACAGTGCCAGCGGCATGGCCGATGGGTGTGCCGGTGTGTAACGTGGCTAGCCGGCGTCATTTGTTCCAACATTCGAGCGATTGATTCGGGCAATTGACAGCTCTTCGCGGCTTGTGTGTACCTCTAGTAGCTATAAGGTTTCTGGTATTCCTTGCATATTTTATTATTTCCTAAAGCTTTTTATTTAAACAAACCTATAAGTTAACAAGATTCACAGAATGAATGTACTCACTAAGACAGGCGGTGTGCGCGTTGTCATCGTCGAGCACGTGCTTGGCGTGCGGCGCGTGCGGCGCGGCGGCGTGCTCGTCGGCGCCGCTCAGCTCGTCGCTGAACACCACGGGCGCCGAGCCGCCCGCCTCTGCTACTAGTGCTGCCAGCATACCTCCACCACACAGCGCACCCGATCCTGCGCTCTGATGTACAACATTTAGAATTTGACAACAGCTACAACATCAAGACAGATTTTGTAGCTGTCAGGAATGCTCCCCGAGCGAAAATAAATCTGAGAAGCTACAGTTGTAAAACCAGCCTAAAGATATTTCACTCGCAAAAGTATTGTTTACGTAGATGAACATTTTGAATAGAACATGTTAGTTATAATCATCATATTGTATTCTGTATCAATATGATTATTACCTGATTAAAATTTATACCGTACACGCATTGCCACCTTATATTTAGAATATATTACAAAGACAGAGTACATATTTCAAATATCCTAATGAACTTACTTGTGCAGCTGGCGGTGGGGGTGAAATGACGTCAGCCTCTCGTTGGTGTTTCGGTGACGTGGTAGGCTGTTCCTCTTCTTTCAAAGCTTTCGTTGACAAATTTTTCTTCAATTGCTATACAAATAAACATAATCGTAAGCAATGCACTAAAGTTACAATTCTCTTTTTATATAATAACATTTATTAATTTTTAACCGAAGACGTTGTCTTTTACTGCTTACGGGTAAGTATAGTGTACTAATTTATATTTATTATTTAAACAACTATATAATATAATCAGGCTGGAAACGTGCGAACTACGTCATAATCAAAAGAATCATACGAATGTGACAATGTGTTAGTGCGAGCGAGAGACTCCGATAAAATGGCATGATTTAGTTCGCACGTTAGATATGGCCCAAGTATAACACATTAAATTTAAAGATTGCACAAACAGATTTAATATTAAAATGACTAATAAACAGTTTTATAAGGCAAATATACATTAATCTATTTATCAAACTCACCTGAGTCTTAATATAAGTATCAATAAGCGCGAAGGCCAGGTCTCTATTGAGTTTAGTCCAGGCGCCTCTGAGGTCGTGTACTGCTAGTCTGTGCGTCGGCGGCGCGCCCGCACTGACGCCCGCCTCTCTACCGTATGACACTCGACGGACAGACAGACAGTAGCATTTCTCCATCACTCGGGGTGTTAGTTGAGAATACTAGGGCAGAAGATAGAACAAATATTGTTATTAGATAACAAATGTATGATTTTTTAAGTCTGTTCTAAACTTACAACAAATCATCAAAATTTGATAGATTTTAATTTTTTTTCTGTTTCCCGAGTTTACAACTATACATTATTGTCATCATTGGTCTAAGTCTATCTTTTGCGAAAGGTTAGCTTGGCGTCAAATAAATAACATACAGTAGAAGAAATTGGCAGAGTGGCAGCAAAATACTAATTAGAATAATTCTGACTTGGGTAAGTTTTATGGAGCTCTCTGTTAGTTGTCACAAAAAGATTTTTTTTAACCCGGAAATAAAACTTAAAAGACCAGTAGACCAAAAAGACCACGACAGTAATATCAACTCTCAGGATAAAAATATATGTTTTTTAATATCTAGTATATCAAAAAACCATGTAGACCTGAAAAGCAGTAGACCAAAGAGACTTCTCACCTCATCGCCTTCCTTCTCCTCAGCAGCTAAAGTCTTCAGCCATATCTCCGCATCATTGAGATCACAATTCATGTACACAGTAGTCCAGTTGGCCCGTGGTCTTCTCACTAAGCCATCGTTAGTAGCTACTAGAGATAGGCGGTGTTTGGAGCCGCAAGTCACACGGACTCCGAGCATCTCGATACCGCGTTGAAGAGACGAAGATGACCAGTAGAATACCTAGAAAATCCGGAATTATGTGACGATTTTCTTGTAAAACTTTAAATGCTATTATTTCGGGACTGCTATGGCCGATAAACGGACTATTAGAACTCTGACAATTAAAGCTATTGAGTAGTTAATAGACAATATTTAAGGTAGAATCGATTGTAAGGGACTTGCACGAATACGTACACGTATACGCTACTGACACATGCGATACACTTATTCGCACATTTATTTGCTTTTTACACAACATAAAAACACTTTGTTATTAAAGCATTCTTTAATGAATTCAGCACATTTTCGTGGCGTAAATCAATATCGATCACAAGACAGTCTTTAATAAAAAAACATAGTTAAATATCAGTATGGTGTCAGTTATACTAGTTTCCCTAACTATCATAAACCTAGGAACTATATTAAAATGTTTTTATTAAAATTCCCTTCTCCCAAACTTACCTGTAAATTATGTAATGTGACAGAAACGCTAACGTTTCTATAGTGCCGTGACAGTTGCGGTTTGCGAGGTCGCACGTTCTTGAATATACGCCCGCGACGCGTCGGTCGAGTTATACCTGATAGAATTAACTTTAAACTCTCGAACCATCTGTAAAAACAAAGATATGTTAAAATATCTCTATTATTAAGACAAATAAACTGAAAACTACATTGGATAATTGATATTTAATATGGCAATGTTTGTACGTTATAATGTCTTTGGTTGTTCTGATAATTTGAAATTGGAGTAGAATGTAGAATGTTTTGTTTTTTGTTTTATTCAATTGTTTTAGTCCCCCATGTTATTGTATGTGTGTAGCTCAGACGAGATGGAAAGTAAAGCTTATTATCCTTAAATATCTGCATTTTATTAAAATAAGATCATGAATTATATTGAAAATATTAGGCGAATCGGCAGTTATATATTTTTAAAACAATGAAGAGTAGTAGTAGTGAATAGTAGTAGTAGAAGTTTGTACCTTAGAGTGCTTCCGTATAGTAATAATACTGGCCCGTTTCCTTCTTTATCTACAGGTTTAGTCTCCATACTTAAGTGTAAGTCCAGTCCTTGTGAACGGAAAGCTCTGTATGAATCGTGTTCCTAAAAAACAAACAAATATGTAAAACAATGTTTAAGTTCAAAATTTTACCCACAATTATATGGAACCTTAGGAAAATAGATTCATTCATTATAATACATTGTCATCCAAAATGTTGTTGCTGTAATGTTTCAGTTCACCGTATAAGAAATATAATTTGACATTTTCATGAAATTAATTCCTTGAACTTTGACACAAAAAAGCCGATTATAAAAGACATTTTCTCTTAACTGGTTCCAAAATCGTAAAGGCATAAAAATACTTGTTAATTATCTCACCTGGTTACTAGAGTACTCCGGCAGGCGTGTGGGGGCACAGGGCGCGACCGCATGATGGTCCCGGGGGTCGGCCACGCACTGCCAGCCCAGCTTGACGGACAGGCGCAGCGCGGGCACGCGCAGCACGCGGCAGTCGTCGTACTTGCTCGCCGTGCGCACGTACACGTCCAACGTGCCCAGAAAACCTAGCTTACCTGAAGACGAAGATAATTTTATGAATGTAATTATATTTTATGCTATTATTGGACACAAGGCCTTCCTCCTCATTAGACAGTGGGACAAGTCGATAAATGAAAATATATACATATACTTGAAATAATACCATTTCAAAGTCCTTTAAAATCTAAATATTTCGTTGAATATAACCGAATTAAACAGCAAAAGAGCAGCTGTAAAAGATCAATAATAACAGTGTCAAAAACTAAAAATTTCCGGAAAATACAATATTAAACCAAATTTTAAAATAATCAGATCTGTGCTACTATCACAATGCAAATGAATGTGACTGGGAGTGGTCTCAGTTTCAAATTGCAGGTCAGTCCAAAAAGTTTTTCAATTCGACATCTTCAGTCATTGCCAAAAATTATGATAGTCATTCTTGTTTACATGCTGCTTTGCCTGTATCGTGGTATCAATACAGTTGATTACCAGATAGGGCTCGATACATCATTATTCTGCTGAGTAACTAATAGTAACTGTGGTTTACAGCTTGGAACAAACATAGATATCCGTAATTCTATAAATGGCCCTAAAATCCAAATCCAATCTCACCATTGGTCCAGTCCAGCACCAAATCGCTCCACGTAACCTCCATCTCCTCAGTAGTGTTGTAAGGGTCGAGCGACACGTGCAGTAGACACGTGAACTTGGCACAGTTCACTGTGAGCCGGCCGTGCATGATCAGACGCACTTTGTCCCACCATGCTAGTGGGGCGGATGGATCCAGTGAAGGGCGGGAGACTTGGTCGAAGGCTGCAAGAGAAGAACTACTGAAGACGATTCTATTGAAAAATAAATCTCGGTAGGTTTAAAGACGGTTGGTTTTCAGGTCCTATGTCAAATTAGGTGAGTTACGTTTTCTTTTATAGATTTGATATTATAACACTAATCTGCTACCCTGATCTGAAAAATGGCCACCCAAGTAATATCACTTAACCAAAATTAGCTTAACCTAAGTACAGCCTGGTTAAACACTGAATTCGTGCAATTTGAGAAAAATAAAATTATTTCGGCCGATGCAATATACACTCCAGAATGACAATTCAGAGCGAGTAAAGGCGCTTCAATTATTAAAATTAATTATTATACCCAAAATAAATCAATCGAACTTTAATTAAGCATAGTTATTCAACTTACCCAAGTTACAATGAGCTATAACAGGTTCCCAGCAAGGTCCGAAGGCGTAGCTGAACTCTGCCATCTCGCAGCACAGGTCGTAGTACCACTTGAGAGGCATCATACTGCGCTCCAGCTCCTGAGGGCCCCAGGGCGCGCCCTGGTCTATTACTACTGTACGAACAGCTGCAGGACAAAAACAATGTTTTTCTTAGCTTAAGAAACAAAGAATAAAGAAAAGAGTTTTGCTCCCTGAACTATAGCAGAAAGCAATATAAATAGAAGCCGTCCTCTACTGTAAGAAATACCATAACTCTTTACACACATTAAAAATAAGTAAAGTTTAAGTAACCCTCAGTATTTCGGGGAGCATGGTAGAAATGAGTTCTCAATGTTATCTAACCATTCCACTAAATAAATGGATAAACAACACACATCTCGACATATTAGTTACAATGCTTACGAGACAGACCAAACTACGACTGCATGATATTCATTTTGTAATTGAATGTATTCATTTTTTTACGATTTACAGGTAAAAAAGACACAAGACCGAACTGTACTTGTCGAGAGTGAAAAAAAAACCGTTAAGATCAATCGAAAGCTATATAGTTCGTAGTTACCTCTAGGCGGTGGTTGTTCCTCCGCAGCCATCAAAGTCCCCCACATTCTGAGCTCGCTCATACTGAGCAGTGGTTGAGGGAAGTCTCTCAACAACAGCTGCCATTGAGCACATGACATGTTGATACTCCGGCACCAGAGCGTTGTGAACTCTATGCCGTCTTCTGGCCATGGACTGTATAAGGAAATAGAGATATGAGGATTTTAAACATGTTTTGTTTATTTGACATAAATGTATTTCTAAGGTGAAATGGGTATTCGCGTTTATTCCCGTATTTTAGTATATAATAAATATCCATGGCGAAAATTAAGGTATATTATACAGTGGGGTGAATTCTGGCAGTATGATAGAGGATCCGCTCGCAAATAACTAGGCGGATTTAAAAAAAATATAATTATATCATCATTATCATGAGTTCTATAAAATCAGGCAATGATCTTACCCAAATTAAAAAATACTTTCAACTTATATACTTTACAATTTTAAAAATACTCGAAGATGTAATGATATCTCGAAAAACGTGCAAATAAATATATTTGTAAAAGTATACAATCAATTTTGTCTAACAAAAGACAAAAGTACCTCTATATTATTCTTACTCGCAGCGTATTAGTCTTACCAGTATTTAAATAACTACGATACCTCAAACAAATCTATAACTGTAATTAACTAACCTGTCATAATCAATATCCCTCAATTTATCACAAGCGTTCTGCGCTCCATGTATCGTGGTGTCGGCCAGGGCGATGAGCTTGAAGCTGCTGAGCGCGCAGGCCACGAGCCGCGAGCGGGGCGGCGGCGCGGCGCGGGACCGCTGCACGTAGATCTGCGCGTCTTTAGCGCGGAGAGCTGAGTATAGCTCCTCGACCTTACCGGCGGGGAGGAATAGGTGCGGCTTGCACAGTTCTTGCACCTATAATAGGGAATATTTAATAGATAATAGTAGGATAGTTGTACAGCTCGCGCCAAATTACTTTGTATGTTTGAATATTAGCGAGGATTTAGAGGGTAGGTTCCTAAAGTGGAAGCAATACTGCCCGCTAGTGGGCGCTGAAGCATTAAGGGAGGGGCGTGAATCCAAAGACATAAAATTTTGTATCAATATCGAGTAAGAGGTTGAATGCTATTTTTTTTTTTCTAGAAGGCGATAGTCTAAAATCTTTGGGAATCCATGATATAGATTAATAAAAGCAATTTATTTAAGAGAATAGTGACGTATGATTAGCGTACACGTGCGTATACGTAAATATAAGTAAACACTGGATTGGAAGTCAAAATATGTGTCATGAATGTGTATCACAAATCACTATCAATAGTGGCAGTGGTTTCTTACCTTAGCATCAAGCATAGTACGTCGCTTCTGACTTTCCTTGTACTCATCTTCTAATAACTCGTAGTTGTCTCGCAGTTTTACCTCAAACGGATCGTCACTCATTTCAATCAAAAGTTCTTCAATCTAACAACAATGAACACATGTAAAACATTGTACATTATATAATACAGGTATACTATACAGAGTATATTTTTCTAACGCAATTAAAAAGTCGAATTGTGGACCAATAATTAAATAACAGTCATTTAAATGACACAAATTCTTTATTTTGAGCGCAAACTAATAACAAAAATTGCTAAAAATGGTAAATGGTAAAACCTAAAGCCGAATTATTAGGGCTTCCGAAAAACAATCCTAGTCTGATAAATAAAATCAAATTCAATATTGCACACTTCTATTTGATTCGATAATGTACATCGAAACATATAATATTTAATACATACCTTTATATGCAAATCACTGGGTAAAGGACTTTCAGCAGTGAATGGTTTCTTCTTGATATTATGTACCAGTTTGATCCATTTGAACAGAGACACGAAGTCACCCTGCACTGCTTCGGCAAAGCGATGCTTGTACGGGAATATTACGCGCACTGAGTCCACGTTCACCGCCCTGGTGGAAAAAATATAATAATTAAGTAGATATGGACAAGAAAAGTAATCAGAGCTATAGCCAGTAAATTTACAGTAGCATTTAACTAGCCCGAACTTAACAGGACCAACATTTTTTTTTTTAAGCCCTACATAGTCCGCCCACTCATTCCAGTCATCTCATTAATAGCCAGTGTTTCAATCGTCAACAATCTTCTTTATATGACCAGGAAACTGAGCACTGTAGTCGAATATCGGCTAGGAGATTTATGTGACCAGAATGTTTCAGACACTAGATTTTTTACAAACTCCATTCCAATAAGATAGTTAGGTATTTAAATAAATAGTTCCTTTTCATGTACAGAAATAGGCGCAAGACTTCATCATCATAAGAACAAGAAATCTATACTCACTTTTATGCAAAAGGCTGGACGTTTGTTTGTGCTGTTAACCCTACCATGCTAAAACTACTGAACGGATTTTCGATGAAATTCAGTACACAGGTAGGTTATAACCTGGGTGAACACACTATACTTATTACCCACGCGGCCAAAGTAAAGAACAATTTATCTTTTGACTCACCAAACCTTATTCCAAGTGAGTGCAAAGCCCTCATTGGCCTTCCTCTCGACCCTGACATCATGGTCATCGGCCGCTCGCTCCATGGAGTACCCTTCCACGCTGATCACCTCGTCTCCGTTGAGGATCATGTTCAGCTTGCTCCAGATTATCGAGAGGCCGGTGATATGGTCGTATGCTATTGTCATGTCGTCTACAAAGAATAAGGAACATTATAGTCAGATTTTTTGGAGTGCCATATTTAGTAAGCATTATTGGTATTAATTGAAAATAATCAGTGTTACAAAAATACGAATAGAGACAAGATTAAACTGAATTCATTTATCGATAAATGGTTAAACAAGAGAAAATGTACTTTAATAAGTAATGACAAGATTATTTTATTATACGTCGCACGCCCATTAAATACTATCATCACTGAATACATTATAATTTAGCTATATGCTTTACAAAACCGGACTACTGTCGACTACCCGTTTCCTTTATATTTTGATTTAAAATGTCTGATCTAAAGTCGATAAAAAGGTGGGTAGATAGATAGCTACTCGTGTCAATAAGAGATCGAGAGACTGCTTAATAATCAATCTATCTTTTCAATAAAGTCTTCAAACAAACAATTTCTTAGTAACAACATAAAAACTCGAGTATTCTAAACTCACCTGTACCAAACAGCATATTATTCTCCATAGACAAAATCAATCCCAAATTAGTCTCTCCCTTAAAAGACACTCTCCAATCCCTCTCTCTACCTTTCCTCTTCACTCCTTCCCTCTTCCTCACTCGCAACTCTTGCCTGAACTCTTTCACAGCCCTCACGAGAGTGAGGACTTTTAAATGCAAGTTGGCACTCCATTCGAGGTCAACGTTCTCCATGAATTGAAAGTCTAGAAGCGCTGAGTGTTTTTCCTTTGATATTATATGTTCTATTCGAGCTAGTTTTACGTGAAAGAATGTTGAGAGTATCTCGTCTGATCTTTGACAGTGGACGTTACCTGAAATAAAGAAGTATATTAGGTATGCTATAGTTTTCTTTAGCATGAAGTATGAGAGTAAAGTCTAATATAATCTATATTTGATACCTAAGTGATACCTAGTTTTTCCTATAAACCTAACCCTTCAAACAGTTTAAAAAACGAAGTCACCAATAAAGAGTATCTTTCTTAAAATCAAGTAAGTATACTACATTTGGAATCGTACACTTAATGCCGGTTATATTTAACCGGTTTTCTTTAAATTGCGACAAATTACATGATTATTTTGTTATTTACGATGTAAAATACCGAATGTTCCCAGGGAATTTTTATAACACAATCCAAAAATACACTCTAAGGACCTGACCCAGAAATCGAATCTGAGACATTATAATCCATTGGTATACTATTTACTATATTGGTATTGGTATAGTGCCACCTGGACCCCAAAAACGTAGTAATATAATCAATGGCGTAACTATACCGTTCAAGGCCCGTGGCAAATTCATCAGATGGACCCCGTCCCCCAGTATAGAAAAGCTGAAATGGATGATAAATAAAAAAAAATAGTTGGGATTTTCCTCTGATCGGGGGCCCTTTCCGGCTGGGGGCCCGTGGCATTTTGCCGACTTGCCACCCTGTAGTTACGCCACTGAATATAATGGGTACCCAATGTCTGGAGGGACATGCATAAAATGACATCTCGTTAATTAATTGCCAGCAATGACAAAAGTATCAAGCAGTCTAATCACCCAATAGATCCACTTACCCTTATAAGGCACCATATCAACAACCTTCAACCCGGATATAACAGCGCCACTCTTATTAACCGTCTTCTCTATCGTGACCGCATCGATCCTGGTCATCAGGCACATATCCTCGTTCACCAGGAGGAACAGGTTGATGTGAGACAGGGCCACGTTCACGGAGATGTTCGAGCTGGTCTCCGGGAGGTCCTCAGGAGTTATGGAAGGTGTGGGAGACCGGTACTGGTTGAGGCAGTCGGTTAAAGAGATGATCGTCTTCGCGATTGTGGAGTTCCATTCTAGACGGAGGCAGTCTACCATTGCTTCTACCTACGGAATAAGAATTATCGCCTTAGATTGATGTACCTAGCCTTTTTTCCAAACTATATTGGAATCGACTTCCAGTCTCACCGGGTGCAGCTGAATACCAGTGTTTTACATGGAGTGACTGCCTATCTGACCAATTACCCGGGTTTTAACACGATACCCTTCGGTAAGACTGGTTGTCGGAATGTCAAAGATCTTCGAAAATGACTGCCGTGACCCACAATTTAACGTGCCTTCCGAAACACGGTGGAACTTGATATACTTGATGGTCACCCATCCACAGAACAACTTCGGCAAGCGTGGCTTAACCTCAGAGATCGATCCGTGCGGCTGTAGTTCACTAAGAATTAGAAAGAAAATATGAAGTTTTATTTCTTTCATAGGATCGTTGCTTAGTCATTTAGATATCGGTCAAGCTTTTAAAGATTCGCAAATCGGATTTTTATTTGCAATCTTAATACGAGCGTGCACGTATACGTTATACGCATTGAGTCTACATACACTTCAAATAATACAAAACGAAAAATACTTAAAATAAAATACTAATTTCTCTTCATAATTTTTTATATCACATTTTAAAGACTTGCAAGATATAAGAGTTTATAACCACTATTTAGAAAATTTAATTCCTTCCCTTATTATTATAGTAAAACTTACTTTAGAATCAGTGGGACCATGAGTGGCCCACTTAACCAACGCGACGGCGAGTAGGGCTTCGCCCCACGAGTGATGTCGTCTAGGCGGCGGGGCTCGAAGCGTGAGGGCCTGCGGTCCCGCGCCGGCCCATCCACCATCGACTAGTAACTCCGCCCCCCACTGTCTTCCACCCACGGCTTGGCGAGCTACTGCACAGCGGTACCATTCCTCTGTTACAAAGAAAATTTAATATAAGTTTACAATGACTTGATTAGATGAAACAATGATGATCACCGCTGTCTGTCTGTCAGTTTGTGTAACTAGGTGTAAGTTTGTTACAGTAGTTACGATCATACATTATTATTTAAGTAAAATAAGTTTGCGGAATTCAGGCCCTAGTAACGTTTGGTTGTAACTTTCAACGTCCCGATCTTTTAGATACGGAATCATCTAGTGTTTCTATGGTAATGTATTGCGCACACGATAATTATAAAATCGCAAGGCTTTTACGAAAAGATAAGAAAATGAAAAGAAAAATCTTAAAACCACATGCGTCTATCAGCTTCAATTTTGTTAAAGAAAGCTCACTAAGGTACATTTTACAAAACATCTCACCTCTAGTCTCCAACAACTGGTCCAGTTTAACCTTAACCCCGCTACAGCCGAAGCCCAGCGCGTTATCATCCATTAACCGCGCGTGAACTATGACTGATCGCAACTCAGCACAACCCTGCACTATGCATGATGAGAATATACGGGTTAACCAGAGCGGAGGGGAGGGCGCTGAAAGGGAAAAAATATTATATTTTCGTTGTTAGGCAAGTAGCTGTGTTTGATAGGTAAGTTAGCTGTGTTTGAAAGGATTTGTCTTGATTTCATGGCTGATAAATTATTTGTCTTCAAGCTAAAAATCTGTGCAGTTTATACGAAAAGAGACGAAAATTAAATTAACGAGAGTTCGAAGATGTCGCCGGAGCCCGCTTCAAAAGTTTTATTGACTTGCTAGTCAGTAGTAGGTACTTTTGACTGGTTAAGAGTTTTGTCTGCAACATATACACAAACCAATCTCTATTATAAACTTTAGGGACACAGGACAGGACTGTGTTCTACATATTGAAAAATATCGCTCAACTAACAAAGGCTTATGATATTACAACTTCACTAATATTTTTACACAAAATATTAATCTCATATACTTACATGGTGTGTCGACCTCCATAATCTGTAATGGTCTTGCTTTTCTAAGTTTCTCTTTAACTGATGTGTACCATTTGAAAGCTTCTGAATGATTGTAGTTAATGTTCAATGTGCTTATTATTAAGTATAGGTTTAGGACGCCTTTCTCCAACTGAAAATAAGATTAGAATTTAGCTTTTACGGAACTTCACAAACAGACAAATTGTAGGGGGAAATTCAACTGGATTGTAGAAAACAAAATATCTTTGTCCAGTACACTACATATCTTTTTTCTATAAATCGCACAGGAATCATTACCTACCCTTCATCTAACAAGAGAGTTCGTCACATTACCTTGTTTTTTATACAGACTTGACTAAATTACACTGTCCCTTTATTGACACCTTTAACCCATGGTTTCTGAGGTACATGAAGCGGTAGATTATCTTTTCAATAGCGTTTAAACTCACATAAAAAAACGCTATTGAATAGATAAACTACCGCTAAATGTACTCAGAAACCGGGGGTAAGAGTCCTTACCTTAGCATCCAACTTGAGTTTATTCAACAGCAGCAGTTTCTCCTCACCAGCGGACACTTGGTACTGTTCCATCTGGAAGGCGACGTATACCTGAGGTAGACCAGCCACCTCCAGACCATTCTCATCTAGCATTGATGATGCACTGAACCTGGAGTTCACCTGGTTTAGAGAAAATTATACTGTATTTCAATGGCATTAAGATATACATTACTATAACAGGTAAGGATGAGGTACGTGCATGTAAGTTACGTGTGAGTAAGTGATCAAATATACTCTTTTTATTACACTCTTCAACGAAAAATTAAAATTGTATTTTATAGAATATATAAGATATTGAGAGTTTGAAGGCTTACTAAATAGTAAAAGACTTTTAATATAAAAAAATGAAAAACTTACTTGTAAACTTTGTAATGACATTTCAAAGTTTGTATTAACTGTTTTGTCTGTACAGCACACTTTCGTTGTGTCTATTTTTAAACTGAATATCTGAAACAAAACATCGATTATATTACTTTCAAATAACACATAAAATATATTATTTTAGTACTATCGTGGTCGCTGCATACTAAATACGTGCACGTCCCGTATACGCACCGCGTGCACGTAACTGGGTACGCGGCTTCAAAGCTTAGTAGAAGTAAATTTCGGCAATTCATAAACTACGAATTGCCAGTATTATGATCAAAAAAATATTTAGCTTTAGCATAGTTTAAATAATATTGTAATAATACATAAATATAATTGAAAACAATATAAATATCGCATTGTGCTTTTAACACGATTTCGGGTCGAAAAGAATATGGATGCTGAAACTTTCAGCATCGATACTATGAACAAAAGATTATCTTTTATGAAATCATTGTTTACCTTTGGTATAACAGGAGATAATCTCGGAATAATAGTACTGAGATGATCATCGTCCACATTTGCCTGTATCGGTACTGGTCTGCGCTTCTTGTGTGTTTTGATAAACTCGTACAAATCGTCTTGGAATGATACCGTTGTGTTGCTTACCATTGCGTGGATTTTCTAAAAATAAAGACAAGATTTAAATGTTACAGCATACAATTGCTTCTTTTTTAAGATTTGTTGATTATGCTAAGCTACCTTCATCAAAGCATAATATGCATGTGGTTCAGGGCAAAAATACTTTACTTTCTTGCCTTGAAATTTCTTAAATTAGTGGCCATTCAGAGCTACATTCTCAAATTATGGATAACTGCCAGATAACCCAAATAAAGTGAAGTGAAGTAACATGTAACAAGCTGTCTGATAGACATTTAAAAGATGCTAAATCCAACCTTACACTAATAAACAACAAATAAACAACAATAAACAAAAATATTGTCAACAAAGTCCTTTACAATCCTCTCAATTAATTAAGTAATACTTATGGCTAGCAGTAGAATCTCACTGACTCTTACCTCAACATTCAAAGGCCCATCAGCCTTCACCGTTCCTTCAATAACCAGACAACATGCAGCTTGTCCCAAACACTGTCCTTTCCCCACAACCCTCGCACTGGCATCCACAAGCTTGGTGGAGAACACCAGGGCTCTTGCTGGACCCCCTGCTGCGCCATCGGCATGGACTTCTGCAGCCATTGCAGTAAGTGACCAAGGAGCTTCTGTCGTACCATTGTGGATTGTGACTGATGCGTTGAATATGTGTACTCCCATGAACTATAAAAATTTAAAGTTAATAAAGAACCAATGTTTAAATGGAATAAGTTCAAGGAACTAACTACCGAACTTAACAAATAGTTTATTAAGCCAAAGAAAAATAAAGGATAATACTTATATAGGATAGTATTTGTCCTCTTTTTAACAATAATAATAATACATGTGAGTAGTGTCTATTGTGCCAAAATTGAAAAATTTCACAATTCGAAACCCCTGCTTTTCCTTAAGTTGGTTTATAATAATAATATGCTAGTTTACTGTGCTTCAAAAAAAACAATGACAAAAGCACTAGACTGACTGCTTTGACCCCTTGGATGAAGACATGATTGAATGATTACTATGTTTGTAAAAAGCACTGCTTATTTACATTTAAATCGAGAATTGGAGTTTTTAATCTCAGGGCATTTTTTCATTAAACATTATAGCACTAATTGGATCTAAATTATGGCAAAAAAGTTATACATATGTAGTTCATTCCATGAACTTCATCAAACTGGGAAATAAAATCTATTTAAAGGATATTGATAGTAAATATGCTAAAGCCTTTACTTTTCCTCTCACTAATACCAGCTTAGACATGACTGCATTCCATATGTCTAATCTAATTATAAACTAAGAGGATAATGATGATCCTATTAGTTAAGTGACTATACAATTCTGAAAAATGTTTAATATAATAAAATAAATCATTGCAGAATGGAAAGAAAACAAGATGTCTTTGTTTGTGTGTGAGATGATACTGATAAGATTTAAATGATAATTTATTGCTCTATATACTGAAACCTACTTGGATATGGAGGTTGCATATTCATATTTCATGTCACTATATAAATATGTAAACAAATATTTTTTTTATCTAGAGCACTGTGCATGCATGGAGAAGTAATTAAAGTTAATATAATATGAACAAATTATTGTTATGGTTGTTGTTTGTTAAATATAATATGAGCGATGAAGTACAAAAACACTACCCCTGTCTAAATAGATCTTTAATTTAATTATTTTGGAGCACTTGTTATACACACCTGAGCAAACATTATCAAGCTATGTGGTAACTTTTTATCTCTAAAATCCAACAGTTTTCTCGCAGCTAGTCTGTTTAAACTATTCTCCAAATTGCTAAAATCAGTTCCCATTTCATCAAACATATCTCTTGACGTAGAGTTCTGTTTAGATAACAATGGTTTGAGAATCGTCTCCACAACAACACTCCGCTTTTCTTCAACATTGTTGGTTACGTCAACTCCTCGGATCACCACTGATACTAATTTGTTGATTTCCGAGTTGAAACAACTGCTTTGGAAAGATATTTCATCTATGTGCTGAAAATATAGGTCAGTAGCTCATTATGGGGAAAATAAAGATTTGTAGTATGTTTAAGGAGAAATAATAAAATATTTATTATATGGTAAGTTTAAATATAATATAGCATTCAATAATATTTTTTCTGAACGTGATTTAAAAGAAAACAAATATTATGTTCTTGAAGGTACAAATCTAATAACTATGTTTCAATAAAGAATATCCTTGACAAGTGCATGCCTTAGGTCAGATAAATTAAGTGCTTGATAATTACGAGTAAGTGCAGTTTTAAGTACTCTAAACGGAGTGATAATTAACTTGACGTAACTTACTATAGAGTACCTATCTTTTGATAGGCTCACATCTTTTAGTATCAACTTTGGCACCGCAATTCTGCCTATTTTCAGCTTTATATTGTACTTTCTCATAAACAGCCATGCCAGTAACGTCGGTAACAGCCTAAAAATATATCGAAAGTCACCAAAATAGTAAACAAAACACAAAACAATAATAAAAATAGCGGTGTCATCGTACTATCCACTACTTACCACGACACACATGAGTAAAAAAATATAAATATAAAACACAGTATTAGTAGGGCGTTCATGATTGAACGTTTAAACCATTTCGTTTGATCATTCGCTTATTAATTAGGTAAATATGTTCATAGTAGATCGAGATTCACTAGAAAATATAACCTCGAAACTGTATACGAACTTTCATCTGTCAACGTCAATTTTATATCGTTCAGAAATAAAAAGATTTATTCTTTCAAGGACTTTTACCGAAGCAGTTTGTTTGAAAATAATATTGTTACTATAAATACTAGATGTATTTCTCGGATATTCTGGCTCGTTCTCGAATGATGATTCTATTCCGTAGAAGGTTGAAGAAGTAACACGAATCAATTCCCATGTTTCTAAACCGTGTACTGAATGATCTTAGTGTTTTGAATCGTTGCATCAGGTACTTGGTTTCGTATTCATTACAATAATAATTATTATATGGTGTCCACCTTTGTAGTAAAATAACTGTTGTTATCAACTTTACCAAACATAACTTGAATCATGTAATTGTATGACTAACTCTTATTGCATGAAAAATCTTATCGATACTTTCTACTCCTACGTTCTAATATAGTACCGTTGGTTCTAGCTTATTTATAACTGTGTCACTATTGAACTTGTTGAAGGATCGAGTATGTACTTAATACTAGGTCTTGTTAATCTCCCAATCGTATTTAACAAATAACAGTCACGCATCACAAAAGTTACGACTTTTGGGCTTACTTATCATAATTGACCCTGATTACCTGCACTCTTTAAGAAATGGGCAAATGAAAACATAAGACTCTATTTAACATTTTATTTAAATTAACAACTAAACTATTCAACACTTTAGAACTATAAATAACCATGTTAAGGCCAGGATCTCTTGGCGGTGTAACCTTCGTACTTCTTCCTTGTCTTGAGGCCAGACACTATGGTGGAACTCTTGGGGTAGGCTGATAGTCCACCGAACATGGTGTCTTTTTCTGAAAAGAGGATTAGTCATGAGTAAATAATAGATATTCTTCTATTGGGTAAAAAAATGGCAGTTTACTTTACAGAGGCAGAGGCTACTGGTAAAAGTACTCAACTCCAATAAGTGCTCAAGGGTATAATGATTAAAACTTGATGAAACACCAATGACTCTAAGTTGTGTGCATTAATAAAGTATTAGGTACTTGATTTAACTGTGATCTGAATAATATTAGGAAATTTGGTACATCTGAAGTTCTTCAACAATGGCTGAAGGAGTGCAGTCTCCAAACCACACTTAGCCAGGGCAGCGAGCCAAAGCCCTCTCTCATTCCAAGAAAAGAACCACATCCAGATTTTAAAGTATGACAGGTATTGGTTAAATTCACTTATTAATTTAATTATTATGTTACTTAATGATACTAACCTGGGTGGAACCTGACATAATCAGATTGTACATGCAAGTTCTTAGGCAGTTCCATTCTCTGCAGGACCTCAAATGGTGTTGCTTTATCTACTGGAGTGTTGTAGAACTCTTTCAGTTCAGCTGAAATAAAACATAATAATGAACAACTATTATAATAGGTATTACAATTATGAGATATACTCTACCAACAATACGGGGAGATTGCTGAAGACAGGGGTTTTATGGAAGGTGAAAGTGAAAGTGGAGGATTTTGCCCAGCAGTGGGACACAAAAGGGCTAAAAAAGATATTGTAAAGGAAATTGTATAGTATGTTTGTAGCCTGGCTTAAAAGTACTATGTCTAGGGCCAACCTTTGCTGCAAAATGTTACTGTAAATACTTTTATTACTAAGTACAGGTATTTAATGTAATGAAAACAATCAGAAATATAGTAATGGACAAAGTAAAAGGTTAATTATAGTAATTATCAATATAAGCATTAAAATGGGCTTAATTAACAGCATAGCCCTATTTATTTACTGGAACAAACCTATGATTGTGTGTAAGGGAGTTATACTTAATTGTGACTATTAAGCAACTCATCCATATACTCTGAGACCTTTTAGTAATATGTACTAGGTATATTTCAGGAGTATGAAATAAACCCAGTGTCAAGAGCTATTTATATTACATGCTACTGTCATCCAAGAACCTATTTCTCCAACTAATTAACAAATAATCAAAAACCATTGACATAAAGAAGAAGAAGAAGAACATATAATTTACTCCAACTTACCAACACTCTCAATAGTGTGAATCAATGAGTTAGGCACATCATATCCAGTCTCTTCAAAGCAAGCTTTGAGGACTGCAAACTTGGTCTCCAGAGCATCAAACTCAGAGTCAGCATTCAAGCCTTTACTGGCGCATATCTTTGTGATGGTCTCCTCGATGTTCGCTGGTGGGTCCCATGGCTTCGTAGGCCGGAGGAAACTGGATATTAAATGAAGATTATTTTTGGTAAATGGGGCGGTTTTAAAAGTAAGTATTCTGATTATTATGGAAAATTTCGATAGGCATTAGAGTGGATGAATTATGAACCTTATATTAAGGTGAAATATGTATTAAATAATAATTAGATAAGTAAGTCATAGTGTCAAGATTAGGTTACTTCGATAGTGAGAAATGGTGTATTATGTTTATGTATGTGTAATATAAAAGGGGTCTGCAATTCTAACATACATTAAATATGTTCGTTGGTAATAGAGACAAAGAATTTGACTAAAAAGTGAATAACTACAGCAGTAATAAAAGATTTTACCCTCGGGCAGCTAATGATTCGGCAGCCGCTTGTAACTTTTTATCTGCTTTAGGAAATTTCTTCTGCTTGTACCTCACTGTAATGACCTGCAAATTACGTAATTTTACGTTTTACAAAATTGTTTACATAAAAATATAGTTTTTATTAAAAAAGTGTCACAGAACATAACCTGTAAATTTTTGCATGGTAACTTTTGCAATACATTACGCAGCATGATGGATATATGGTGTGTTTTAATATATCTTAATATAACATAAAAAGAAGTTTAATTTTGTGTTAAAGAAATATTTATATTACAAATCTATGATTTTTTCTAATGTTTTTTTAGATGTGACAGCCATCACAGAGTATTTTCATTACACGCAAAATAATATTATTATAGTTAATTAACGGCTTAAATAATTTGAACTGGGTCGCTTAACAAAATTAATGAAATAATAGTTATAAGAAATAATTAATACAAAATATCTTAAAAATATTCGTCAAATATTCAAAAATATAAAATTAGAATAAACCTTTATTCAATTACCGGTGGTATACTAAATTATTATTTTAAACACGCTTCCCGAGGTGTTTTTCAGCTGAAATTCTTATATTATTTTTAATAGAAAAGTTATTTACCTATTTAAATTTCCTGATGTTCACAATGAAGTGAGCAGCAAGCAAAACATATCGCAAACGTGTAAAGAAACGTTATAGAATTTCTGAACGAAACTAGTTTCTGCCTTTGTCCGCCTACGGCAGCACTGTCGGCTTGGGTTGTTGTTTCCTATCCGCCATTTTCCAGTCGCCATTGAAAGGTGAAAACTTCACTAAATGTCGGTGATGATTTTAAGATTTTGAGTGGTTTCTTTAAGATTGAACCTGTTTTTAGTGTTGTGAAATGAAAATGAAGTGCCCCGGACTACCATGACGCACCAAAATCACCAAACAAACGGTGCAAGTCTCGAGGATTGCCACACAAACTTCTTCGCCTTGGTAAGTCACTTTTACATTGATGAAAGAACTCGTATGTACTTTTCTTTCGAAATCATTACGATTTACGTGATGCTAGTACAGTGCTCTATTGTTCTCAACTCCGCAGTTTAATGTTTGGGAATACCTAAATAATGAGTCCACGACATCTAAGTAGACGATCTGATTATCGTTAGGACGCTGATATACAAAAATCACCTTATTGCGCTACGACTGCCGAATCGATCTATTGCGTTAAAGTTTTTGTATGGGACAATTTACGTTTAGGCGGCTAATGACGGCCGGCCGTTAGTCATCCTGGCATCGTTCTCGCTATAGTACGGAGTCATGTCATGTTGCTAACCCACAAAATGTCAACGCATTCGTCGAGCGAGGCCACAAGAAGCCACCGGCCCATAGAGGTCATTTTGAATTCACCTGGCCGTAACGCGGACCGTAATGCGTTCGCGAGACTAGTTTCGCCAGGTTGAGGAAATAACTTTCTTATTACATTTTTGCTTCGTACCATTCGATAATGCGACACGATAGCAAGACATGAGGGGTAATATTTACATGCGTGTTAAAAAAAACTGTCGGGTCATTCATTATCGCAGTGTTGTAGTGTTGAGTAGCTTTGCGTAATGTTCATAGCTGGCGCGAATTTTATCAGATTGTGTTCGGGTGAGGATTAGCGGGGGGCGGGCGGAGGCGCGGGGTGCCGGGCGGACGGTCGTCCTCGCCGAGAAGCGAGCACAGCACGGGCGCCACTTCCACCTGACGCGTTGCCATATCTCCGCGGCGGCGCGCGCCTGCCTGCACCCGTCTCCCTCTGCGCTCCGCCTATCTCGACGCGATACAAATTACCGATTTCTTGCCCTGCCTGCTTATTGTCTAATTATTTATGCGTCGTTTGCGGACATCGTTGCTTTTGTCGCGTGGAATTTTTTCTCGTTCACAACGTTAGGCGAGCGGTGACGCATCGGGGGCTACTAGGTGTCGCGCTCGGGTTCAATACACTTTTGTACACAAGCATTGCGCAAATAAACCTTGCAATAATGTAATTGATTCTAATTAAATACGGAATGTATGGGTTATTGTCGAGTTGCAATGTTTAACGTGGAGCGGGTTTACCTAGGCCCCGTTCGCAGTAGAGGTATGCGCGGCATCTGCGCGGCGACATCACAGATGTCGCGGGACTCGTGGGGTCGGTGCGCGCGCGCACTCGGCCGGCTGCGCAGGCGTCTTGCGCTCATTCAACCGTTTATGAATGGTCGTAATGATTGTAACTTTCCCATAAGCGGGCCTCCGCCCAGGCACCACTTGCGTGCACTGTGATTATCTAGGTAGTTGATGTTCCTCTTTGTTCTTTTACCTGTTTACGCTTTGTCTTATAAATTCTAGTACAGTCATGATGCAGTATGTCATAGCTGTGACTTTGTTTTGACCATTGTTTACCCTTGACGCATCAAAACGAACTGCGATAATCACTCATGTTGTTACAATATTTTCATTTGACTTTAGCACCAATATACTTATGGTATAGGTCCCAGTTCTATTCAGGGGCTAAAAGTAAAATGTAAACAAATCTTTAAACCGCTCTTCGTTTTCAAAGCAGAATTGCTTCCAGTTTTTTCGCCACAGTACAATAAGAAAACAGTAAAACCTGTTTCGAATATTTTTCTTTCTCATTTTCTCGTGACACACCACATTCACGATGTCCATTGAGTGACGAAATTCAGTGCTAACTTATTCATGGCATCTGACGAACGGCACGATCCCCGCGACCTCTGCCCCTCACCCCTTATCGCCCTCTGTGCATACAGAGCACGACTTCAATTTCGTCCTGAATGTGCTCGTTCTCCCACTGTTATGAATCCTCACCACGCTTCTAGGTCATGTTGTTTCAAAACCAACAGATTTTTTTCATTCCGCCAACTCAAATCGTTTCACTAATTAATACAGACCAGCGTCCATTAACTACGTAATTGACTGGTTAACAACATTAAAACAAGTTGTTAAATACTATTTTAAAGGCGTAAAAAGTAACAGATCTAAGTTTATATTTAACATTTGAACAAAGTGCGTAATCGCTAATAAACAACCCCGAAATGTATTTCACCTAATTACTACAGGCATTTATGATTCTCTAACGCTTTGCCGTTTTTATACGTCGTAAATAATCGTATGATGAATAGGAAGCTCGTAAATTAGACGGGTTTGAAGAAATTTTCACTTTCATCTTATTGGAGACGAGATGAAACAAGTCATTGATAACCGCCGTTTTGTAAATAAGTTAGTTATGTACAGCTTTCTTGAATGTCCAAGGTCGTTTCAAATCTGACTTTATTCCGTTTTATTTACAGTCTGGGTTTTTGTCCGAATTTGAACTTTATGTAAATGAATTAAGAGTTAATGACAGACAATGGTAATGAGGCCTACCTTTCTGTTTTTTTCTTACTTGGTTTGTGTTTTTTGGGTCATTGTGTATGATATTATGTTAATAACAATTTGGCTTCCTAAAACCGCAGTATGTTTGCAAAAACTGCAGTCACTTAACGTAGCTATATTGGGTTTCTCACGCTGGGTTTTTCGTCAGGAAAAAAATATTAGTAAAATTCCAATTTTGCATTGGAAATTGCCCAGACAAATGACTCACCTTCATTATATTCTGTTTCGTACATGGCGTATTATCATCGAAATTTGCCCGAAAGATATCAATGCTAACCTTTCTAGGAAATAAATGTTGTAAAGTTTGTTTATTAACTGATTACGTTACAGCGATACTTGCGTGTTGAGCGTGTACAGAGACGTGACGGTATTTACACGCTCTAGCCACTTATTTGATATATATACTACTCACTCGGGCTTAAGGATTTTACTGAATACGTCATCGACATCAAAAAGAAACAAAACTAAAATATTCATGTTAAGAAAAAGCTATTCAGATATTACATGATAATAATACATTTGTTGCCTAACAGAATCTACAGTTTAAAAACTTTGTATTGTTTTGCCGCGGGTCGTTATCAATCAGCTGATAAGCTATCGCACTGTCACACGATATCAAGGTCCGACCTGACTGTGGGACCTCACGTCGCTATCAGACACCACAAAAGGACGTGATTACCATATTCGGAAGGGTCTATTGAGAACTAAAGGGCCTGTGAAAGCGTCTTGAGACCTTGAAATGTAAATCGAGAAATTCAGTAATGTCTGCGTCGGAAACATTATATTCTTGCTTATTCTGTCTAGGTATTACAGAATTTAAAATTATATTTAAATAAGTTTATGAAAGAGAAGATCGGACTTCTTATTCAAGTAGAGATAGGTAGATGTTTTTATCAGCTGCTCGTCAAAACATATTTAATCGGCGTGTTTATTCTGCGTCATAGTATGTGACGTTCAAAAGCATGATACAGAAGCAAAAAACATGTTGTCCTTTTTCTACAATTCAAGAGATAAATGGCATGTGGTGAAAGATTTGGTTAAATTACAAATATTGTCTGTAGATTAAATTGATAAGGCGTTGATATAACTCTTCAGTATGCCACTTAGTTAATGATATACAGACGATCTGAAATATCGCTGCTATCGTACAGAATGTACAGATAATACGCGTACTCGTGAGCCAATATCTAAACTGTAGAAATCACGTGTAGAAATTATATCGAAAGTATGAATACATTCACTTGTACATACTTATAGGATGTATCACGTGAAATAAACCAAATCCCGGGCATATTTACATGTTAAGTATTTAAAATAAATGTGTCAACAGCAGAAATATTGCAGGAAATAATTTGTTAACCAGATCAAAATTAACTGTAACTGTAAAACAATGAGATACCCGCATATGTGCTTATTACCGAAAAACCACAATTTTAAAGCTGCTCACTGTTTATTTTGTAACCAATCATACAGTTGTTTACGGTGCAACCGACCGCTACATAATACCGCATTATCACGCGTGATAAGCGCTCGTTGCGGCGGCGATATCTCACGCTTCTTCAACTACAAACGAATATTTAATCTGACGTAATATTCTTCCCTAAACAACATAATAAAATTAAATGGCGCTCGCACTAGTCGATATATAGCATCATACGACAAACGTTAAGGAAAATATACATTTTCTAAGGATACTTAAATATTAATTGACGCGTTTACCTATGCAACGATGACGCACGTACTTCGTTTATGACCTCAGACTGAGAAATGGCAGAATAATCTTCTAGAAATTCATCTATTTTATATAGGTCTAGTGGAAAATCATATTCTAAGAAAACACAATCACGATTCGTACGTATTATTCCTTTAAACTGCACATTACACTGTCTTTATCCTTATGGAAATTTTGGTGTTCAGCAGTCACAGCTGTCGATTTGTTTACATCGCTCAAGGCCACGCATAAAAGCATCTAGTTTTACGAGTAGCAGATTGATTGCCAGCACCGTTATGACCTAATTCCCCCTGCTAATCCACACTTGGGCTCAGATAAACAGGTGATGACGTTCTAATGAGGATGACATGAATATTTCTGTTTCAAATGTACTGCAAACTTTGATAACAAAACCTTATCAGCTAGTATTACATAGAAGAGTATTTCATTACTGTATAAAATGACGAGCGGATTCTATTCGAGGTCGGTCCTTGAAGGCTGGGATTCGTCCTTCGACAGACTTCATTGTCCTTAATACGCAGTTCCACCAACAGCTTTTATTTGACCCACATTAAAGAGAAAGGTTCGTATCAGTATCTCCGCAAGTAAAACTATTTTCAAGTTAACGTATAACTTTACAAATTATTTACTCGATGGCCTTGCCAAATTGTGGCCGCTTAAAATATACATTTCAATATACCTATGAAAATATTTCAATATAAACGAATAACACATGCACGAATGTTTTAATTGTATCAATAACCTTTTATTTAGGTTACTTGGAACTTTGATATAAGAAAGTTTTTTGCGAGTTGAATGGTTAATTGTGATTCTTCGTGGTGTAACACTTTCATATTTAGTATCAGGTTAATAAAACCCGTGTAAAGGTTCACACGGACGTCAAATTCTTTAAATACAACTAAATTGTGTAACGTCATCTGTTTGAAGAAACCAGTCTTTAACGAGATGACATGACATCATTGGATGGGGTCCTGACAGCATCACAAGACGTCCTTTTCCTCTTGTTGTTACGTGCACATTCTGGGTCAAGGTTCTGTTTTGATGACACTGTGACGAGGAAAACTGTTAGCGCTTTCTTATTTGGATTGTGATTTGAAACATCAAAAAGATGATATTGGAGCGTTTTATTCCGCACCGTTTTCGTTTCGCTTCCTATTTTATAAGGTACCGGAATATTCTAGTGGTTACGTAACGTATTTGCATCTCGGTTTTTGACCTCATTTTTCGCTCGGCGATACAGCCGCGATTTTTACTGTTTTCATTTCCATTTTTACAAATCTTTTTCTTTTTTTACTACATAAGTAGTATTGTGTTTTGAAAAATCTTCTATTTCTGTATTGTTTGAAGTTTGAGGACGTTTTCCATCAGAAGGCAATTAAGGTCTTCCGCTATAATAGTGACAGCGGTCCGGCCGCGACCGCGGTCACGATATGTGGGTCAAGATAACAGAAGTGCTCTGTGCCCGTCCCACATTCGATGCTCGGCCACTCGACACCGACTATCCTGGACATATTCAACAGATGGACTTTCTTGTTTTGTTTGAAAATAATTGGCATTGAGATGAAAAATAAATCCTTTTCCTATTATATTAGGTATGATTGTGATTCATAAAATACAGTTGCTTTTGGGCAAAGGTTATTTCAATCTGCCTTATGATTTTCCTCGAAGGGTCACTATCAGATATGTGTCATTCTATAAGAAATATTGTTTCTTATTAATTTCGGGTTTTTGCTACCTATCAACTGATAGGCTTTATGAATTCACCGTTATTGTAGTCTGCATATCAAAAGAGCATAAATATCATTTAATATGATTGAAAACCCGACTCGTTCAGGTTCTGCGTTACGGCGATCGATAAAAACAAGTCTTCACTAGCCTTGTGCTCCACTTTCGCTTTTATTGGCCAAAGGTTATTTCTACACAAGTAATTTTACCCCGTAAACCCCGTCGTGAGTGTCTGAAAGCGCGAAAGTACCGAGTGACCTATATTTTTTATTGTGTAAACAAGACGTACATGTGTTGACAGCACTTGGCACAAACACTCACCGTGAACAACTTTCTTTCTTGCGGTGTAGACTTTGTTCAGCCACTCTAGAAGCTACGCGGCCGCTGTATAACTAAGACTAGGTAATCCTTCATAAACAGACCATGAACTCAACCTAGCGACAGATCAGAAACAATCAGTAGGTCTACCAACTTGGGCTTCATAAAGTTTCTCAAACCACTTTGATGTAGAATATTTCCAAGATTAGTTCGTGTAATACGGATAGGGCGTAGCCGAAAGCGCTCGTCGGCCCTTCGCATGCATGTTTTGGCCCTCGTCTCACGGAAAACAAGTTTCACTACGTTACTGCGTCGTTTTGTTGTACACGCGTAACACATAACTTCATGTATAACGTTTTTGTTAACTAGTTATTGTATGTGGGCTTTTGTAACAAATCTTCTAGAAAAAGTAAAAGGCGAGGCGCTATATTGTGCGCATTATTATATACATTTATTTCGTAGTGTTTTGGGATAAGATAAAACGCATGAAATCTTTAAAGGGCCCCTTATTTTAATCAGAAATTATTAAAACTATGTTACAGAGCCGGAAATTAATTTGAATAATGTTACTTGATTATTACTAAGCAAGCGTATAAATAATAATTATATTTACCTATTCCACTTTAGTTAACAATTAACAAAAATAAGTAAGACCTGCCTCAAAATAACATAGATACGGGCTTTTATTTTATAATTTGAAACGCATAATTAAGTATTACATAACATCGATTTATCGACTTGAGTCTGACCTCATTTGCAAATGACTAACAAAATTAACTGTCAAGACACAATGCAGCCGAGACTATTGCACATGCAGCGACAATATTATTTAGTTTAATTGACAAAATGGAATGTCCACGTACAATAACTATTCATTGCATAATGTAATCGAGAGTCGGAGAAGTGTTTTATGTATTGGGCACTTACATACGCTATTACTCGCTAGTTTTACTGCAAAACGAGTTGAAAATAATACTTATTTTGTACTATTCGTTTCTCGAACTTACATATAATAATGAATTTCGACAACGTCTAGATTTGGTGTCAAAATCACCGTAAAACGGTGTGTAGTACGTAGCATAAGTCTTGTTATACTAATCGATTGTCAGTTTTCACTGCACTTATGAACACCAATCGATCGGGTGACGCCCCTAATATTGCATGGTATAAACATAAGTAAGGGTGAACTTTTATACACTTTCGCGACTTTATCAAAACATCTAACTACCTCCTAAACTTTATACTGCTTTTTAAGTCTTCTAAAAGTAACTTATAATCTTGTAAAAATAAACATATAATTAATTGTAGTGTTGTCAGAATCGAGTGTGTATGTCTTCTCGTGAATTTTAAGTTCGTCATGACGCATAGCGTAACCTGCCTGATGGGTGTTGCTTTATTATTGTCCTTCATTTGAATTAAGTCATTGAGTACTTTAAATTCAATACGTTTGTTGAAAACACATCAGGAAATGAAGTTTATGGAGGAAGAATTTGTCATATGAAAATTGTCTTCTCCCTACGGAACAAATGGTATACGTTTTGAACGGCTAAGTTCGGTGTATATTGCTGTAAAGTCGCACGAAACTGCTCTTCATTCAGCTGCAAAGTTTTGAATTCTTCCGCATCTCATTATGTTCTCATTTTCTCAAGTAGCGTGACACGAATGCATCTTGATACTGTTTCCCAAATCAACATGAACGTGTCTTCATTAACATAATCTTTCAATTAAAACAGTGTTGCTAAACGTGCAACTGGCTTTCCAGTATTTGTCGTGTTCCACTTGTTAAATAGTGCACGTAGTTTTATTTACGTGTCACCATAGACGCTGAGGTTTCGACGCGTGAGAAGGTATGCTCAACGAGTGACAGAGACGGCACTATCCAGTCGACTGACACGATTGAGATCTCCGTCTGTTGTAACGATATTGCCGATACAGTTCGTACCAAGCCGGTTCCAATCAGAACTTCGGAACCCAAAAGCAGATGTTTTTCCGTTATTGCAGTCTTTGAAACCGCCTAACAATTCCTTTTGAATGTACATGCGTCTAAGTACCTGCGCTCAGTACAATATCCAAGCGATGTCCTTTGTATGCATAAAAGCTTTGCGGTCTCCGAGTCGGAATCTGCATTCTGTTCGCTCGTACGAGCTGTCGTCGTTCTCAATCTCGAGATTAAAATGTTTGTCTACGTCTTGACATCAATAATTTTGCTATTGAGTTATTACACTTACTTTACAGTTGGAGTGTTGACGTAGATTCTCGGATCTGATACTACTGAGCCGTCACAATTACAGTTGAAAGTATTTAGAAGTATAATTTGTTGCCGAAAAAACTAGGGCAAACCTTCAAATTTCTAGACTAGACGTAAGGTCGGCGGGTTCGATGACCGCGGGCGGCGCGCGCCTGTACCGTTAGCAGCGTAGCGCGTCGCACTACAGCCTACCTGCGTACCCTTTACCCTTCAGCACCGACGACCACCGACGGGCCCTCGATCCTGGATCTGACGTTTTAATTGCATATCTCTCATCTAGACCTCTCAACTTAATATTTTACATGAAATTAGGTAGTTTATATAGTGATTCTGTCTGTATTTGCTCTGCTATATTTTCTCTTCGTCTCAAGGTCTCTATGTATACCGTTGAAGATTCACGACTCAGATTAACTGGTCCGACAGGTTCCAGTTTAGTTTGTGATTCTTCCGTTGCCATTAAATCCAGATTCTGCGTTATATGCACGCATATCGGTCAATAAACATACACTTCCGTGACATTTTCGACAGTCGACGTTCTTGTAACCGTTTCGTGGGCCGACCTCCTTCCTGAGGTTGTCCACTGCGAATCGCTGGTCGACGGCCTCCACCTACCGGTATACCAAACAGTTTAACATCCTGACGTAACACACGATTCTCCAACTGTCGTAACCAAAAACAGTAATTAAGACAAAATACCGCAACTGAATAGATAATCGTCCGCTCTTGTGACGTCATCACCGTAAACATTAAAATGTAGAAAGTTTCGATTAAGTGTGCATATTTACGTAAACGGTTAATTTATTATCTAGCCTTCTAGATTTATCGCGTTGTATCTTTGACAATTGTAAAGTGCGGTTCGTTTTATAGTAGATGTACTGGATTTGCATAGACGTTTGGTGTGGTGCGAATGTAGGCATACATGCGCAAGCGCCGATGTGGCCTCTAATCGATCCATGGCGCGTGCCTGTGGACGCGTTTGCCGCATAACAATTCCATTTTAATACCGCTGCGCATGCAATATCGTACTCGTTGGCGAAATATGCGGATTCAGTCAAATGTTCTATTCTCTGTGTCTTAATAACGATAAATAAAATGTATGGTAACCTTGATGTGATTGCAGTTTAAGAAAATATTCTTGATACATTTACAATTTATTGCTTTTTGTAAGTGAGAGGTCTTTTGTGTGTCCTTAATTTTGAATAGGTCCAGATTTTATCAATCTATAATACTGAAGTCTGTGTTGTATTGTATCCATAACATAAAGTAGCCTTTTTCGAGTGTAGTCAACACGTCCAGTTGGCTCCGGTGGCTGGCTAATAAATGCGGGATCTATTATCCGTCGGTCACGTGGCATCCGTCCTTGCCCTTGGTGACAAACAACTACAGACTCGTACAACGAGAATGTAAATCTCCCTTTTTATAATAAAAACATAGTACGTTTTCCTTCTCATTACCTTCCATGCTTCGGAATTAATTTCCTCTGAGTACCTACTTATGATTTGCATCTTGTGGTTCACGAGAATTTGACGCCTTCTGCGCTAATTGCTGCAGTAAAGACTTGTTATTGGAGATTACTGATTCATGTCCTAACCTTTTGACCAATGCAGGAAAAAGATGTAGGTATGTTTTTCTGTTCTGGAATTAGTTTTTTTATTTTACTAGGCTTTTTTTATCACAAATTCTTCGGCACTATCAAGTTCAATTAACTGAAAATTTGTTGCTTGGACGTTACCAATCCCGAGGGTCAAAGGTAATCATTTTATCATGACAACATGGTAAAAACTGTGCTGCTAATTCTATCTCTCTCGCGCTACTTAAGCAAGATAGAGTAAGAAATAGTGGTTAATGTGAAGTCGTTTGCCGACGCCTACTCGTCCCAAGTAATGTGCTTTGGTACATTGTTGGTTTATAGTGCGTATACATACGTGTGTCTGTGTGCGTCAACTACGCGAGCAGGTAACTGTAGTTCCCAGTAAATATTGTCTCTATAATAATAGTTTTATTGCGCTAATGTTTATGTAACTTAACCTCTCAGCGTTTACGACTCTTGTATAATTGTTTCTAGTAATATCACTCATTGATTCAATCTTACGGATTCTCGTTCTGTTTTGCACGATTTTCTATCAATGGTCATATTTGAACCAGAATCTCGAAGGCCTTTCTTTTATTTACATTATTTTTAAAGCCTAGCCCTTGTCTTGTCTCGTCGGCTTTCTTCTATACAAATTCCAGGCGCAGGTAGTTTCGCCTAACATTACTTTTTTATGGCTCGCCGTAATATCTTCCGCCCTTGACATTGCCGCCGGTGCTTGCTAGTAATATCGTCGTAGGCTTACTACGAGTAGTTCACAAAGAAAATACAAGTCTCCTAGCAACAGCGATGTGACATAAGTTGTACACGCGCAATCCATAATAATGATGACGCTCACGGAAGTGGTCGAGTGGCCGGCACACGCACCGCTGCCACCGCGGTGTCCGTCGTCCGCGGTAACTGTGTCATTTATATGCGAAAATATTGATACCCCGCCACACACTCGTAACATTCTGCACGTATGAAATTTCGCAGACTGTTTACAAACACATTTATTTATAGGAAACTATTTCTATTACTAAATATGCAACGGAGACTAGGGTGTGCGAGAACGATCCAGGTTTGCAGGTAAACTGAACACTCGCTCCCCCTCCCCACCCCTGGAGTCAAAACGCATCTAGTGACGTCACACGTCAAAAATGCAGTAGCGAAGTGCACGGCCGGGGGCGGTCGCACGCGCAGCGCGCACCGTCACATCATCCTCGATTGTTTACCCCGCTAGTAACGTAACTGTGCGACGTTGCCGCTCCGCCGCTCGCCTCCTCTCACTTTCGCGATTGCCCCCGTCTCGCTTCTGTCTGATATGACTGTCTCACTCGCTCGACTAGCGGTGCTCGACTTTTTTGGACATGCAGTTTTTTTCCGTTCTAGGTTATGATCGCTTTACGGGATCATTGTTTACAGGAAACTGATTATAAAATCATTTTAATGGTTTATTGGATTGAAGAGTTATTTATAAACATACGAGGATATTGAATAGAGTAAAACGGTTATTGAATGTTGTCCCCGCCTCATTTCGATCATCTACGTGGGTAATACTTTTATGCGTAAATTAGTCATTGAGTGCGTGTCCAAATATAGCGATGCAAAAGACATGAACGTAGGGACTCGCCAGCGCATCGATTGAACGAGTGGGCGATCACGATAAAGGAACGAAATGGGAACAATACACTGGTGTCGCTGGTATTCATTTAAAACTGGTAATTAAACGACAACGTAACTTACAGCCGCAAAAAGAATATTTTATTTTCGCATGCAGAAGAGCTCTGCGAACTATTTAAGCCGTGGTCTCATTTGACTTCAAACTTTTCAAAGGCTTGTGCCGAGTGACGTAACGCCGCTTTAGAACCGGTTACAGACGGAATTTTCCGGAAAAGGCACGGCTTTCGACCGGCTTCATCCGGGTGTTATCGTCGGGCTACGTCCATCCGCCGCTCGTTTTGCATTTTAAATTCAAATAACCGCGGATTTTTCCCGACAAACTTGCCCTGTGCCGTCCTCTTTGTCGACGAATATTTTTGCGTAATATGTACCGAGCGGTTTTGTCACAGCACCGTAAGATACTGCAGCTTTTGAATTTTCATTATGATCCATTGACCTTAACGTGGGTGTATTGGAAATACATTAGCGAGCCGCTTATACGATGTTTTATTGATGAGCTCCTTTGCTCAGTTCTTACTTGCGCATACATTACGTGTGTACTTGTAAGAATTGATAACGTTTGCTTTTCTCTTCTGTCGTGTACGTGTAACAAAATAGTGATTTTACACACGGCCTCAATTCTTAAGATATCAAACGTGTACGAGCTTTACGGTCAATTAAATAAAATTGTATTAAATTAAGGCAAGTCGTCACGTCGTACAATAGAAAGTGAAGCGGGCCTGCGCGGGCGCATCGGGCGCGTTAGAAAGCGGCCGGCCCCGGCGCCGCCCGAACGAACATTCACGACACCGAGCTTGACGCATTCTTTCATATGTACTCAGAAGAATGTTATCCAACAACTTATTGCATACGACCTATCAGTGTCCAATAGCACTCTAGTCCTGAGCTAATCCGATCAATATGCCGCTCACTGAGGCCGCATCGTGCTACTCATAATAAAGCGATTTAATCTCCACTGTCAACATTTATACGAGTAGTATTATATTTCAATAAAATCCTAATTACTATAGCCTATAAAATAGTAATAAAACTTCCGTAGCAAAACGTACCATAAACGGGCGACTTGTATAATTTTATATCTAAACATCGTTTATAAGCGTCGAGCAATAACCCCTCATTTAGAAGTTAACACTAAACTCGTTTGGTGTGGGCTATTCGTCCCCTTATCGCGTTAGGTCGGTGCGACCCCACGCGTGATCGGGACGTCTGCCAGGTGCGTTAAGCCCCTTCCGTTGCAGATGCTTGCCTTATTCACTCACATACACTGTATGAACTTTGAATACTGTCTGCTGCTGAATTGGTATACGATTATTATTTTCCTTAATCCGTCTAAATTATTGTTTCCTTAATTGTGTATTGTATTTAAATCATAACTCGGTATGGGTCACAGAACCGATGACGCTCATTTCAATTGCCAAAAAATTATCGCCGTCTCCAAAAATCGGTATTTAGCAACTGTAAGCTCAAAGTTCTGCTTTTTCAAAGTTGAAATTTATGTGATAAGAAAAGTAGAAAGAAGGTTAACTAATCGATAAGATTTCTCATTCTGGGTTCATTAAAAAACACTAATAACCGATTTAAATTTAATGTAGAGTTCAGTGTGTAAAACCAAAACTTTTCACTTATTTACTATCAACAAACAATTTCATAATCCATTTAAACACAAAACAGAGTCCATTAAAATATGACCAACTTTACTATTAATTAATTGTTATTTATTTAAATGGCCCCTTGAAACGGGGTGAGTGCCGGTGACCGCGGCTGCGGTGAAGGGTTGGACATGGGAAAATGGGGATATTTCACCACCAACATACCTATATCAACATTTAAATTATCTCAATTGAGTATTTACATTTTTGTGTTGCAAAATATTTTTTGTAATGTGATGAGTGGAATTTACGCATTAAAATTTTTGGAAAATGAAAAGTACCCATACTTTGCATACTTTCGTGACAGTTCATATATATTATCATTAATTACATTAAAAGGTGCATTGTGCAGATCGACTGATATTCCCACGCAGTTAAAAAATTTGGACAGTTTTTCCCGCATTAAGATGTCTGCAAAACCCAATTTCTTCTGAGATGATTTTATGATCGTGGTGACCTTTCTGTCTTTTATTCTAATATAATATAATAAAGCTAAGTAAAGATTATTCATAAACGTGATATCACAGACGTCTTTCAGTCTACCTCCCCTAACACGCTGAGCGTGTTACAGACCCTATAACGACTCAGCCTTCTGCATGCGCAAACACGTCAAACTTGTTACTTGGCGAACCTTCTACGAAACACGCGACTACGTACTGCGCAGTGACATGTTAAACACTTCTTTTTTATAGGCGCTGCAGTTAAAATGCCTCTCCTTATTTATGTTTGGACTAACTACCAACTTGGTTTTCGCCAGGTTGAATATTATCCTGGAGGCATTCGATGATATTTTTCTTTGAGAGGAATAAGAGTATAGGAGTAGTAAAGCACTCGAAGGCAATGTTGACATACATATTCCTTTGAACTAGACCAGTCACGCATACACGCAACTGTAAACTACTATACAAATTCACAGTTCCCACACAAAAGCGATTCGTGAATAGCAAGAGCGAGAAAATGTAAATGAAACAAAATTATCAATCGAAAGTGTTTCAAGAAAAACCACGTTAGAACAGTCCTGGACAGGTTGTGGTGGCAACACTGGCAACATGACCGGACGCCGTGCGATGGGTGTTTGACCCGATAAAATATTTGCATAGCCAAGGTCGGCTCTCCACCTGCCGCTCGTACTCACACCATTGCCGTGCAATTGAGCCGCACTAATGGCCGTGTGAAAGGGAAGCTAATTCTTTGACTGGCAAACGCTTCCCTGATTGTATTATGAATGAAAGCTTTTTGAACGTTTGTGAGATCGTCATGCTCTTTCTTGAGAATCGTCCGATTGTTGTAGAACAGTTGGAAGCGAAACACCAAAACCATTTGACATAATTTGCAGAAGTTGTTTCTTAGCGATCGTAGTACCATTAAATTGGAGGTAAAGTAACAGTAGTGACAGCCAAATCGTACATAAGGGACATGTTATAGCTAAAAATACACCCTTCCGTAAGTTGCACGCAAAGGCAGCGGTCACGGGTCAATACAACTGATGTAACCCTTTGGGTTGTCGAGGTCAGATCGTAGTTGCTACACGGAATAACTGATATTTAGAGCTGTTTTGAACATAATAAGATAGTATTCGTCTCACGTATGCAGATTACTTTACTGTGCTCCATTAATTGTGTAATTTTATAGATTACCACCTGAACAAATAAGAGTTCAAATATTATGAATATTTCATCGACACAACCTTAACTTACCTTGATAATATTTAAATAACATTATCTGAATTACATTTTGGCAGCGGAATTTCCATCTAAAGTTGTGTTAACAACACCCTTTCTCGTCGTAATGCACGTAACAACGTTAGAAGCCCCGGAACATGTGTTAACACTACAAAAACACTGTCAGTTAATCCCGCAGCTTAGAGCATCGTGCTCGCTTATCGCCTTTTTACCACCCGTTAGCTTCCATAGCTCGCTCCAACTACCTCGTACAGAAACCAGATTTTATTGTACAAGTTTATAATTTCGCGCATTATATCTTCCGGGTGCGACCTCCTGTGCACTCCTACCCCTCTGGACGTGTGCCAGTGATAATTTTAGAACATTCGAGGTCTACTTTACATTTTGATCCTGATTATGAGGACGATTAATTCTGTTCATCGCTCGAGGGCTGTCGTTGTTTACCGTTGTCCAGAGGCGGTTCTGGGTTTGTTTACATTTTGTGGGTGCGAGGACATTAATGAACACGTTGTATAATTTGTAAATGCTCTTGTACATACGGATGTTTTGTTTTTTAAGGTTATGGAACAAACTCTTATGATGTCTGCTTTGTTTTAAATTACTTTACTTCTACCAAAGTTTCAGCAGCCATGATGTTGAGCCAGTTGCTAATCTCCTGTTTGTTATTCCAGACGGAGCTGTACGGCATAAAATGGCGTAAGCTCGTATGGGGGGAGACGTCGGGCGGTGGCGAGGGGGAGGAGGGCAGCGCGCCGCTGGCGGACCCGGTGATCAGCAGCTACGCGCGCTGCCTGGCCGGCGACATCCTATGCGTGTGGCGGCGCGTGCCGGCCCCGCAGCCGGCAGACATCTACGAGATGAGCACCCCCGCGCCGCCGCCCCTCTCCCTCCGAGCCGCCAAGGAACTCTGGATATTCTGGTACGGAGAGGAACCGGACCTCAACGGTCTCGTTGCACCAGAATTGATCGCAAGCCGTAAGTACTTTCACTATAAACTTAACTCCACTATGAACAAACATTTCATTTTTTTTATTACGAAACGTGTAAATCAAAGCACATATTCAATGCGTCAAGAATACACTGACTCTGAATTCGTAAGTCAATAAAAATAATTGGAGCATTAGATAATTACAGTTTAATATGTAGGTGATCAACTTTTATCGCGTAACGTCAATACTTGACTGATTAAAATTACTACTTCTAAACATAAAAATGTCGTTCAGATTCCGCTGTTAACTATTTATCGTTGGAATTAGAGGCGGCCTTGTAAATAGATAACAACGTTCTACTATACAAATAACATTAAACCACCGGCCTATGATCACACGAAACACGCGTACCTCAATAACCGGAATGTATGAAAATATAAATTACATCAAACATAACGCGATTAGAGTAGATTATCTAACGGAGGCAGACGACACAATGGCAGAAGTTAACAGCTCGTTAACCAAACCGAGCGACTTTGTATCGCGACAATTAACAGAAAGATTAAGATCTCGCGAGTCGGCGTCACGGCGGCGACAATAGCGCGGAATGAACGGGACCCGGGTACGACCGGCCCGAGAGAAGCGACCGAGTAATCAACGTAATGAATGAGCAAGTACAACCCCCCTGTTTTATACCTCGGTCGGCACTACATTTGAATTGGAAAGCACTTTTCTCTTCTCTATCTCGAAATGTTCCCTCGTGAAAAGGAAATTCAGACAGTCGCATTTTGTAAGACGCTCTGCTTAACGTTATTTTAGCATTTTATCATACTTTAGTAAAGTTCTACTGTTTGTTATTGAATTTCGATAAACAGTTCGGTGTTGTGCCATTTTCCTTCGTGTGAACAGCCGAGAAAGTTGAGATAGTAATCTTATTTTGGTTCCTTCGCACTTCCTTTCTGGGAAAGGTCACATTATTGAGATAATTTTGTTTCAAAATCGGTAATGGATCATTTGTGTTCTTCCTTAATAACCAAATAGGTTTAAGGTAGAAGCTGAAAAAATGTGTACTTCTTTATCATATTATCAACCTATTATTAACTCTGGCTGCACATATTCTATTTCACAACTATTGCAAATTCTAGTTAGCAGCTGCAGAGCTTCATGGGGTTTTATTTAAACCTTCCATTTAAACTAATTTTTTAAACCTTGTCGGAGATAATTTCTCGCTAGCAGCTCAAGAATATTTAAAAATATTTTTATACAAATCGAGTTTACCAACATTTAAAGTGGATTAAGGCTGTAAAATTTTCCTGATTATCTCTTAAGGCGATATATCCTCGAAATTGCTGAGGCCGAAAATCTGCTGTCTCGCCCATTCCGGGTGAGGGGTGACATAAAATTTCATTACGTCGGCAGTGGTAATCCTGGGAGAATGTTCATTTATATTTAGCGGTGGATCTCGTCCATAACCGGGACAGGCTTGTGGCCCGCCCGCCCAATTTGTGACGCGACATGACCTCGATTACAACAGCCTTTTTAGTTGGAAGCTTGGACCACTTGCCCCTTTCATCTTGAGTCAATTTCGTGACTTAGTTATCCGTATTCGTTAGACAAAGCTTTTTTGGTTTAAATTCCATTGTTTCATGTTTGCCAATTCCTTTCTGCTATACTTGTTTACTAGTCGGCAACAATGCCTTTTTATTGCAGACGTTTGTTTCGTAGTAATTCTAATAATAAATTGTTTTGTTATAATTGTAATGTGTGATACCATTAGTCATTTAGACCCAGCAATTATTGTAGCTGAGTCAGAAGCCACTTATGATTAATTTAGTGATATGTCTAATCTATATCGCATGTGAATTTATAATCACGTTGATATCCAAACAATTATGGCCGGTACAAAAATAGTATTTTACTCATTCACAATTGTTTTTAGTGTGTTGAACTGTACCCAGTAGTAGGACAGTAATGGATTAACCATCGTGAATTCGTAAAATATTACCCAATCATCATAATGACGTCCCTTTTCCAAGGGTCGTTCAATGTCGTTATGTATTCTTCTTTCATTTATCTCTATTATTTTAATATACGAGTAATTATGTTAATAGAAGTAATCACTATCTTCCTGCCCCTTATATTTGGGGGTTTGCCAGAGCTTTTATATATTTCTTTTATTTGCACTCCCTTTCTCGTCGTATTGTCATTACTGGCCATTCATCTTGTATGTCATTGATGTCTATGTTAATTGTAGGCATCCTTCTGTCCTTATCGAATACAACGCTTTCGTATTTTTATTACGATTTCTTCAACAAATACTATAATTGTTGTCATGTCATCATTAGCTCAAAAGTATTTAATCGGTTCGATAACATTACCGATCACAATGTAAATCTCCAAAGACTATTTTACTTAATGAAAACACTCAACAATATTAATATTTGAGCTCATAGATGAACGATCCTATCTATTATCCATTGGAGAGCTACCCTTTATTCAACAGGTGGTGTTTCTTAACCGCATCGAGTTCGGGAGCGGGTTGCGAATGATTTACTCTTTCGGTAAATTGAGTCGTCACTTTTATGCCTTCGGACCTTAGTGATGATGGATTTTCCGACTAAATTTGATCTTTGTAGATAAATTTCTGTAGTATTATGTATATGAGATTTTGTATACTTTGATTTTTGTCTAGATTTTTACGCTTTTGCGTTTTAGATACAGTAGCGTAATTGGCGTATTATATCTTCTTCTCGCTATGATAGGGGTTAGAGTATAATCCCTCAATACCTTGCTATCTTATCTGCCAATATTCATAGTTTGGTTTGAACTTCTGCCGGCTTTAGCTGCCATATACCTTAATGTCGTAAATCATGCAATCATCAAAGGAATCCCGTAGTATGTAGGTCGATGTGTATTACTATACTCCCACGTCGAGGAAATACGGAACGATTCTATGTGAAATACAAAGGTTGCAAGGGACGGAATGCTCCCTATTTTCTTAATAGATCAGAACCCCAATACATTAACGAGCTTATCGTTTAAAGCAATTTTGTTGGTCCACCCGAAGTGTTTTAGAACAAGGTAAATTATATTTAAATCGGCATTCATCCAATGACGATGCTCTAATTAAATACCATGAAATCCCATGCCAGTGGTCATCCTGTACAAAATAATGTCTATTACGTGTACAATGACTAACACTATCGCCAACGTTGTGAAGTTTTCCTGATGTACTCTGTGTTTGAGGCGAGGTGCGCGCGCGCAGCTCTTTGCCGCGCCCTCTAGCGGGCAAGTTCACGCGCGACCGGTCGAATACTAAAATAGATCGTGACATAAATCTACATAAACGGTCTTTATTTCGGTCCACCACCATTGTTTTGGTCTGCGATGTCAACCATAACAATACATTTTGTTCAAGCCTCTGTTACTTCTTTCATTCTATGTTTACAATGTAATATGAGATATAAGTGGTACTTCAGCTCTTTGTGTGCACTGCCAATGAGGTCTCCAAGTTCTTTTTCGGAGAAACAAT
This sequence comes from Anticarsia gemmatalis, assembly GCF_050436995.1. Lineage (NCBI taxonomy): Eukaryota > Metazoa > Arthropoda > Insecta > Lepidoptera > Erebidae > Anticarsia > Anticarsia gemmatalis. The sequence goes on along the minus strand of NC_134748.1, from coordinate 12,807,674 downwards.
GAGACTGAATCTTTATTTTAGTAACGTGTAACTTTTTACAACGCACAAAATAATTGTTTATTTAATAAATAATACTAATGAATACATTGAACTAAATCGCTCTTGAGAATGAAATCTAAAGGTCATTTAATATTGTATAATAAGGCATTGACATTGCGCCCATTATATTATAATTTTCAAATAGTTTAAGTTTTGTCCTTGTGTCCTATATTTTATACAGATTCTCGCCCACATCCGCGGGAATAGACGCGTGGGTTTATTATGAAGAATATCATAATTTTATCAACTTTAGTATCATATTATTTTACGTAAATTACTTAATTTCTCATTAACTATAAAGTGGTCTTTTTAAGATTCTTTTAGATCTAACTTAGTGACTCCCTTGTTCACTTATCGGTTAAAATCTACAATAAGAGCTTCCTAATGGGAATGTTTTATTTCTTGCAAAAGTACGGTTATTTCAGCCCTTTGGTCTGCCGTCCTATTACACGGACGCTTACCTATGCCCGCGGCTCACTACTCAATTGTTCTAGCCTTGCGTTTCTATTAACCGAACATACCTCTCGATAGGTTGATAGCCGACCCGATAAACACCCGATTAATGAACCGAATATCAATGCGAAAATGTTAAACGCTTTGCGCTAAACGATCACGACTTCGGAAAATACGAAGAGGCTCTATGAAATTAACGAACAAAGAAAGTATTTTCTCTGCGCAAAAGTTCAATGATTTTCAAGGATCTCGATTAGGCGACCAGATGTTAATAATCTCAGGACAGAGAGGTTATCTCGGGTGACTCGGCTCGTAATGTCGCAATCAACGTAATACTTATTGTAAAGCTTCCATTCACAGTACTTTAACTATAGTAAGTGAAATCAACAACAGGGTCGAAGCCGTCAAGAGCCTTGAAACACACTATAAAACTGCAATAAAAATAACACAATACGCTAGTTTTATCGAATGTACTGACGCATTAGTCGACAGGAAAAGTTGTGTAATATCACACCTATGCGCTAAGTAGCGGTAAACGTGTTACACGCCTCTTACGACCCAATACAGATGTTAAAAGCTGAATGGGCGATCGTGCCTCGACTTGCGGAAGCCGCGTTACAACTTACCCCCTCGAATCGATACCCAATTAAGTTTTCGGAAGGCGTGGAAAAATTCTCCTACAATCTTACTGTTTCCTTGTTTACTCTCACATCTTACCGGATCATAAATCAGTATACGTTAAGAAAAACGACGTTTTCTTCAGAGGGTTAACACCCTGATCGAGGCCAAAAAAGGTTTGTAGCACTCACAAAAGGTTACAGTACAAATTCCATTTTTTGTGTGTTACGAATAAAATTGTATCGTGGCGGCGTTTTTGTTCGGTCACAATGTAAGCAATAAGAATCCGTCGTAATATCAACGCGCTCCGTGTCTCACAATTGAGCCGGCAAGCGTGGGAAGCCCATATTATCTGCTACCATTTCTATAGGGTTTAACAACATGTTACATGCTAATACACAGAGGTAAATGTTGCCCTATCGACGGTCAAAGTCCTCTCGTTGATGTCCTTGACGTGTAAAAGGAAGTGCTTTCATATCGGACACACTGTCATGGCTGCTAACTAGTATCGAGCAAGGCATGTGGATGTCGCATCTTGAAACGCTGCCAACTTTGCCGAAGGGCTGATTACGCGTCTCCAATGTACAATGTTTATCGATAAATTACTATCATTATACATACAAATTGCTTGCTAATTCTGCGGAAAACTTCAGATAAGCATTTGGCATGTGAAATATAATAATATGCTGAACCCGCTCTGCAGTTTGTACTACACCTTGACTTACTTTGTATGTAATTAAATAAAACAGTTTATCTCCCGTTTTATGAACACATTTAGTACTTTTGAAGCTTTCATCAATAAAACGTGCATAAAAAAATAGCACAGGCTGAATTAATTTCGTACAACGATCCATAATGCTCTACATTTTCATCCACAATTTTCCCAAACCATTATGAAGGTACTCCACGTCTGTCGCATTCGCAAATATTTGGTTTTCCAACGTATTCGCACATTTATGTCGAGTTATTTTGGAGTGAAACCACTCGAGGATGGTTCTAAAAATAAATCCTTTATTGCTTCGATAAATCTCTCCCGGTCACCCAGTTTCCGCTTATATGGAAACGTGTACCGCAAGGACGTCCTGTGTCGTCTTATAACTCCATATTACACATCGTTTTATATCCATTATAATTGTAATAACGCTCATAACACATGTAACACAACCGGATTTTTGAATAAATTAGTGTCGTTTGAATGTCTAACGTTTAATCCTTTATTGTGATATTCAAATCAGATTGTCGTAATCTGCGTTTCAACGTTCATTAACAAATCAGCTTTCCGAAACAGCAACAGTATTAGAGCGGATTTATTTCTGACGTACTCACGCTAAATGGTTCGTGTGTGGATTTCAAAACAGAACCAGTTGCAAATTTGACAATGTAGAGTTCCTCTCGTTGGATTGATTCTCGAGTATTTTCGCACATATTCGTTGAATATGCAACCGGCGCTGCAACGAAGGTCGCTGTCGTACGCGCGACTGCGGACGGACGGAAATAGCCGGACGTATGGCAATTTCCCGTATGTACCGTCCGACGAAATACGTTGGACTTCACAATTGATTAAGCATATAATTGTGGTATTGAACTATTGATCCCTTACACTGACCAAAGCTTAATCCAGCTTGTTTTCCGCTGAAAATCAAATGAATATTCCAAAGCGGTCAGAATTTTTTCCTATCTATTCTTTATCATAAAAACAAACAACTTCCGATAATGAAGAATCTGATAAACTTAAATACAAATCGGCTTATTTTAGACGTAAATACTATCATTCATGTTATCTAATATGCGCCACTAGTTGCTTGCCTTCGTGCCTGCATAATTGAATTATATGGTGATCGTAAAATAAAGACATACATGATCCCGAATTAACAAGCAAAGCGTAACGCGTGGCGAAGTTAACATAAAAAGGGAGATTAACACGTCTCGGGTGCATATCGGTGGGAGCGATCTCCCTTTAATATTAAACCGTCCAGTGGCGGTTATAATTTTAGCGGGTCCGCAGTCGCGCGTCGTACGTGAGCCTATTTGCGCGGAGATTAACGGGCTGACCCGCCGGCGGCGGCGCGGGCGGACGCGACAGCGGATAATCTGTTTAGGCCAACCCCGCGCCGATTCCACGCCGGGGGATGCAAGGGGGCCGATTTGTGGACGCGGAACTGTGAGCGCGCCGCTTAAGCACACTTTTTTCGTCGATGTTCAATGCTTCTATTTTGTGGACGGGCGACAGGATAAGTCGTAAAAGCGAAAATGGCTGCAGAAAATACGTGAAGCATTTTAAAAATTCAATTTCACCGGGCTGGAGTTACGTAATATTGTTATGTTACGAAACAGGATAAAGGTGCCTGATGCAAAGTATTGATTGAATTTGAATTCTTTGAATGTTGAATAATGGAGACCAACAATATCTTATTCCTAGTGCTGATGCAAAAAGTACGCATTGTTTACTATGAATGTTATTAGGTCTCAAAGAGGCCCGAAGGCTACTTGGTACGTAGTTCGGGCGAGGCACGTGCGTCGTGGGGGGTGTTGCCGCGGCGTGCGGGCGGAAGGGGTGGAAATGTCACGTTACCCACCCCGTGTGGGCGTGCTCGCGACTCAGATGGAACAGCTTTATCGCTGCGCTAATGAAATTAATAAAGGTCACACAAGTCCTTGATTCGTTTCATTTAGAGAAATGTCCTTGAAAAATGTGTTTCTCCAAGACTCAGTTACTTGGCTCTGCATTTTTTACTATTTCTCCACCGCTGGTTTTATTTTGTTTTTAGTCGTAATCATTCTAGGAACACTGAGCTCTTACCGAGAACTCTGTTCCATTATAATTTTTAGCTCTGGTTCTGTACAGTCTGCCAGTGCAGAAAACCAATATGATGAAAATAGAACTCGTTTCCCACGTGATTTAACGCAGAGATTTCTATGAAATCAAATTGACCGTCCAATTACTGGTAAATCTCAACACCTGGCGAGCTGGCGCATGCAAATAGCGGCCGGGCGGTGGGCGAGGGTCGGGTTCAAGGGGTGTCAAGGTGCACCCCGTGTGGTCCGCCCTCGCCTTAATTATTAATACACCGACGATATACCAGCCACTTTATCGCCCGGCCTCATCATACCGACACGCTTCTGTATCTCGAACATTTGTTCGGACAATATCGCCGTTCCGACGGTAATGCCCCTCCAAACTGTCGGTTTTTCGCACCATTTCGCCGCCCAATAACAATGTTTTTCGTAAATAGCCATGTACTTTCCTTTATTTGTACCGAAAGCTTCGTCTTGAATCGAAACTATCCTTCGAGGGACAACCATTTAGGATAATGGGGTTGTTTAGTTACATCCCAGTAAATTGCTTTTATGGACGCATGAATTCCTTAGAGCTAATATTGATTAGGCCGAGTAATTCTTGCGTTAGTGCTGAATCTGAGAACTAGTCACTATAGGCTACCAAAACAACTTTGAGACGATGCACCCGGAAGTGACCAATCAAGTATGCTCGAAACCAGGATACAGAATTTTCTTATATCTGAGATTATATCTAAGAGAAACGGTTCCGGTATCAAAAACTTCCTTTGTATAAGTAGGCAGTGTAACGTGGTGACGTATCCTTCAACCTGAAGCACTTGAACAATAGGAGGGTCGGCGCGCGAGCTGACGGGCCGGTGACATGGTGCCGGCGGACGCTGTGACGGAGGCGGAGGCGGGCGCGGCCGGCGCTATCGATCGCGCCCGCTGTCCGCCTATTGGCCGCCGCAAACCCCCGCCTGCCACCCCACGCACCCGCTCTAATTTACGTGACGACCACGTGTTCGACGACCTTCACGCCACCCTAGCAACGCAAATAGTTGTAACACGCACTATCAAAATATCACTCGTGTATCATCACACAAACGTGCCGCTGAATATTTTAATATTTGCCCGATTGCGTTCCACGTTAATGTCTTAACTATCCAGTTGGTAGAGCAGTCCCACCCCCACCCGCTGCGCTATACGTGTGCACATAACACAGATGCCGATGGTGCCCCTACAATTCGTCATGCTGAAAGGAAAACCTTCTAAAAATATGCTACTGTCTGTATTTTCGGAATGTTACCTTGAAATATTTCAGTTCTAAATGTGGTAACTAGGCTATTCGTTCTATGGCACGATTTTGATATCTGAATGGTTTTTATTTGTTGGGAAGCAGCTCCTTAAAATTGGGACGTTGACAAAATTGGTATCAAAATTTTTAACAAGAATGTTCTTATCAGTATTACATAATTCGTGGGCAAAACTAAAACAAACAAAATATAAATCGGTGTTATAGAAATCAAAATGCGTTCGTAATTCACAGCCTTCATTTTGTTAGTGAACGATAATGATGCAAACATCAAATAAAAATGTCAACGAACTCGCGATAAAGGAACGCATTATAACCCATTTTCTTCCAGTAGCTACCATTCCCAATAACTAAACACATCTCGTGAACTGATATAATTTTATCGCATAATAAAAGTACATAAAAATATGTACATAAACGGGCGAGGGCGCATCATAGCAGTGTATACAAACATGGTCGTCGATTGCGACACGCGATAAATTAGGTGTGAAGACGGCGATAAGTGGCATCTACCGGCGCGCGCTTGCCGCCCGTGCCGCGCCGGCCGCCGCGCCGCACGCTGATCGATACGGCCCCCGCGCCACACAACCATCTGTGTACTACCCACTACCCCGCAACAGACACACGGTTATTGATATTCATCTTCAGATCGCTCCATCCACTTCAAGGAAATGCACATTACCTGCAGTCATCTCTTTTGCTATGTACCCTCGGAAATCTTTTGAAAGGCTTGAAAATGCTGAAACATACAAGCACCTCAACTAAACAAAATGTTCACTTGTCTGTTTCCAAATTAGTTTTTCCGAAATTGCGAAGTAAATCAAACAGCTGCTCCAATATTCATGACGCGAAATGTGTTAAGGCTGAAACGGCCTCGACCCTCGGTCATAGGAAAGCTTTTGAGTAAACACTGAACTAGCTACCGAATCTGCGACGCCGACTCAATCAACTCTCGTGACGGAGACAACCTTCTTAAAAACTGATATATCAACGATTATATCCTTTATGGCTTTAGCGTCGTCGCCAATGCACGATCATACGCGCCATCTGCCTTCTACCCCCCCGTAGCCATCATGTTTTTTGGACTGTTGCCAATCTCTAGTAAAATTTACCAAGTTCATTGAGTAAACTAATACGAAGTCTACTTAAATGTTATTTTTTTAAACTTTCTTCGGTGCCCTCCCGTAACAATGTTTTTCAGCCAAATACGACCTCAAATATCAAGTTGCATTCTAGATATTAAGATTTCGAAAGTGCATTGTCTCCGTCGTAGACATCCTGTACGTAGCAGCAATAATTGTAAAAGCTTCGTCAATCCGCTCCCCCGTAATCCCTCAAGTTGGCAACAAAGCCGGAATCCGTCTAGACGTTGTAACACCGGGAGTAACGAGAGCCGGCTAATTAGCCGATTAATGTACGCTAGCCTGCCTCGCGACTTGTAACTACCCGCGGGGGCACCTGCTTTGTGCTAATCCAACGCTTATGCACACGCTAACCGAAAACAGTACTTTGTTCCCAAAGCAAAGCTAATATGACTGCACAAGTACATTAAGATCATGATGGCGTTTCCAGAAATTGTAATTGAGCTAATAGTTACACAACGTCAGCATTAATACAAATCGATTCTAGTTGTCAGTATAAATCAGCACTTGTTTCTCTCATTTAAACGCTTCAGTAATGCGAACGCAACAGGTTGTTTTGTAGGCTAATTGTGGACGCAATTAAATCGTTTCTTTTCGCCTTCGCCTCGGAGGACGCCTCGTTATCCGTAACGAGCCTCACTCTAGATCTTTTTGTTCATGTAACATTGTTCACTTTAATTCTAATTGTCTCATCGCTACCGTCCTTCTCTTTTTCGTCGTTCACCGTCCGATGTCTCCGATCACGATCTTTAAATCCGTCGTAATTGGCGTATACTTTTTGCGTATATTATCGGTACCATTTGATGTATCGAAATATTTGAGTTTTTACTTTCTTGTGTCGGTGGCCGGCCGAGACGACCGGCTCGGCAACCCGTTCGGCCGGGTTTGCCCACGGTCAGTGCGACGCGACACCTGATCCTCGCTGCACATGTCCCTACTCGCTTGTACGTGTGTAACGCATTATGTGGACAGATGTTCAAGGACTACTCGGGGAGCTGGTTTCGTAGCCCCGCTTCACGTATTTCGTTGGCTTTAGTATTTCTGCACGAAACGTTTGAAATTGTATTCTTCGGTTACAACTATACCTGCTTTGCTTTGGAAGTATTTTCAAATGCGAGGTTCGGTATAATTGGCCAAAGATAAATGGTTATCGTGCGCGTGCGCCGGCTCGTCGCCCGAATTCCTGACAATGGGCTTGTTGATGGCCGTTTACGTGTTGCCGGCCTGTCACTGAACTCTACTGTTTTAAATTTCAACCGACGTGCTTAAACAGGTTTCAGTTACTTTTTATTATGCTTATTATTATCCTACATTTTATAACAGCATAATAAGCTTGTAGATGATATGCGTTCTGTCCTCGAAGTTACAAGATCTAAAGTTCTCGATTATCGCAATTGAATCACGATTCCAATATTGGTGCGGATACGGTCAATCATATTTGGCCTTTCCCGCAAAGCCATTAGCCGTCATAGATTTCTCATAGAATGCATGTAATGTCGTCAGCGTGTGACGGTGACCATATCAGGGCAGGTTCTGATGTTTCCTCGTGTCGGCGTATCGAATGGACTAGATGAATTATTTCACCTCGAGCGGCGGCGGCCGGGGCGCAGTCGTTGACCCGTTGTACGCCCGTTCGAAGCCCATGATACGCCCTCTACAAATAAGGGTTCTGATCGCTGTATCCCGCACGAAATAGACTACTTTATCTTTTACGTTTTTCATTTGTTTCTCTTTAGAGTAATATGCTTGTCTTGAGTGCACTCTCGTTCAATCTCCTTTGTTGACAATATTTTTAAGTGTGACATAATGTTCTAATACGGACGTTTGATATTTCTTCGAAATCTTTTTACACATCTTATATTTGCGATTAACTTTGTGCGTGTTCGAGTTTGTTATCTAATACAAATATTATCTCATCGCGGATGATCTGTTTGTGATGAGTCTCGATAAAGCCGGTTTCTTCCGTTCTCCCCGATACGTAATGCTCACATAAATTCACATACATAGTCATTTCATGTTTGTACGCAAAGGAAACAACAATCAAAGCTTTCGCCCTTAAATTACCATAACGTTCTGCTTGAGCAAATAAATCAAGAGAGTGTGGAAACGATCCGTTAGTTTTATTAATTAGTAGTTAAGGTCGCGTGGGTTGAATGCGCGCGCGCTGCCGCCGCGGTTATTGTGGGAATTGACTCGAGTGCTCTGCTAGTGAAACGCACGCACGCCGTTCACCGTCCGCTTTCTACCAACTGCACAACAATATTTTGATTGCTGCAATATTGCTCGTTACATTTTCATATGCAATGAGAGAGGGCAGTTTGCGCATTGTTAAACTTTTGATATCGGACTACCGTAAACCCTCAATTTTGAACAGGCGCACTTTAGTGTTATGCCACTCCAGGGCTTACCGTTATCATCATAACAACCACCGCTACCCATAACGTACCATATCGTAGTAGTATCATAGAGTTAACGTCGAATTAAATGTTGCCAGCTCATAGCGATGTACACAAGTTTTGCAATTTACGTGGGTAGGCTCCGAGGCCGTGGGAAACTCAGGTTCCTTGCCGTTCGAGAGACGCAACTTTGTCATAATTCATAACGGTTGTAGTGTCACCAGCAGACGCAGTGCTCCACATTCGTTTCAGGTGGTATCTGTGCACGCAGCAGCGCGTTTTAAATAACGTCGTATGTGTGGGGAATAGTGCGAGTCGAGTGCGCGGTGAACAATTGTGAATGTGGACCAGGTCAGATGGTAGTATATGATGTAACTATGTAAAGAGTGCGCGCGTAAGAAGCTCGGCGCGGGGTTGTTGAACGTTCGGTGCGACCGCGCGTTGTTCGGCGTTTTATTAATAAAATGTTGGTGACGTGTATCGATGGGCGCGCACCGGATCGGGCTATTTATTGATGCGCGTGCGCACCGCCCGCTAGCACCGTGTATCGATCGGTGGCTCTCTCTATCGGACGCATTATTATTTTCCAATTTCAAACACAAACACGGCCAATGTCTAAGTGTACCGCCTTCGGTTGGTCCGTACCGTTATTATCGATTCGTCTCAGTTAAGTCATGTCTGACACCATAACAGTATTGCGCGCTGTACATTATAGGTTGTGAGTTGCGACAAACGAAGCTCATGTATTTGTGATTCTACGCTATTGTGTTGTTAATACATACGTTTTTATGTTTTGACTGAGCCTCTTGGCAGACATAGTAAGAACGCAAAACTAATGTTGTTTACTATATTCATTCTAGCTAGTCTAGCATTAAAATCTAGTTCAGAACTTAAGGATTCTCTTAGTCATTAGTGTTAGGGCTGATGTCTTCCAAACTACAAAGGATTCCTTGATTGAGAATACATTAGAGACTGGTTTGTTTCTGTTTTAGTTGTAAACTGAAGAAGAATTAATAAATAATGACCTATTTTCTACGTTACATACAAGTAGGCGCGTACAAAATCCCCACCTCGAGCCGGCGCGTCGTTACGCCTCGCATCGTTACTCGTCTTGACATAACCATTAGGTATCAAGTGGTGTGTCGGCTGGCGAGTAGAAACAAAAGCGGAGGGTGGGCCGGTGCAGCTGCGTGTCTCGAGGCCGCGCAGATGGCGACAGAACAGATCCGCCCCGATCCACACAGAAAGCACCAAAACCACTGATACATTGTTGAGATGATTTCTATCATTCCACCTCGGAAGGGATCCGTCAGACCAGTTATGATTTAGGAAAAGCATTTCACCAAATTTCTATAGGTCCTAATTATTTGGATGACTTTTTATGCGTGTAATGTTTGTTGCATATCTGTACTTATTACTGATAACTGTTATGATTCTTCGTTAAGACGTTTCTATATGTCTTGTTTTTATCTAATCGTTGATAAATATTTGCCACTGATTAAAGTCAGCGTGTAAACGCTTGTATCGCTATTAACTTTGTGCAACCATCGGGTAGTGTGATTCTGGAGAGTGGCGGGTGTATCTGGTAGGGCTCCCTCGTCGCCGGTGTCAGGGCGAGTGCGGGCGGTCCGTGACGTCGGGCGGGCGACGAGCGCGTGACGTCACGCGCGCACGTGGGCGTGCGCGACAGAGACGACAACATAAGCACCGCACAGGAGAGACGGAGCCCGACCCGCCGCCGCAGAGGGCGCGCGCGAATTGACAGATTTCCACGCGCTCGATACGATCTTGAATTACATTATCAGGCGGCGCCGAACCGGGTTAAATGCCCGTATCCGCCTATTCAATGCGACTACCACCCGCCCTTTGTAACAAAACTTGTACCTTTCTCGATTGTTTCGCTACAGAGCGCAGCTAGGCATCCTCCGAGTGGATGGTGTAACAACCGGTTCCGCAACGGTGTTGAGCCGCACTTATCTGGATGTCTGTGGGAGCGGTGGCGGGTGGCGGCCGGCTCCCATGCCGGCGAGCGCGGCGAATGTTACCGCAGCGGTTAACCTCGGCCGGCCGGTGCCGCGGGTTGTAAACAAAGCGCGCGCGGATTTAAACGCGACGTTGCCATGTCGCACCACCCGCCTATCTACCTACCTGTCACTGATTGTTTACTATTTTTCACCGCCAGCCGCTTCAGATTTGATTCCCTTTTTTGTATTTCCTCTTCTAGTGGTATAAATTGTTGAATACTGCAGTAAAATAGAAGTGTGAATGCGTTTGTGCTAGTTACACCAAAACCACCATTGTGGTTTCCCCTAACGATTTTACGATATTTTAGTATCCCTGCAAGAATAATATAATAAAATGAAGTTACACCTGTTCGAGCTGACGACGTAATAAATAGTCATGCTAAGTACCCATTCCGTGTTTTACATGCACGAGCGCGATGTTCGCGTCTTACGAGCTAATCGTACATGATGTCTGAGGATGTACACTCGCACAGACGCAAACCAAGGCCTTAAATTGTTTACATTATTAGCCGTAACAATAGTAACCATTTTATCTCTATATGATATCTGACTCAGTAGTACATTGCCTTCTTTATTTGAACGTACAAAACAGTGAGTGACTTAACGCAGTAGCGCAAAATTAAAGCAGCCGGTGAGGTTGCGAAAGTTTGCTTTTAGTGGAACACGTCGACGCGACACAGAGATTGTTCCAAACATTGGCGGTGCGAGAGAGACGCTGCACTGAGCGGCCCACGTGCCGCCCGATAATGTTGTTGCGCTGTCACCGCACCAGATAAATCTTCCCGCTCCACTGTCTGCCGGCCAATCGTTAAATACCATATTTATTGCCTATGCCGTCGCGCCCGATTTATCTAGCGTCCAAAACTTTATTTTAGCCGCTTTGACTGACGAACGTTCAGCTCACCCGTACGGTGCGCTTCACCGGGCAAGGTGATTCACTTATCAGTTCGCATTCAATGTTAGTCTCGTCGTGTGTTATCGCGTTATCAGCGACATTAACCGCAACGCGGCAGCAAACAAACAGTACTTAGGCAACAATAGTGATAATCGTATGGCGATTACTGCGTTCACATTGGCGTGGAGGCGGGTAACGGCGCGGCGGCGCGCGTCGTCTGCCCGCTATCGATCCCGGCGCAAGCTAGTGCCAACCACCGCCGTTACACCGCGACAAAATATGCGACCTTGAACCTTCAACTATCTTCATTATTGCACTCTAAACGAGTGCACAGTCCGCCCCGCCCCACACACCCCCGGACACACTCGCGCACCTACCATCAACAAAACGTTAAAGCAACAAATAATAGAAACCACTCTAAACAAACAAACGCGACAAAATTAACATGCCAATAAAGTTGAGCGGCAATTATGTAACAAAGTTTTTGGAACGTTGCATGATATTGTTACCAATGAAGGGTGTAACCGCTTTCAAAATTACGTTGATCGCTATACAAATTAGTGTGATTTCGAAATTATTTTATCGCCGAGAAGTCGTATAATTATCATGAACTGGGGGCTCTATGTAATCAGACAAAACAGTTACACAATGAAAATTTCTGTACAACCCCATCGATCGATGCTGAAATCCTTGGTGGACCTGAATCGCGATGGTACCAACATGCGGGTCGAGTCGTGACTCGCTCCGGTATTCGTATACTTACAGTAAACGTACCGTTTGTTGCGTTAACGGCCTTGGGAGATGGAGTCGATGGTGCCGAACCGACCGGCTCAATATAATTGCACCGTCGTACTAGTGCTAGCTCGGTGCAACCGATACACACTAGCGGTACACACATAATTACCACACTGCTCTATCACTGGATCTACATCCAACATAGTCACAACTCCAATTTATTTATTTACGACATTAATACAAACTTGTATAAACTGCCTTCGAGGTAAACTAGAAGCCTCGGTCGGTCGCATACGACCTAATAATTCAATTAATCGAAATATTCTTCTTCATTAGCTACGGTTTAGTTATAGTTTGTTGGTGTCACTTAATGTCCTTGACCAGTAGCTTTTGAAAGAAAAACTGCCAACTACTTAGTTGTCTTTCATTTAATAATTAAAACGACCGATAAGATACTGATAGTGCTGCTTTCGCTCCGATCCTTACCATTTGCGCGTGTAATGTAACTGTATTGACCAATAAAGTTTTCGTAATCGGTCTCGCTTGAAATCATTCCACATTGTTATTGTTATAACCGATAAACTAAGCGTGCGATAAGCAGCTGCTTGTAAGAAAACATTAATTGATATAGCCATTAGTATTCTAATTGTGGAAAAACTAGTTCAATTGAGACAGACGCGAGATGGCACGCGCACACCTGGAGCACGAATGTCAAGGCTGAACGCTTGGAAACGCTCCAGTAAGAAACCAACAACGCCGAAAAACTACTGAAAAATTCACTGTTGTATACTATCAATTTATCGCGGTAACGGAATATTACGATGCGCTTGAACGATAACCCGCTGTAATAACTCATTAATTTTATAGTTTTGTTTAGTTTTACACGTACTCTCTGCACTGTTGTAATGCGTGTTTCATTACCAATAAACGGTTTACATTGTCAAAAGAATTTGTGAGAACATCTTACATTCCGGTAATGTTTTGGATATAAAATTCAATGTCAATTAAATTGTTAGCGGCCGCTAAGCAACGCTCGCATGTGTGTTGTGTGCGGCGCGCGCTACAAACACAAGCACGTGCGCCGTGCGACCGCATGACGTCACATGGGTCGCCCCCGCCCCGCCTCCTAGCTAGACAAGGACGGCGCTACGTGTGCGGAGCGGCAACGTCGCGCGCGCCGTTTTGTTTTCGCATCTAACGTTGGTGATAGGCCGAGTTTATCTTCCGATTGCGAATGCAACAACAGCTATTTCTAGCTTCACTTACCACATTGCAACAACCCGATTTTATCGTTTCTTAGCACAACGTTCCGCTGTTGTGGACATTTTCATTGTCATATCGACCTTGAGCCTGTCTGTATACAGTTTTATTAGAATACTAATTGAAGATTCAGTTACTTGTTTATGTTTTTTATCATCATGAATATCCTTACAGTAGAAAAGCATAAACTAGGACAATGGCAAGGTTAAACCGCTGTAGTGATGTCAAGGCTAAACAGATACTTAGTAGGATGTTAATCCCCGCGATTTACTTTTTCCAAGAATACGTTTTATGGAAGGAATACGACTAAAACCATTTTTCTTTTATTTACAGAAGGCGACCAGGGATCGTGGGAAAGTGGACTATCGTACGAATGCCGTTCGCTGCTGTTCAAGGCACTTCATAATCTTATTGAAAGGTAAAATTCACAGCGTGATAAATATTTTGAACATTAACACTTACTTGAAACATATTGGTTGTACAAAGTGATAGGTTGTTAAGACTTAACCAATCTACTTTTACGTATTAGTCTACTGCCTTATAATTGGCTAGTTGATAAATATTTACAAATAAAAACGGTGTACAAAAATTACATACAAATAATCATTAATGATCGCTGATCGAGTACACAATTTGAACTCGATGATGCGTTTGATACAGTCAACGTTGCGCGCGCACTTAGTTTTAATGCGTCTTGCGAGCTAATTGGTCGTGATTTATTATGAAATCATTCCTATTGACCGCACACAGTCAGTCTAGTACTTGTATACAAAGGCACTTTATATTCAGACCTGTACCCGATAGGTGTCCCACAAGGAACAACACTTGTCCCTTTTCTCTGTTTGTCGAATCAAACGAAAGTGTCATTTGTAATTTTAATTAAGTTGTTATTTTAACAGTTGTAAAATATACGCCTAGCCGGCTACGTTCCTAAATGGGAAGTGAACAGAATAAATGATTAGACAATCGACAAATCAATTATGTCTTAAATGTGGCAGGTATCTAATAGTAATTGTATACTTTATCTATACCGATAAAAGTATGTTAGAAGTGGCAAGTTCGAGGTAGCGCAACTATTAATCTGGTTTATTTTAGATAGATTTTATTATAACCCTTGCCGGAAAGAGGTCGGGCTTTATTAATTTTACGACCTTATAATTGGATGTGTGTCTTTGTCTATGACAATGTAATAAAGAGAAAGCAGATCTATCCATACGTATTTTACATTTTGTGGTTGCTTAGTGATACTAAGGAGTGTTAGGATCGTATTAGTATCATTGTTTTAGTAAAAAGCAAGCGGTTATAAAAAACACCATTGAACAAAATCATCGTTTCCATTTTTACTAACTAGTTTCGCCTGTCACAATGAAAGTACTTGACAGTGAATAAGAAAGCAGGGAAACCCGCCGTCTATGTCTACCTAATGATAAATACTTCAACCAAAACACTGGCGATCTCCATCATGTTTCAAAATAGTCTCTTAATTAATACAAATGTAACGAGACGGCTAATTAGCGGTCGTTTACTCAAATGCAATTTGCGCGCCAAGCGTGGCATGCACCTGGCCGGTGCGCCTGCGCATCGTACTACTAGCGCAGTACCGAAGCGAGAGACGAAGGTCGCTGTAACGCACAGGGACGTTCTAATGTCGTTTTTTGTATTAACCGCCTTGAATCGCGCACCATCCACCCTGAACATTCGTTTAAGACGTCTAAACTTTTTGTTTTATAACAATCTGCCCGTAAAGCAATAGCCACAAGATGCTGAAACGATTTCCTTATGACAATCATTGGCTGTTCTGTTTGTAGAACACTCTTCCAAATGTTCGTTCTCATGATACTGATTTGGGAATAATTGAATCATCAAGGTGACATATCTATCAAGTTTAAATTCAGTTCACATATTAAATATTGTTCTGACAACTTTGTTAATGGTCCAGATCCGGCCGTTCGTAACTATTAAGTTTCCTTTTAGAACTGTAATTAGTTATGTGTTAAAAATGTTCTTTTTATATTTATAAATTATTTAAAATCTGACATATTGCTGTGATTAATTTTAACTTTTATAACTATACAGTATTATTTTGCTTGAGAAATATTCAGGTTTATTTTTGTGGTGCTCATAGCCTTGAGGTGTTAAAGTTGGACACGATTTTGACAAATAATTTGTTGCGTATTTTAATCAGTCTTAGCGACCGCCTCACTAACGACTTCGTGATGTTTTCAAGATTTGTCAGATTGGTTCAATAATTGTTACTATAATTTAGTTATTTACATTCTGAATCAATCAAAACGTCATGTTAAATACTGCATCAGTATCGTAATTTGTCAGTTTAACTTCATTTAATTGATACAATTGACGGCGGAGTGGATAGTTTCAAATCAGCAGTAATAATGTAATAGTTACACTGTATGTAACACTACGTGTGACGTAAGTGGCGCATGCATCGGCATCACGCGACTCGGGAGCGGTGAGCGACGGAATCTCGGCGTATGAACGAAATCCAGACGAGTCGTTGACCCCGGGTGGCGGCTGGCGGCGCGTCAAAGAAACAATGCGTCGCGGTGAACCGGGGATGCGATCCCGACACCGCGACAACATTTCTACGCACACACGCGACCGCAACTCACCACGCACATATACGCACGGCGACGTACACGCACTTGTGGCCAACCCTGTTAATTTGTCAGACAACCATAAATTGATATACAATCGTTATGATTGTTTACTGCCCAGCATTTTGACCAATACAGTATTTCTTTTATGCCCGTCGTTTATGGGTTCTCTTATATCGCTTGAAATCTTAATTTATTAGTCAACGTGCAGCTAATTTTGTTTACTTCCAATAAAGGTTTCTTCTCAGTAACTAAATCAGTCTTTGTGTTGAAATCATCATAAACAATCGGACTTATTGTTGTAACTCCGAAAATAAATGAAATACAACACCTAAAGTAGCATGTAGTCTGTTTTAAGTGTGCAATAAAAATAAAAACGCAAAGGTTTCGCGTTAGGCTCGTCAAGTTACTGGCAACGATTGAGTTAAGGTTTTTATGTGCATTTTACTACCGGCGGCATTCACTCAACTCGCTGAAGACACCTACTCGCGTTTTAAATTGACTTTGAAGCAAAGACGTTTCACTGAAATATTGATTCTAGGAGGGCCATCGAGATTTGCACTCAAATTCTTGTAAGCGATTATCCAGCTCCAGCTACGTGAGCCTAATACGTATCGCTCGAGGCGTTCTCAAGAAACGTTTAAATGAATTAGCTTGATAAAGACGTTCTAGCCCATCTTTTTATATTCTCCCAGCGTTCCTGATGCATTCAAATTTAATCCTACATTTTATGAGCCGATACTTTTAGTGAGATTTTTTGCGGCTTCTGTGGCCGGACTCTCGTTGTAACTGGTTCAAAGACCTCCGTTTATGCTAAATGGGCGACATTGAATCGTTTAATTCCACAAGCTTGTAATGTTCCCACATAAACACTCGATGACTTTGTGATAGTCGCTAATATTGGTTGTTAAATTACAAATTATGTGATATTTTATGTTTGCGATAAAAGCCACTGTTGCGGTTACAAGTATTGATAATTTATAAAGGCCAGAAAGTTAAAAGAGGTGACTTAATTTATTACGTTCTTCATCATCATAATCATGCATAGTTTAATATTTTGTAGTCTAGATCAAAGTGAAAAAACTAATCGGCACCGGTTTGCCGTGTATTCAAATCGATCGCGAACGCATTCCAGCGTCGTGTGTAGTACCGAGCGCGGTAGAACACCTGCGCGCGCGCCGCTAAATCTCTCCCGTTACGGAGCCAGTACGCATACTGCTTTGTATCATACATGTCGTCCTTGGGAAAGCTCACGATTGCAATCTTGAGTTTTTTATGACTTTTGTAATTCCCATACTTTATTAAGACCCTATACTATGTAGTTTTGTACACGGATTCCTGTTCCACGAGCTCTTTCACAGTCCTCATATTCTTCGTATTAAACGGTCATTAAAATCATTATATTTAAAGCTTCAACTTCTCTGTAAATACCAGTTTTCGTCTCTTCGCCTTAGGCTAATTTATGTGGTCGAGGCAACATATTGTTTTCTTTTATTCGTTAGTCTCTCATACTCCCTTTTTATTTATTTTCTAGATGCACTCATAAAGTTTTAAACTAATGCTGGTATGTTATATGCAAATAGACAGTGATTTCCTCGTCTGTGATAAATAAACGTGAACTTGTTACTATTTTCCCGGAAAATAGCATTGAAGTTCAAGTGCATTTCCGCTTAGTACGCTGCAGGCTACGAGGTTATTAAGTTGAAACGTTTAATTTTGAGAATGTTCTAGATAGAATATAGCTGCCACTCGGTTTTTTTCTTTAAGATTAAATTATTGTCAGTAATTGAAGATTTGTTTAGATGAAGAGACGAATCATAAAATGTTATCACTGGCAACATGAAAGCGGCCTCTTCTCCAGACGTCTTCTTCTAGTCTTGTCAAGGAGTAAATCCTGGACCCCCTAATCTGTATCTGTCCTTGGATGTTAGTACACTTTTTTGTGTTGAGCACACATTCAGAAATCAAAATGTCTAATGTATTTCAAAATATCGATTGTTTAGTCAATTTCTTGAGCTTAAACTGGCGTGTTATTGAAAACCTTTTGATTCAATTGTATAATCATTTTCGAAAATATATCTTTCGTCTATTGTAATAAAGTTCCAATTCGTTTGGTTGTGGCTTGTTGCAAAATTACTATGATTTACTTGTCAGTATTGACGCACAAGAGTGATATTTTACATAAACGATCAGTAACGTAGGCAAAACTTCGTCACTGAATGAATAATAGTTCTAAT
Organism: Anticarsia gemmatalis; assembly: GCF_050436995.1. Classification (NCBI taxonomy): domain Eukaryota; kingdom Metazoa; phylum Arthropoda; class Insecta; order Lepidoptera; family Erebidae; genus Anticarsia; species Anticarsia gemmatalis. Next base: position 12,789,170 of record NC_134748.1, on the reverse strand, counting down.
TCATACGATTATTCAATGGTATATTCAAATAACAAAACGACTTACTTCCAGTTATGATACCTTCAGATTTGAACAGATATCTTTATTATATGTCTAACAGTTATATGAATGCTGCACGTTTAAATTAAACCTCATTTCGCATGTAGAAATTACATAGCATATTTGACGATTTAAAATCTTCTGTATTTTAACTGCATATCGTATTCATTGTCTTAAGACCTACCGTTTCTGTCCCCCCAGGTCGGAGGCCGTTCCGCCCAGAGCTTCTCGATATTTTGGCCAATTCTGTAGTTATTGATGATAATAATAAAGAAGTAAATCATTGTGACTATATCTGACACATTATATGGATTATACATAGTACACTTTCTAGGAATAGGCCTACAAGCAATGTAGTTATAGGTCTTGTTGTGCTACGAATTCCAATGCACAGAACTATTGAAATTGCCAATACATATGCTGATGAGGTAACTCTATCACATCAACATATCGTTATTGATTGATCTATCCTCAATATTATTGCAAAACCATAATATGCAACATAGTACAACCAACGAAATGGACTAACTACACCCTCAGAGGCTCCGATGTACGAAAAGCTTGTCTCAAATGCGAAGCAGTCAGCCCTCTATGGTGTCTGCGACAAAACTGCCTTGATCAGACAGCCTAATAAATGCAACTCACATAAAAAGATATGATCATTGTCAAACATATGTATTTCTCTCCATGCACAGGGTGATTACAAACGCCTCCGCATATACAGCGTGTCCTGGTATGTTGGTGACACAATATTAGCTGTGCCAGTATAATCAATAGTCGAGTGGTTACGACACTACTACTATGTATTGTGTATGTGTTTACTGGAATTCCTATACATGCGTAATAGCAAACCTTTTTCGGTTGTGAAGGGAAATTGAGTTTTTACCTCTGTAATACACTCGTAAACATTAATACCATGGAAACATAGACAGATTTTGAATTAATTCACTTACGACTCTGGATAAAAAAGTGATAATTTGGCCTCTGGGATCAGAATTCCTGAAATAGGCAATTTCATACAATCTCTTCCTCCCAGTGTTTATGATACTAGTAGATAGTTGTTTTGTTTATGTTCTTTTGAGATGAAAATTTCGTGTCTCTCGTCCCAGTTATTCTAATAGTTTAGAGGTCTTTATCCTAACTGCGATTAATGTGTATACGTGACCTCTGAAGCACGGAGATGCTCAATTCAAACAACACTTAGAGGCACCCACATGCACAGATTGAGCGCGCCAAAAATTCGTTTGTAATGTTGATCGACTCTTATGTTTGATAGTGGAGAAACAATCCTACTGGTCTTGTATAAGGTGTAGAGTGTTTTATTTATGCAGACGTGCTTACTAAACGAAACTACCAGAGGGTTTTAAAAATGTTGTTAATTTATGATAGCCGAAACCGTCTTTACGGGGAGCCAGGATTCACCGTCAAGTCTACTGCAGACTTAATGCTAAACTTGATCATGTATAGTCTGTTAAGAACCAAGTCGTCAGCAGAAAGTCACTAGGAAATTGCTTTTTGTCAGAGGAATCTGGAGTCCTTTGTACGAAAGTATGAGACGACCATACACTTAAAAAGTTGCACATACAAATCTTATATTGTTATATTAGGTGTTTTACTGTCGAAACGGTATGCCAATAAAAGAAACGTGATACACTCGTAAAGTGGCGAAACGTTACAGACCTCGTGTACTGCCAGTTGAGCTGTGAAATTGTAAGCTTATTGTATTCTCGATAAACGACTAACTTTAACTAGGGAGCCTTTATTTTATAGGCACTTTGAACGGGTTTAACGTTTGATGATGGACTTAACGCTCTTGCTGTAACTACAGTTATTGTAACTTCTGCTGTCGATTTGAAGGATATTGTCTAGTAGGACGCACTTAATCTTGAACGGGAATAACTATAATGAATTGGAGGAAAGTTATCAACTGTATGCTTAAACGCGGGCCATATCACCAACCTAGCTGTAGGGGTCGCGATTGTAGCTCTTCGGAAATTGGCAATCTTAGAAACTGGATTCTTAAATGCGATGTAAACTGTGGTTACAGTTCGCTGAAAAAATATATGATACAAAATACATCCAGATGTAAACCTCCAAAACATAGTACTCGAGCTTATAGCCAAATTAAATCTAAATTGCTTTCCAAAATGTTATAAATCTCGTTTGAATGCTACAGGGTGTGTTTATACAACACGCTTAATATTTACATACAGTCAATAATATAACAAACTCAATAAAATAAATACAGGAAAGTGTTGAATGTCAATGGAATCAGGCGAATTTGTGTGTACAATATTTTCCTGTTTATGAATATGGCTAATAATATTGCATAAGTATGGATTTATATGATGACAGTGGAGGAAGTTTCTGTGCGATAAATGCACGAAGTTCCGATACATTAAACAATTAAAACGCTATAAAATAGCAATGAAGCTACAGCCATCTATTGGCATAGATTTAAAACTCTGCTACATCGAAAATTTGTTCTAAAATTCAAAATCATCGTGACCGTTAAAACATATTCTTCGAACTGCTAACAACTATTACTAAGACCATATTATCATTTTCAACCAATTAAACCAACAAAAAATCCCCACTCAAATGACTGAATGATTAATGAGTATCGTCTTAGACACTTTGACACTAACTAACGATAAAATTGTCCATTTCAGATGTCTTCTGTCGCGAGACTTCGTAAGACTCGGCAAGTGGTTCGTCCAGCCGTACGACGGAGACGAAGAGGACGTCGGCAAAAGGTATTATCAACTGTATTGTTATACAAATAAGATGCAATTTCACTAGACCATTGTACTAGATAGTGAAAGTCCAAGTTACGATATGACACGCTGTGTTTCGCGTGCTAACGTTACATGTTAGCTAATTACTGGATGTATCTGTTGAAAATTTTAATTGTATGATTGAGGTGCATGGTGGGACGGTTCAGTTTGTACCTTTGAGATGTCCGAAGACTTTCCTTCTTAAGATCTTAATTGCTAAACATTTTCCTGGTCGGATGAATGTCAAATTTCATCTCTTGAAAGATATGAATGATGAAAATGAAAGGTGAAAGGCTTTATACTGTATGGAAGTAAAATTTGATACAGTTCCCATTGGACTGTTATCAAATCAGCTGTGGTAAAACACAGTTACACTTCCTATATTAATATGAAGATCTCTGTGTTGTGCTCGTTAAGACATGAGGGCATGACTTCGTTCACCTTCATACATTTTTATTTCCTGAAAGCAGACCTAGTCTGTCAAATATTTAAAAACGAAGTAGATTTTTAAATAATTGTGTAGCTTATCGAAGAAAACTTCCTTGTGATTAAACTAATATTTTTGTTTAATATATTTTTCCAAATTGGTTCTCTATTTTTTCACTTAGCAACACAGTTATACTACCAAACATTGGTAAACTAAAGTTCAAAAGTTACCACAAAGTCATTCAGAACACACGGCCTGCCTGTAGTCACCCGCAGTAATAAGTCAAATTCCATATTTCGTACTATCCATCTATCCGGCTCGATCGATGACAATTCCGTGGTTCGAGATACGTATCGCGGTTATGTATACCGGCCCACATATTGCGGTGCCGCGGCGCCTTGCATCGCGCCTCTCGTAAACTGTCATCTGACATTTTTGCGATGTATTACTTTCGTTTCATGGGTCTATTCGACACGCCCTGTCTGTTGTTATGTAACGGTTATTCAAGTTTAACAGCCTGTTTATCGATGCTGAAATATAACAGCTTGAACTGTTTAATTTCATAAATTTGAACGAAAAAGTCTTTTTTTTTCGAGGTGTCGGTTTTAATGGGAGAATGTAGATTTTTCTCTACAGAATTTTCTCTGTACCAACTTTGAAAAAAAATCTCACTTCCTTCAAAAGGGCGTGACATATAGTATGTCTCAAATTACATGAATTGTTATTGTTGACTCATAGTGACTTCAACATCATTTCAAAGTGATTCATTTCATTTTTATTTGTATGCATAGTGGCATAAATTGTTCTTTGTAATGCCACTTTTATTACCAACAAACATTGCTGAAGGATTGTTTATATTATTTCCGAAATTATATAAATGCGGCAAACTAGCCATTATCTTATTTTATGTTTACAATAACATTAACATGCTTGACTATATTCCAAAAGATACTATGTCAAAAATTCACAGCCGATTCCTACTTACTGTCAAACAAGGACCAATATTTAAATTAAGTCACTACATTCTAATTTTCTCCTTTAACAAAGTAATAAATATGACATAGTCCGGAGTTTAGTAACGTACCCGGTAGATGGCAATAGTCTCCTCCCTTATTACATGGGACTAACGTTGTCAATGGCGGAACGCGGATGCCTTTGATACACCTCTGCCTACAACTAATTATTACGTTAACTAACTTATACTTGTGTATATTCCAGTCCATGGCACTTGTCGTTCTCGTTCGCATTCTTCCTGCACGGCGAGAGCACGGTGTGCGCGTCGGTGGACGTGCGCCAGCACCCGCCCGTGCGCACGCTCACCGCCAAGCGACTCGCCAAGATCAACTCGCCCGACAACCAGGCTGATGCTAAAGGTAACACTATCCTTCTGTATTCTTAGCAGTAGTGTAGTTGTCCTGTATTTTGTATAGCTAGTTGTTGATGTCGTTTCCAAGTTATATGTTGAAGATCTGAGTAAAAAGATGCGCTGACTGATAGAAGTGACTCTACCAAAGTCAGTTCATCTTGTTATCATAGGTATTTAAAGTTAACGAAAACACAACGTAGTTTTGACAACAAATCTGTGTAAGAAAAGTAAAGGAAGGCTTCTTTCATAGAAACCTCAGTTTTGAATTGACTAGCTAGGTGTTACATTAACACTGGAAGCAATGCATTCTCAAACTAGAATGTTATGTTCAAATGAATATAAAATGTATGTGTAATGGAAGTAAAGTTTGGGACAGTTCTCAATGGATTGTTACCAAATAAACTGTGGTAAAACACAGTTACACTTCCTATATTAATATGAAGATCTCTGTGTTGTGCTCGTTAAGACATGAGGGCATGACTTCGTTCACCTTCATACATTTTTATTCCACTTCACATATCACACTTAAAAATACGAGAGTAACTAGAGGAAAGTCCAAATTGTTTGGTTGGACTTTCTTAAGTTGATGATAACTTAAAGTTTTGTATACAGTTCTTCCTTTGGTCCAATGTACTTTAGCAGTTTTGTATTTTATTCCCCAAGGAATTTTGCTAGGAGTTATTTTGCTCCTGTACCTGTTGTAGAGATAACAAACCTCTTACTACAATCTTAATTCTAGCTAAAGAATCAGACCCATGTTTTCACAAAGCCCTACTTTACCACTATTTTCGTGCATTTACTAATAATTACACCTATCGTTTGACAGTGATCCTAGCACCGTTTGGCCTAGAAGGCACGCTGACGGGTCGTGAGTGGAGCGACAGCGATGCGGGTACCGTGCGGCTACTTGACGCGTGGCGACAACTATACCCGCTGGAGCAAGGATGCGGTGCCGTCGAGGTAAAGGGGAAATACTAGTACTTTATTATATATTCATACTATTATATTTTAAATGATAGTAATCTGGAAACGTAATATTAGTCTTATACGAGCAATAGTACATATTGTGTACGTCGTACTGTACGTTACAACCAGCTCCAATAATACAATAAAAAGTTTACATGTTGAAAATATTCCTTGTAAAGAAATGTGTGATGATATAACCTTCCTGTCTACGATTAGTAATAAAGCTAATTGCATTAAGAAGTCAGACGATCTATACAAAAAAGCTGCAATATAGCTGATTGAAGCATACGGAATTTAATATTTAATTAGACGAAGTTGGTTTAAAATGTTTTGAAACGAAGCATCGTGTTTTTACTAAGAGCTCTTGTCGGTCCGCAGGTGGTGTGCGGCGGGGCCCGCATGCGCTACCCGGTGCCGTACGTGCTGGAGACGCAGATGGAGGCGGGCGGCGCCGCGGGCCGCCAGCCGCCCATGGCGCACCGCGCGCTCACCGCGCTCACCACGCCCGCGCCGCACCTGGTAACTGACACTACACCACTACTACTCTATTAGCCTATAAAAATTATTGTTAATACGTTTCCTACAATTCTAGTCTATCTACAGACACTGGTCGTTATTTTAGTTTATGTGTAAGTGGAGTGCAGAAGCTATAAATATTACTTTTTACGTAGTTGCTACGTATAGTGTCTGTAGATATGAATAAACGTGGGTTCACGTCAGGCTTGTTTTATTCAGAAAGGATATATGGATACGTGGCATAGTAGCAATATATCCACGCATTCTACTAATCGTACAGTATATAGATTTTAAAACTTATCTGCCTATCCTTTCTGTGTAAAATCTATTGCTATTGGTGAAGTCATACAAAATTGTATCAATTCATATTACATCTATGCATACACAAAACATTGAAACAATGATGTTTGATTTCATCTTAATGTATTTTTATGGAAGTTGGAAACAGACCCGCTTTTTTGTCAATAAAGTCGGGATCCGAGTTAAACCTTCCTATATTAAATAGAAAACACAACATCAGTACATTTTTGAAGCTTAAAATGCATTTATTAACTTTTCTAACACACACTCCTACTAATATAACCTAGATAGAAATGTAAAAAATCTTACATTTCTAACCTAGTACCTTTATACCACATTAAAGAATAAAATACGTTAATATTCTTATTAAAATGCGTATAAAACTTGCAGACTGCGGAGATATGCTACGGCGACACGGCCGAGAAGACGGAAGACTTCGTAGACCCCACCCGAAAGACACCTTGTACCTGTGCAAAGTGAGTACCGAACGAACACGTTACTGTAGTGTTGTTATATCGCGTATACGTATGTGTACGTGTTTGTGCGGTGTACGTGCGAAAGAACATTATTATAAAAACTTTTATAATTACTTTTGAAGTCACAAAATTATATTTTGTTTGAAGAATAAAGTGGTGGTTCTTTTGTGTGTTTGCATGCCTGAATTTGAATGAAAATCTTTGTTCTTTCGCCCGTGTACTAAACGAACGCTATTTATAATTATATACAAAGTAGATAGGAGCAGTATATAGCGGTAGTTGTACCAAATTGTGTGTTATGCATCTATATTTTAATACGTATATATTATGAGAGTATATCATTTTTATTATTTTTCTGTATCTTTGCATATTTGAATGAAAATTTTAATTATATTTACCGCGAACATTGGACCTTATCATCATGAATGTAAGGTACAATTTACCGGTGAATTATGTGTAGTGAAAAATAAATTTAACAGGGTGTAGATTGATAGGTAGATGTTATGTATGTGAATGTTTTATTTTCTATATAGCAATAATATAATGATTAGTAGTTTATAAGCAGTAGAGGGTACAGCTTCACCCGTGGACGTTAGTTCACCGGTGCTTGTGACGAAGGAGTTCAAACTTTAACACGTTGACATAAGTTCGTGTTTTCTTTGAACTGTTTCGTCATCACGCGGCGAGTCTTGTCACACTGATGTCTCTAGAACAGCGGTTTGTTTCGGCCCTCTCAAAGAGATTGTAGAATAGTAACGGGTAAAGGGGTGTCGTTAACTCAATTATTGAGGTGGCAGAGTAAATATTATGCCTATAATTTATGTACAGTTTGTGTATTTAAATATTACAAGATTATTTGTATTTGAAGTAAGACTATGTTCCCATATCCCCTTTAAAAAGCTAGACTCTTGATACGTCTTGATCAATCCCTACATCAGAATATAATGTTTACTACTATGTGGACTTGAAATCAAGTCCTGCTGGTCATGTTACTGCTGGGTGGGTATTCTAAAGTCAATAAATCCCCATGGGAACATAAAGCTGACCTCACTATCAGGGGTAGGATATTAAGGGGAGATAGAGTGTACCGCGGTAGAGTCGCTAGGGGCGCGATAGTGGTTAGCCAGTGGCGGGAGGTGTGCTATCGTGTGTTGTGCTGGTGCAGGTGGCGGCGGCGCCGCGCCCCGCGCCCGCCGCCCTTCCACCGCCGCGCGCTGCGCCCCTCCCGCACCCCCGCGCCCCCCGCGCACCCCGCGCCCCCCGCCCACTCCGCCCACGCCAAACACCTCGCGTGAGTACCGCACACACACCACACACACACACACACACTACCCACATACATACACACAGCTTCAGCTTACGTCACACAACATTGCATTAATTGTGCAATACATATGAAATTTATTCATACTAATTTTATATGTTTAACTTTATCTCCTGCTGGGCTGAAAATAAGATAATTCTAGCCGCTAATATTGTAAATTATATAGTAATTCTGTCTGTCTGCACACTTAAACTGCTGAAGTTTTCAATAAGATTTCATATAGTAAAATTTATTGCTGGCGTTAGACTTTGAAATACAAATTAATACAAAAGGGATCTTATTCCTAAGGGACTTTGTAACTGGGTACTTAGAGGTAATATTATTCAATAATAATAATTCTTTTCAATATTTACACTAAACAATAAAAACACAATTTAACAGGATATCAAGCCACAAATAATGCAATGCTGCTTGAATAACGCATGAATATGCCTATTATATTATTTTTTATATTATATCTTAGCTTTAATCTTTGCATGGATATGTTTGTATGCTGAAATTGTCATCTGATTGCATGTTTTGTGTCTACCGAGTTACCATCGTGTTTAATCTTAATGTAAGTGTATAATAACATATTGTCCTTGTCTATTTATGTGAAAAGAAAAGAGACAGATTGTTGGTGTAAGAGGTCAATGAACTGCTTTATGTATTTGACAACTTTATTATAAGTGGGAGCTATTAACGCTAAGCTCTGAGCTTAAAGTTACTAATTTACTGTAAAAATAAACTTTTTTTTATACAGTGGTGGATCTAGCTATGCAAGAGTCACTGAAGATTGTAAGTTTGAAAAGGATTACTTTTTCAGATCAGAAAGTTACTTTAAAATTAAGTCATAAATCCAAAAGATCTATCAAGGGTAGAAGATGTTTATGAACGGAGTTAGGCTAGAAACGCACTTTAATGTCGAAACTTAAGTTTCTCTACGCAAATTAGTGAATATATCTAAATTGATGATCGAATTTGACTGTTGTGGTCACAGAGCTGGATCCATAGCTGTCTTCATAAGTTTAAATTGACATTTTCACAACAAAATCTGCTCTTGCGAAATGTTATTTTTCGTAATCTTTATAATAATGTTGTCAACATCATGATCGTGGAAGTAAATCAGGGGCAACATCATATGTTTTGTCACCAATCATCTTCCTATATCATTGAGAAATTCATTTTGTACAAACATTTCCCTTCACGAATTATTTGTATATTTGCTACACATTGTCACTGCTTGTAAATTTACAATAAAATTCATGATATTACTGAATTTACTTTGATTTTCAAAGCTTTGTTTACAGTAAGAAATTTAAAGTAAGTTATTTTTCAACAAGAATCAGTCATTTAAATTATCATTTTATTGAATTAAAGAGTATGGTTGCTCTGATTTTGAACTAAAGTTACGTATACAGACGTGCACGTATACGCAAAGACGTTTGTTGACGTTTATTGTACAAAGTACGTTTCTATATTTTTAACTTTATACACACTGAATAAAGAGTATCTGTATTTAACATTACGTTTTTACAAAACTTTTCAGTAATATTGATTGAAATATTACTCAATTTTATAGGTCTAAAGTCAGTTTTAAGGTTTCATGGATCAGTATTTGGTAATGATTTTTGTCAAACTTTTCTGAAATAATTATTGAAATATTACACATATTTATGTCAAAAGTCAGTTTTAAAGGTTTAAAGGAACTAGTGACTGGTTTTTGTTGTAAAAACTAAAATATAATGTAAATGAAGCTTTTACAAGTGGTGATGTGCAATGTGGGCACAGTATACGGTACACATAATAACATCTACCTTTCATTGGAGGTCCTAACTCGTGCATCGGATAGTTCATGGTCTACGTCACTCATCCGGGATGTTTCATTGTATGTCGTGACGTCACTGGGGGTGATTGTTTGTGGTATGAGTTCTTGTAAGATTGAATCAGTAAATTATTACTATTGAACAGCCAAGTACATAATAAAAGTACTATGTTGATAACTTTGTAAAATATAATCGGTTTTGTTTTTAAAATTCAATTATTATGAACGTGAAAATTGTACGTAGCGGTTTTTAAGTATTTTGTCAATATTGCTGAACTTAACTATAGTATACAGTATTATGACGAATGATTCAATGCTTCTAAAAGTTAATAATCTGAACTTTAACATAATCAATATTTAAAATTAAATATTTATCTTTACCGAAAGTGACTAATCAACTTTGTCTAACAAGAATTCATACCTTACACGATCACCAGTCGACTATTATCCCTGCAACATGTAGTTTATTGTGTGGTTTACTCCGCAGGGCCGGTGGCGGCGCGTGTTCCCCGGGCAGCTGCGGCGGCGGGTCGCCGGGCGCGGGCGGCTCGGCGCCTCCCTCCGCCGGCGCGCCGCCCCCCTCGCCGCACCACCGTCCGCCTTCCACCAACCATCAGGTAATGAGGACCTAGATTTATAGGAAATAGGTATACCAAACGATATGTCTGTGAAATAACTTTAGACAGGGTTGAAAGTTGGATTAAGTGAAGTGAATTAAGAAAATATGTAGTGTTTTTTTCGTTCTAAGAGCAGTTGATTCGTGGTTTTATTGACTAAAATTTGTTTAATGGAAGGCAAAGGTCCTTATTGTTGAGGTACCAGTAGTATTACGTACTAACCCAGTTGTCCCCGTCCCCGCAGTCGGCGGGCGCGGTGCCCACGACGCTGCACACGCCGGCGCCCACGCCCGACCCGCACGCGCCGCCCACGCCCGCGCCGCCCAGCCTGCCGCCGCCCAAGACCTACACGCAGGTCTGTATGGAACACTACACTTATGCTGTGATGGAAAAGGAAGATGTCTACTTTTAAAATATATGTGTCTTCTAAAAAATATAATTATATCTTTAAGTATAGTATTCCGAACATATAAAAAAAGTCTTGGTGTAAATGACAAATATTCGTAACGAAAGTTAGGCAAAACGATGAATAGTGATAGGTTAAATTAACTTAAGTTAACAATAATTGTGTTGTGCTGTAGGGCGACTCCCCGCTGGGCTGCGAGGTGTCCCGGCGGCCGGTGCTGCCGGCGGCGGCGCCGCGCCTGGACCCGCTGGAGGACGAGCACTCGCTGCACATGCTCTACGACTACACCACCGTATACGCTTGGTACGGACACCATTATAAAAATTATAAACCACTGTTTTTCTGAACTGATCATATAAACCATTGTGCATGATAGTTATTCATTATAACAAGAAAATAATCAGTGATAAAAGATTGCATGTTGAAGCAGAATCACATTGTGATATGGAAAGATATATGAAAAATATTACATTTTCATGTCAACAAATTCATCTAAAAACCACCATGTTCTTACTCATTTAAATAAGGCATAAACCTACTACAGCTTTTAAGGTTCATTTTAGGCGATTACTTTGAAATCATTGCTGTAGAAAGACATTTGACTGTAATGCTAAAGTAATTTTACCGTCACAATGTGATTTATCATTTGTGAGTGTGAATGCGAGTAATATCACGGACACATCGATTTAAGTTCAGTTTGATGTGAATCAATTAGCTCGCTACATTATCAGCCGGTTTGCGCATCGATATCATTGCAGCTTATGATTATAGTGTTCAATACTCGGTGACATTACTGTTATATTTATTTTATTTATCTTAATGCTACCATACCAACTGCCTTAGTAAAGCTTTTGAGTAAATAAAACTGGTGCTCAATTTCATCAACATACTTATTTGATTGCTACGTAATTTGCAATCATAATAAAATGAAATGCCACAAAAAAAATTATACCAAGTACTTTCATTGCTTATACAGAACCTTTTCTTTAACCGATTTTCCTACCTCAAACAGGAATTACTTAAATAATATTGATGAAATTAGGCAAGACAGTCAAAAGTTAATCACCTCATATGCTTTATTCTTTTAATATATGGTTTGATGTTGTTAGTTATTTTAAACATAGTGTTGAATATTGCGTTGTGCCTGCAGGCTGGAGCACCCCGTGAAGCGGTTCAAGTGCGAGGAGAACAGCTTCCGCGAGGAGATGGCGCTGGGCGCGGGCGCCGCCGCCGACCTGTACGCCGGCCACGACCACACCAAGCTGGGCGCCATGCTGGACCACCACCACCTCGACATCAAGCAGGAGAAGAATGACCATAATGTGAGTGGCTATACTTCTCATACATATGATTTTATTACTAAGACACCCAAAAACATGTCAACAAATACATAAGTATTTGTTTTTCCAAAGATTCAGATTGGATATTGGATTTATCCAAGTGGTAAAAACTTTAAGACATCTACTATTTGAGTAGTGTTTGCCTCTGAATGAATACTTTTCTAGTAGTTTCTCCCGGGCCATAATATCCAAATAATATTGGAAAGACACAAATATTTGTCAGATTGTCGAAAACAAAGTTGTATTGTTGTAGCAAATAAAAGAATAGAATAGGGAATAGTAAAATGTTCTTCAAAACAGAGTTTATAATTTCTCAATTAGACTTGATATTACTTTTCTACTATTTGACAAATGTTAATGTTGTGTTGGTCTGGCTTAACAAGGGTTATTAAGAATTTATATGGGCAGTTTGCTTATATAAAATGGTAATTATAATGTTATGTATGTATGTATGTTCAGGAGGAATCAAAAGAGTACAAGAACCTATTCACGTCGGACGGGCTGTACCCCACGTTCAAAGACCTGGAGCAGATCTTCGACAACTCGGACGACGCCAACAGCGGCGATGAGACGGTAAGACTTGTGAGTGTACCCAAATTTATATATGTTATTAACTATAGTACTATTCAAATAATAGTGATTGGCTGAGGGGAAATTCAATGAAATATTATGCTATGGAATTAGGGTCATTAATGGTATTATTGATGATGAATATTTAACTGATCGAATAGTCGACTATTTTTATGGATTTTGTTAAATAAATTTCACCCGTTACCGTCCAACTGATGGGCAAGAGTCCCTAGGGAGGGGTTAGGCCTTGGGTCCACCACGCTGGCCAAGTGAAGGTCAATGTTATGATATGTAGCCTGTTATCCAATGATTGCTCAGTATTTTCTTTTTATTATATTGTTAATGTGACTAATTGTCACGTTGGGGTATGTCCCACTTGTGTTAGGTGGGGTTAGCTGCATGTTTGTGTGTTGGTTGTTCACGTGAGACGGTGAGGTACATGTGTGCGTGTCCAGCTGCAGGTGTCGACGCCGCCCGACGGGTGCAAGTCGGAGGAGCGGGGCCGCGGGCCGCGCGCCGAGGAGCTGTCCAAGATGTTCCCCACGCCGCCCTCCATGGAGGCGCACGCGCAGGCCTCGCCCGGCTTCTGCCTGCCCGACGACGCCACGCCGCTGCGCCACCCGCACGGCTCGCCGCCGCCCGACCACGCCATCGAGGTCACTACCTTTCATTCTTCCTAACTTTTCTTATGTTTATAAATTAATGAAAAACCATAGACAAATAAGAGATCACATGATCTTTACTTTCGAACGTCCGACGTCGAAAGAATAATGACTATGCTGTAATTTTGAAAAGTTAATAATTTAAAAACTTGTGATAAATTGTTATTATTTCTAATACCAAAATGTTCGGAAAACTAACAAATTACTGTTGTCGCAGGACTGGTCATACGTGTTCAAGCCGCCCACGGTATACAAGTACGTGGGCTCGTCTAAGTACGCGCCGCTAGCCACGCTGCCGAGTCAGATGTTGCCGGCGGTGACACTCCCGGCGCACGCCGTGTACCGGCCGCGCCACCACCCCGAGCACGAGCACGACCGCGACACGCCCAAGCGGGAGCCTGACGCCGACACTGACACGCATCGGACTGGTGAGAAATATACAATTGTACAAAATTCGTGTTATTTAGAATGATCTGTATTGATTTTAAAATACGGCTGATATCATTGACGAATATAATTGGTATTTTTATAATAACATGTCTTTGGTTTACTCTTTCTGTCTGTATATTCCCCGTACAGCCGTATTAACAATAAGACAATAAAGAATTACACGATTTAATTTAGAAACTCAAAAAAATATTATATACTTATGCAGTAAATTGTTGTAAAATATAAAAATACACAACCTTATGTAAGTGCAAGTTTACATCGTTTTGAACGTGTCTTTAAGTCCCTGAAGCACAGATAGAACCACTACATTGTTAGTTTTTAAATTCAAGTTGCTAATAATAATTTTTCATTCTATAGCCGGTGTAAAACGCTCGGCATCTCCTGCGGCGGAATCCCGCGAGAGCCGACCGGGCGGCACCAGCACGGCGCTGGCCCCCCGCACGCGGGCGCGGCGGGCGGCGGCGTCGCCGGCCCCCGCCCCCGCAGCGCCTCACGCCGCCTGCCCGCTCATGCTCAACGTGCTGCTGGCCGACACCGTGCTCAACGTGTTCCGAGACCACAACTTCGATAGCTGCACGCTCTGTGTGTGCAATGCTGGACCTAAGGTACGTACGCTGTGATGTTCTTATGTAGTGTTCTATACTTATTAGCCAGAATAGAATTATAGATTATTTGTACTAAGAAAACTTTTTATTAACCTGTACTGTCCCATTGATTGTTGGGAAAAGATCTCCTCTAAAATCTTGAGGATTAGCATGAGAAAACAATGACAGATGTACCTGTTTAGTGTGTTAAGGTATCGTCTCGCAAAAATGTATAAAGAAAGTTGACATTCCCTTAAAATTGTGTATTGTATCAGGTGGTGGGCAATATCCGCGGCGCGGACGCGGCCACGTACCTGACGGGGTGCTCCGGCATGGGCGGCGCCAGCACGGGTAGTGGTGCGGGGGGCTGGAGCTCGCCCGCGCCCACGCCTGATGACGAGCCGTCGCACTGCACGTGCGGGTTCAGCGCCATCCTCAACCGCCGCCTTGCGCACCAAGCCGGACTCTTCTATGAGGTAACTACCTTATACACTTTTTTTTGAAAACTTATAAGTGGACAGACTTGATGTTCAGCTAAATTTTGTGGATTACAGGGTGTGTGGTTCGCGTTTTGTCATACGATAAGCACCGCACCACCTTTGAAGCTTGATTGCTTCTACGTTTTTGTAGTCTAAGTCGTCTGATTGTTTAGTAAGACGTCTAGCACGTCCGTTTGCTTGAAGCGAAATAAAGATGGTTATAAACGTTCCTGTATGTGTTCCCAGGACGAGATGGAGATCACGGGCCTGGCGGAAGAGCCGGGAGGAGCGGGCGGCGGCGGAGCGCTGGGCGAGGTGGCGGGCGTGGTGCTGGCGCAGGTGGCGGCGCTGGCGGGCGGCCGCGCCTCGGCGCTGGCCCGCGCCGCCGCCCGCGCCGCTGCTCCCGCGCCGCCCGACGAACTGCGCCTCAACCTGCTCGAGTCAGTACACGTCTTGTGTTCTTGCGTTTGTTTATAGCAGCCTCGAACGGCGCTAACATCTTGCTCTTTAACCCGTTTCGGATATTCAAATTCTTGTTTCCTGCTTAGATATACGGACGGCGGCACGGCAGCGGCGCGGGCGCTCCGAGCTTCGTTAAGTTCCGGCGGTAACAACAGCTCCGTGAACGGAAGCCCCGCCACCACGAGTCCCGCCACCAACTCTAATGCGAACGGCGCCGTGCACCGTTGGCCCTTCATCGGAGCCCGCGCGCCGCGCTCATCGCGCGATGTCGTTAGGTAACAACATAATACTTAATTGTTATGACTAAACGCTTTTAATTATTGCAACTTCAACGATGTGAAAAGGTAAGATTTGTGCTAATCCGATATGTATCGTTTCGGCAGATTGATGCGTCGCCTCCGGCCGCTGCTGCAGGACGCCATCCAGAAGCGCTGCTGCGGCGCGCGCATGTGGGACGGCGTGACGGGCCCGCTCACGTGGCGCCAGTTCCACCGCCTGGCCGGGCGCGGCAACGAGGACCTGTGCGAGCCGCAGCCCGTGCCGCCGCTGCTCGTGGGCCACGACCGCGACTGGATCTCGCTGTCGCCCTACGCGCTGCGCCACTGGGAGCGCCTCGCGCTCGAGCCCTACTCGTACTCGCGCGACGTGGCCTACGTGGTGCTCGCCGCCGACCAGGACGCGCTCGCCGACCCGCTGCGGGCCTTCTTCCGCGACCTGTCCACCGCCTACGAGGCCTGCCGCCTCGGCCGTCACCAGCCCGTCGGCCGCGTTGCCCGGGACGGTATCGTGCGCAGCGCGCCCGCCGAGCGCCGGGACCAGCGCGAGCAGCGCGACGACTGGACGGGCCCGCTGCCGCCCGGACGCCTCGGCGACTACCTGCGCTCGTACGCGCACACGTTGCGCACGTCGCTGCTGCCGCAGCTGGCCGCGCTCACGCTGGACCGCTCGCTGCTGGACGCCGAGCGGCCCGGCGACCACATGCGGCCGCCCTCCACGCCCGACCACCCCGCCACGCCCACGCCCGCCTCGGAGCCCGACGCGGACGGCTCGGCGGGCGGCACCAGCGCGAGCGGCACGCCGTCCGCGCCGCCCGCCGCCGGCACGTCGTGGGACGAGGAGGAGGGCGGCGCGCCCGCGCTCGTCGTGTACGTGGTGGAGCCGCCCGCCTCGCACGCGCACCGGCCGCAGGCGCTGCACGCGCTGCTGCGCCTCGCCGCCCGCACCATGGACCATTTACATCATCATAATCCTCTCGTTAAGGTCAGTATCGATACTTTACACGGTTATGAAATGACCACATCTGCTCGTAATATAATTAATTGTTGAAATTACGTTCCCAAAACAGAAATTGAAATAAATCCTAATTATGCTACACAGATAATCTCCCTGGAGAGCGTGTGCGAGCGCTGGGGTCTGGGTGCGGAGAGCACGACGGGCAGTTCGCAGGACGTGCGCGCGCTGGCCTTCAGCGTGTTCAGTGGAGCGCGCCGCCTGTTGGCGCACAGTGCTAACGGCAAGTCGCTCACCGGCTTCGGCACTGCCGCCGACGCCAACCTCTTCCTGCAGTCCAAAGATGTGAGTACAATCAAAACTAACATGACGTCAGTTATAGAGTAGTGCAGTTGGACCGACGAGACAAATAATTACATAGATTGTACAGTAGTTATAACTGCTCCGCTAACGTTATCCTCAGGAGAAGAACCGCGAGCCGTACAAGCTGTTCTCGCCGGCCTGGGTGCTGGCGGCGCCGCGCGCGCTCAAGGAGGTGGCGGAGACGTGGGGGCAGGGCGGCGGCGAGCAGGGCGGCGTGCTGTTCCTGGCCTACTGCCTGTCGCACGACCAGCGCTGGCTGCTGGCCGCCGCCACCGACGCCCGGGGCGAGCTGCTCGACACCGCCGCCATCAACATACACGTGCCGCACAGGTAACGCGCATGATCATTACTACTACCTTTTAATCCACTAATATGTTTGTATTCCTCTTTTATTTATATAATTATTATTAGAAAACTGTCAAACAGAAAACTTAATTTCGGGTAAAACAAAGTTGTTAAACAGTGGAACCGAAAGGCCTGTTTCCGATTTATAGATCGAACATAAGCCTCTAATTTTAGTTAAAGCATCTGAGTTTTATCGCTCACACGTTACACTCCACAGTTCTATAGCATTCCTACATTGGAGGATCCAAAACTCGTGCTTATGGTGGAAGCTCATTAAAATCGAACATTAATGTCATAGGTCACGGCGGCGTCGCAGTGGCCCGGCGCGGCGGCTCGGTTTAACAAAGCTGATGGACTTCACGCTCGGAGTCATGAGTCAGGCGGCGCAACCGTGGCGACTTGTCGTCGGACGAGTCGGCAGGATCGGACATGGAGAACTTAAAGGTAAGATATAAGCCAAAGACCAGCTGCCTTAACTGAACAAGCTAAGAAACAGTAACCAAGCTATCATCTACATTTGTGTGGTATGAAAAAATAAGTTTTATATCTTATTCGAAACCTCACTCTCACTCAACCTCACATCGAAAAAGAAGAACGATTATGACTTAGATTACACTTTGTGATAGATACTACAGTACTTTCAAGAATATTTATTAAATTCATTATTACCAGGTTGGAGCTGGCTACTATCCCGTAAGCACTTAGTCCGCGCATCAGCAACGTTACGCGAGATCTGCGGCAGTTGCTCCGTGCTATACCCGTCCGGCGTTCCCTGCATACTATCAGCGTGCCTCGTGTCCACCGAGCCGGACTCGTGTCTGCGACTCATGGCCGACCGGTTCACGCCCGACGAGAGGTTCTCGCAGGCGTCAATACAGTCACATCTACATACACCGAGGGATGTCACCGCTACGCACATACTCGTCTTCCCCACTTCGGCTACTACTCAGGTATGGAGATGCTTTATATAAAAAATACTTCTACTATCCGAATGTTGTGGATTTCCCGGAAATTTATTTCCGCACTAACCTAATCAGTATAAACATTCGGACTTGTTAACATAGGTCGTGTAGCCGAAAGATGATGCCGTTCATATTCTCGGGTCAATAACCTCATAAAGATCAATGAGAATTACGAACTTTTAAAAGTTACATTGCTG
The DNA here is from genome assembly GCF_050436995.1 of Anticarsia gemmatalis. Classification (NCBI taxonomy): domain Eukaryota; kingdom Metazoa; phylum Arthropoda; class Insecta; order Lepidoptera; family Erebidae; genus Anticarsia; species Anticarsia gemmatalis. The sequence continues at coordinate 12,770,508 of NC_134748.1, read as the reverse complement.
TCAGAACTTGTCACTCTATTAATAATAATATACGTCATCATAAAATTTTCTTTACAGTCGAATCAAAATCCATTCGAGCCTCCAATGGCGAACGGCGAGGACAGCGACATGATGTTCTTGAACGTGGACATGGGTGACGAGGAGATGGGCGAGGACAACATGGCGGACCTGCTCATCGGCGACATGTTCAACAACATGTGGGGCGGACACGCGGGCAGCCCGCGCCGGACCGACGACGACCCCGCCGCCAGCCCGCAGGCGCACCATCATCATCAGACGCCGTTTCATCATCAGGACGATAACGCTACCGTGAGCTTTATATCATTTTATAGTGGTTTTACCGTAACCGGTGTTCCTACGGATATTTTACATCGGTTGCGTCACTACAACTTAATATATCCAACCTATGATTTCAACATCATCAATTATCTTCGATATGGGATGAAGATAAAATCTTTATCATTCTCAGAAGTAGAATTTTACAAATCTGTTGTTTCTTATGCGCAGGAGCAAGTGGGAGCCTTACTGCAGCAGCCGCTGGCGCTGGGCTACCTGGTGTCGACGGCGCCGCTGGGCGCCATGCCGGGCTGGTGGTGGGCAGGCTGCGCGCACCTGCGGGACGCGTGCCCCGCCTTCCTCAAGAACGCGCTGCACCTGCACGCCGGCTCGCTGCAGGCCGCCGACGACTACACCAGCCTCACGCAGCGCCGCGACAACAACACGCATCCGCTCGACTCGCAGACCACCACCGACGTACTTAGGTACTGTAGCCTTACTACTTACCATATGAGTACATAGACGAGTATGAAATGAAACATAGTGTTACAAGTGTTACAAAAATATTCTATAATGTTGTATCCACTTGCAGGTACGTGTTGGAGGGCTACAACGCGTTATCGTGGCTGGCGCTGGACGGCAGCACGCACGACCGCCTGTCGTGTCTCCCGCTGCACGTGCAAGTGCTGATGCAGCTGTACCACACGGCCGCGGCGCTCGGCTAGACAGCCTTACTGCGTACCTGACTAGAGACCACCGTCTCCCCAGCCATATACAGTGCGGTGTTAGTGCATTAACTTGGTGACTCAGTGAAGTGTAGTGATCGTGCCCGTATTGTACCGTGTCGCGCGCTTGTGACGTCATGGCGAAGAAAACAAACACGTAACGTAACACCTTTTATTCTGATAGCATTTTCTATAACATCAATTTGTTGGTATGTTTGTAACACTAGTCGCCAGCGTCACAATAACGCGACAGTGTTATGCGTCTGCCTGTTTTACTATTTATTCGAGTAATTTATTAACGTTGGTATTTGGATTGCACTTGTAATATAAACTTGGGTATTATTGTTATGACTGATACTAAATTATTATTAAAAATTTTATAACATAACTTACAAATCATGTAGTTCCTAACTAAATCTACAGTTAATGTAGGATGTTTCTAGTACTTGGGAACTAGCATTGATGTAAAACTATGGAAGTGTAACACTTAGTACCCAAGTTATGTTGCAAGTTTAAGTAAGGTATATGACTAAAAGGCAGCGTAGGGTAGAGAAGTAGTTGATGGCAGTACTTAGATAAATTAAAGTAGGGTGTGTAAGTTGAGGGCCTCGTTATGAAATATGTTATTGTTGTCAAGTGCTGGTGCGGTCACCCTACAAGTGATAGGGATGGTTATTACCATAGGGATGTTATTCACTCTGTTTAGTAATGTGTTCATCTATGCCTATATGTAAATAAATGTTGATTGAACCGCTACTATGGGCAAACAACATACTATTCTATTTCTATGCCTATATCATGCCTGACACATTCAAATGTGTTAAATGACAGGTAATAAAGTATTTCTCAAAGTAATGAATTTACCTAAATCAAATTGTCATTGTTGATTATTATATTACTTAAGATAATAGGCAGTTACCAGACAGAGTAAATAGAAGACAAAAAGCTACCAACCGCACTCAAACTTTTAAAATATCAAAAAATGTTAAAGATAAATTTCTATAAAAATAAAAAAAAATACAAGCTAAGGTAAGCCGGGAATCTAGGTCGTTATAAGTTTGATCACAAAATATGGTCCAATTTGTGTAGAAAAAGTGTTTCTCAAAGTTTTATAAACTTTCATACATTACACATCCATAATTGTTATGGCATTTCATTTTTATTGCAATTAAAACTAATATTATAAACCATTATGGGCCATACAAAATTTTTATTCAAACCAACAAACATCTAGGCCAGATTCAATTGCCTTGATAATATTCAAATAAGAAAAGTGATCAGTGTAATAATACACATACTTATTTTAGTTTTTATGCAAAGAGTTTTAAATTAATGTTAACAAATCCTCCCACTTTCTCGTAATATGGTATTTATTTTAACTTCAATATGTTTCAAGTATATCAAACCACTTTTATGCCACAGCAGAATACTATTAAAAAATGTAGAAACAATGCAGTTCAAAATTATGTAAAAGAATTTTAAAAAAAGCATAGAAAACTAAATTAGTTTTCTGTGAAATCTTGCTACAAAATTTGATTACAAAGGTTTGATTTAAGGTGGCACATTTGATCGATCCAGTATTCCATATCTTGCATCAAAGTTCCTTGCACTAAGGAAAAACTTCCATGCAGTCTTGTCACTAAGATATACTTCCTGATCTCTCATTCCAGAATCAAAAGTGAACCTCATTTTGTGTAGCTATCATTTTTCTTAGACATGAACATAGCAAAACACCCTAAAATATAATAAAGAAATTAGGAAATTTAAATTGTTGCGCCGACAACCGACGCTGGTTTAACATAAATGAGGATTTTACGTGGGAGTATTGTAATAATTAGATAGTTAATTGCTCACAATATCCCTTTTCTCTCTCTTACCTCAAATATTTTGACACCTCGACATAAACTTCCGTCGATTTTAATTGTAGCTAGTGTTATAATGATTAGCAAAATAAATTTTTCATATTTTCAAGTAACATTTTTTAGAGTTAAGAAGTCACATATTTTAACTGACATGGCCCTGATTGCGATGGCAATAGCAGGATAGTAGTGACGTAGATGCTTCGTTTGTTATCTGCATAGACACATAGTCAGTAGACTATTACAGAGTTAGTTGCAAATCTGAACCAAACTCTGGACTAATGCAGGTGACTTACAGAGGCATGTTAGATGAAGGGCCTTGTCTTTATTTACCACAAATATGAAATGTAAGTTCAGTGGCTCATCACACTGTGTCCCTTTATGTGTTTTATTTTCGTTTACACACACATCATTGATCTCAACTCAGTAAAATAGTTTTTATTTTCATTCTGACACATTCATTTTAATATCCAATGTTCAAGTTATTTATTATTATATCTAGCTACACACTTAATGAGACATCACACATTTTTAATGAATTATCTTCATACATTTTGTTTTTAATTAATAATGACGTCACAATATTTACAACTGTAACATGTATTGTTGCGCTGTATGTATTAATGTAAATGTAGTATATTTTTTGTAATTTTTCGTTATTTTAATAAACCGGTATGAATTACCAAAGGAGTTAGATATGTATAGTGTTTTAGATATTTTTTTACTGACGTGTCTTCGTCTACCAAAACATCTCATTTATTGTAGCGACAAATGTCAACTCGTTCGTTCAAATTATTTTTGTAGGCTTTTTCGAAAACAAAATATTATATTTTCTATTCTTGAATGATTCCAGCACGATTTAGTTTGGCGAATCACGTAGATTGCAATCTTAGGGACAAATGTATTTAGACAAATTTACTATTGATATATAAAACTTGAAATATGTAATTCTGTACAGTTTTGATACGAGGGAACAAAAGCTCAACGTTGTTTCACTGGAACACCGCATCGCACCGACATGCTTGTACACGATCGATGTTCAAATTATATAATGTAACGTTAGCTGGTGACCGGTCGGTGCGATGTTGGTAACTATATTCTATAACAGATTTGCTAGCAAATATTTATCTTATGATAATAAAAAATCTTTTGTTCGGAAACTAATTAGTAACACCAATAGTCTATGTTTAGGTAAAGTATAATAGTGATAAAAGAGCCCCCCTAGATCCTGTTCGAAGTAGCATTTGTATAATTAGACATTGTCGTTTTATAACAAAAAGTTAAATGGAGCCATTTGAAACAACAGAAGAGCATGTTGATACGTCGAATCTCCGACAGTTTAGTAGTTATAATGAAAATTTTCTATTTTAATATATTATAAAGCGTAAGCGTAGGGAGGTGTGCTGTGAAAACAAATTGTAAATATGTCCGATGCGTGGTTTGGATCGTGTATTACTCATTTTTTATTGATATATTCCATTTTTAATCTTATTTCTGTGGACTGAGTTCGGAAAAATCAAAAAATCTTAAATCAATTTTTCGTATTGAACAAATTATCAGAAATCAGATTGTAAATTATTTTTTGTTGCTTAGTACCTAATTATTTTTTGTATTGTCAAGTGATGGTAGGCAATTTGTACAGGTGTTTTGTATGTATGCGCGTGCGCACGCGGTATGCATAAATTATTTAATTGTAGATGCGGCCCGCCCGCCACTTAACTGAATTATGCCTAGTTGAATATGAAATGTTTTAAATGTGTTACAGCATTTGAGAATATTTAATGATGTTGTATATAGTTTATTATTTTGTTTTGTAAAACGACATTTTGTATATATACTCGATGTAGTATCGAATACCGTTAATTATTTGCCCACATTGCCGATGTATAATGGAGCATGTTTTAAAGAAACCACTCGTAATATTTTGTACAGTTTGTTAATAAGGCGAGATTCGTAGCGAATTATTTTAAGGATTTCGTTTTTTTTTTTGACTTTTTTGTTATTGTGAATTGTCAATTTTTTTAGGGAATTGGGATCGTACTGTACATAGACCTCACCATTTTGTCATATATTAGTTGTAAGCGGTCAAATCTGATGATTGAGTGGAAATCAAATTTTCTAAATGGAGCAATCATTAGAAATTCGTAAAACAAACTTAGTATAATACTTGATATTAATATAACTTTATAAATAACTGTGAAAATAGGTAATAATAATTATGAATAAAATATTACATATTTAAAAAGCATTGTTTTATTTATATTTTTGTTAAATACATAGTGATGTATTTATTGATATAAATAAATAAAGTTAGTTAACTGAACAAGTCTTTTACACTTTGAATACCTTGAATATAAGATCTTTAGTCTTAAACACACATGTATACAATCTTTTACATCTATAACTTACAATGATCACTCTAAAACTATGTTATGACTGACACATAGTAAGATTCATATTTAATATGTATTATAACATAAAGTAAATATGTAGATCGTATAATATAGTAAATACTGTCCAGCAGTCATGTACGGTCTTACAAAGGCTTATATGCTTCATACCAAAATTATTTTCATAAAACATATTTTGGCGCCCAACATTCAATATATTCCTCTTACCAGATGACTATGTGTATTTCATACTTTTCTCTTCGCGAATCATTACAAACATCTTAGAATTTAAAATTACTTATCATTATAAGCTAAATATTCTTAACGATTTCGCACCTTTCTTCTTTTTTAACAATTTATTATTCTTTCTAATAGTATAAAACAGTCTCACTCTGATAAATAATGCTTTTAGATAATCTATTGGAAAGCAAGGACATGGCATACCGAATCCACATTGTTCAAATTCTTTCAATATATCATGTCCTATGCTACGTATTTGCACATTTCCTTCGAAACATTGCCTAAACTTATTTTCTAAGAGCATAATAAAGTCTGTAAAGTCGTCCGGCGGCAACATGTTACAATTTTGTTGTGTATCTAAACTAATGCTGCAAATGTAACTTGCGTCATCTTCCTCTTGCTTTCTAGGAAAGCCCTGGAGGTAATATTTAAAGGCATCGCAATTATGTACTTGAGTACACTTCAAGAAGCAATAACCACAAACATACACGAACGCATTCCTTTCAGGCAAATTTTCTCTGTAATCAGTTGTCTGAATTAACAAAGGTTTACAAATATTCTCTGTTTCAAGGACCTCATCGTCCAGCAGCTGCTGCGCAAAATCTTCGGAATCTAAGCATGTTTCTATAGTATTACTCCCAACAGGTTTCTTTAACATATTGTATACAAAACTCCTCACAAAACCTCGGTTGAAATGCTTCGGAGGACACTCGTCCTTTTTGAAGTTTAGCCTCAAGTTGGCAACGAATTTATTCAGGCAGTTGTGGTTCAAACGACACGTAAGTAAATATTTGACACCTAAGAATTTCAACTCTTCAAATAACTGTAAAACTGAATTGATAGTTACTTGGAAGCCTTCTATGAATTTCATGTTTTCTGTGACATCCATGCCATCGGCTTTTCGTACTACCCTCAAACTCTGAAACAGCTGCATCATGTAGTTCAAGAAATCAATCTGGTACTTTTTATTTGAAAACGCTTTTTTGTATTGTGAGTTAGAACTACGAACTTTCGCATTCAACATAAAACACAAATTATTCAAGTTTTCTAAGAAGTCGGTATTGCTACGTGTCGAGTTTGAACCGTAATAAAAATCACAGGATTTGAGATTATTTTTTACGATTTTCAGTAACTGCGAAGTGTCGTAATAATAATAAATATCTATACCATTCATTGCGAAATGTGTTTTTTCTGGACTAACACATCTCGACTCCGACGCATAAAGGAATTCAGATCGTGGGTCGGAAATAAATGCGCGAATATCAAGGCCTATGTCAATGAGAATTGTCAACACTTCATTTATCCACATTGAGATCTGAGGACTGTTATCATATTCTGAAATAAATGCATATGCAATTGGCTGCCTCCAATCCACTAAGATGCCTTGGACCATCAGTAGAACTGCATACTTAGCTAATCTAACATTTTGGATACCATTAATATCTTCAATACCAATTATTCTATCATACTTAATATCATAATAGAGATTAGGCTTCAGTAGAATAGTGCCAACTGAGAAGCTACATATTCTTTCTGTAGTTGACATATTATTTATCTTACATCTAAATGCATTAAGAAAATGCCCACTTATCCTTGTAGTTTTTGGAAGTAGAAAGTATTTTAGAGTCTCTCTAGATGGAAGACTTAGCATATCTCTTAATAAGTCAAATAAATTACTAGAATAATATAAATTAAGTGCAAATAATGTGAGATTCACATTTTGTTTGCCATTGGTAGTGTTTAGTTTCCACTTGACAAGCTTCATTAGACTAGGAGATAAAAATTTTGAACACATTTGTAAAAATGATTTTTGGTCACATGTAGTGTCTTCTATTTTAATATTTTTAGCTGCAGGAGGTTCCTCATTTGTCTGTTTTGCATTGGTAATAGGTTGTATAGGTGTTTGAGTACCCTGAGACACTCTTATAATACTCTCACAGAACTCCAGTGCCTCCCCATAACAAGGTGGACTTGGTGGATCCTCAAGTTTGATATAAACTTCATTTGTGATATAATGAACATTACTATTGGCAGTCTTTACTTCATCAACTATATTTTTTTTCTGTTTAATGGGTCTCAGATTATAATTACTTCTTTCTGAGGCTGTACTACTTTTGGCCAGTGTTTGTTTTCTATCAAGATTACTTTGTCTGACCATGGTTTTCATATTGGTCCCTGGGGGTAGTGGTTTTAAAAACTGTTTATCAGATTTTGGGGTAATTGTGGGTGGCTTCAGATGCAGGGTAGGAAAGGCATCATCGGTCAAACACTTTCTTCCTTCATTAAGCTTGGGCCGTCTGATATATTTCTGTTCAAAGTGCATCTCGCAAATTCTGTGGTTGCCTCTAGTTTTGTGATTGTTTAATTTATCTACCAAGTCCAATCGGTCAACAGCTGAGAGCCATTCTTGCCTCCTAAAAAGTAGTAACATATATTTTACTACATCTTTATTAAATTAGTAAGTATTCAGTAATTAATGTGGGTATAAATGCCAGTAATTTATTGAATTTTATGAAGTACCGCTTAAGAAACTATTTGTGGAAGATTAAGAAAAAATATATAGCTATTTTTATACGTAAGTTATACTGAATAAAATGAACAAACAGAGAACGCATTGTAAGTAAACAAAAAGTGCAATTAAAATAATAAACTAATTCAATAAGAACGTTATTTATCTCAAAATCTGATGTTTGGAATAAGAAATATTCTACAGAAATTGAGCGAAAGGTGAAATTAATTTTACCTCGACGCAATAGCGGGATATGTGAAATATGACAAATGTTTATCGACGAACGAACATCTTTTGCATACAGTACATATTTTTCCAACCATTTTCCAATTACGATACCATTTTGGTAACGAAAATAATAAACAAAATATAATTTTTAAATTATCGGCAAATAGGATATTTTTTATGCTATGACGGATTATAGTTTTGACAGATGAAAGAATTCATAAAAAAAAGAGCTCAGCGTTCAGAAGTCGTTCTAAAATGATGATCAATGTAAGAATGATGTCATGATGTGTGATTTTACTGGTACCTATTTAAATCAGACATCCGTTATTACTAGGTACGTGTTATGTATCTGGGCAAATTCTAAAGTTATGTAACCGTTAGCTCTACCCACATATTGTTCTGTACTTGTTAACCCGTGCTCTGCTCGCGCTCGCTCTCTAACTTCTTTGCTGTTATTGTCCTCAGTAGTTCTCAGTTCTTCATCATTTCCATCTACGCCACTCAGCAGACATTAACACTGCGGAGACTTGTTTTTGCCAAAAAAGATCTATGATATAAAATATAGGAATATAATAGTCAGGACTCAGGATTATAAAACTCTATGTATTGGATTTATGCGTGGAGCGCGGACTACGACTGTCGAATCGATTATTGGTTTGCTTCGAATCCTCTACAATATACCTAACTAACCAGGAATGTTAACAATAGAAGATCCAAAATTTTAGTTATCACACTTGACACGAAGTACTCCTGGCCAATATCCGGGTATGGTATCCGTGACTCAGCGTAGGACACAAAGACTTCCGTTTCAAACTTTTAAATTTTGATAAAATATTCTGTAATTTCAAACATATTTTAGAATCCATAGGAATATGTATCGCCGAACAAGTTGAAAACTAGTAGTCGTTTTAAAAGGAAACTGAATCTAGGCTTAGTGCAGAGGACTTTCGGATGAGTGTTCAGCCAATAGGGCGAACGAACCACTACAGTCCTCCAGTCCAGAACGTAAAAACCTTTTATTTTGATGTAGAGAAATTGTTGTTTTGCAGTCCAGCGCTAGCGGCCCTATAGCACAGAATATAAATACTAAAGTACCTAGAGTGTCTACAGATTTTGTACGGCAAAATATCCTTCGATTCAGTTAAATTATTTTAATCTGTGCTCTTTCGACTTTGACAGATTGACACTGACATTAGAATTCACAGTGATTGACATTTTGATTTCTGTGGTGCTTTGTTTTCTTTTATTTTTAGAGCCATCTCGCAATTCAATTAAAATTTATTGAACAGAGATTTCACGACGGACAAATATAAAGGTTATAATACAATAGGAAGAATTCTAGTGACAATAATTTGGTAACTGATGCTGTAGTTTTGTTATCGTTAGGCCTGTTCGTATGAATATTTATAAATGACAATGAAAATAAACGAAAAGAATTTGTGCGCTTTCGCGTCGTCCGCTACGCCTGTGGATCGCGACGGATGGCTGGAGATGAGAGGTGAAGTCGGCAAGAGTTATCAGAAACGATGGTTCGTTTTGAAGGGGAACTTGTTGTTTTATTTCGATAAGAAAGGTGATAAGGAACCAGTGGGAGTGATCATACTGGAAGGATGTACGATCGGTAAGTAGATTTGTTCAACTATTACTAGTTATTTATCAATAAACCACCTGTATTCCACAATAATACAGTCTTAACAAGTCAATATTGATATCTGATAATGTCAACACACATTCTTACTCTAAATCACAAAACATGTTGAGTGTAAACAAGTGAGTCGGTATACCCAGTCTGTATAATTGGATTTATCTTGGCACAGCTTAATTAGTAAAGTTTGGCAACACTGAGGCTCAATACTTACATTGTAGACTTACTTTTAAAAAATCATTATACCCTCATAGAACAAAAAAAATCATATCTCACACTAATACTCATAACATACTTGTATCGGGCAGTCCTGTATGACAAGTTGTGATAAAGTAAATGAAGCAAAGGAAGTTTGTAAGGACTGTTTCGTGCCTAGTGGTGCTCTCTGGTCTCTACCTACCTCTATCGGAAGAAAGTGTGATTTTATGTATCTATGTAAAACCTAAAACAAAAATACCTATCATTATTTATTATCAACAGAATTAACAGAAGAAGAAGCATACAGCTTCAAGATAGTGTTCCAGTGCGAGGGTGGCCGGACCTACTTCCTTTGTACAAACTCACAAGCGTCCATGGAGACGTGGATGAAGGCACTCGCCTGCGCCAGTTATGATTACATGAAGCTGATGGTCTCTGATCTGCAGAGACAGTTGGATGAGGCACAAGGTAACTTATATATCGAGTATCTATTATAATGTAAATGATCTTTTCTTGTGTTGTGGTGTGGTGTATATTTGAGATTATTCTGGAATAGTATCTTCTTCAATGTTAAATACTTGCTTTGCAAGGGCTCATAACTAATTGTGCTCATAGGTTGATCATATCTTCAGCAAACAATTTCTGAGTTAAGCAACTCTTGACCCGGTTATTCTATATATGGGTTTCTGTTTAATGGTATTTGAACTTGGTGTTTTCATGCTTCAGAGGACATGCTTAAAGAGTCGATCCTTCGATCAGCTCTTACCATAAAAGATAACAGTCATATCAAACAGTCTTTTTGGCATCTGGAGCAATTTTGACACTAGGTTGAGGAAGTACTGAATAGTAAAGTATAACATTGTAATAATATTGTATTTTGGCGCAGCGGAAGCAGCAGCAGATGCAGCTCTAGTAACAGTAACACCACCAGATGAAGAGCCGAAAGTCCCACCGAGAGGTCAGCGGTACAACCCCTTCAACAGAGTCACTGAAGGAGACGGCAAAAGTGTGCAAGGGAGTAGACATCGTAAGTATTGCATTAAGCATACATTTTATACTCTACTAGCTGACCCGCGCAACTTCGCTTGCGTCACATAAGAGAGAATGGGTCAGAATTTTCCATGGTTTTGTAACACTTTTTTACTGTTACTTTGCTTCTATTGGTCGTAGCGTGATGTCCTTTCTCGGGTATCAAAATATCTCCATACCAAATTTCATGCAAATTGGTTCAGTAGTTTAGGCGTGATTGAGTAGCAGACAGACAGACAGACAGAGTTACTTTCGGATTTATAATATTAGTATGGATAAGCATTTTTCTTTCTTAAAAGTATTTTCCACTCTACCCTGCAAATATGAACTATTGTTTCTTTCTATCTAAATATTTTTATGACTCTGACCCACAACGGTTTCTTTGTTTAGACTTTAAAAAAAGAAATAACTCCCAAAAAAGTATGTCCCACTGCTGAGCAAGCATCTCCTCCCATATGGAGGGCCTTCCCTCCTTAAGCCTTGAGTCCACCACGCTGGCCAAGTGCGGGTTGGCGACTTAAAAGGAGAAAAACCATTCATGCCTATATTATAGTGGATTAATTGTATTGCATTGCATACCTGTTAAATGTATAGGTAATGTTGCAATATTATGCTAATGTTTAGAAAGTGATTACACCATTGTTACGCGATTTAGTGTTCATTATTGCAATGAATAATTACTTATGTTCTATCACTCTATTGTTATGTTAGGTTCATTATTGAGTGATGAAAAATACAAGTAAAATGGATGTTTATTGTATTTTATTGTAACACTATAAACTAAAACATTTTGTTTACTTACCAAAAACATACAATTTGCTGAGCTGATACTCAAATACGTGTGGCCTTGAACTTATAAAATTGGATTGAGATACCTTACAAGTTCTTAATTACTTCCTACTGCGAGTTTAGAACAATTATTACATTTCATGTTGAGTCATTTGGATGAAATATATGTTATTTTTTTAATAGGAACTCAGTAAATATTTGGTTGAGTTATTTATTCTAAAATATGATTAGTAAGTTATCTAGTATGCGTTTACGCGGATAGTATAAGATATGGAGTACGGGAAAAGACTATGATCTCTATAATATGAATTGATACTTCGCTATTCTTAACTGACTTAAAAACACCAGCAATTTTCCCTTTCTAGCATATTTTTGAGAGAAAACTATGATTTATTAAGAATTTTTTCCCCATTTCAGACAAAGAGAACCTGCGACCAGAGATGCCTCGCAAGAAGGTGAACTTCCGCGACATCCACACGGCGTACGGTCGTAAGATACTAGTCGACCGCAGTGAATGGCGCGCGCGACTGGCCAAGATGAGGGAGGAGGCCGCACAACCTCTCATACAGTTGTAGGTTTAAACTATATGTATACGCAAGTAACTTTGTGTGTGTGAATATAGCTGCAATCGCTGCAAGGAAGTAAGATCAAGTACTTTTGGGAGAGGAGTGTAGGTTATGGGTAGTCAACATCGTTGTTACATCTAATCACTTGTAAAAAGATGTCAGTAAGCTTTTTTCATACATTTGCCGTATTTTTACCTATTAGATAGGTTATCAAATACTTATCCATAGGATGTAAAACTAGCCCATAGTCTTTTAATTTTTAACTTCCTCGCAGTGATTTGCGAGTTGCGACTATATTCAGAGATGTAAAGTTATTTGGCGCGTGCTGTACACGATTTTTGTTATAGGCAATATGAAAAATATCGTTTTGTAGATATTTCTTTGGGTTAACTAAATACTGGTTTTATCATATATGTACATTATGTTTCCGAATAATGAAAATAAGCATGGACAATATTTTCATGTGGTTTTTCATGAGTTCAAATGATAATAATTTACATCAACACTATGGATATATTGGAATGTAATTTAAATACAATGCATAGAATGACTTTTTTGCAGAAATGAACTTCAGTAATTAAATTAAACATAATAATATAAAACACTATATTGGTATTTAAATGAATTAACACGTAATAATCAATTATTTGTATAGGAAAATCATAATCAATACGATTATTCACACTAGCCTGGAAAACCGAATTAGAACATAATTTTATCTTTTTCCTGTATTCGAGTTTGTCTTCCAAACTTAAATACTACAAAATGGCGGAGGTTGAGCTTGCCGAGCTTGGTCAGTAGATGGGTGACCAAATTATTCATACCGAGTTCCTCCGTGTTTCGGAAAGCATGTTAAATTGTGGGTCCCGCTGTCATTTCCAAAGATCTTTGACAGGTGTAACCAGAAGTCAGAAGCTTGAAAGTCTGACAACCAGTCTTTCCGAGCGGTACCGTATTGTAACCCAGGCAACTGGATTGTGGAGATCAGATAGGCAGTCGTTCCATGTAAAATACTGGTATTCAGCTGCATCCGGTGAGACTGACAGCCGACTCTAACATAGTTGGAAGAGAGGCTAGACTGATGATGATTACAAAATATGTTATAACTTATTATTTTTGCCTATATCAAAAGTCGTGTACATACAAGGTTATGTAAATAGACACATATTATATAGGTATTACGCTTATTTCACCCACAGCGGGCTCTTGAAGCTAAAATTGCTTTAATTTTTGACACATTTGAGCTTATAATAATTTTAGTTCTGTAAGATTTATAGTAATAAGCCTTAGGCCAAGATATAATTTATCACTCTACCAAATTTTAATTAAAATCTGTTCAGCAGTTTTCATATTATAGCCACTTGAAAGACGGACATACAGACAGACACATTGATTAGGTATTATATTAGTTGGTAAGTTCATTGGTTTTTTCTTGATTGTAAAATTAATAAGAGAATGTTCGTTGGTCTATTTTTTGCTCACGCTAAATCACTGTATCCTAAACTTAGATTAGTTATCAGATCTCTATGAACACTACATTAGTAATTTAGTAATGATATTAATATAGCACTCTGTAAAATAAAGAAAAAATAATATTTTTATAATGTCTTAAAATATTATCGTAGGTAGAAACAAGAGTGAACAAAACTAAACCTTATTATTTCTTCCTCTGATTATTTACAGCTGCGCCCTGATTTTTTGATAGATTGTCTATTTGGGACAATACCCTGACTATAAATTTCTCTATGTAGTAACATAACAAGTAGGTATATAACAAATTATTTTACCCAATGATCAAAATGTTAAATCCTAATAAATTTATATGTTTTTTCATCTCTTGTGGTAATTATCTTGTAGTACAGTCAGTATTAGATATTAAACTATTAGAAATTAAACTTTCTTTAATGTTATTTTTACAAAATCCCAAGTTTTAGAAGATTATTGTAAATATTACATTGTAACCAAAACATGTACTTATTATCTTTAGTTATTTAGTGAAAAAATCACAATATTTTAATATTCATGTAAACTGTTTATCACATGAAGTTCCATATTTGATTCCTGAGTCAGAAAATCTTTAAGTTTACGATACCTTAAAATTCTTATCCTGTTTGAGGTAAACTTTTATTGTGTTTTTAGGCTATTATTTTTAGAAATTGTAAAGTTAGATACTAGTCTAGACTATTTAGTCTAAGGTCGTATTCACATAGACAGGATAGACCAGTAAAGATAAGTTCTAGATAGATGTTTCTAAGAAAAGATAAGGATGTCTACGAGAATACGCTCTTAGTAAAACAAAATCAATATATTGTTACCTATCTCTTTAAAGAGTTATGTTGTTAAATAGGGCTTTAGCATATACTTGCAAGCAATGAACGACGACTTGCGATTAAATCCTTTTTCATTATTTGATCATAATAATGTGCTTGTTTATGATCAACATAAAAATAAAACGACGGCCATTATGCATTTGCTGGCGTTATTTGTTTTATGTAAACAGAACTTACGGTGTGGTCAAAATGAATTAGGTAAAGTTACTATTGTCGATCGTCCGTCGTGCTTTAGCCCTAAAGCGCTATTTACATATTCCAGAATCAGGGTAATTTTAAAGTTCACTTTTAAACCTGACACAATTAAATTTCATTCATTTAGTAAGAATCCCACCATTTTTCCTGAACTTTGAATCTAAAATGTGTAAATAGCGCTTATTAAATAAATTTTATGAGGTGTGCTTCTAAGGTCCTGAAAAGTAAAATAAAATAAACGCTCCGTTTATATCTACAGACGCGAACTAACTACTATGAGTCAGCTCAGAACTTTTAAATTGTATGCGTGTTCGCGTTAATTCCCGTTTTCTATTATACATTAGGAGTCAGCTATCGAGTAATTAATTATTAACAATGGATATATGGAAAATTGTACAGCGCCATCTAGTGTTATTTAATAGAACTAAATGCTTTATGCTGTGGCGCCTCGATAGAAGCTTACTAAGTATGAGTGGAGCGTATTCGTATATAAACTGATTTGTAAAATATGTATAGATTTGTTAGTTTTTATCTGCTTTATAGTATACCATCGCCTGAGTTACTTATGTCAAAGACTTGATTCCGGTAACGCATTATTTTATAAGAGTCACGTAGACTGTCCTTGAAGCCCTTCGGCCGGTCGGCAACGAAGTGGAGACCTCTTTCCGCGTCTGTAGATGTAAACGTTAGCTAAAATAAAGAGAATTTATGGTGTGCTTCTAAGATCCAATACTGATAAGTCTAATAATTTAATTGTAAATCATCACAAAGTAGGTTATATTGTATCAAAGAGTATCGGTCTTATTACCACTTACCGATAAGTACTAGTCAGGTTAACTGACGAAATTTAAATATAAAGTCTATTTCTAATTTTATCAATTACGTTGTTGTGTAGCCTGTCCGGTACTTATCAGTAAGTGGTAAATTAGTCCCTTTTTATTTATAATACAATAATTATGTGAATCGCTTGCCACTGTATATTTATTGATATGAAATTAGTATTAAAAGCAATTATGAAATAAATGCAGAACAAGTACCATCAAAATATATTTTATGTCATCTTCAAAATATTTGTATAAACAATTACTGCCCTACTTTTGGGTAAAATTCTCCTTCCGGAATGAGAGAGGGGTTAGGCACGGTGGCTTACTGCAGGATAGGGACTTTCCATCTCTTCAAGAACCATTTGAATAGTTGATTAGGTGGTCAGCTGTTTTTCGGAATTATTAAATAAGAGTTTTTTGACAACCTGTCGGTCTATGTCATTGATCGATTGTTTTAATAATCTATTGTTAAAAGTTATATGGCGGGTAGGTAGAATAAAACAAAAATATTTTTGTATTATGTAAGTTTACTGCTCATTTTATAATATGTTATTATAAACACAACGTGAACTAGTACAGTCGGCCGCGTATATATGCAACACACATACAAAACAAGGGAACACAACATACTATGCCGCCGACTGTATATAAAGAAGCCCAAGTAACATAAGTTAATTTATTATAGCCGTGAACAATTACACTGTCGTTAATACGATCTTGTTACTTACAATGCATACTATAAGTTTTGGTATAACATTTTTTAACCCACTAAATAACATTGAGCAATTTATACGATTTATAAATTATGTATACAATTTTCGTGACATGATCATATAAAAATAGGTACATACAATCTATACGCTACTCGTTAGTGTTAAACTATACACAACAATGTGAATACGTGCGTTGGAAGACAGGTTCAATGCCCGGGTCGAGGAGAATGGTAACAGTTGCACACGCAATGTGGAACAAACTCAAAATTAACGCAAATTATATATTTTATTTTCGTAAACATTTAATATTAGGAAATAAGATATAAATATGCCTCTACTTTGTCCGTTCATCAGCATTTACTGGACATCTACGAAATCGCGCCAAATAAATACTTTTTAAATTCATAGATGTCGTAATTAACTTTTTATAATAAATGCTAGATGGCGGTAGTAAACACTCTAAATATAGACACACACAGAAGTCCACGCTTTCTAAACACGGTTACAATGTATTATGTATCGTTGGAGACGCAACAACACACTGACAGGAGCAACTTAAAATATTTCATTAATAGAGAGACTGTTTTATGAAAGAAAAGAAAAAACTAAGATCCACTTAGTCGAGTCCAGAAAGAAAAAGAAAATAGTTCAACCAATGATGCGTCCCCGCCGTATCAGAACACATTATAAATAAAAAAGAAATATTTGGTAACAATGTCTTAAAGATTAATATACAGAAAACAAACTCAGGATACAAACGTTAGTATTTACATAGTATAATTTACACAAGTCACATCACTAACCAAATCGACTAAAAACTAAACTTAAGAATATAAAAAATTTAGTACATTATATATCGCTCTCAAAGTATATACATTTATGTGGTGGGTGGGAAAAAGTCTGGCCACTTAGTAATGTATGGTAGAAAGTGTATTTGGTCTTAAAATATAAAATAATTATATTAATAAACATATTAGTACATTAACGTATGTCCTTTATATTGTGGATTTGGATTATTTATACTTATATTATAAGTTTTAAGGCCTACTAATTGGCGTTATATTAAAGTATATAAGTCACAAACACAGACACTTTTAGTTAGTAGCTAGTAATTTTGTTTTATAATTTTATGTCAAGGCTACTGGTAATTTAGTTGTTACAGTTCTAAATGTGGGTAGTATAATAAAAATACAAAAATCTACGATATTATCTATAGTGTATATATGTAGTGTCAAACAAGCAAGTGGCCAGGTGCTTGCGTGGTGGGTGGTGCAGGTGTGGTGTTGTGACGTCACGCGCGGGTGTGACGTCACAGCTCGAAGCGCTTCTTCCGCTCGGCGACCATGCCGGCGAGCGGGCCCAGCGACGCTGAACAGCGCTCACTCGACTTTTTTAGTTCTGTTGACAAACGATACACATTAATATGAGATTCAGAAACCGAAGAATAAAAATAACAGTACCACTAGAACACCAGGTGGCGCCACTGTCATATATTTAAACAATACCCTTTAATAAATCATTATTATCCCATAATGCATGTGATAATACTTAGTAAATTCTGAAAAAAATCGAAGAAACTTGTCTTCAGAAAATATTATTAGGTGGAGAAGTGAATCTTATCATCTTTAATGAATTTTGCCTTTTTCCAAGAAAGGGGGAGAAATGGGAGAATACGTAAAATCAATATTGCTAAAGTGTTAGCAGGATACAAATTTGTAAGATAAGTAATTACCTGTACGGGAGAGAGCTGCAGGTTTCTTGTGCTCTCTGTCTTTGCGTATTGTATCTTGTTGCGAGCTGGTCGCGCCGCCTCCAGCAGCGGGCTCGACCGCGATGACTTCGCCTACAACATCACAATGTATCATTAAAACATCATATTTTAAACCAATACAAAAATTAAAAAGTATTGGGCAAAAAAAACGGTGTTGCAAACTGTATTAAATAGTAAGTATGGGCTGCAAAAAAGCAAATATTATATTTAATTTGAAATTATTAATAATTGCTGTGGAAGCTATAGGGATAGACTATATTAAGTGCTGTAATTCACCGTTATTTTATAAGGAAAGCATGTCACCTATTTGGATAAATATTTACATATTGTCTTAATAATAACATGAACAAAACCAGGTGTTTCAAAAGTGCAAAGCGAAAACAGAAATAGTCGATTATTAGGTCAGTTACGTAAATGTATCTATATCCTTAAATATTCAGTTTTATAAAAGAATTTTAGCTATAAAAAATATGAAATGATGAAATTTTGAGTTCATCTGTTATTTTAAAGGAATATTTACACAATTATTTATTTAATTACTGTTTCATTGTAAGGCGAAGGGACAACCAAAAATACAAGATGAAAACCTGCCTTAAGTGGAAAAAATCGAAATAAAGCTAACTTACAAGCTCAATATTGGTAAAAAATTTATATCTTGACTCAACTGACCTAAAAACCGCTAATTCATCACAAAAACCAAGGCGAAGCATAGAGAGTGTGTTACCTGTGGTGCTGAGCTTCTGCCAGGCGGCCGCCAGCTGGCGCAGGTGTTGCCACAGCGGCGCCTCGCCACCACTCCCATGCTGTTAGTGCACCCCATACATGACCGTTATGCCAAATACGACCTACTACTACGTGAGAGTACTAAGAAAACACGACTTTTTGGAAAATAACTGAAGTAAAGTAAAGCTTATGTTAATAGCTAAGTAGCATTTGAATCGAATATTATTTCTATGTCTTAAATGACTTGGAAAGTTGTAATTGTCATCTGTGGTCAGGTTGAGAAATAAAAGGCAAAGATAAATAATTTTAAATTGCGTTAATCACAGAGTCATAATTAGAAAATAGTATTTATTAGTTTTAAGAGATTCTTACGCACAGACCTTGAGACATATTGGTCTACTCGTCGTTTCAATCGAGACAATCTATGTAATACTGTCAATTATTCACCAAATGTTCAATTCAAATACCAATAAGCGAGTCATCTTTGACCCAACCGAGTGATCTTTACTGATTGCCAACCGAAGTGTCTCACATTTAAGTTAATAAATATAAGTTGGAAAGTCTGTTTTCTTAGTGCAGTTGCAATGAAGTCGGGGCTACGCTACGTGATCGCAGAAATTGAGCCAACGAGCCAACATGGTATGAGTGAGACAGATATACTATATGTTTCTCTTTTCACCATTCGAATTACGTGAAAAAATGATCGGTAAGAATTAAATAAAATTAATGCAGTGATTTTGAGATTTCGCTTTTTAAAATTAAAGTTTTTAAGACCCATGACCAAACCAGTACCTTTGCACCTCAAAGCTGTGTTACTAATGTGACCAAATCTTTAAATAGAAATCCTTGCTCAATTAGTGCGATCTAACTTAACATTTATATTTAAAAATAAATAGAAAATTATGTACCAAGAAGAAACGAAAAAAAAACTTAAATCCAAATTTAAAAGAAGATAAAGAATACAAAAAAAATCTCAATTTAAAAAGTAAAGTCTCACAAATATAGCTAAATAAACAAAAAATATAGTAACTCTAAATTTGAGCACAAAATAAGACCTTAGCACCTACTAAATACAGTTCAATTTCGTTTGGTGAATGTTACGTGCGATGTATGGGCATGCAAGCACTGCCTCGAGATGAACGAATGAAAGCTTAGCGTAGCTGTACAAGCGTGACCGTGAATGAGTGAGTGAGTGAATGTAATAGTGACGTACCGTGTTAGTGTCTTCTATCAGCTGGGAGAGAGTAGACGCTTCTGCGTTCTTCATTTCATTCGCCTCTGATATTAAATGCGCGCGCAATTGCTTGTTTCTGTAAAAATAAAATATTATTAGCATGAATATATTGTAACTATAGAATCTTTGTACTGCTGTTATCTTACAAGGTCATTGAATAGCTAAGTTAGCGATTAGCCAAAGGTATAGTTTTCTTTAAGTGAGACGGACATGCTAAACTCAAATGTTATTGACCTACCAGTCGAAGTAAAAGGTGGGCTAAGCTAAGGATAAGCTAAGCTTAAGAATTTTTATCTTATAGACCAGGAAATCCCAAGCTTGTTTTGACAATAAATTATTATTTTGCGCAACCAAGCTCCCTCCAAATCTTTGCACAATGCCCCCATTTTTTCTGGGTCTCTTATCGCACACTTTCGGAAAGACTGTCATAGCTACTGCATATTTAAGGATTTTAACCCGTTAATAATATCAGTATTATAAAAGTAATTATTAGATCTTTACCTGGCGTCCAACTGCATGATATGGTTATGCGCCTGTGCGAGCTGCGCGGTGGCGGTGGCGAGGCGCTCCTCCAGCGCGGCGGACTCCACGCACTTCACCGAGTACTTCTCAGATAATGACAAGATCTCGCGCTTTATCTCTTCCATCTCTTGTCTGTGAACAGTATAAATGGTTTGTTAGACAAGTTTCATGGGAAGTCTGGGGTTTCGTTATAAATGCAGTTGTTTTAGATGATACTATCACGTCATCCAATAACACATAATTTTGAAACTGGTTGTTTTCAGTCGGTATTTCATTTGTCCTTTTTTGTCAATATGAAATTCATTACCTATGAAGTATCTAATGGCAAGTTTCACCACCCATTTTTTACTATTAAATAGTTCATAAATACAACGTCAACTTGTTAAAAAAATACTTGATTGAATCTTTTTACTGAACCGAAAACATGAACTGAAAAATTTTTAATTTTATGAACTTCAACACAGTTTTCTATGCATTCTTTCTAAAACTACTCAAATAAAAGTGGTTTTATTGAGTACTCACTGGTGCCTAGAGCTGATCTGCTGCCTCTCCCCGCACTGCGCGCCGCGGCTGAGGAACTCTGCCTTGAACTTGTCGACCTCGCGCCGCACCTCGCTCTCGTGCGCCTTGCGCATGGCGTCCAGCGCGGCCAGCGTCGCGCGGGTCTCTTCTGCTAGAGCTTGCTCTTTGTCTAGTCTGCAAGTGACAAGTCAAATATTTAAATATTGTGATTAATTCAGTGGTATGTGGCATTCTCTGGTGTTTGATTACTCCTATGGGGAAAAATGCGTGACTTATGTATGTGTTGTTGTAGAAAATTCATGTTCATGTCAAGATTTAGTAATAGTATCTCGTTGAAAGTATGGTCATGGGATGCCTTCGATGAACATGAGATTATCCTAATCATACTTATTTTTACTTTAGGCGCGATTCTAGCGGCTTATTCTACAATAGAGCCAGCAAGCTCACCTAGAAATAATTTAAAAATTCTTGCACGCATCAGAAGCATACTAAGGTTTGCAATCACAGATAGTATCCATGCAATTTTTCATGCTTAGTGTTGTGATGTCAGTTACCTGAGCTGTTCCCTCTCGGCGCGGTGCTTCTCCTCCATCTCGCGCACGATGCGGCGGTGCGAGCTCTCCATGGCCAGCAGGCCCTTCTCGCACAGAGCGCGGAGCTGTTCGATCTCTTGCTGGTAGCGGGCGCGGAGCCCGTCCCCGTGGGTGTCTGCTGCCACTGCGCTCTGCACAAGAGGGAAAGAAACCAGTGTTATTACAAAGTTCAAAAAACTGTTATTGTTGGTAATTTTCACTGCCTGTTTTTCTGTTTTCTTGTAAGGAGGCGATATAGAATTTTGTGTTGCAGTGGTGTTTACAAAACTTATCACGATGTTGTACCCACAGTGAGTGTGGCTTGCATTTATATGGGAGTAAAGTATGTTGAGTAGAATTAGTAGTTAGTACATACCTGATACGCGGCGCGCAAGTTCTCCAGCTGCGCGGAGTACTCGCTGTCGAGCGCAGCCAGGCGGCGCTGCAGTGTGCGGGCACGCTCCCGCAGGGCCGCGCGCTCGCGCTCGTGCTGCGTCTGCAGCTGGGCGCGGGCACGACGCGCCGCCGCCAGCGCACTCGCCTGCTGCGCCAGGGCACACTCGCCACGGGCTCGCTCTTCATGCAGTCTGCAAGTTTAATATTATATGTCAAGAAATGTTGAACCATCGCGTTTAGATTAAGATATTGAGAGTGTCTACGGAGTGTGTCATCGGAATATACGTCGGTAAAAACTCACCTGTCCAGCGCGTCTTGCAGCTGCTTGCAGTGCTGGCAGGGCACCAGCGCTTGCAGAGCTTCGACGCGGCGGCGCAGCGCCTCGACGCGGTCGAGCACGCCGGCCCCCGGGGGCGGAGGCTCCGAGCCCTCGCCGCCCGCCAGCTGGCGCTGCACCTCCGCCACCGCCGCCTCCACCCGCTCGAGGCTCTCGCCGATCTTCATCGAGTCTTCACTGTTACCCGAACAGTCACTGGAGAAGAGCGCTCGGCACTCGGTCGAGAATCGCTGGAAGAGGTAGACGAACTCCGCCTCCTGCGCCGGGTCCGCCTCCAGCGAGGAGAAGGCGTCCTCGGAGCGGCGGCGCGGGGAGTCGGGCGGCGGCGCCGAGGCGCGGTACGTGCCCTCCAGCACCGCCACGCGCGCGTCCACCAGCGCGCGGCCCGCCAGCGCCTCGCCCAGCTGCGCCAGCAGCGCCCGGCTGTCGCGGGCGGCCGGCGGCGAGGCGCGGCGCGGGCCCGCCAGGCAGGCGCGGTAGCGCGCCGCGATGTCCTTGACGGCGGCGTCCATCTCGCAGCGCAGGTGGTCGTGCGCCGCCTGCCACCACAGCTCCAGGTCGGCGCGGTCCTGCGCCGTGAGCGTGAGGCGCGCGCGCCGCGCCTGGTCCAGGCGCTGGTCGCAGAGCGCGGCGGCGCGGGCCAGCGCCCGCGTCACCTCGGCCTGCACGAGCTCGGCGCCGAGCGCGTCCCGGGCGGAGGCCCAGGCCTCGCGGACCCGCGCCGCCTCCACGTTGGCCCGCAGCTGCTCGGTGTCGGTGTCGGTCGTTGTCGCGTAGCTGAGCGCCTCGCACGCCAGCGCGGAGCACAGCTCGGCGAGTTTCTCGCTCTTGTATCTCTCGACCGCCTCGGCTACCTCTCGCTGGGACGCCTTCAACGCCTCGAGGTCGGCTCCGTGGATGATCAGTTCGGAGCGGCGCTGCTCCCGCGCCTCCCGCGAGCCGTTGACGATGTCTATCTTTCGCGTGAGTATCCTCGCGAGGTAGTCGAGTGAGCTCCTCGTGCCGACGCTCCCTCTGCCGCTCTCGCCGTTAATTTTCCGTTTAAGGTTATCTATTAGTTGACTAGTTTCGATTATTTCAGACTTTATCAATCGGGCGAAGAATCTGCTCCCGTTGGAGGACTCGAGCGCCTCCTGTATTCGGCCGACGAGGACGGCCTCGTACGCCAGTTTCTCGGCCAAGATCTCGAGGCTGCGTCTCTGCGTGAGTTCACCGGCCTCGTACAGCGCCGCCTTCCTCCTCGATATCTCGAGCAGCTTCGTTCTCAGTTGTTCTTCAAGCTGCACGACGACCTGCGCCACGCTGTCGTTGACATCTATATCTTGATTTTGGTCACAATCTACCACACACTTGTCGAAACATTCCTGTAGCCTCTTGCTGACGTCTGTTAAGCACTTCTCCATAGATTTGAGGCTGTATTTCTTCTCGAGACTCGGCGACGGTGATCTGCGTGACTTGGCCGCTCTCATTGCACTCATCTGACAGAGACACTCGTTCACCTTATTCCTAGAGTGTATCACTACGTTCTCTAGACTCTGTAGCCTCTCCAGTAGATGTCTCTGTGACTGTGTGCCGATGTTGGAACTCTCCGGACTTTCGTTGAATGATGGACTCTCCGTAGATCTGGTCGCCTGACTCAACGACTCGCAGGAGTTTGTGAGGTCCTTGCGGTTTTCTAAAGCCGAGGCTACTTTGGTTTCTAGCGAGCTCAGTCGGACCAGCATCTTCATGGGCTCGGAGCTGGTGGCGCTGTCGAGGGACTTCCTCCTCAGGCGCGCGGCCAGTCTCTTCATCCGTTTCTCATCAGTGAGGCTCTCAGATTTGGAGGCTTTTTCTTTGGCAGGAGACGCACTTTTGGAGGGAGAATTGATAGTAGGGACCGGTTCCCCGGTCTCTAACATTGTGATTTTATTTTCGAGTTCTGTGAGTTTCTCTTCTACTTCTTTGCCAAGAGTGAAGGACTCCCTGCCTTTTAGTGACAAGCTTCGTCTCTTCTCCCTTGACTCAGACTTTTGGATCTTGTGTTTGAGAGTTCGTACTTGTTTGTCTGACGCAGTTAGTTTTTGCGTTAGATCTAGAATGCGAGCCGCCATTAGATCTATCTCAGACCTACTACACTGTTCTCTCAACTTCATCTCATTTCTCAACTTCATGTTGGTAATCTCTAACTCATCGTACATGTTATGTGAATCACGTAACTCCTTCTTCATGGCTTTGATCTCATGAATGGCCTTCGAGAATCGGTCTCTTAACTCACCATACTCTTCTATTAGCCTGTCTTTTTCCATTTCCTCTATATTAAGGTCTTGGTTCAAGTTTGAGAGGTCGTTGAGAGATCCGATGCTCTTTCTCTTTTCTTTCGTAGGTGATACTGTATCAACAAGTGATCGGCTTTCAAGGTCTTGTATCCTCACATACAAGCTATCGTTCTCTTTCACACTTTTCAGCAGCTTTTCATTCAGTTCGTTCAATTCGCGTTGTAGCTGCACAATTGTTTCTTGTGCAGACGTCAGCTGCCTCGTCAATAACTCACAATGTTCCGTGGATTCTTTCAAGAAGTTCTGCGTTTCAGTCAACTTGGTCTCCCATAGCGTCTTGTCTTGGTTGTATAATGCCTTTATCGCGTCCAAATTCTCAGCCTCTTTAGTTCTTAGCGAGAGTTCCTCTTCTTTCTTCTGTAGTGTTGTTACTAGTTCTTCCATCTTCTTTTCTTTCAAAGCAGCCTCTGATTTTATTTTCTGTAGTCTCGCGAGCTCTGTCTCAGCGGCGCTGACGTCACTAAGCGCGAGTTTCAATTGTTTCCTTAGATCGTCAATTTCGATGGACTGTTTGTCGATAGTGGAGATGTAACTACGTTTTCTCGCTTCGATCGGTTTTTCGTTTTCATCAACTTCGTCGACTGTGCGTTCTTTTTCTTTGGTAGAATCGATTTCGTCTCTTTCGCCTTTCGGTGTGTCGGAGCGCGGTGGTGTTGGATGACTGTTTCGACCGCGAACCTTTTCTTTGACTTTTGATATTGGTGTTCTTGTGAGTAGTGGTGATGGTGGTGGTTGTGGTCCCATGTCTCCCCAGTCAGCGCTGTCCCTCCTGCCACCTTCGGATGCTGTTCGATACTCCTCATCTGATGAAAATGGAGCTGATCTTGCTGTTATCGGCGTGATCGGTGTGACAGGAGACGTTGAAGATTCTGATGCTTGATCAACAGTGTCTTCTCGTAAGATAAGTGACAACGGTCCTGTATCAGGTAGGCCGGCTGTTCTTCGCATAGCTGATACCCAATTTGCTCTGATTCCTGCCGTTACAGCCGATAATACTATATGCTTTCCATCCCAAGTCTGCAAATAAACAAACTTAAATTAGCATCAAGATTTACCAAACTCTCAATCTTTAAACTAGCGTATAGTAAATAGTAACATACCTCTGTTTCGAAAGCATATCCATTAGTTGACGCTGATGTTGGCAGTTCGACAACCCTGGATATGCCACTGAGGTCAATAACCCCGTCCATGAGTCCTCTGTGTTCTGCGTGAGGGTCTCGGAAGTAGAGGAGTGCTGCTCCTCGGAGGACGAACCAGTGTCTGGACCAGCCTCCAGCCCCTCGTCTTTGCAGCCAGCCAGCTCTTGCGTGCAGCAGTCTTTCAGCTGGTAGTTCCACTCTGCCACCTTCTCCACCCTCAGTTGGTTCGACGACATCAGCTGGCTCGCTACCTTCGCTTGCGGAACTGGAGCTGGGTTCTTCTGGCGGTGCTCCTCCGTCTGGTGAGCCTCGAGCCTGAGAAAAATAACATTAACATTAGTTTAGCAACGTATTTTAATGACAATATCATATTGTTTTTATCGCAATTTGGAGACATGGTAACCTATTTTTAGGATTTCTGCAAGTCCTAACTCCTAGACTAATTTAGGACCTCTAGTATTCAATAAAGCTATTCAATTCATTAAGGCTTTCGGTGGTTAAAACTCTTTATCTATGTAAACAATAGTAAGCATAATAATAATTGTGTCAGCAAGCGATTTGCTTTACTTAAAATACTTTACAGAAAAACATTTTAGTAACAATCTTGGACATTACTTACCGGCAGTCGATCAGGTGGTGGTAGTCTGGTGGGTCGTTCAAGAGTGGGAGGTAAGGCTCGTCGGGACCGCGGCCTGGTGAGCGACGCCGCTATGTCACGAAGCTGTTCATCGTATTGTTGGTGCTGATGCTGGAGCAACGGCGAGCGAACGCCTACTGTGGCTGCAAGAAAGAACACGTGAACATGACTGGATCGAGTACAGCGAATGAATTATTTCTAATGAATAACTGTCGGATATTGTGAAAAGATAGGGGTAAAATTATATTGGAGCATGGCAATGACGACTGCAAATTACATAAATGATTATAAAAAACAGGTTCATGGCTGCCTGTCCTGAGTATTACGAAGAAGGTTCTACTATTAATGCAATTTTCGATACACGATCATCGCGTCTGTTAAAATTTACCGTCGCATTGTTACGCCTATTCATAACACACTTAGTTCATGTTTTATCACAAAAAACATCACAATAAAGCCCAAAGGAAACCCTTCGTGTATCTCCAAGAACCATTTACGAAGAAAAGTTGACCAGCTGGCGATGTGGTCATCTTCATGACACAATACTCACCATCATCATTAACAGGAGGTGTGGTTGGTTCAGCCCAGGTGTCCCTGCGTCTGGACCTCGCCTTCTCCTCCCCGTTGATCTTGTCCCTCGTGGGGGGAGACGCTGATGACACTGGCTGGTCTGTGTATACTGGAACAAGGAGAATTACTATAAGAATATGATGGTATAGGTGTGTTGGACATACTGTTCGGTGCTGTGAAGTGATTTATTACTCCTCTTAGATAATTCCATACTATATATTTTGAGTTTAAGTGAATATAAAATGAACGAATTCATTTTAGATGCCACTGAGAACGATACACGATAAAAAGAGCAAGTTAAGAAAGTGGGTAGGCAATAAAATAGACAAGCGTGCTCATTTAATCAAATCAACTATTTATCAATATAACTGTTTCTGTTCTTTTCTAATCTCATCCATTGCAATCTACACGACGGAAAATATTTTCTCCTAAACTTCTATTTTGAAATTAGTAGACTACTGTGCGCTTCGAGTTTTCAAAACAAGTACTACACCAATAAAACGAGAATTGGCGTAAAAAATTATGACAAACAGTGACTCAATCACGTTCAATCAGATCCTCTCTATATTGTTTACTAGCTGACCCGCGCAACTTCGCTTGCGTCACATAAGAGAGAATGGGTCAGAATTTTCCATGTTTTTGTAACACTTTTTACTGTTAGGTACTCTGCTCCTATTGGTCGTAGCATGATATAAAATATGCTTTTTTTTCACGAAAAATATTCTCAAAATTTTTTACATCTCTTAGTATAACGAAGTCGCACTAAGGCATATCCGCCATTAAAACAGTTGCCATGGCAACGGAATTTTGTTAATTCAATGTCATTATAATATTGATATTTCGCGACTTCGTTGAATTTTCTGAATTTTCCCGGGAAATGCGTCATTTTCCCGGGGTAAAAAGTAGCCTATGTCCTTTCTCGGGTATCAAAATATCTCCATACCAAATTTCATGCAAATTGGTTCAGTAGTTTAGACGTGATTGAGTAGCAGACAGACAGACAGACAGACAGACAGACAGACAGAGTTACTTTCGCATTTATAATATTAGTATGGATGGTCTCATATTTCGTAAGCAATATCGTGCAGGCGCCCTTTGCTTTATCTACAAACTACTTTTTCTTGCAAAAATATCAAATGTTAGGTCACGTTTATGAAGACATACTTTAGATACTAAAAGCACAAAATGTGGGGAGAATATACCAGGTAAGATCGTATAAAATCTAGTATATTTTTATTGCCCTAAGGAATGATAGCCGGTCAGTATAAAGTGGCACAGAATTGGTTCACGCGGACCTGAGGCAACACCAATGACTTTTCGAAGTAATATGTGTATTAAAAATAATTGTCACTTGCTCTAACAGTGAAGGAAAACATCGTGATGAAATCTTTCATGCCTAAATTTTTAACACATTTCTTGAGGGTATGCAAAGTCCCCAACCCGCACTTGGCCAGCGATGTGGATTCAAGGACTAACTCCTCCCTCGTTCGAGAGAACACCCTTGCCCAGCAGTTGGACAGTAAAGGGTTAAACAAAACCTTAGCTCGTCTCGCTTTCACCAAATTTTCTACAGTTACCCACGGGAACAAATATGAAGATCTTACGTACGTACGTACCTCAGTGAAAATACACAACTTATATTTAACGCTATGAAAATCGAAAGCCAGCACTTTGTCGCACTTTAAACAGACATAAATCTTAAGAAACATAATCTTTTTGACATTTATTTTACGCCATAATGATAAAGAACACATGTTACATAAGCGTACACCTGCGGCACTATGATTACTACTAGTTGTGAACTTTCACCCGACGTTTCCTGTCATATAAATCACGCGGGTAGTCATAAAACGCAATATCTATAACGTAAACAAATCGTTTATAATCTACATCAATACTATTTGAATATCTTGGAGATAAATTCATGGGAAGTAACGAATAGTCACCGCATAGAATTACGTCCTTCCGAGATTTTACTTTCGTTTATAGATCAGGCAGAGCATGGAGGCGGCATATTGAGCGTAGGGTTTTTTAAATGTGGAAATGTTCTCAATAGGACGCAATTTGGTTATTAGACTAATATTTGAGAATAACTTGGTCAGTTGGTGAGACCTCTACTACATATATTCTCGTGGTTCATGGTGTTATAGACCTCTATTACTCACTTATGTACAACTTCGGAAATAAAACAATATTAATGATTTATAACGCTACATAAAAGGTCGAAAAAGTACCTATCAAAAATTCAATTACAGAATTTTATGTACCCCTTTGCCATCAAGTTCTTTTCAACCAGAAAACTTACGTATATATTTATATCGCAATAAGTTAGCAAAATGGCGTGATGCAGACTTGTCACGTACATCATGTGGGGAGAGATTTACAATTGAAAAAAGTGCAAAGTTTAATAAATATGAATGAGGCCGTAGACAAGGCGGTGTAAATCATCGACACCCACTGCGCGCGGCGCATTGTACTGCCTAGGGCGACACACAGTCTGGATTGTAAACTAAATATTTAACAATGTTTTTGAGCCCTGATTCTATACTGGAATCTTCGTTTTGTATTTTATCCTTGTTAGATTCATTCTGAGGATAGATTTACTATCGATAGAGGTACTAACTTTTGTAAAAAATACTCTAGATACAAGTAAAAATCGATGCAATTTGGTCTTTGTGTTTTAAATTATTTATTTGGCAATATAGAACTAAAATTTATTCCTGTCCAGAGCATTTGCTACTTTCCTATTTTTTGTAAACGCAAAGTAGGCTGGAATTGTCATACCATCTTTTTCTCTTTTCATTATAATGGACAGTTTCGATATTATGAAATATACTTTCATATTCACGAAGCGATGGAGTCCCTACTATCCTTGCATTCGAGTCCCCGATGTGTGGACCGCACGTGCACTAGATGAGGTTTTCATATATCCATATTTATTGTCAAACAACTACACACAATCATAAGTAGAGAGAATAACAGCTTGTCACGGTGGTCTAACGTAGTTCTCAAATACTACGCAATAGGTCTCTTCAAGGAATGAGATAATATCTTAACTCTATTACGTTGGATAAGTGAGGCTTCAAGACTTCCTATTTCTATGAGAACTCTTTTGAATAATTCTCATACTTCCGATATTTTCTTAAAATGAGACCAAAATATTTACGCTCGAATACAAAACCATCTCTCACTTTAAGTATGTCCTAAACGTATCATGCAGTTTTTGTCACTTTGATGTGTATTGTAGCGACAGATACACTTTTGAGCACCGCATTACTCGCTCTATCAACTAATGTTTCTACTTCCATTGTTACGCAATCACCTTATTATTATTTATTAAAACTGTTAATTACTATGTCCCCAACCCGCACTTGGCCAGCGTGGTGGACTCAATCCCGACCTCATTGCAGGAGGAAATCCTTGCCACGTAACGGGTAAAATTTATTTTAAATTTCTACCTTCTTCATTTCCGTTCTTTCTCAAGAAAACACTCAACAGCGTTTTGCATAATATATTCAAATCTTAAGAGAAGTACTATAAATCCATGTAGTCATTTATTAATTCCTATTGCCTAACACTTTACATCTTCGAGTATGTACCTTCCGCACTTGTTAGAGGAAACTGGTTGCCAATAAATCTGCGATTAGCATTAAACTATTAGAAATTTCACATTACACATCCTCTTGCTAGCTTCTAGCTTACGACACGACATACTACATGTAATTGTGTAAGATAGGGATACATGTGAACGTTTAGTTGTAATACAAGAAGCGTTTCCTGTCGTCTGATAAAATTATCCATACTAATATTATAAATGCGAAAGTAACTCTGTCTGTCTGTCTGTCTGTCTGTCTGTCTGCTACTCAATCACGCCTAAACTACTGAACCAATTTGCATGAAATTTGGTATGGAGATATTTTGATACCCGAGAAAGGACATAGGCTACTTTTTACCCCGGGAAAATGACGCATTTCCCGGGAAAATTCAGGTGGCGAACGAAGTCGCGAATATTCAATATTATAATGACACTGAATTAACAAAATTCCGTTGTCATGGCAACTGTTTTAATGGCGGATATGCCTTAGCGCGATTTCGTTATATTATGAGATATAAAATATAATTTTGAGAAAATTTATCGTGAAAGAAAACATATTTTATATCATCACGCTACGACCAATAGGAGCAGAGTAACAGTAAAAAAGTGTTACAAAAACGTGGAAAATCCTGACCCATTCTCTCTTATGTGACGCAAACGAAGTTGCGCGGGTCAGCTAGTTGTAAAATAAATTTTCATGTTATTCACAGTTAATTCAAAATTCTATTAATCTGAGAAAAGCGACAAGATTTTTGTACGAATGGGTTTACCAGCCTTAATTTAAATGACTCATTTTATAACCCAAAACGGTGCGGCCGCGTTAGTATTGTTGAAGTAAGAAAAACATATGTGTGTATTGTATATTATATAATTTAAGACATTAAAGGTTTTATAAATCGATTTCGGCTCCAAAATTACTCCTTTTGGAAATATATTTTAGACTATTTTATAATTTATGCTATTTTAATTCTCAAATGCTTACACAAATACGAATATAGTAGTATTAAATGCCCAAACTTCTTAATCATTACACCGATCATTCGCACGAACGTTACAAGTCTTTACTCACATGTGTCCACACCTGAACATGTCATTAGTGCAAGCTCACCTCACGTTACGTAACAGTGTACTTTTAATATTCGCTACAAAATTACGTAAAAACAAGTTTTTGCGACAACTGCGCGGAGAAAGTTATTGACAGCTAATTAGTGTATTGACACAAACGATTTACTGTTTGTTCTTCAATTAATAATAAAAGGCGGGGCTTGGGAGATATTTAAGGAATATGAAGTAAAAGATTATGATTACATTGTGTGTGTGAACTCGATTTAAAAGTTATGACTTAAGAGAAGAAAAGAACGTAATTTTTTTAATATAACTGTAAGCTGTAGATATATTATTGCTGTTTTTTGTTTTGATTTAAAGTTCAGAACAACTTAATTCATCTTTTTAAAGAGAGAGAGAGATAAATCTTTTAATATAAATAAATATCGAAATTATATAAAATCCTGATATTAACGCATATGCCAATAATTTTCTTGGAACAATGCAATGTAATCATTCTGTCAAAATATAACAGCCCTCTCCATACTTATTGGCACAAACTTGCAATGCAACAAATTATTATTTTCTTATAAACGTACGAGAGATCGCGTAATCATTATAAAAGTATTAATGAATAATGAGTTATACCATCCATCAGCTACTAAAAGGCAACAAAAGTATTACGTCTTCTTTTCAAAAAACCGTTATACAAAAACAAACAGTGCGAATGAAGCTGTATTGTGACTAGAACAATGTTATTAAGTATGTTTTGTTGTAGCGTAAGACTTGCTACACATATTCGATTCGGAATTTATCGGCTTACCCCTAGTTTCTGAGGTACATTTAGCGGTAGTTTATCTATTCAATAGCGTTTAAACTCATATAAAAAGACGCTATAGATAAACTACCGCTAAATGTACCTCAGAAACCGGGCATTAGACGGGCGGTAAAACCGAATATGCATGGGTTGATGTTTGGGAAAAATGCCGCTCGATATCGCCTGAATGTTGAAAACTTTAAACTAAATTGTGACGATCGGACCCGAAGGAACTCGCTACAAGCCGAACAAGTGCAGTATTTGCTTCGAGTCGGTTTTGTTGTTCGCTAAATACAGCCGAATCCAACGTGCCGACTCACCCCCCCGGTAAATTTAATGGTAGTTTATCTATTCAATAGCGTTAAAACTCATATAAAAACGCTATTAAATAGATAATCTACCGATAAATTTACCTCAGAAACCGGGGGTTAGATATGTGTGTAGTAAGCTTAATATCAGTGAATTGTTTAGAAAGAGTCGAGTGAGCTCGCGTGCCGGTAATGGAGAGAAATAGATCAAAATATGTGGACGGAGGCAAATGAACTGTAGTAGTGACTAGTGATGTAATGACTGTGTGTACGAATTCACTGTGACTGTCAAAACTGAATGTAAAAGAAAGAGGAAGGATTTTAAGCTGCTTTTATTGTCACTGAAAATACAGTGGTTGTAAATGTGTTTGGGTGATGGAGGCTGTTTGAATTTCGTTAATATGAGATGTTCCCAAAAAACTTTTTTACTTTGCGAATAGAGTTATTTTACCTCAAAGTGCTAGTAAACTAATTATTTGCATAGAAAGCAAAACATACATTTTAATATTTAGAGAAAACTTACCAAATTATGCAAGATAATTCATAGTGTGTCATACATTTTCAAAAATAACTCGTAAATTCGTCCTACTTCAATCCAAAACAAGCATTAAAAAGTCCACTAACGTCTACATTTGTAATTTCAAAGTAACATCGTTAAAGGTTA
Organism: Anticarsia gemmatalis; assembly: GCF_050436995.1. NCBI lineage: Eukaryota > Metazoa > Arthropoda > Insecta > Lepidoptera > Erebidae > Anticarsia > Anticarsia gemmatalis. The sequence goes on along the minus strand of NC_134748.1, from coordinate 12,736,823 downwards.
AGTAAAAAGTACAGCCGCGAGTTTGAAGCCTAGCAAAAAGTGATAGGAGCCAGAAAATCCATTAGCACAGGTCGTTGACCTTAACTCATAAGTTATGGTCGCCATAGCTTCACTTCTCAGAACTACGCATGAAATAATCGATATTTTTTTGCAACTGTTCTTTTACTTTGTGAAATAAAGGTTCTGTATGTGTTAGAGTTACATAAACGCCCCTTTTTTAAGAAAGAATTGTTAATAGTAATTAAGATAATACCTGTTTAATTGATACAATTTGTAGGATAAATAGCCTTGTGAAAAAAAGGTTCTGTATGTGTTAAAAAGGTAATAAACGCCACTTTTTTTAAGAAATAATTGTTAATAATAATAGGTAACGATAATACCTGTTTAATTGATATATTTTGTAGGGTAAATACCAATCAGAAATCTTTGATCTTTTTAAGGGTTAATATGAGCGAATATCGCGCACGAAACTTATTATTTCAAATAACTTGACAAACCACGAATTTTCAGTAATATCAACTTCAAGCACGAAACTTTTTATTTCAAATAACTTGACGAATCACAAATTTTCGGTCATATCAACTTCAAAACTTAAGATGCATCTATAGTAGAAATAATATAAAACCATAGCTTAAGTATGGAGTCTTCCCCATAACTCATAGAGTCACAGACCTACAATAAATTAGCCGAGTCGAATACATTGTAGAACGATGTATCATAGTAATAAGTTAAAAGGTGAACAGCAGACGACGTCGGGGCGCGCGCGTATGTAAATATAACTAGGAGTAACTGCGACTACATAGATTGGGCCCTCCGGCGCTGTGCTCACTACACCTATCTACTTTGACGACTTGTTGGGCTAAGGAATAAAACTAATTTGGCAGATAGTTTGCGGTAAACTGTCAGCTAGAGTATGTTGCTGTACAAAATTTGAATAAATATTGCTTATCAGGAACATTGGTAGAATAAGGTTAGCTGACGATAAACAGATAACAAGATGTAATAGTTAGATCTAAGTAAGTTTTTGTATGTAAGGATAAATTAATGTTTTAGGCGTCATATAACAACAGCAAATAAATATTGCAGAAATTGAGGAGAGGACTTTTGATAGTGATATATTTATAACGTATAAGAGAAATAAAGACAAAAATTTAATTTTAAAAACTATCTGTGTCTAAGTACGGGACATATTATTATGTATTTCACATTGCAAAAGTGTAGCATACTGTTAGTCACATACAGTTAGCTCGGTATGAATCGAATCCTAAAGCTAGCTGTCCAATATAATTAGTTGGATTTCAATACAAAATGTGAAGTAAAAAACGCCTGAATAAGAATAGTTATTAGAGAATATCTGAGAGTACAATGTGATGGCAAATTGAGCTTACTTGTATGCTTTCATACATATTATATTTGTTTCTACATTAATATACAATTTGTTTATAATACTTTTGATCATTTTAGTCATTTATCGGTATATGTGTGTGTTTGTTGATTTATTGTTATAATCTACACTAATATAATAAAGCTGAAGAGTTTGTTTGATTGTTTGTTTGTTTGAACGCGCTAATCTCAGGAACTACTGGTCCGATTTGAAAAATTCTTTCAGTGTTAGATAGTCTATTTATTGAGAAAGGCTATAGGCTATATAACATCACGCTACGGTCATTAGGAGCGGAGTAGCAACGAAAAATGTTACAAAAACGGGGAAAATTTTGACCCATTCTCTTAGGTGACGCAAGCGAAGTTGCGCGGGTCAGCTAGTCATATCATATAGCCTCGTAATATTATTGCCTAATTAATTCATTTTCTGAGAGTACAATATACTTTATAGCAATTAGCTTGTGCTATTTTTCAAAACCAAAGAAATATTTCTACAATTGCAGTTTAAATCGTACGTTACTGTGTTCAATAAACTATAAAGATTAAAAAACAAACAGTCATAATTGTAACAAAAATACCTACTATCTAACAACATATAATTAAAAAAATATAATCTATGCCTTCCAAATTCCCAAATGGGTTCGTACCCTACTTTGTTTCCACGCTCTAAATCCCACTATCATCAAAGAAAGTTATTTAACAGCCCTTGACAAGCAAAGACAACAATTAACTATACATACATACATACAAATTTCCTCTAAATAACAATCACATTGTCATTAAACTCGACTTTCCATCAAAACATCTATTTTGTGCGCACACCGAGACACATTAAACACGGCCGGTTGCGCACGCGCATCCAATGAAAGTAAAATCAACCGTTCTTGTTACTTTTTGGTTTTAAATTGTCATAGCTATTTTTAGATGTTAAATCATTAAGCAAAAACTGATTAAATACTAAAAATAGTTAGATTTCGTCTGTCATGATCAACGGCAGTTTATTGTTCGAGGTTGGAAAGCTACTGAGTTTGGACCAAAAAACTTTTTGAGGAAAAAGTTGATGCTGTTTAGGCTGATTGCGAATTACGTCATTATTAGTTAATTAGTTAGTTTGTGGCAAATTATACAAAGATAAAAGAGGAGAAGCTGAAAGGACGTAATTTATACACAACCAATATTACGGGGAGGAAGTCGTGGCTTAGTTAACAACAGCCGCGCGAATCGATCCCTGAGGTGAAGCTACGCTCCCCGAGATTGTTCATTTGATGGATGACATTCTTATACATATCGAGTTCCTCCGTGATTCCGAAGGCACATTAAATTATGAGTTCCGGATGTCATTTTCAAAGATCTTTGACAGCCGTTGACAGTAGTCAGAAGCTTGATAGTCTGACAGCCAGTCTTGACGAAGGGTATCGAGTTATATTCCAGGTAACTGGGTTGTGGAGGTCTGATAGACAGTCGCTCCATATAAAATACTAGTATCCAGCTGCATCCGGTGAGACTGAAAGCCAACTCCAACATGGTTTGGAAGAAAGGCTAGACTGATAGGCGGACCTAATTCCCCAGGCATTATCTTGCAGTCCTATAATGACATGGGAGTGAAGATTCTATCATCAAAGGTGCCTGTATCATTAACACTGATCTAATAATGTCTAATAACTGCGTATCACTGAGATCCGATCAGGAAATTATTAACGTTAAAGCAAGTTAGGAATTAAACTAAATGTTGCTAAGACTAAGATGGTGTTGATTACAAGCTTTTCATCATAGTTTAGATGAACTTCAACTACATAATATATAAAATATAGTTCATTTATTAATGTCCCACTGCTGGGTAGAGGTCTCTTCCCGAATTAAGAAGTGGTTATGCCTTGGGTTTACTCCGTCAGTCAAGTTCGACTTGGTATACCCCATATGAAGTACATAAAAATTACAGCTAAGCATTTGCCGTTTATGTAAATATAAAAAAGTAGACAACTCGATCTCTATAGAGTTTTCTAAGTTGTGTGTGTGCATTAAAAATAAATATCGTTTGTTCTAACGGCACTGGAAATGAGTTGAGTTTCTCAAACGGCGAAACACGGGTGTATTTTTAAACACCTCTGCCTATACCTTCAAGTCCTTTTTACAGGCACAATATTACGAATGTATGTATGTATATTTGTATGTATGTATGTATGTATGTTTGTACGTATGTATGTTTGTATATATTTATGTATGTATGTATGTACGTAAGTAAGTAATATTTGCATCCAGTAGGCGGAACAACAAAGCATAATTCACAATATTAACATTTAATTTATCAGAGTAGGTATCTGTTAGAACATTACTAAATATGGTTATAACAATTTAGTTAAACTCGCTATTTACTATGTACTATAACGTTTATGTATTTATTGTAAAGGTCTCGAGGTATGTGACGGGATGTAGCCCTAGGGCTTGGAAGATGAATGTATTGTTTTAGATAAATTTTATAAGTACTTGGAGTTTGTTTACTTATATTAGAAGGAATGCGAATAATTTCGGGACTGAAAATTTATATTTCGTTATTTTTACCAGTTATGAAATGATTAAGACGAAAGAACTAAAATATGTAATTACATACATACGACTACCTTTACATAGGTACAAGATTAATCCTAAACTATGAATTTACGACTAATCTTAATCCTACTAATATTTATACATGCGAAAGTTTGTGAGAATGTATGTATGTATGGATGTTTGTTACTCTTTCACGCAAATGCTACTGAACCGATTACGATGAAATTTGGTATAATGGTAGCGGAAGACCCAGAATAACACATAGGCTAAGCAAGCTAAGCACACGGAAAGGGTTTCCACGCGGAAGTAGTCGCGGGCGGCCTCTAGTTTTAAATACAATTCCTGTCTGTCTCTACAAATCTTGTCTCGTTATTTCAAGTCACTAAACTTAATATAGGTAGTTGTAGGAAAACACTGACATTCACAGTCTAAATTCTGTCCTGGTCCAATTTCAAAGTTCCAATTAATCAAAAAGCGGTCTTCAAAAGCCATTAATAAAGCTCTATTACATTATCTCCATGTCCTTATTTACGAGACGTCCCAATTTTCGCAAGGGTCAACGACCTCCGAGAACATTAATTCTGTCAGACCGCGGACTCATCATTTGTATCGCATGATTACTCTTCGACAAGCAGGACATGTGATAAATATATGGGAATTATAATTCACTGTTATATTGCCCTAGGTCATTTTGTTTTGTGAATTTCTCAGTAACTGAATTAAATAAATGGGTGTTTATGTGGCGAATTGTAAATAATAGCCTGAATTTCGGTTTGAATAATCTGTTGAAATTTACATTTTGTTCTTTGTGTTAATTTTATTCATCAATTTAAGACATGATTTTGTATCCAATTTTAACCACATAAAAATGGTTTTCAAAATAAGTTAGTTGCAAAAAAGAAACATTCATAACTTCAATTAAAATAATTAAGATTAATTAAAGATATTTTAAAGATAAACCTTATAAATAACAAATCTTTTTGAAACACAATAATGACCACTAACCCCCGGTTTCTGAGTACATTTAGCTGTAGTATATCTATTAAATAGCGTTTTTTTATATGAGTTTTAACGCTATTGAATAGATAAACTATCGTTAAATGTACCTCAGAAACCGGGGGTAAGTCTAATACTCTACTAACCTACTAACCTAACTAGTTCCACTAACCACCACTAGAGGCGCTGTATTTTTTTCTATTCAGCAATTAACAACAGCTACTTGACAATTTATTCATGACCTTACAAGCAAGTACGGATAGATTATTGCCATAGCCCGACAACTTAGCAGAAAGCAAAATTATGCAAAATTTATCTAGATTATAATTTATAATTCTGTGCATTTTGAAATTAAAGTGGCTGTAGCAAACAGGTCATCAGTTATTTTTTGTGCGGGTCACTGTTGTTCTAAATTCTTAATTCTGTACACATCCAGACGAAGGGGCATGTGGGCGTGGCGCGCGTGCGATGTATGTGTAGCTATACCTACCCTAGTATTAACCTAAGAGATGATACTGAACGATACTAAACGTAGATAGAATTCCGACATAAAGCATAAAGTATTAGTGCAAAATACGAAATATGGCTGGTCATTTTCATTTGTAATAGTCGTTTATTCCTTTTCATATTTCAGTGTGCGTTAAATCTCATCGGCTGAGTTTAGCGACTGCCATCTTCAATGAAATAGCATGACATGCTCTTTTCTCTTGTGTTAGTTATCCCATGCATCCAACGGTCGCGAACCTTTCACACAAGCGTCTCTACAAAGTTGTTAAACTATACAATATGCAGATCCGTGCAAGTATGGCCGGACATTTATAAGTGCATCGAACAAGTGTTATTTATCGTAACGGTGTTAAATTTAATTGAGCAATGTCCCGCTGCGGTTGACTCATCTGTTGATTTGAGGCGCAAGAGGTAGGAGAAAGCGATTTTAGTAAGATTAGTTTTTGAGTTAAAGAGATATATTTGTGAAATGACAAGTTGTGATGGTCCTGTATGACAAGATGTGTGGATGTGAATGAGGCAAGGGAAGTTTGTAAGGATCGTACCAAGTGGCGTTCTTTGGTCTTTGCCTACCTCTTTGAGAAAAATATATATATTCGCTTAGCCTTTGTTCCAAACTATGTTCTGTATGTTATGTGTGTTCTAAACTCTTTGAGAAAAATGTATGTATGTATTTGTGAACTGAATTTTGCTGTTAAGTGTTACATAATACAACACTTGGATAAATCAGAACTTTAAATAATAGAACTATTAATATCTTACAATATCAAACACGCAAAGTATTTTCTTATCTAACTTATTGTGTTTCTGGTCTCCTCCTATGAGAAAAAGGCGTGATTTTATTTTAGTAAGTTGTTGCAGGGAAAAATAGGAGCTATTAATTTGTGTTAACGCAAATACATTGAACCACAACAATACAGACCGAGCCACATTTTTTCAATTAACACTATGATAAACCTAATAAAACATCACAAAACGAATCGCAATTCTGATCGCTATCGCCTATAAAATGAAATAAAAAATGCACTGAAAACTCGATGTCCACATTTAATTAGGTCTAGCCGTCGTCACTGCCTAGATTTATGGTGTAAGACCTGGTCTGTTGGACCCAGCACCTGCTCAGTCAACTGGTATTAGACACATAACGGACTGCTCACAATAGGTGCGTGGGTCTAGCACTTACATATTGATAGGCCTGGTTTTCTTCAATGTGGGTAGTTGAATATATTAGTGAGTTTACATGTATGCTAATACTGAAATTATAATTTTGCTTTAATGCAGAAAATTTGATACCTGTGGTGTAAATTTTCTTAACTACATGATATCGTATCGAGAATTTGACGTTACTTGTCAAAAATAGTTTCGAATGAATTGCAACTCGAGCCCATATTCCTGACCGCACTTTACATACGGTTATTGCTTATTATAGTAATGGTAGTAATATAACGAATAGGATCGATTATCTAGTCGTTAACGGCATAGCTCAAATGATTCTGATCTACCCAAGTCCAAAGAACACAACGACTCATATTATATAATATTAATTTCAAATTTAACACAAATTACAACATTTTATAAGTATAAAAACAATACCGTATAACAATAAATGGCTAAAGTATAAAGTTTTGTTAAAAGATCGACTGATGCATAAGTTGCTCGCCCCCGCATGGCATTTTTACAGCCAGCGATTATGCCCAGCTAAGTGCGATACAACGGTAGATCTATAATTTTGATACATTCACGACATTGTGAATGGGACGTTTTATTACGAAATCCGACTATTACTTAACTGTGAATAAAGGTATTGTGCTGTTTTTTGTTTGGTGTTACATGACGAACAGTTTTTGAGACTTGCATGAATGAAATAAGGAAATAATTGAACAAAATATTTTGATACTTGTTAGATCGATTTGAAAACATAATATTTTTGGTCAGTTTTGGACGGATCTTTCCTTAAAGATTTTATAATTCTTTTTTCATACATCACGACTATAATTTAAAATGTAGTAAGTTTATTTATATAGTAATATCGGGTGCATTATCCTACTCCTACTTACTACGGAAAATATTGCAATAAATATTGACTGTCTCCGTGGCGCAGTGGTTTAGGTCACCACACCGATACCATTGCGTCGGGAAGTCGTGGGTTCGATTCCCAATGATTCCCGACACGGAGCAATTATTTGTGCGATCCACAAATAATTGTTTCGGGTCTGGTTGTGCTTTGAGTCCGTTGTTTGTATGTTTGTAAAAGTAAAGACATAAGAGCAGTTCTTAGTGCGGGAGTAGCCTTTTTAAAACGAAAAAAAAAGTGACATCTAAGATCAATTTTCTCAACTTAAGTATTGAACTTTGCTTTTCTTAATCGCTTGTCACACTTTTGATACTCGGACCACAGGGAGAATTATGCGTTTTTGGGTAAATCGTGATTTATACATGTAATTTGACACTGCACTTTTATGCATTTCGGTCAATCCATCAAGTCCAGGCTCTTGATGTAAAATCATACGTTTTAGCGTAAATTATCGCTTAATTTACGTTCAGCCATTACTGGCAGTAAATCAAGTTTAGTGTTTAACCTGTCTAGATTTTTTGATGTTTTGTTTTAGACTAAATTACAGGTTTTAGTTAAGAGTGGTGTTTAGATGTGTTTTATTGATTTAATTATGATTAACGATGGGAATGTATTTCAAAATCATTCTTGTTTAATAGATTGGAAATTGATTTAAAAATAATTTAATACAGACTATAAATGAATTACAAAACATCTTTGCAACAACCAAATAAGAAATTATTTCTTATTTGGTTGTGAGTAAAAAATGATATAGCCATATTTTTATTTGTAATTTTATTTTCTGAACGAATAAATTTTTAAGACCTTATTTTGTATTAGTTTTTCTAGTTAGGTATTTGCTTTCGTAAATAGCATACTTAGTAAGTTTATATTTCATTATTAGTTTATAATTCATTTGGTTTGTTCGTATAAAGAAATAAATAATAAAATCTTAAGTTTTTATTATACAAGAAGAGATTAAAAATATCTTAATTTACGGCTTGTAAAGTAAATTTAAGATCTCAATTAAATGAGAAGCGATAACGAGAATGAAATAAAAGAATTGATTTTAATGATCAAGAATCGTTGGAACACGACTCGAGTAATATTATTACGATGAACAAAAAGACAAATGTAAGATGTTTTATTATAGAGAGTATTATGTGCGCAATATGATTAATTAGAAATTATTTACTATAAAGAACGTAGAAAGAACTTGAGTTTAAACAGAAACGAAATCGTGTTGCATTTGTAAAGTTTAACAACATTTCGCGAAAATTTGTGTATACTTTAATCATTATATATTATTGAACATATGTATGAAAATATAATCCTATAATTGAAGTTTGCAAAAATATAAAGATCAGGAATTTACACAAAAATTTTCCAACTAAACTTAAGAAATTTGGTTTTCAGGTATAAAACACACATCAGCGGGCTTATCACGTATCTCAGTTGACAGCTAGTGTACGTCAAATTGATGGTCACTAATCAGTACATTGCTGCTTTGACGTAACGTGTTAGTCACTATATTCTAAGGGAGAAAACAATGTACAGCATAGTGACTTTGCCCACCTGTACCTACAAAATGGTCTCTGAATGAGAAAATTTAAGACATAGGACACTTTCATCCAGCGTCTACAAGGACAATACCTAATATATAATCAGGGTCGAAATACATAATTTGACAAGCTGACCGCAATAAACCCGTCATTGCAAAACAAATGCCTTTAGATCCAGTTATTAGATTAGCGATTCTTAATTAAACATACCATAAAACAAAGGCTGTATTAAACATATATTAATTAAATTATTTACTATTCGAAGGAGAATTATAATTAATCGTATGAAGCTCGCAAGCTTTGATTAAGTTATCTTTTGATATAATAATATAGTGGGATATTGCTTTATTTGGCTGGCCTTTGATGAAATAATTTAGATTATGTTAAGGTCACTGTTGAATGGACGAAAATAAAAGGCTAAGTACAAAATAAGTTGCCAATAACATTACGGAAAGATAGAGTTTTATAATCAACAAGGGTTTCTAAAGAATATTATTAACTGTAGTAAACAATCTAAGTAAATAATACTGGAGAGGTAAAATCGACTGTATTTTTTCCATTACTGTCCCAATTATGGGCAATTTCTCTGAAAAGAGGGAGGCGTCTTATAGAAAATCCTATAAAATCTCTAAGTTGCCATAACAAAGACAAAGTGTTTCTTGAAACTACAAACTACAAGCACATTTATTTCAGTTGAACTTATCAAAAGAACTACTAATTAGGCAAACTGTTTTAGTTTGTAAGGAGTTTCTCCTACCTTTGGTGTCGATGGGAGTAGGTGCGGCAAGGCTGGGGATCTCTGGCTGTGGCGGCTGGACCCTCGGCCCGGGCCACGTGGTGGTGCCGCCGGAGCAGTACCGCGGTCTGGTGGCCTGACACCCGTCTGCCGCGTCACGGAGGGTGGAGGCGTCTGCTGAATATTCTGGAGGGAGGAACGATGAATATAGAATATAGAAAGGATATTTTCTAAAATGAGGATGTATTGATGACTGTTGCATTTGATGAAGTAAGTACAATTCGCAACAGTTGACTGCTTTTGCTCGTTAGGGAGAGATACAAGAATTTTTATGACAATCATGTTTAAAGCCTACAGGATGTTATATGCTTGTTTCTCTATGATTTCAAAATGTAAGAATTCGGGTGTTAATTTTTGGATTCCTTAAAAATGGTTATTTAACTTACTTCTCGTTGTTGTAGATTGCAGCAGGCTCGCAGTTTGACCTCCGGGGAAAGTCGCGTTGCGCTTATGTCGACCCTGTGTACAAACAAACAAAACATTATTAGTTAAAATTCCAAAATACTACCAACAAAGATAGTTCGACAGCTTTTAAAACTAAACTCAGGAACAACTTTTTGATCTATCCAGCGGACTTATCACGTATCTCAGTTGACAACTAGTGTACGTCAAGTTAATGGTACATTGTTGCTTTGACGTAACGTGTCAATCACTATAGTCTAAGGGAGAAGAGAAACAATGTACAGCATAGTGGCTTTCAAATAGTTATCCCCCCAGGTATTTAATCTGAGATCTATCGACTTAGATCGAAACAAATGTAATCGCTGTGACATAGTTAAAATACTACAACTATATAAACTCAAAAGTACGCAGCATTAAGGCCGTATAGAGCAGTACATAGCATAACGAAGCCATGAACATTTCTAGACCTTAAAAGAGCCACATAAGTCCACATTTGATCACCGCGCCTTCGATAATGGACTTCCTACAAGCAATTAGTTCTGATTTCCTATAACACATCTGTATTACCTTTCCAAATAGCCTGATAGATAGGGCTGCCACTTCTATCAACTAACTAGGACTTCAAGACTAAATTTTTAAGTGTAAACTGTAGGAATTCCGACTACGAAATTCGGAATCGTAATTTAAAACTTTCACCTTGCATGTTAAAAATATGATAGGATACGGGAATTAATGGGAACACACATTTTACCCTGGAGTGCCTAACGTTTCAGCGCATGTTACACTCGCCGTGACAAAGTCGGCCTGCGACTTCCGAAATTTGAAAATTTGGCTCTATATAAGTGATGTTTGCTTTTAAAGTCGTTTTAAAAATAGTTATAGGCGATATAAGAGTACGGTTTAAGGCAAGCAATATGATTCGACTTTAGTGTCTTAAAATGGTGGGTTCAAATTCCATACATATCTATCTATTACTATCATCATCTGATTTGAATAAGTTGTATCGTAAGCAGTCTAAAACACAGACCTGACGCTTCCCAAAAGCTAAGACTAATTCAAAGTTAGGGCTTACGACAGCCCTATTAGTGTATAATGCAAGCAATGTGAAAACGGTCTGATGTCTATCTTTTAATTGTTCGAAAGCACATACCGAACGACTGGTTAGATCAAACGCAAATTGTACCGTAAACCACTGTTAGTGGGTGTAGCTCCTATTGTTTATTGGTTCGCTTTGGGATTGAGTAATTAGGTCGAGTGTTATCGGGGAACGGACTGCTGCTATCTGGATGAAAGGTAATTGAAGGAGTTCGGAGAAGAAACGGCTAGATGTTTTTTAAACCCTTTTGTATGGATAAATCTTGTTTATCAGTTTCTTTCGGGTTTACGTAAACTAATAGTCACCAATTGCTACGTTTTATTCATAATTCTCGTCATATTCATAAGGCTGAAAAGGGGTTTTGGTTAGTCAAAAAATTCTAGCTAGCAAGAAAAATACTACGATTTCTTTGTTAAAAGAGATATGATTAATTCGTTTAAAGTGATATGCTCAGGCATGACAGATTCTCTCCTATTATCGAATATCTACTACTTACTGGCTACCTAGTAACACATTTTGTATGAAAGCCTGACCAGTACCTACCCCTAGAGGATCCCATATAGGAACTAATTGTTCATTATAAATGTCAAATTCTCTATACCCGTTAGTACCGACTGTAGAGAATCGCGCTACAATCTAAAAATAACAAATCCTCTTTAACCAATATTAAATGAGTCCCGTCTCTTCACAGGACAACTGCACTGTCTCTTAAGCCGTTCTGTCATGAGCACTTAATCGTTTTTAGGGTTCCATTACCAAAAGGGTAAAACGGGACCCTATTACTAAGCCTCCGCTGTCTGTCTGTCTCCAGGCTGATAGCTAGAAAGCTGAAATTTTCACAAATGATTTATTTCTGTTGCCGCTATAAGAACAAATTGTAAAAATAAAATAAAATATTAAGGGCGGTCCCTATACTATAAACGTGCTTTTTCGTATTTTTGTGCTCAATATCAAAAACGGTAACAGGTAGACGCTTTAAATTTTCGTAGAATATTTACTTGTATATTATAGATGTTAGTACGGAATCGTTCGTGCGCGAGTCCGACTCGCACTTGGACAGCTTTTAATAGATTAATTGGCAAATTACTGTACGAGCTCTCCTAATGGATTTATAACTATTGTGGACAATTGAACCGTTTCAAGAGTGAAATTTCGCTTCGTTCTGATTGGCTAATTGGTTCCATTGTTTGTGGGTAATGATTATTTGAAGTGGGTTAATAGGTGGGCTTTAAGACCACCTGTCTTGATGATGTCTGTGTTATAATGCAAAGGAACTAGGAAAACGAGGCTGTAGATATTTCTGTCAACTTTTATCTGTTTCAATGAGTAATGTAGACATTTGTATCTGTGTTTTGTATGTTTGTAAACACGAAAGCACAGGATTCGTTCGTGGTTGAGTTGTTATTTAACACATACAGAGCAAATATATTGCTTGATATTCTAAGGTATACTGACAACGTTGCTACTTATTTTATGAGTTCTTAAATTGTAGATCAAATTCTCCAAAAATGTGATGTTTTTTTTCCTCCGAGAACTGATAAACTCTTCTAATTGTTATAAGCGTGGTGTGGTCTTATATAAGTGTAGTAACTTGGTCATAAAACATAACATAGTACCTAAACAACATAATATTTAAAGAGTCATTAAAAACTCAACTGTCAATATCTAACAACTAAATTTCACATCATACATAAGCAAAAACTATAATAACCTTTTGTGTCTGCCTCATTGCAAAAACCTGATAGGTACCATAAATTAACTCCGTATGTTGTTTATAAAAAATAACATGAATCATCTCAATAGAAAATATAAAATTAATTGTTTGGAACATAAAACAATAATAAAATAATAATGAAATCGTTGCGCCGGCGCCGCCCGACCCGTTAGCGCGTTCGAATCTCGATTAAGGCCGGTTATATACTCACGACTTGACGTAATTTATGCAAAATGTGTGAAATTGTTTAGTAGTTTGATTAGAAGATGAATAACGAGTTTAATAGAGTACTTTATTGAGATTTGTAAGGGAATAGGCTTATTACCAAGCAGTTAAATTTAACTTATATTTCCTTTTGCAAATTAATAGCTATTTTAATCAAAAACATGACAATAATTATTAGCAATTATTGTTTATCTTGATATAAATAAAGAACTTCGTATAGGTACTTTTCTTTGCCTGTTTTTTCTTGTCGCGGTAAACTTAGTATGTAAATATAGGAAGTATGCAAGAATTGCAAGCTCCATAGTTATCGTTATAATATTTATGCAATTAATTAATGAAATTAACTAACAACGCAATACCTCATACAATACAAAAAAAATACTCTCGAACTTATTCTTACTTATCAAAATCTAGCATAATAAAACAACAACTCAGTCGCAAATCAATCGCAAATCAATCGCGAATCAATCGCAATTCCATGAGCCGCCTATGCAATGTAGCCGGGGGTCTTTAAACTTGTTCCCCGGATTTTACGAGCGCCTTTGATAAGGGTACTGGCGACGGATAACAGCGAGCTTATCGTTAACTGATTGTTTACTTGAGGAAGTTATTCATTAGTGTTATCATGAGGAACTAAATGTTATCAATGTGAATTGAGTGATGGGAAAGAAAGATGTTTTATTGAAATTTGAAGTTTTTGAGGGGATTTAATTATCTCGGAAAATCGCAAACTAAGTTGCAAGTAGTAGCTAGAACTTATGAGTAAATGATTATTATATTAGACTGACTCTGTGGCATAGTTGTTTAGTTCGCCACCATACAACTGAGTCGGAGTCGGGAGGTCGTGGATTTTATTCCCGAAACAATTATTATTTGTGCGATCCACAAATAATTGTTTCGGGTCTGGTTGTACTTTGTGTCCGTTGTTTGTATGTTTGTAAAAGTCTTCGCGACACAAAAGCAATTCTTATTGCGAGAGTTGTCTTTTCAAAAATAAATATTGTTGCTGAAAAAAGCTCGTGCGCGAAACTTATTAACCTATCTACCCGGTACAAAGAAGGTACTTTCCTAGTAGTAGTACATAATATAATTCTCAGTACAATTACAATAGCTACTACACATGGATATGGTATCGATGGCGATCGGAACCGCCTCGTCATCACTTGTCGTCACGATCTCATGCTAGAGGCAAGTGGATGAGACTGATGGTTTACTGACCCTTAGGGGACTTTGACCTTTGTACTAGAAACATCTTACTGTCACTGTAACCCTACTGAAAGATTACGTGAGTGTTTTTTCAAACATGGTTGCTTAGTAGTCGAATTAATACCATTAACAGCCGGTTTCTGGGGTACATTTAGCGGTAGTTTATCTTTTTAATAATGTTTAAGCTCATATTGAAATAATTGAATAGATAAACTATCGCTAAATGTACCTCAAACACCGGACATTAAATATATTCTTTTGATTTCGCATGAAGCCAGAATGAATATCATGAGGTCTCTGCTTCGAATTAAATCTCCCAAGGATTATTTCAGTCGTCAGTGGTAATTAATGCGAAAGCTAAGCATAAGCAGGGTTTGGTTTCTGAATCAGGTATTTACTATAATATTTTTGGAATATTATTATGAAAATTGGATGATTCCTTAGGTATCTTTTATTGTTATATGGGACCAATGTTATAAACAAATAAATAGTGGTGTATTACATACACCTTTGCCAGCCCTTTCGTGTACGAAACATGAAAAATCATTAAAAAAGACTACTCCGTATCTTTAAGAGTTTTATATTAGTTTGTAAATAAACTAATTCACTGTACTCCTAATTGATATCCATTTATATCGCTGGCAATTTTACAGACGTTTGTAAATAAAGGTTTTAAGTACCTCTAGTTGTAATTGATTCAAATGGTCTAAGACACATTTGAGAACAAGATCTTAAGTACTAATTAAAGCTAAAGCACCTGTTTATGAGGTAATATAACGAGCACTGAATCTGGTACTTAGCAGCAATTACAGTTGACAACTACAACATGTTGATTACTACACTACGGGGACTTTACTATCTTTGATTAGGTACTTGTAGGTAAGGTATCGATTGAAGAAGGTTTATTGATTAAAATATATGTGTGTTGTATATTCTAGTTAAATGAACTAGTTAGAGAGCTTTTCAACGCTTAACCTATTGATAAATCTTCTTAAATTAGGATATTATCAATTAGGTATGAAAATATCGCGAAGAAACCTTACTCAATGGAAAGTTCTAGAAGAGTCATTTATTAGCACAAAGTTGACAAAATACAGTTAAGATATAAACTTATTACAGGAGGCTAGCGCTTAGGTAACACCGGGTGAACCTTAACAATTTATTCACAAAAACCTTCTTTGAGAATCACTTCATCTATCGGTGAAAATCCCTTCAGTGGATTTCGAGTTTATCGCGAATAGACAAACAAGCACGGCGAGAGGACTTTGTTTTGAAATATGAAGTGAACAATTGTGAAACAATATTACTTATAAAATAGACTGCCTACTTCCATAATTCGTGTGTGCATCGAATTTCTATAATTTCTCTAGCATCATATCCACACTAATCTAACCGGATCATATCATAATAACATGGTATTTGTAACGAGAGGCGATACGGCGCCGACGGGTCACTGACCCGTAGATTTGATACCAATGGTCATTGTTACATGTAGGTACAGGTATAATGACTATTGTAGATCGTACTTTTGTTCTAAGAGTAATATGATCAACAATTTTAAGAAAAATTAAATAAAAAGTATATATTCTGGCTTCGTTTTTTATTTGGTTGCAATTTTCTTTTAAATTATTGTTGTTGACTAACATAGTCATTCTAATATTATATTGATTCTATGTTTACACAGTTCGAAACAATTAGCTGAAACTTAGGTTTGGAATTTAGGAGGAATTAGGTTTTTTCATTTAAAGTTTGTGAAGAAGAAAATGTATAGCTGAATATATCATCCAAAACAGCCAAATAGTCAAAGAAGGCTCTAGGTAGGACCTGATACCCAGCAATTTCACTTAAAAATACAGATGAAAAATGTTATGAAACTTTAAAGTTTCGTAATTAATTTACATCATTGGAATGCTGGCTTCATAACACACTAATTGGTCCAAGTACAAATTCTCACTCATATTAAATTTATTATTTTATAGCGATGTTCCAATTACTTTATAAGCTCTTAATATTGATGTATTTCGTAACAAAGTATATTATATGTATGACGAATTATGATGTGTTGTGATCAGGTTACGAGTTCGTGTATTAATTATGATGTATAATTATTGCTTATTAGGTGTAATGTGAGAACGTTGGTCGATTTGATGCGCTTGTGTTGATGTCGGTGTCTTTTGATGTGTGGAACATGTTTGTTTGATACAGATAACTGAGTTTTGAAGTTATACGTACGTGGTTTAAAAGTTTGAAGACTAATTATATTATTTTTTGAAAAATATGGTTAGTAATCACTTATGTTGTTCAAGCTGTGCTACGCGGATTTGATAAAAGACAAACCAGTAATATTTTAGCTTAAGAAAGTGCTATGAACAAGTATTGTAATAGTGAAACTTACTGTAATTTACATATAGGAAACTTTATTACTGACGAAATTACGAATAGATACTATAAATAATTTGACCTGAAGTCAAGATTCAAACAGACCTTTGCAGTCTAACACTTCCATCGCACTAACAAACTATACAACACAAGATCCGTTTCAAAACAGTCTCAATTATCTTACATTTCCAAACAAGGTGTCTGATTCCTTATCTCTTTAGTAAAAACTCCACCTTAATTGCCCACCAGTGGTCTATCTCATTCAATTCAGAGGTATCCATCTTTCAATGCAATATCCCTTATACAGAGTTCCGCCATAATGATTATTTTATTATTTTATTGAGTGTTTTTGTCGCAAGCCTGTGATTTGTTAGACGTTTTTCTACCGTGTATGGTTTTTACTGGATTATTGAGGTTTCTATATAGGGTTCGCTTTTTATTGAGGTTTCTTTTGAAAGTAAAGGGTTTTCTCTTCTTATATAGTGTGTTGGTGTTAGTTATTTTCCACTTTTTGTATACCTTTAACGCCTATAGTTTTAAAAGTGGGAAAAGGCAATATGTTTACTTTTCTCGCATTAAATTTAGCAATTGCATGTAATTTATAATTCCGAGACACTACTGAAAATTCTGTCGAAAAAACTATTACACGGCCCAGAAATTGAACGCGAACTTCATAATCTACGAACACATAAGCCAAAGGCAGTGTTAAATAATTTACCAGCAATACAAAAATATTTAACCCAAACCAGACGCGAAGCCGGAACAATTAGCAGACTAATTCTCAAATATCTATTCAATATAACATTTAAACCCATGTCATGTATAAACTCATAATATATTATGCATTTCAGACAACTAGTTAGATAAGTTAATGTATGCAAAAACTGAAGTATATTCACCAGCCAAAACATGTGTACATTATGACATTTTCAATGCATACTTAGAATCACCCATTTCTTTTGGGAGTAGGCAGAGACAAAAGAACGTCACTTGCTACGATCCCTAAAAACTTCTCTTGCTTCATTAACAAACATATTTTCATACAGGAAATTCAGACCTAAACTTATTATTCTTTTCTTAATGAAACAGTGTAAATATAGCGGTTTGATTAAAAAAATATCTTACAGCTTGTGTTATAGCATTTAAGATAATATTGTCATTGATTTCGCTGTTCTCATTTTTCTAATAATCCTTACTAATATTAAATTGAAATGGGAAAGTTTGGATGTTTCAATGGACATTAATTGTTATTCAATAACGTCAAAACTACTTGATCGGATTTTGATGAAATTTGGTACCTTGCCACATAGTTTATTACGTGGCTTTAATACATAGGATACTTCTGCCTTAGAAAATCTTTTCATGAGGACTAAATCGACTACATTTTTTTTCCTTAGCCTATTTGAATGTCCCACTGCTGGGCAAAGGCCTCCCCTCTTCCCTTCCAGATCCCCCTATCGGCGGCAAGACCCGACCAGTTCTTTTCAAAAGCGTCCAGGACGTCTAGATAAAAATAACTTTAAAAGTATGATTTTGTGTACATATTTTTGCTCGGAAATGTACAAAAACGTATAGGTATATTCACGGTGTGTGGATATGATAAATAGCTGTCACTTGAACTGACACACAGACGGACGGATATCACATGTGATATGGGTGAGAAAAAACATAATTAAATATGTCTGGGTTTAGTGTTAGTTATAAAAGCTCAGTAGTTTTTTCTTCTGTTTGAGCTGCCTTATAGTTATTAATAATTTAATGAAGAAGGCTTTTTACTTCTGTAGAGTGAAATCCTGCGTTTCCTGTCAACTTATCGATAGTTTCACAGTAAAATTTACTTAAAAAATAAATAAATCGTTTTGAAATGGGCTAGGGTAACTGATCACTTTTGTATAAGTCATTTTCCGATAGTTACTCTATTGACAAAAAGGCTATCAATAGTATTTTTAAGTGTAGTTTAGGAACTGTATACATTATTTTTTAACGGATCAAAATAAACATGTTCCGTGCCAAAAATAAATATTATCCACTAGCTTTAAAAAAACCTAATGTTGCAAAGATTATTTATGTTATTATGTCTTTATTTCATTTTTTTATGTTTTATTGTCATCCAATTTGTATAATTTTGTAAAAAACTAGAAATAGAATAAACAAACGATTAATAATAGCTATTAAATAGTTTTTCATGCGTCAAAACATTTATTTTCAAAAATAATGACTTAATGTGGTCATAAAAATATTTAAAAATTCCATACTAATATTATAAGGTAAATGCAAAACTCTATCTGAACATTTTAACTATAATCTAAATATAATGATCCGATTTAGATGAACCTGTTAAAATTCTGGAGTTCTATTATTATTTCTTGTAATAGACATACCATTATTTCTAGTTGTCTCTTAAGAACAAAATGAAAATACATTTCTTCTTTTGAAGTATCTACGTCTCACCATAATGTTATTTCTACAATTATTACTAGAACCTCGCAATGAAAATACCTTTAAGAACACACTACGAATGAACCCACAAGTTAAACCTAGTAATTATCTAAAAAAACAATATGTTTATTTAAAACGAATGCAGTTTATATTTCGCCTATATTATGGGCAATTTGTAAAAGAGGAAATTGCCTTAATAATATAATAGCTCACACGTAGGAGCTATTAGGAGTCGAGAAATAGTTCTTCGGTCCCGTTATACAAATTATAAAGTAAGTGTAGACTGAGCAAATATCGATGGATTGTGGGGTGAAGGACGAAATGAGATGGAGAATCACTAGAAACGTAACAATGTACAGGAATCTGTAGAGTATTCAATTTGTTTAGTTTCGACTACTACGTACCGATATTTTGTTTATGAAAAACTGTTTAGCACCCCTGGTGTAGTTAACAAGTACTATTTTCTTAATATCAACTACTAACGTCAATATTCGACAAAAAAAAATGGTGCTGCTGATATTGTTGCAATATTTAAGCATCATTTGTTTTCCAATAAATCGACTAAGGAGAATCCTATCAAGAGCTGTTTTAAACAATTTTTATATAAAGTACAACAGTCATTAACAATTTTGTTAGTCGTAAATACCCTAGAATATCACCACCTAAACTAAATTTAGGTGCCATAAAACTAATCTATTTCCTATACTCTCAGAAACAATTATCTCTAGAAACCAATTACATGAGTAACTGCTGATTTCAAGACGTTGTGAAACAGTTTCAAGAATCCCTAATTATATAAAGCGAACAATCTCGAGGTTAATTCCTGCGAACGATGACGTTATAGTTCTTTTAACGGGATATCTTCTTTAAAATTTTGTAAATATGACATATGGAGACTTAGAACGAGGAAAAACTAACAGAATATTCGCGATCCTCTACAGTCGGTACTAATGAGTATCGAGAGTTTGACATTTAAAAATAACTGCAAAAATAGTTCTTAGATCGTCCCGTAGAGGCGCTCATCAGCTTTTCATACACAATTTCTTGATCAGTTGTCGATAGTTGATAGAAGCGCTACCGATCATTAATCGAAGAGGGATCTTTAACTTGCTGTTCTAGAGTAGCTAAATGGAATGTTACTACAAAAAGGAAAGATATGAAAAAGTCATGAAGTTCTTTGTTTAAGAAATAAAAGCTCACAAGGCGAAACGGCAAGACACCTAAGGTTCAATAACCCTATCGAATCAGAGTACCCAAAAATCTTGACACGAAACCCACGCACCACGTCACCCTGAAAAAATCAGGACATACAAACGGGGTCACCTCATACATACTTCTCAATTCACCGGCCAATTGGTCGTAATCGTTGGTTCGATTCGTTTGAACTTGGCCACATCTGCGCTCGCCGGCCCGCTTGGCGCAAATGGGGCGGAGTAATTAGCGCAGGATCGTCTTACTTGTACAGCTTTGTGACTCATTGTTGATACGTGTGTGGAGAAATCTGTGGGCTACTTGCCGAATTGGGTCGCGGTTTCAGATTGTTTATGGGTTTGGTGAAGAGATGAAATAAATCTTTTTGTGAAAGATGTTAATTTATGATGGTGCAACATCTTGAAAAATCTACTTTATTTAAAGTGTCTAATTGCGTAAAAGATTTATGAATAAGAATTTAATGGTATCACCGCTCTCATGTAATTTGGAAAAAAAGAGAATAAATTGCAACCAACTGGAGTAACTTAGTGGGTTTGGGAGGAGACCCAGCAGTGGGACAGCTACGGGTTAAAAAAAGTAACTAATGCTTGAACCTCTCCGAATCTATCTGTAGATACTACAAGTACAATTTTTTTATCCGAATCTGATTATCCGTTAAAGGGTAGAGTAGAAGCACAGACGCATCTTGCAAATTGCATTTATAATATTATAGTGTAGACTATGGATAATGATCCCGGAAGACTACAAGTCACGTTATAGTTACCTTAAGTCAGTATCAATGACACAAAAGACTTAGCCCAAGGGCGAAGGGAACCTGTATTGTCATGCACTGCTCATATTGTTGATGTTCAACATGTGAGACGGAGTCGGGTTACTTGACTATAGTGACTATGAGACGAGAATGAAGTGTATGATGTTTATAATTAAAATATAAGGGACTTTGTTTGTTCGCATATTAGACTTAACTTAAAATGATTTTCTACCAATCATGCAATTATTACATGATTTCATAGAAATGTAACAATTGCTTTTGATGAAAATGTAATGTTTTTGATGATTATCTTTAAAATAATTTCTACTTGACTTTCATTTGATCCGTACAAATTTAATGTGGCTACAATCGGCGTTTTTTTGCAGTAACAACATTGCCATTTCATTTTTATTTCAAATCAAAGGCAAAAAGCAATTATTCCTATCAACTTTTCAGATAGGACGAGAGGAAAAGGAGGTATAAATCCTGATAAATTTACTATCAGATATTCAAATGATGGAAAATAACTTAGAAGGGAATAGAGGAAGCGTTGTAACGACCTGTCGTACCAATTTGTTATAGATTTATAACATCGCAGCCTAGAATTACCTGGCACTAAAAATTAACCGAGTACCCGCACTTTATGATTTGTGTAGTATTACTGGCTGGTAACTACTGTCACTAGAATATAGCGCAGGAAGAAACCGCCTTTATTAATATTTTAATTTAAATTATAAGTTATAAATCATGGTATACATGCAAATTTTATTAACGCACATGTAAATCTATTTACGACGGAACTATTAAACAGATTTAGAATAGCCTTACATACACATACATAATATGACGCCAATTTCCCATAGAAGTAAGCAAAGATCGCCACTTAGTACGATTCTTACAAACTTCTCTTATTCAATTCATTTCCATACATATGTCATACAGAATCCTTTTTTTCTGTTCCAAATAAAACCAAAACTAATTGCTATTTTATCTGCGAGAGCGCTAACCTTCTCGCCGCGCTTATTAGGACCTAAGATTTATATCACGGTTATATACCTAGTCAGATATTTTGATTATCTATCTACAATATAAATCGATAAAAAATAATTATCTCAGTATATAACACAGTCATTTCAACATTATAAAATACTCACTCTCTAATAAAAATCAGCAATAGAACTGAAGAACTTAATTCCAATGATTATAAAACAACATGAACTATTCAGCGTATAGTAGCGAATAAACCAACATCTTTATCACGCTATTTCAAACTACTGATTCCACACCCAGTGTAATCATGCACACGCTTACAACTTCCTTACTCGCTATAATGTGCGGGTACATCTACCTGGTGGCTAACTCCTGACAGGATCGAATTGTAATATAATCGAGTTAAGTTCGAGCTGTCAAATCGTACTCTCAAATGTCAAAGTAACGTATACTCGAATGGTGATTTAAAGTAATATAATGTGAATCAAACATTTCAATTTTCGTTTATTTACGCGCTAGTTTGTTTATTTTTTAGTCCCACTGCTGGGCAAGGGTCTCCTCCCAAACAAGGTAGGGGGTTTGGTTTGGCCTTGAGTCTATCACGCTGGCCAAGTACGGGTTAGGGAATTTACATGCCCTCAAAAAATGTATTAGAAAAATTTTAGGCATTCAAGATCTTCTTCACCGGTAGAGCAAGTGATAAATATTTCTAATACAAATATAACTTCGAAAAGTTTTCTCATGCCTCGGGTTACTAGTTTGCATATTAAGAATACGATTTGAAATTCGCTCGATCCTAACTCGATTGCATTTAAAATCGTGTCGGTAGTAAGCCACTTGGATCGAGGAACTGTCGGGAATCAACGGGAATCTTCGACTATCGCCGGAAATTGACGGGAAGAAACCGATTACCCTGACGTGTGAGATCTACTTAAGTTTTGTGTGAGAAAGTAATTGCGTAAATGTGGAGATGGGCTCGCTTCTTTTTTGCTATAGCTAGACTGATTGGAAGGCTTTATTGGGTGTACAAGGAAGAAATATGAGTGGACGGTAATTGTGAGCGAATATATGGAGTATAGAATAAAAAAGCTAACGTCAATTTTACTAGGCTAGGTTAGGCTTTACTGCCAATCAAAGGCAAACTGTTTTTATTGCCATTAAGTCTATCTTTATAGCTGGCATGTTCAAGTAATTTTATGAGAAGCTTTTGATTCTAAACTACGCATTATTAAATTAGTTTTGTTTTCCGGGACACTAAATCAAAATAAATCACCTTTGACGTGGCTTACCAACTGTTATATTAATTGATAATAACCTGGACCAACTTTTTACGTATCCACCGAAGCATGGAGACACCAAGTTCAAATACCACTATGCGGCCACCCATCTCTGGAATGACCGCGCTAAGCATTGCTGAACCCACAGTTCGTTAACCGACCGGTGAGCGCAACTAGCTATGTAGGCCTTGAAAATACAGAATATATTCGACGTACCTTACTCCTCGGATACACACTAAGCACATCAGACCACCACCTCGCCTCCTCCCTGCAGGTGCCCTTTACGAAGGTCACTCGCTCCGGCGCCGTGATGGCCAGGCTGTAAGGGTGACCCGTCACGCTGTCCGCCTCTGACACCTCCAGTACTGTTGTCATGTCGATGCTGGCTTGAGGGACCGTGTCTGGCTATTGACAAAAGAAAAAAACTGGTTAGAAACTTGTATGGATTTGACTAAGTTTATATTAAGCCGAAGAATTGCTGATCCTTAACACATAATATAAAGCTTAATTTGCATCGAATAACTTGTTTGAGTATCGATTTTTATTTTTATTTTTGGGTAGTGGCATTGTTGGCGAGTATTTTGTCACTAAATTACTCTTTACTACCGAATTGCGAACTAAAAAAATTATATACAGACTATATAAATCAGTTATTCTTTACTTTAAGAATCATTTTATGTTTCCATTAACGACGCAATATTGGTATTTACAGTTTTTCTGATGATGAAAAAAGTGTCACTAAGTATTAAGATAGTAGTTCGTTGAGTAAAAAAAGAAGAGACTACTATTCTTGATGTAAGAAAATATATTATAATAATATACATAATATATATGTATTATTATAAGAAAGACACTGAAAACAATATATTCAAATATCCGAAAAAGTGCAACCTTAAAATTCGTTGCAACAAAGTAAAACTCCCGCGCATTTCCACAGGCACAGACAACTCAATCTACACAGCCTATTTACTTTTTAATTCGTCGATAAGGCAGACAAATGGGTGCATTAAAGCAACAGCTCCCGTTCGCGATGAGATATTTGTCTATGGTATTCGTAATTACTCTATGTCGTATTACTCGGCCGGTATCATTCTACTCGTTCATTAGTTCTGAGAGTATATTTCATACAACCTGTGGCTATTTGTTATGAAGCCTAGCTCCGTAATTATTAAGTACTGGAGGCCGCCCGCGACTTCGTCCGCGTGAAAACCCTTCCCGTGTAAATGATTCCTTGGAAACTCCGGGATAAAAAGTAGCCTATGTGTTATTCTGGGTCTTCAGCTACCTATATACCAAATTTTTTCGTTCTCGGTTCAGTAGTATTTACGTGAAAGAGTAACAAATATTACATACATTCTGACAAACTTTCGCATTTATAATATTAGTAGGATAAGTATACAGTAGAGATTTTCAATTAAATGTATCTAGGATGGGCGTTTATGAGCGCTTCATTTTAATTTACTGAAGTGTTATAGTTTTATGCCTTTATTTATTTTAAAATCTGTATTTTTAATATTGGTACTAATTTTTATTACTGATGATACAATTATTATTTATAGATTTTTTGTTTTGTTTTGAATCATAAGTTGAGGAAGTAGGAACAACGGACTATTCATATAAACAAAAAAGTGGCAAAAAAGAAAAAAAAAACATGAAATAATCTTACTTGTTTGCAAGGACATGAAACTTTTTCCTTAAAAGTTATACAAGTTTTGGTTAAGCTTAAAAAATATAGCCAAATTGTAGGAAAACTATATTATTATGTACGAATTATTTAAAACCGCCATATTTAAAATACATAATACAAAGTAACCCAGAACCACAATCAGCAGTAATTCCCACCCGTTACCAGTTTCCGAACGAGTGCAATTAGCCTGTGTCTCGCACTGGCATTGAACCTGGGCCCGGCTGGTTCATATATGCACTGTATAATTTAGTATTTAGTGGAGTTCAAAACGTGGTTTGTGTAGCGGTATGGAGCAATGAGCGATGTGTTACAGTTAAGTAATCATTTGATGTCGGGTTGAGGGTAGAATTTCATATTAATCGTTACAACAAGGAATAAGGACTTTGCATTTTCAAAACTATTTTTCTTTCTGAACTTTTCTAGTCCTTATTCAACGATGAGTGGGGTCGGTACAACAGTTTTCTTCTCAAAAATGTGCGTTAAAGGGGATTTGGCTGATGCAAACCGCCCGCCCGCCTAGACTTTTATCTTGGGAACAACTGGTTAAAAATAAAGAGTTTCTACGTGCTACTGGATTTAATATCCCTAAGTGTTTGTCCTCCATTACAAGATTTTTCCATAAGATCTTTATTAGTTATAGTATTCCTACTAAAAAGTTGATATAAATATAATCGATCGTGGTGTTTAGCGATCGGTACACATATTGACTGTTTTTGTAAGCAAAAAACGTGTGATTTATACATTTTTTTCAATTAAAGAGACTTTAATTTCTACACTATATTTTGGTTATAGATCAATAAACCCGTATTGATTACTTTTCTCCTAAACTCCAATAACATTTCGCAATCACTTTCATTGCATAATTACAATTACAATCACGGTACAATTTCACAAGAATTGCGAAACATTAATCTATATTTTAACCTTGTCTCTCTCATAAGACTAGAGGGAGACAAAACACTCATTCAGTTGGAAATAAATAACACATTACAGAATTGATTAATGTTTGGACATTGACAATAACATGGGTTAATTTGATTTATTGCTAACTTTCGCCGTCTCAAAACGGTTTGATTTGAACGGTGTAGCGCAACTATTGTGTTACGTCATTGTTTCTATGTGAGCTTGTGTGGGTAAGAGATGTGTATTAGTAGGGCTAATGGGACATGAGAAAGGTCTGGTAGGCCAATATTTTTAAAATTCGTGGATTATATTAGGCTTTAAGACGATTTTATCTTAGACTATCTATATTTATACAAGAAAGTCGTGTTATTATACGAACGATGCTGAAGCGATTTGGCTGCAAAGCGTGGAGGTAGCTAAGAACCAGGAGACGACATGGGAAAGGGTCATTTCATTTTTCTATAAATAGAAATGAAACGTCAAATGTCAAGAATGGCTCGGCTTTTACACACATATAAGGACCTGTTCCACGGATTAACGTCGGATTACCTAACTGATACATAAAAAAAAACAACAAATATATGAAAAAAAGTGTCAATATTCCACTTTATAAGCTAACCAGTACTTATCCGAAGGTGGTGAAAGCCAATTCCCTTTACCCACTTGTACCTATGAATGGTGGTTTCTCATTACATGTTTGTTAGTCGTACTTGTAGTTCACACTTTGGTTTACGGCCTGGGCTCGGCTGAGGTCAGCGGACATCTGTGTCTTCATGCGTTTTATTGCATTAACGGTAATACTGATTGTAGAAGATTTTATGTTGATTCTGCTAAGGTTTGATAGGAAATGTTTTTTGAATAGCGCTGTCGTATCTTTTGTTGAATGACTGTCTCCAAATTCTGTTATTATTTGTGGTTGGTTACGTCAGTCAGTAGTACTTCCACTCGGTACTGTTTAGTAGCGACTTAAGTAACTTTCATATTTAAAATAACTTGATAATACTGTTTACGTGCGGTAAATAAATATAAGTACTAGCGGAATAAGTTTGAGGTGATGGCGGGCTATCACGTTTCTTAGTTGACAACTATTTGAAAGCCACTATGCTATACACTGTTTGCTCCCGTAGATTATAATGATGAACAAGTTACGTGAAGACAGTAATGTAGTGAATAGTGGCCATCAATTAGACGTACACTGGTTGTCAACTGAAATATGTGATAAGATTTCCAAACAGAAATCAATCGGTAGCTACGGTTGTCGATAGCGAAAGGAATTAGCCCGTCAGGACTTTCCAATAGGAGCGGCCTACTCAGCATGAGTAATTAAAAACTAAATCAAAGAAGTCCGTTCCGAAATCTTTGACCGTAAAATGAAAATACCTTCTTTACCAACAACAACAAGGTTAAACACTTTACCCATACACTCCATTTTAGTTAAAATATAAACACCCACTAATGATATCCCTTGCACTAATGATGCACAAGTTAACACGCTTCCCACAGCACGGAAGTAGTATCGATCGTGACGTCATAAATCCTATGGAGGAACTTCAAACAATTAGCCTTACACCTTTAGCGAAGAGATCCAGTCTAACATGACCCGTGAATTTGTTTCAAGCACTCAATGAATGGGTTCGGGGTAGAGGTCAGGCTGGCTGGTCATTACCATAGTGGGCACATTATAGATTTGTCATGGCATAGTGGTACCGTTGGGTGTCGAGATGATTGCGAAATACCGTACGGGCTGTGGAGGACAATTCGTATTCTTTTATTTGGTTTTATTTTACTAATGGTGGTTGATTTAGTAGAGTACGATTTAAAAACATTATTATTTTCTTGGAATTTTAGTATGTATCCACAATAATGTGATGTAGAATTGTATTGTATTGTCTTATTATCCATAATAATTGAATTTTTGATTATCGATAACAATTTGCATGCCGCAAGGTAAAATATGGTAAAAGCTACTTTCAATTACTGTAACATCTTATAATGTACCCTAATGTGTATGTTTGCATAAATAAATTGATTTGATTTGATTTGATTTGATAGAAATCTAAGAATAAACAAATTAAGGATATCAGGATCAAAACAACACTAGTTTTTTTCCTTGTGAAAACCGATCTTAGGGCACATTTGCATGGTAGTATATTTTGGATTACGTATTAACTCTAGTGCTATTGATATCAAAGATTGAATCTATAACAAACGCAAGAGTTCAATGTTCATGGCCCACTTCAATTTCTAACTTTAGGCAATAAGTTTTCTATGTTCAATACAGGGATTTTTAAGGTATCCAGGCTATTAGCAGATTCAGTAAATGTAACGACTATCCGTCAACATTTGACCTAAATGAATAAAAGATTTCATTTTGATTTTAACTAATTCCATGCTAATTTTATCCAAATTGATTCAGCGACTGGGAAAGTTTAATAGACTTATACATTAATCATATTAGTATGGAAACCTATACATTAGACTTCATAATCCTGTATGATTGAAGCCGGGATGTCTGGTTATCACCGTTATGTAGTTGTCGCCCACGCCGCGACTCGCGGTTACACCTACAGTTATAGACCGCACGCAGCTCCCTAAAGACTTGTCGTAAAGGGAGAGAGGTATTTAGGTGATAGACCTTTGAGATTATATTTTGGAAAAAAAAAAACAAATGCTGAAAATATAGGTCATCTTTAAGCAACGTGTATAGTAGAGACGGGAAAATTTTTAAGCATCACCTGAATAAAATTATGATTTTGCATTTCTTAAAAGATACAGTTGGCCTGTGTCTTTTGTTTTTTTCAGTAATATTAAGAAAAAGAAAGAAAAATATCTCTAGTATTTATTTAACGTATGTTTGAAGGTTAACGTAATATCGAAGAAACTGCTTTGGGCAGTTCTTCGATATTACGTTAACCTTCAAACATGTTTTTCATTTGAAAGAATGACTGTTATAATTTATATTAACTTGGCCCGACTTCAGTCTATAGGAGAACTAAGCTAAAGCTAAATACTTACAAGTGACCACCCATCTATGAAACATCCACACCAAGAGTTGCTTCACTCACAGATTGTTTGTCGAACGAAGAGCACAACTAGCTTTAAGCCTTGTTTCTAGTTAAAGTTCTATTTAAGTTCTAGATCAAACTTAGATCACGTCCGCAGTTATTATAAGCGATTTTATCACGTTAGTAGGCTTGCAGTGTTTCTAGTTTCTAATAAAGAAAAAGCTATTTCAGATTTCCTAACATCTTTCTAAATTAATCCTATAATTAGAAAATAACGATGTACAGAACGATTGCTGCAACAAGGCATCGTATCAAGAGAATATAAAACTTCCCACAGCGATTTCATTCCGATATAGAATCCAATTATTTATTTCCAGCGAGACTAAGCTCTCATATGTAATTTGCCGATACTTAAGTCCACATCCGGAATCAAACCTGAACCACACCTCATTGTGGTTCCAATCCGCGCTTGTTTAATATCCACAGGTTTATAAGTCTTGATAACTAGTTAGGTAGTAGTGACGGGTGAGCCCTATAATTGGGTTGGTTACCCTATTTACGTGTAATCCATTAGGCTGGCAACTCCGCGTCCGCGTTTCAAAGATTAGTCGTTCCGTGTTAATCAGAGATTGCGGTGTCACTCGCGCTATTTGCGCGTGCGCAACACAGGGTTGCCAGATCTATCTTGATGAAAAGCAATATTAAATGATAGGATCGTTTTTCTTATTAATTGTAAATTTATTAAGAATATTAATCGGATAAAATTAAAACTAAGTGTAAATATAGCAATACTTTTAGTACTTAAGTATTTATATGTATAAATATAAAGCTGACTATAAATCACAATGGGAAAATGCAACCTTAAGACACTATTAAGGTAATAAAATTTGTCTTTGGAATCTGCCTTCGCCTATGGAAAAAAGGGGAAGGTTTCATATATCTATGTAATAATAACCTTTGAAGCTGATGGCTAGTGTTTGAAGTGGGTCCACTTAGGTAGTACAATGGAATACGAATATTATTTCAATCGTAAGTATTATTGGTCTATCGACGCTTGGCTTTTCTTTCGTTGCCACGTTAGCCAGCCCTACGGCAAGAGGCGTGGCAGCCATCGTAGGTGGCGTCGTATGTAGACCGAGTCGATGCATGTCCGTCTTCAGACGAGCTTGTTTGTTATAAATACTACACAATCACTTATATTCTAAGTAGCTTTACACGCTTTTGACAAAAGGTAAAATTGATAAATAGGACGTCGTATTTAATAAATAATATAGAGTCCACAACGATTGTCTTTTTTTTGCCGAAAAAAATGCTTTCTGTTATAGCATAACTTTGTACAACTTAGTGCTTTTGTTTCGAAAGAGGACAATTGTAAAAAAAACTTACAGATGCACAGATAAATGTTGCATAATAATATAAAACTTCTCGATAGCTAATCTAAAGTACGTCTCGCACTTGAACGCAACCATACTTAGAGCAACTGATCTTCCCTAAAAACCAAATACTAAACACCGAAACCTGAACTAAATCAAATTAATAAACAAATATCAAAACAATATAACAACATCCCGCTACTCAGTATCAGTACCTCATACATAACGGTAGTCATTGGAGCATAGGAAATGGTGCCCACTGATGCATGAACATATAAATGGCCCAGTGCGGGTTCGATGCCGGTACAGACAAAAATTGCAGCTAGCGGTGTCGAATCCACTGGCTGTGACGGACTGACCCTCTGGTGGTGGACAGTGCAGGGGATGAGAGATACCGATTCTCTATAGCTAACTTTTTACCGTCAGAAAACTTTATACGTTCATACTGACTATACTAATAAGTTTAATACAGTCATGTTAAAAGCTCCGTAATGCTTTAATGGCCAAATTGATACGTCGATTACTGCTAATTTTCTCTGGAAGATAGTTAAGAGCCGTAGCCCGTAAAACATAACCTACCTTTTTGACTTTTTTGTTATATTTTGCCTAAATTACACGCGTTTGGAGCCGCGCATTGAGGTGATGGGCAGTGGAAGCTAGTTTAAGAAATTACTTGAAGAAAGGATTAATTGTTGTATTTTGTTTTACACTAACATTCAGAACTGCTCGTGTCACGGGGACTTTTACAAACATACAAGCAAAGGACACGATCGATATAAAATTTTTGGATTCTCTCCCTCCGCTTGTAACTTAGTCCGAGCACTATAATTTCCCTCGGGTTTGTTTGCATCACAATATAAAGGTGATATCTATAGTTTTTGCGTGGCGGTGCGCCCGGGGCGTCGATTCGGCTCAATTCAACCTGCGGTTTCCGCCAGATTGCATGTCTGCCATTCGTTCATTTGCTTCGGGAAACTGTTACGGATTTATTTGTGTAACGGTATATTATGTTTTGATTTATATTGATTTATTTACTACTAGTTGTACCGCATGGCTACGCTCGCAGACGATTGCATCCATTGTAGTCAGGGGTGTACTTAAGAAAAAAGATATTGGTTATGACAGCTTGGTAATTTTTTATTTATCTTTGTTCGTGACTGTACGAGCCTTCATGAGTTTGTACTGCCCATCTCGCAAAATAATGGATGAATCTTCGGACACGCAAAAGGCGAAGAAAAGTTTCTAGACGTTCTTAACAAAATTAAATGCAACAAAGTGATTTCTTCCACTTTTACCCTTAGCCAATTTAAAGCAAGATTTCTATCGTAAATCAAAACTATACCTTACCGGGAATCGAAACCGTGTCTTATCATCAATAACACAAACATATGTGTAAAATATTAATAAAAAAACTTTCATCTCACACGACACATACCGAGTGAATTATTCGATAGATAGAGATCTCAATCGATGCGAAAAACTCGTATTGATTGAATAAATTCGATTTTTAATCGATTTCGATTATGCGCGTGCGCCGCCCATACGCGTGATTTATTCGGTGGTACGATAAACAATAAATATATATTTTTTAATATTGCAGTGAAAGTTATTGATGTAATGTTTCAATGTAAGGCTTGCTGCATACATATTCGGTTCAGCATTAAATGGCCTAGCGGACGGCAAAACTAAATATGTGTCGATTAATGTTTTGGAAATATGCCGCTCGACATCGCCGCCCCTTAATGTTTAATTGTGATGATCGGACCCGTAGAAACTACCCGATCGGCAAAAGCTGAAGAAGTGCAATAATTGCTTCGAGTCGGTTTTGTTGTTCTATAAATACTGCCGAACCGAACCGGCACGAATATTATGTGTAGTAAGCCTAATTTAATGTAACTTTTTGTTAATATGTTTTTGCGGTTATCTTGGTATTGGTGATAAAATATTACGACATTTCAATGTGATAATACTAAAGTACACAACTGCCGTTTTTATTTTGATAACGTATTACTATCACTTCACTCTTACTTCACTTGTGATGCAAAAATAGACAGGCGGAATAATTCACATACAAAAAAGTATATTCACGTACATTTTGTCATAGTCATAGTCTAGTTTAGTATAATAAATACCATATTAATGTTTGGAATACATAAAAAAATGAGATTCATACAAAAAAGTGCATGGAAATGGTCGAGAATAATAGCTTATCCTGCCATCGATTAAATTCAGCTTTCAATACACGGCAAATAATAAACGCGCAGTTATCTTCATAATTATAATATTGTTTAATAAATGAATATGAGTAACCACTCCTTGCTGCAAGCAACACGTGTTAAACTTAATGATTGTTTAATTGAGTATTGTATTTTAATGTGCACGTTATAATTATGGCAGCGTATTGGCATCATACGAACGAAAATATGGTAGGAATAATGCAGTTCTTTAAAAGAAGGTAGGTCTGAAAGTTAGTTAAGAATTGGGATTTGTCAGGTAAGTAATATAAACATGTAGTTTTTTAGATTTTTAAGCCTTGTTTGATTATAGTTATAGAAAGAGTTCTCATTCTCTCCTTTAATAATATTTTCTATAGTATTTGCAATTGTTTAAAGTAGTTAAAATATTTTTAATACAAATAAGATGCAAAAATTGTTTTTAAATATTTGCTTTGTTTTTGGGAAGTCAACAATAGGTATTCCTTTTGATCCAGTGTTTACAGAGACTTTGCTGAAGAACTATACAGATCTTTAACAACTTTAGATAATACTAGACATCTCTTCCTACCCCAAAAAGAACTGACTAGAATCCATACCCAATCAAAATCAAATCTATATGCAAAATATTACCTATTTTGTATCCTCATAGGAATCAGGGCACACGTAATATCGCGGCATCCGGCACGGTAATTACCGTGGTCACAATGGCCATTGTGTGACACGCGACACTTCCGCCGGTGGCATCCTGCGCCTGCGTCTGATCGCTATCTAACGTATTGTTTTGTTTCTCTTGATGGGATTAAAAGTGACATTATTTTTGTTGTTTATGTTTATTAAGTGAGCCTGTTTTTAGAGCAGCTATAGAGGCTGCTGAACACGAGGTTTGATTCCCTTTTGGTAAAATGCTTTTGGGTCTTAAGCGATCGAAATTAATTACATCTGTATTGGACGACCCTCAATTCCTACCAGGAATGTTATTGATGCAGGTTTTTACTATGATTTGAGCGGATGCTGATAAAATATTCCTGAAAATCTATTGATGCTGACATTCACAACAAGCCTGTTTTCTTCCCTATCACAAAACTACTATCATATTCTGACATTAGCTCACAAGATGAAAACAAATCTTTATACTTTACTTCACTATTCTACGTTAATTCGTGCCTGCGACAAAACGTAATACACCCAAGTACCCTCAACCTTTAAAAGAAAAATGACTCCCGATAAGCTCCATAATTTAGACCAATGTATTGCTAGTTAAAAAAAAACGTTAATGTTGCCAGATTACATGTATCTTGGCTGCGTGCGGTCTGCTAAAAGCACGTTAATTCGTTTTAATACAGCCTCCTTCATTGTCCATGGCTTTGGTGTAATTGGGAGCCAGATAAAACCTTCTTTATGAGTTTAAGAGACACTGTAGACTATTTATGGGTTTACAGACACACGCACACACACTTTTTGAGTATATTTGTTGTAGTACATACATTTATGTAGTACATGCTCTACATTTCTCTTGGATTCCTTTAGTTAGTATTAGTTGTAGTTTCAGCAATAAAAGGGCGTTTAGATTTTATGGATATGATTTTAAAACATATTACTGTTACATTTCAGGGTCTTTTCCTGGAATAAGAGAAGGGCCAGGAATTTAAGATTTGAGTTTAAAAAGCTTTCCAAGTAGAAAGTAACTTAAGAGCGATATTCATAATCTAGTTAATCGTATAAAAAGTCTTAAATGTGTAGTAAAATAATAATAAGGCCTTGATAAATTCCGAAAATTGGTTACAACCATATTCGACACTTTAAATATTACTACATTTTCTCGTAAAACACCGGTTTACCCGATTGGGCCACTCATTGAGGCCACTTCATTCACTATTTCAAATATGGCGTGTCATTCCTCATTCATCAGTCATTTCACCTGTACTGCTGAACCAAATCTGATGAAACTTTCCTCATATGAGTCATAAATAAACGAGAAAAACGACTAGTATTTATGATCGATTCTTAAAACCAATTTGGAGTTATTTAAAGAAAGTTCATTCATTGGAGAAATGTACTTCCGGTTGTGCATCTTTGGCGGCAAGTTCGATGAAGGCTTTTTTCGACGCGAACGTTTATAAGAGGTTCGATTCTCATAAGAGACAATTGTGGTATTTGTTTTGAGCATGAATCATTTTGGGCCGTGATTTTTTGTTCTTCGAGTCGAGTAATATATTTTAGTTATTAGTACAAATTTTCTAGTTTTCTAATTGTTTCAGATCTTTGTATGTTTGTAAAAATCCCCACGACACAAAAGCAATTAATAGTGCGGGAGTTGTCTTATTTAAAAGTAAGTAAGATAATTGTGTAAATATTTTCACTATTCAATAGCAACTTAAATACACTTTTGAAGTAAAACTATTGTTTAATCTGTACATCTCTACATTCGTAGAACTTCATTAAAAAAGGGTAATTTACCAAATAGGCCTGCAGTGTTCTTGTCACGCTACTCTTACTGTCACGCCGTTGTGACGTGACACACACAAAGTGCGAGATAACCTGTTTTTTCCTGTTGTTATGCAGATTGCCCGGACAGTTTGCTTAGTAGCCGGCTGTGTCGCTTGCCGCGAGCGCTAATGATAGATGGTGGGTGGGTCAAGTTACTAGATTAAGCGAGTGATAATATGTACTTTGTTTTTAATTGTTAGCGTGTAAGGAGCCCAAGAATTCAAGGTATTAACTACAAACTCACGCTCTATTCAATAAGAAATCATTTAGGACCAAACGCACGCAAGTGAACAGCACTGACATGAAACAAATCACTCCTAATGGAAAATCTATGATTATAAGTTTCTTATAACCACAATTAGCAGTTAAGCTATACTTATAAAGGAAACGTCCTTATTAGTTGCTACATAACGAAAGCTAATATCTATGAGGACGTCATACCATTTACTTAGTCATGTAAACTTAGGAGATCCCAGTCTGAAATAAAAATCGGTAGTTACCAGTCCTGATGCGCTATAAAAAACCTTTGGCCTGCTGACAGCAACACGTCAATAATACTAAATCTATAATTTAATCCCCGCTATAAGCTATAACTTGGTCGGTACCTGACTGTGGCTGCGCAGGCCACAAGACCCGCCTTTTGCCGTTTCTATGACGACGTTTTAGAGCGAACGCCGGCACAAATCACTATTTATTAGCCATGTTATTTTGCAACTAAACACACCACGCAAAGGTCTCAAGCTTCTCTGATTGGTGTACTTATTTACTCACAGCTATTATTGGAAACTGTTATTGGAATTCTTCGAATAGTTAAAGAAAAATAGGGTTAGTTTTCTCTTAGGAACAAGTATTACTAAACACTGTTTATGTATATCTATACG
This sequence comes from Anticarsia gemmatalis, assembly GCF_050436995.1. NCBI lineage: Eukaryota > Metazoa > Arthropoda > Insecta > Lepidoptera > Erebidae > Anticarsia > Anticarsia gemmatalis. The sequence goes on along the minus strand of NC_134748.1, from coordinate 12,700,736 downwards.
AGGAGGTAAATGCTAAATTTGATCTTATTATTTGTGCATCACTCGAGGGTACGAACCTACAGCGTGTTTGTACATTGATGTAAGGAATAGCAGCCGTTTCATTAATGAACTTGCGGACGCCCGCGAATTCGCCAGCGTGCTAAGTTTCCCGTTCTTCTTAATAAATTGTAGCCTAATATGTTGCCTATACTTAATAGCTATATAACAAATAAAGTTTATTCAAATCCGTTCAGTAGTTTCGGAGAAAAGCGCGTACAAACATACAAAACAGTAATATTTTTTGTCGTTTTGTGTTTTATTACGGTTCTTATAACCCCTTCACTTATTATTTTGTAAATATATCAAATGTAAAGCCATTTTTATTGTTTTATTATATTATGTATATATCACTTTACAAATTACGTAAACGTCGCAAATTCTCCATAAAAACACTAGTCAAATGAAACTTTAACAATCTATTTAAATAAATATCTATTAAATAGTACATTACCTTTATTGCGATGTTCAGTTTGCAATCAACAAACGAGCAACAAATCGCCTTCACTTGAACAAGAAAACATCGTGATAGGTTCAGCAGTTTTCGAGTAAACGACTAGAACACAAGCCGCGAGATAATTATCAAACGCTTAGTAAGTGTCAGCTAGATACTATCCCGTAGTTAACTTTATGTTATAGTTATCTAACAGAATCTTAGTTCACGAAGGATTTTGAATTGTTTAACCGGTTTATTTAACTTGAATGAATTTTATTGAAAGATATTTAAGAATTTCTTTAAACACTGTTTCCGTTATAATGTTTTGTAGGCTATAAGGCTTAAAAACTTGCGGGTAATAAGAATAATATAGGAAAACGTCGTGATGCAACCTTGCATGCGAGAAACGAGAGAGAGAGAAGAACTCTCAGACTTCTTTAGAGCAGTTCTTGAAGGTATGCAAAGTCCCCAACCCGCAATTGGACAGCGTGGCGAGCTCCCATAACATAGAAATCAGCACAATATGATCGACAAAAAGTTTGAGATAGGTACTTGGCATCCGTCCATTGTTTTGTATGGATGTAATAGTCTATAAGATCCAAATAGGAGGCTAGGGGAGACTAGGAGGAGTACAGGAGTTGTCAACAAAGAAATAAAGAGAAATAAGTGTTTCTGTACAACATACTTTTTGTTCATACTTTAATAATAATTTTCGCGAAAATACAACATTCGATTAAATTCTTAGTTCCTTATAACATTTTCGGATATTCAGTATTAATTTTTCACTATTAATTTGATACTTAATACTAATATATAAAGGCACGTATCTACTAGTCAGTGGGTCAGATATGGTCTCACGGTGTTGTGGTCATAACTAGGTGAGCAGCGGGCGCGGTCCCAACGCAGTTTTATTTGCTTTTCATGTTAACGAGACCGTTGGACTAGATATTAATTATATTATTAATATTTATAATTGATATGGTATTGCATTTTTAGAATTGTTGAGGTGTTATTGCTTTATTGAATTTATACATTTGTGTCTTGCATTAAAATATCTGTTGAATGTTGTTTATTCCTAAAATTGTTGATTCATATAACAAGTGTGCTGTTTTCTCAGACTTGGTTACATATTTTTTGATCCTACATAACACCACGTCTTTTTATCATAGAGGCAGAGACCAAGTTGTTAATATTGTTTAACATATACTGCCATAAAAATCAAGATTGGCGCTAAATATTCTACTACAACAAAAAACATGTAAGTACCTATACTAAAAAGCCAGATTGGGGCTATACTCGTTTATTCTACTGTAATAAAAAATCAAATAGAGTACATAATACCAAATCTTTAGATCAAAGATTTATTTACAGTTTTCCATTTTGCCAGAAAAAAAAACAAGTTATCAATATATGTTGATATTTTATAGGATTGAGGCAAGGGAAGTTTGTAAGGATCGTACATCATTCGATCGTTCTTTGACCTATGTCTACACCTATGGGAAGAAGTGGAAGAACGCGTGATATTACGTATATACATCGACGTAAAACACTAGTTCCGTACCTACCCACTAGTGCGTTACGTCGGCCCATATAAGGAGTGATGTATAAACCTGCGCACGCAGACAACAGCTACATCTGATCGGTTTCGTCACCGAGTATCAGTTGTAAAACTGTCAGTGCGACACCAAATCGACGCGTTACGTGTAAAACTGTAAATGTCATTACGTAGAGTTATTGACGCGCAAATTACTTGTGTAGGGTTGACGCGAAATTCTGTTATTTGTGTCCATATCGGGCATCGTTTTCCATATTTCGCGAAAGATATTTTGTAATCCCACTTTGGAGTTGACGATGACTCTACAATAAATAACTCTTATTTAGGTACTATAAGCAAGCTATTAAAAGCCCAAAAAATGTTTTTAATCTATACTAATACTAATACTAATATATAATATTATATATTATATATTATATATTATATATTTATATATAATATTATAAAGCTGAAGAGTTTGTTTGTTTGTTTGATTGTTTGTTTGTTTGTTTGTTTGAACGCGCTAATCTCGGGAACTACTGGTCGGATTTGAAAAATTCTTTCAGTGTTAGATAGCCCGTTTATTGAGGAAGGCTATAGGCTATATATCATCACGCTACGACCAATAGGAGCAGAGTAACAGTGAAAAATGTTACAAAAACGGGGAAAATTATGATTATCTTAAATGACGCAAGCGAAGTTGCGCGGGTCAGCTAGTTTAGTAATAATTTACACTTAAATAGTTAGCTATTCACTTTTATTCGCTGTTAAAAAAGCGTGTTTATTGATTTAATTCAGACTTGACATTATTCACTGATTTCAGGAGATAAAGGATTGTTAAAAACCACAAGACTATATTATCTTATAATACTTTCGTAGAAAGAAAATCATTGGTGTAACAACAGCTCTGTATCTAGAATGCATAAGTAACAGCCCTATACAAAATAACGAGACCGGCGAGCCAACGATTCAATCTTATGAACGAATGAATGAGTTATATTTCGAAATGTTCGAATCAACTCTTGCGCAACTTTCAATATTGAGTTCCGAAACCAATTCTACGTTTACCTGCGGATACATTAAATTTGAAATAAAAATTAATTTAACCCATTACTCTTGCACTGTTGGTCACGAGACCCTTCCCGGTATGAGGGAGTGGTTAGACCTTGAGTCCACCACGCTAGCTAAATACAGGGACATTATAAACCTTTAAGAACTGTTTCAAATACTTATTAGGCACGCAATTCTTGCCAAAAATGTAATACATACATAGGTCCATACATAAAATCACGCCTTGTTTTCATAGGGGTAGGCATAGACCAAAGAATTAAGTATTATTTTAATTTAAATAAGTATTTCTAATACACTCATAACTTCGGAAACGAAAAGTCATTAGTGTATCACGTTAGATTCGAACTTTTTACCCTATAGTACTTGGATAGAATGCGAAAGCTTACACCACTAGTCTATCACTGCGTAAAAAGATAACTTCTTAGATAATACTCATTCAATTCACTGCACAGATAACATAATTATTTTTAATCTGTGCGTTTTTTCCCGCGCGTGGGAGTTACGCGCCATTGTTATGTCACTAGTGTCAATAATTATAATGGTTTCACTTTCGATAAGACACTATAAGAAATGGGTTATTGGATTACGTTGAGCTTAACGATTGAGATGTAAGATTGAGAGAAATGATAAGTTTATTTTGTTACAGTTGTATTTAATAGGGAATGATAACTATGTTTGGTGAACTCGGTTTTTTTTATAAACTTTGAAAGGCAATGCTTTCTGTACACTTCATTGGTAACTTACAACTTTGGACATTACAGAATGGGTCAGATATACACACGGTATCACAATTTAATTTTTTTCTGAGTCTGATTTACTTTAAAAAAAAATATTAAAAAACTTGATCCATATTTTTAAACGGAGATTCATACATCAATTCACACTTTAGTAATCAAATATTTTATAATATCCCTTAAACGACTTCTACGTTTATCCAGCATAAACACCAAACCATTTTCCATAATTTCGCAACCAAATTACCCATACAACATAATAAAGACGAAGCAAGCAACGCCGCCAGCGGCAACTAGTTACAAATAACATTTTGAACAGAACGAGGCGTGTTAATCCACGTAACGAAGACAATCGCCAGGTGTGGACTGAGCCGAAAGGTTACAGGTTGTGTACCGTAATTGTTTTCTGAAAGCCTTAACAACTTTATTAAAACTATGAAGTAACCAGTGAGTATCGGATTTAATATAAAATTTTCATTTTTAATAAAAAAGCCAACTCCCGGACTAAGAATTGCTCTTATGTCGTGGGGACTTTTACAAACATACAAACAGCAGACACAAAGTACAACCAGTCCCGAAACAATTATTTGTGGATCGGGCAAATAAGTGTCCCGAGTGGGAATCGAGTACACGACCTCCCGAATGGTACAGGCGTGGTGATTTAAACCTCTGCGCCACGGAGGCAGTCATTGCCTTGGTTGATGTAATTTTAAAGAAGGATTTACACGGGTCAATTTTAAAAGTGCAACTAGTCGCTTCGCATTTTTAGTCGCTTGCCACCGAGCCGAATTGCTATTTAGATAGTCGGTAGTTCGACTTAGGTCACCTGGGTAAACTCGACATAAAATTCTTGATAATTTTACTAGAATAAAGCAACAAACCCCTTAGTTTCTGTATCCAAATAAGTACCAATTGAATTATTCCTTCATTCCTACTAATAGTGTCAATGCGAAACATTAAATATGTGTTATAAAATTTGACACACAGATAGTTTATAACCTGAATGTACACATAAGATCTCAGACTTTCCATTCCGGGGAAATCTTTTCACGAAGACAAAGTCCGAGACAGAATCTATTAAATCATAAATCTTAAACAAAAAAGCAATAAAATCCATAAATCGTATTTTCCTATAAAACACGTGATAGTAAAGTGCAATAACTCAGTGGTTGCGCGGCCGGATGCGCTTGCGCAAGGCTCGCGTGTCGTTCTAATTACCGAGAACTTCCGCCGTGCTCTGCGACCAGTGCGCTTGAAGGATAAGTGTCGCAAACTGTGAAGGGAGGAAAGTGTATTACACTGAAGGTAGTGATTTGAAGCTTTTTGAAGGCAATATCATCAAAATTCTATTCCTCTTATTCATAAAAATATATGAAGTTATGAAAGGCTTATAAAGAGTTTTGTTTCTTTCACTCCTTAGCGAAATAAAAAAGAGAAAACATATTATAGTAGTGTTTCAACTAAAGTAGGTTTATAGTGTGTTTATGAATAAGAGGGTATGAATTTATTCAATTATAGCCTAAATTCTCTCCTTCCGGGCGTAAAGAGTGTCATTGTAATCCTTCCTAGTGTAAAAATAGAAGCTTGGATGCAATCAAAGATGGCTATAGCCAGCGATGGATGATGAAAGCGAGGGTGTAAAGCAGTATCAAGATGTACCCAAAATTGGTACCAGCATCAAATCAATAACTTGTTTGATAAAGAGGCTCGATGAAATAGAATTTTGTCAATTAAAATTAATCTACAGGATTATGGCCACGAAATATCAACAATGCGACTTTAAATGGCATACGGAAACTTAAAATATAGGCTAAACACATCATAAACAAATTCCTAAACGAAGTTATTTATTCACACGACTAATTAAAAACTTAGTGGAACGCGGCAATATTATGGTATGTAGGATAAAAGTCACGTTTGTAAGTCTATGTTGAAATTTTGACGTCTATTTTATACACTAACTTCTACCAGCTACTTCGCCTGCTTGTTAACATTTATAGCAGTAAAAAGTAGACTATGTGTTAGTTCAGGTTATGTACTAGTTTTGTGGCAGATTTCAGACAAAATACATTTAGTAGTTTTTGTGTAAAAGAGTAACAAATTAACTGATGATATCAAACTATCTTCTTAGAGTGACGATTTTTGATGAATTAAGTACACTGTGTTTGACTCCAGGACTTAAACTTTGTTCATTTTTAATTTCGAGGGGGTTCACCAGTATTTTAACTAGGTGTCCCCATGCTTCGGAGGAACGGAAAAGACGGTAACGACCTCCGGGCGGCTTGAACAAATTTTGACATTAGGTTGACCAGCAACCATATGATAAGAGGAAAATTAATTCCTCCAAAATTGATTCACCGCTTGAGCAGTGTAAGTGAAACAGACAGACAAACTTTCACACTTTATAACTAAGTATGGGTAAGTCTTGGAATGTTCGAAATCGCACAAATCAACGTGATTGCCGGCTCACACAGGGTTGCGCCACGCGGGCCGCAGTTCACCACGCAATCTATGCACCGGGTGATAGTTGCTGTACCTAATTGATGTACAATTTTATGTTGCAACACATTTTAGGTAATAACTTGTTAGAATGATGAATGGAACTGGTGAACCTTTTGAATCTATTTCTAGTCACTTAAATAATACAAAAACTATGCTATAAGCCCTAAGACTAAGGTTGCCAGATTCCGGGAAATTGCTGGTGCCACGAACGGAAACAGAGTTTTGGTCTCCGGTCCAAGACTTCATTAAGAAGTAAGTTGGATCTAGTAATTGTTCAACGCACCTCTCTTAAAATCGTATGTAAAAAATATACATATTTAGTTAAAACATCACGCTTATTATTTCTATATGTGTCTTTCATCACTTATAACTTCATCCCAGGTAAAAGGTATCGAGCCTATTGTTATATACCGGGCACGTTACCAAACTAACATACATCTACATTAACTACGTAAGCAATGGCACGTGCATTCCTACGCCTAGGGTGCAATAAATCTTATCTTCTACAACTCCCGATTTCACCAAAAATGGTGTTACAGAAGCATGCACACACGGAAGCGGCGCTGGCGCAGGTGAATCGCGGAGAATCGCGGCGTGGGTGCGGTGCGCATGCGCATCTTGCACAACGTACCTCAACGTGCCTCATCGTGGCTCAACGCGCCTCAACGCGGCCGCATTCCGTGCGCGGACGCCGACATCTACACACGCCATCACTGTGACCCGTTAACTAGCACACCTTACGTATAAATAGCGAAAGGATGAGTCCTTAGTACTTATAAAACTTACCACTAAAGACTTATTTATCTATACTAAACTCTTATTTCTGGATGAGCTAGAGGGCCGGAACCAACTGACAAAGATGCCAAACTTCGAGAAGAATGAAAGAGTTTGCCCAGCAACGGGATAACAACAGTAAACAGTGGCTACGGAAACAGTAATTGTTACTTTAATAAAACAACTTCCCGCAAGAAGACGCTTGTGTGGCGAGGACTTTCACAAACATAAAAACACTAAATACAATCGAACCAATGAATAGGAAATAGGAATAGAAGCTGTGACCCCTGCGTAAAAAAACTACAACATTGACCACAACCATTGAAATACGGACGTAATAATCAAAAAGGAACTTTTTACATTTAACTGAATAAAATCATTCACAATACTACAAAAACCGGACGGATACGAAAAATTAATTCCTTATCTAATCAAGCATCTAATTTATTTTAATACAACCACAAACATGACCTTATCCGAGTAAAAAATATAAACACAACTAAAAAACCGACGGCCATGTTTTATCTTTCATCTTGTAACAATGGAATGCATTAATTGCTCGACAATTACTAAAATGATTTGTAACCGATAATATCTGGTGGGTAGGGCGTGTAAATAATTGCTAAGAGTCTTTGTTAGCCATTCGGTAGACCCTACGGCGACGAAGTCTTTGCAAAAGTATTTTTGAATGAATTGAAAATCATTGAGGTAAACTTACTACCAACTGAATGAGACGGGACTACCGAAATGAGAGGATTTTGAATGAATAAAAGGGTAATGATGGAGCAAGCGGGCGATTAAATAAACAAGAGATACAGAACTATGATAAATAAATACCAAAACTACAGTTTTTGAGGACCACACCAATATTTTTCCATCCGGAAATCAAACACGCAATAACTCGCAATAATAAACGTGCAGCAACCTCTTTTACCAGTACTCTATGAACGCCTTTTACCTATGTTTGCAAAAATGTCTTTTAAAATTGTCACAATTACTTTCTTTCTATATACCATTACCGATACTGTAATTGTACAATTCTAGAAGAGCTTAAGAGCCTTTACGTCGCAAGATCTTACGTCATTCTTCCTCTAAAGAAGCACCTTATTAGCACTATATCCTTTGCTATTCAAAGCCTACCTGTACTAGTAGGTCGGTGTAGGTTTAGTTCAAATAGTTCATTAATATTGATGCTTTTGTTCTAACACCAACGTGCTCATATTGTTTAGGAGTTACACTGAATTATTGCTTTGTTATAAACAGTTCAGAAACCTTCGTGTCCTTGGAAGTGGAACATTCGAGTACTATAGAATACAGCTATTTGAAGATTGAACGTAAATTTTAGGAAATGGAGAAAATTGTAAGCATTTAGTTAAAAAATATATATCCGTTGTCGTTTTAAAATATGTTATTTAACTTATGTATACTTCTTAATAGTAGCTCGGAATTTGGTATAGTGCCCAGTAACATACTTATGTACATATTGTAGGCAGAGGTGTGTAAAAATACACCGCTTAACATTATCACTTCCACGTAATAGGGGGCGAGTCTTTTGGCATTTTCTAAGCATGTAACCAAACTCCGGGCTACTATTGAGAAATATTCTAATAAAAAAATGCCTGACGCGGATGTCAAACCCGAGACCTCGGGATTGGCAGACACTATTGGCCAGAATTCAGAGGTAGTTAAAAGTAAAATATATTTATTAACTAAATAAAAATAAATAAAGTATCTAATTCTGAATATCGTCGCTTAGGTAACAATACCGCGCAAGTTAAATTTGACATGTTTCCAGGAGAGATAAAAAACTGATTATTATCTTTGAAATACTTCTGACATGTGTACTGAATACATAAATAGGTAGATATTAAGTTCGTTCAAGATTGGACAATTAAAAAAAAAATCTAACATCATTCGATGCGCGCTGACAAAATCTATCCAATGAAGTATAAAACGTCATATGACCAATTTTCGACTTACGCGGTATTGTAACCTAAATATTTTACGTTTTGCTAAGTTCGTAAGACCTTTAGCCTTTTAGTATAAACTAAACGATGGCAATCAAAAGAAGCGCCATTATTTAGTGTCGTAATTCGCCATTATTGTGTCGCCATTATTTTTACAATCGAGACTAATTTAAAATTATATGTTTTATTTAATCATTGTAAAAAACCGTATAAATAAAAACAGAAGTAATTTTCTGGTTGTTGATAAGTTTTTAGTGGAATTAAACTATTCGACAGTATAAAAAAATATAAAAATAAATAATTTTAAACTGACTTGAATTGACTTCATATTTTAAATTGACTGCCTCATGCTCGTGGCACAATGGTTTAGGTTGGTATAAAATGGATGGATTTTTGTTATTATTACTCGATAATAATAATTATTATTTAAACACTAACATTAAGATCATGGTTAATTATGTACGTTTATATAAAAATAATAATATGCTTTTTGTTAGATGACTCGTTATACTTAGGAGGTATCGAAACATTCCCTGAAATATGACCATAATTGTTGAAGATATAAGAAAAAATATGGTAGTTCAGCCAATCTCCTAGTATGTAATATGGCAATATTGCAAACGGCCGGGTCACTCGGTCCACTCATGACAGACTTGTAAGGTTTAATCCAATAGCCCTGTAAGGCTTCAGGTGACGCAATTTCGATTTAGTCCGTGTTTTCGCGGGCAGTTTTTATAGCGAAGTTTGTAACATAAGAATATAAAAAATCACAAATTTCTAACACACTTAAAATACTCTCATAGCTATCTATTTAAGTCTACACCTAATCATCAGAAGGTTCCCATAGTTGAATAAGAAATAGTTTTTCAATGAAAACTCATTTTGAATATGCGTTTCTAATGAATCTCATCAATGGCTTATATGATGCAATGACTTATGATACTACTAATAGACAAACAAACCAGCTCAAACTTATCGAACAAGAAATCAATTGCAATTCTATCAATTAAACAAAAAAAATATATCGCACTCTCGGTGCAACACTGTCACTTATGCAAAAATGTAGTTTTTCAGGAGAAGCATTTTAAACTTTGACACCTCCCACAACAATAACTTTATGTGATAATGATAAGATGAATACATCAGCGAATACTTTTAACTTTACTTTTGCTTATATAATGATAATAGTAATACAGTAGTAGTGCTTTAAATCAATTACTACATAAGTAACTCATTTTTGCATTTTTTACAAAAGTGACATTATTGCACCGGGGGTGCGATATAAAAAGTAATCTATCAAAGCACGTCAATCTTTCAATCCATTTTTCCGATATCCTAGCAAGGTCCCGATAGAACAAGCGTTATCGTAGCATCGTGTACCGTTGGTCTGCCAGACTTATCGATAAATAGCCTCCACCATCCAGGAGACCACTACCCAAATTAATTAATAAATAAGCAAGGATCTTTTTACTGTTAGGAAAATGATTCATAGAATTTTGGAAAAAGATTACAATTTATGTTTTGTAACTTTCGTGCACTTTAATGTCAATAAAAATACTAGGATTGAATAATTTTGATCTTTAACGTATTCGATAAAATAAATAACAGTTAACAAGAAATTTTCAGATGTTTAGTTTATCATATTTAAGTTTTTCCAGATCGATTCGTATTTAGGTATATTGCTACCAACAGAACTGTAATTGGTGTCTTTTGCTTGTCATAGAACCTTTGGTATTAGTTCATGTTTTATTACTACACTACATCTTACAGTCACTGGACTCTCCATGCAAGTTTTCTGAAACATTTTATCGACCTCTTGCTTACCAGCACTACAGTAAAGATATCAATATTTAAGATACAAGTCCGATTGTAACAAATAACAAACAACACAGCTGTCGAAGTGTAACGCCTCTGCTCGACAGTTCGTCATGCATGCATATGCAACGATCATGAATGAATATGAGAGGTAATGAGAAATGCGGAACAGTCGCATGTGGGCAGCCAAGGAAGGTTAACATTTACATAGCACGGCTACAAGCTGAGTTATTTCGACTTGTACAGGTATGTGGATTGAAAATTGACAATGAGATAATGTAGTGTAAGCTAAGTGCCCGTATAAATATTTGAAGAACTATCAAATACTAAACAAACTAATTGTAATTTAATATAAGTAAAATCCTTGTAATTTGTATAAGTGTGTTACACTATTACATTACCCAATTCTTTGCTAAACCAGAACATTTTACCTAAATAGGGAAACGAACACAAGTACCCGTATTATGTAGCTACATACACAGTCTAGCTAAACGATTCGAACAGGTATTTGGTATACCTGTTCGAATCGTTTCGACTAAGCCACTACATTTTACCCAATCCGAGAATCGAACCCGAGGCTTCATCATCCGTAGTCACAAACACTGACACTGAAGTCGAGAAACAAACAGCACTTAATCGTTATCACTAAAGTATCAGACTCATTCACTAACACCATGAACCACAACATAAAGTCTATCTGTCACACAAACAAACAAGCTAGAATACTTAAAAGCCATTCATTTGATACTTTCCCCGCGTTAACAACTTCCCTTGGAGGTGAAGCGTCGCAAATCTTCGCCGAGTGATAACGAGTCACAACTAATACATTATTGTCAACGACTGGCCTGCTTACCTCGAATTACGATGTTATAGATGGGGTGACGATTTCTAATGTAACTAAGTCTTTTTTAGTCGATTTAGTCGACTATCTTCGATGGTATTGCCTTGGTTTAGCATTTAGTGGAAATTTGGAAACTAAGGCAAGCTTTAACAAGGATTTTTTTGGCAAGTTTTTTCAATTAACGATTTTAAACTCTCTCTACCTGTACACGTAATATTAGTCATATAATTTTAAAGAAATAATTTTGGATAAAAATGTTAGAAACGTAAAAATTAGACACATAATTAAGTTATCTGTTACAGAAAAAGCGGTACTTTCATGTAACTGATAATAATATTTGATTTTGCAGAGGGAGACTAATCCACCCAAGAAACGAACTTTCATGTGGCCACTATCAATTATTTGTAATGAATAGTTATCGTGCTCTTAACAACAAATTAAACGCTGTATATCTCGGATCTAACACTAAGCAACTAACAATCGTAATTCGCATCAGATAAATAAACTCTCAGTCTAACTAACACTGAAATATTTAACTTAAGACTCAACTAGACCGACGATTCAGTTGTTCTACATCCAGATTAGTTTATGGCTTGTTTAGACTCTAACACAAATTCCACCACGACTGTTGTAAGTATAAACAGCTCTACAGTTTTCTTGTTAACGCAACTGTCAACCGCAAAAATCACGGGTGAAGGACCCATTCGATGTCCATCGAATTTTAGAGTCGGGATTGAAAATTCCATATTAGGCAAGTTGTTTCATTTCAAGCAGAGAAAGCCATCCTAGTCTTCCTGTGTTCATTGTTCCTGGTAGGTTTACATTACGCGTCAAGTTTTTTGTCTCGCTCCCGCACCGCGCCCTCTATATACGGCGTGTATTAAAATTCATGCACTCACTTGAAATCGCAACGACGCCAATTATTATGAATATGTATGAGTGCCGGAGAAAAATGTGAAAGATTTGATACTGATAAAGCGAGGTGCCGATGAAACCGAGTCTCGTACTCACCGACCGGTTCGGCCATGTTTGTTTTTATAAAACGCTAATATTATACGCGAATGAAATTATTATTGACAAAAAACGAACATTCGGTGTCGGTACAATTATTGGCATTTATATTTTTTTTTATTGGTTTGTAAAAGTTTATGTATGTATAATTAATACAATTTAAACGAACGCGTGCTTGATTGGAAAACTACTCAACTTTTTGTGCTACATATATTTTATAATCTATTTATGACGGTGGAATAGAAGTGGGTAGTAAACATAAAGCAAAAACGATACAACATAATCTCCAATACAAAATGGAACCAAAATAACTTATCGGCTGGATCGTCTCGCCTTTCTAATAACAAGTCAATTATTGGTCGCGATGCCCTTCTCGGTTTCAATTCTGCCCTTTAAGGCTCGGAGCAGGTCTGAATTTGTTCGTGCGATAGATTAGTCGGTGCAAGAAGCGAGATGTTTGTAGTTATTCGATATAAAAGTACGCGGAAGCGACAGCGGGAACCTTTTTAGTCGTTTGGTAGAGAAAAAGTCGAATGGGACGATAACAAGCTCCACTACCTTATTTGATTGATGAAAGTTATTTTCGTTGTGGCAACACTGATTATGTTTACAGTAGAAAATACACTTGATTTGATTGGAATTTTTGCTAATTGGAAATGAAATGGATGTTTTTAAAATCGCCAAAAATAAATCCGAATTTGACTGATCAAATTGATCATAAGTCAAAAATATTATATTTTGATTGAAATTTCGAATTCAATCAAGTAAAGACCGATGTTATGGTCATCATATTTGCTGCTTTCAATCTTCAAAGCGGTAAATTGATTAGGCTTTTAAAAAAATTTACTAGCTTTTTTTAGAAAATAAAAAATATCAGTAAGTTCAACACTATCAAACAACAGTAAGCAATCAATGGTTGAATTTTCATGTGATTTATGGAGTTGTTCTGAAGGTGTACTTACGTGTTCGTCCAAGGAGTAGGTGAGCTCTCCATCGTCATACAGGACGAACCACCTCCGCTGCCATCTCTGAAACAAAAGAACAGACAGTTTAATATTTGCTTTATGTAGGGATCAAAAGTTGACAAGACTTTAGCTGATCTTGATATAAGAAGGTCAAATAAGGACCAGAAATTCTTGAACAATTCATATTCCGCTTTGATCTTTTCTGCCTTGAACGTTAATCATAGTTTTTTCTTTATAAAAGTAGCCATATTCTCCGAATCCTTCCTCTTTCCTGTCCTGTATCTGTTCATACGTATTTTTATAGGCATCCAAAACGTCTAAGTCCATATTAAGTAATCAAAATAGTCTGTTTATGTTAAAGCTTAAAGTAAAAACGTTTTTAAATAATATTTCTCACAAGGTGGGTGTCGACCATCAAACATTGGCAACTAGTCAAAAAGTGCTATCAAAATTCAGTCCACGTAAGAATCTTGAAAGAAAAACTGTCATGCAATAAAACACAGGTGTTTAAACCTGAACGTGAAGGAAATATAAATTTATACTTTTTATTCTTTATGTAGGTCAGATTTCAAGATTCTTCCATACTGAGAGAAGTTCTCAGAATTATATTTATATGGATATAGGTTTGATACGCTCTCTAAATTGTTCTTCTGTTTAACTTAAACTTGAGGACATTGCTATAGTCCCGTATGCCAAAAGTAAACGTGTTGTGGTCTAAACTAGTACCCAATTTGTAGAACCTACAAATGGTAGTTTTAAGCCTGGTAGTGCTTTTTACGTTGTATTGTTAAGTTCATTTATAGTAATCAGGAGGCTTGCTTTTTTAAAAGTGTTCAGATTAGTAACTACCAGAGAAGAATACTAGTTTTTGAGAAATTAATAAAACTGAAGATTATTATTTTTTGTATTTCTAATTTCGAAAAATTTTAACTGATCTTGGATGACACATCAATAATTTTGGCGAGCGAACAGTCAAAAATGCACCCTATCCTTTAGATTTTAGAACACAAATTCAAATAGCAACAATAATTACACTAGATCTAATATGTTTAACAATTAATGCTACTCCAATTAATCTACTTGGTCGGCTAACTATCTGTTATCTAATACTGAGGTGTCACATTACTGGGGTGATTATGTGACGGTGTTGCATGTCGCGACTGGTTTGTTTGTAAATATTCGCTTTTTTTGATATTATGTTATGGATTGCTTAGTCATATAGAAAATGGAGAATTTTAATTGATGATTGTGTGAGTTGGATTTAATTAAGTTTATTTTCGGGAATTGTGGTAAAAATTGATAAATCCACCATTGGTCGATTTAAACACAGTTCTATTTCTGGCAGAAATTAAGTAAACTACGAAATAGTGATTCAAGTTGGAAAAAATATGATGGACATGCACGAGACATAATTATTTCAAGTCTGAAAAAATATGTTAAGTATCATGAATGTGTAAAATTTAGTCTAACACAGGATTCATCCTATTATTTCCGAAAATTTAGTTTTTTAGAATGCCCCAATCCACTTTCGCTTTACATAAGTGCTAGGCCTGAACTTTAAATGACATAAAATGTCGTTGTGTATCTGTAGGTATATCGGGATAATTAGGACAGGCCCGAAACATGACCGATGGCAGATAAGTGTGTACGTGACAACTGGCACGATTTGTACACACCTGATAATTGGCTAGTTTACCCTATAGGGCTAGATTTACGAGCTGTACGGTGTTAGTTTTTGTAGTTGAGATGCAAATCTAGCAGAAAAGGTCTAAAATAAAATAATTTCAAGACAATAATTTCAAGTGAACTTTAATAGACAAATAGTTCGGTTAAGTTAGATTATTCCTTTTAGGTATATTATGAAGAAAATTAAATACACATATACAGAAAATGACGCCTTTGGAACATGGGACTCATGGGGGTAAGCGAAGATCAATGAACACCACTTGCTACGATTCCTCAGACTTATTTTTGTTAATTAAATGTAATATTATGATCTTACGGTCTTGAAAATGAACGTCGCGTAAGCTCCAACTAATTTGTCTTATTTACTGACTGATCATTTTTCAATTTAAAATTCACGTAGTTAGAACTGCATTTTAGATTGATCAGAAAATTATTGTAAACAATGGTTAACTTGCGAATTTTCAGCTAACAAAACGTCATACACTTTTCAACCCACCCACACACATCCTAGATTACGTGATTATACTAATGAAGTCACAATGGACGTCAAATAGTACTGATTTGTATGTTTCCTTGACATACAGAGAGATCAGTCACTCAGCCTTGTATACAGGTTCATAAACAACGTTAAAATCTAGCCAGTGTTACTAGATGTAACAATGAAATAACTGACATACTTCGATGGGGTTACCATTGTTAAAATTATATTTCCACTGGCAGCTATATTATGGCTTAAAATAAACATACATACACGACATCATGCCTGTTTTATCTAAAGATGTAAGCAGATGTGTATGTGTTACTGTAAAAGCCCGGACTGTGGTAAATCCTAAGATTTTCCGGCATAACCTAAGATTTACCAACTCTCAATGGTAAAAGTCCGAACAATTCTTTTATTTCGGACTTTTACCCCTGTTCACTTGGTAAATCTTAGGATATACCTCAAGGGCAGGTAAATGTAGCTAATATAAAATAATTTAATAGTTATAAAGAAGGAGTTTTCGGCAAACCGACATGGGTAGGTTAGGTTATTTTTTTTTTAACCACCCAGAAGGAGGAGCACCGCGAAGCGGGGCTCCGGCGACATTTTCAAACTCTCATTATAACTATGTTACGGCATATAATTATATTCCTAGCAATATCATTATATTACGGCTCAAACACATTATAATATGACTTTATCAACTTTTACTGTGTCATTATGTAAATCCTAAGATTTGCCAATTAAATGGTGGTAAAAGTTCGAAATAAAAGAACGTTTGGACTTTTACCATTGAGAGTTGGTAAATCTTAGGTTTTACCGGAAAATCTTAGGATTTACCACAGTTCGGGCTTTTACAGTAACATATGCAATACACTCACTTTTCGCCGAAATGTTAGTTCCATAGGGGGGGCGAGTCTATTGCCATGTACCGGGCATGCCACTAGACTCCGGGCTACTATTGAAAAATTTAATATAATTTAGGAATTGAATCCTGGACTCGTGGTTAAGTTAGTAAATAAATAATGATAAACGTTCCAATTTTCAATGGCCGTTTCGTTTGTCAGCCTAAAATCCGTCATCGCCGGTTTGATGACAAATTACTTTGTAAGTAATTCCTAAATGTAATGATCATTTTCCTGATGGCCGGCACGCTTCATCGAGCTATAATAATAGTATTTTAAATATTTTGATGGATACGTAATGAGACTTATCGACGTTTAACCGAAAATACAATTACAAAGCCCAAAAAAAATACTGGTCTATAATACTAGTTTTTGGAATCAAAAACCAATTTAAAACGCACGTAACATTTAAGCCTGGTAACCCCAATGGCGGCCATTACAGCAATAAGTCTGTATGTCAGCGTTTGCATAATGAAACAAATCATACGTTCATTACTTAGATTGTAAGATTGTATTAGTGATGTTTGTTATGCTTTACGTAGGAGTTTATTAATACGTACATAAGTAACACCCTGTGTACCTTGAGCTATTGTTTTAGGAATATAAATTAACTAGCTTATTAACTAACAATTATAGTTTATTTTGCCAGGATTATAAATTTTCCGCCTTGTTTTCGTGAAATTTTATGATTATGCTAGTTTGAAAGTGTATGTCGGTACATAGTTCTCTAATATGCTCTTCTAAGGCGTAGTGTGTGTATTAAAAACCAATGAAAAAAGGAATGTAATTGTGATGAGAAATCGCAATCCAAAACTAAGGTTTTGAGATACTTAATGCAAAAATAAAAGCAATAAATTCATAGTAGAATTTGAAATCACAATAACAAATACAATAGCTATACAAAGATAGACTAGGACCCTAAAAAACTATCTAAAAGGCACAACAACAAAGCTGTCACTTTGACAGCTGTCAAAAAATTGGCGGGAACAACGTTTCGTTGTTGCTATTAAATTGTAATGTAATATAATAACAGTGATTTTGCTCAAAGGCGTGGAATCACATTGACCTGGTATAATCTCAATATCAGTTATGGATCAGAAACGCTCATTATTCGCAATAGTAAGTATGCGGCAAGTGTCACTGGAAAGCGGCCGCGGTCTACTGAGGGATAAATAGGGCTTGTTACAATGAGACCGTTGAGCTATGATAATGTAGTAATGTTTATGTTGTTTTTATTTACATCTTGATTATCATAGTTTTACAATTAAGGGTTGATTATTAGAGGTCATTTTGACCTGGTTCATACATTAAGTATTTGGCAAAATTATGCATCGTATTAAGTTATCTGACGATGGAAAATAAAATGAACCTTACGTAAAATGTAAGCAGTGAGGCTTATCTGTAAAGTTATTTTATCGATGTTTGAAAAGTCCCTATCAAGAGATTTTGATCACGAGATTCTTTAAGCTGCAGAATCAAGAAAAGAACTTATTTTATTGGTTGTCTTCGAGTAATTATCATGCTTGACACTTTTTTATAAGTCTTATTAACTATTGGCCACTATGGGCATTAATTAAATGTGACTAATGGGAACTATGTTGTGAATTCGTTGCTACTATACTTTCTTCACAAATATAAGTTCGATTCCTAAAATAAAATTGTTAAATTGACCAGCACCTTAGTGGCCATTCCTCTTGCTTCTACCTCAATGTATCACAGAGGACAATCGTCAACAATCGCCCGTTCTACCCTACGGGGAAAGTCGGTCGGCCAGCTAATGGCACTGGGCTGGGCTGATACAAGCCGATAAGATAGTCATTATCTAGCGGCCGTATACTCGAGGTGTTAACATTAAGCGACCACTATTGGGACAGGGGGCTTACGGTCCAAATGCTAAGAGAAAATTTATTGGTAATTTTTTATGGGGCAACATTTTCGGAAATTTTTAAAATATCACTGGATATTTTCAAGATATCGATCAAAGAATTGATTTGTATCTGATCGAGAATTTTGCTAAATGATCAAAAGCAATTTTGATATAGAATAAGCATTGATACATTCCTTGGCGCATAGTAAATAAAACACAAAATGTCGGCGTGATTACACCTGCATTCAAACAGTAATAAATCGTACCCATCGAGAATTCAGATCGCCGTACGTCATCATTAATTATTTATCAATAACAACCCCGCAAATACCTTTCTATCGAATGCCGTATTCAAATCGAATACTTTGAACGCACGTGCGAGATATCAACCAATCGGATCGTTTCGCGCCGCGTCGAAGTGCGATCAGAACATACGATTACACTATCAAAATCGTCCTAATGAAGCATTCAACATTACTGGCTGAACATATTAAGCCGTTTCCGCCGGTCGCTTTGATTAGTTTTTTGACTTGCAACATCGTTCAATTAGAGGGAGTGATTTGGTATATTTTGTGCACATACTTAATCATATTGGGGCATCTCAAAGGATGAGTTTTATTATTTTTTGAGTTTTTTTTATTTTTTGCAAATACAGCAAGGATTTATATTAGAGACATTCCAGTGCTTTCAATGTCCATCAAAAGATCTCATGATTGTTTAGATAAAGGAATAAAAAATTGATTTAACATCAAAAAATATGGCGTCTAAAATGTAAAGCGCGCGAAAGCGCTTGAGCCCACCATAGGCAAAGGAATTTCAATTCAGTCTTTGTTTGCAAAAAGCTTATCTACACGAGAACATGGAACAAAATGCAAATTCAAAGTGAAAGTGTATTGCTATGTTCTTATGCGTATTAAAATAATTATCTTGCTATTACAAAGAGGTCGCATATACGTTGGGAGCGATAGCAAGAAAGCTATACATGTGATAATTCCAACGTTCCATTGTGAAAAGATTGTGAATATTTTTTCACATGAGTACAATCGATTGTTTTTCTAGTTATTAATTGTAAAAGTGAAACTTTTGAACACGATGTTAACAAGATATTGCGTGCTGATGGAGTAATTAATATCGCTTTGAATTACGTTATCGTATTGTAAGATCGTTGGAAAATAAGAGAAAACAATTAAATACAGTTACTTTCAAATCGACGTTTTTTCTATTTGAAATGAAGCACGTAGAATTTTGTTGCTATCCGTCTACTATGCGGGGAGTCGACGAATTTCCGATTTGTTTCATCGTAATAGTTGCCTAAAACATCGATACTAGTGCTGTTACATAACCGTTTACGTGAGATATTAGAGTAATATCCGCGTGCCTTACTGCTATGTAATCGATACTAAATCGCCTAATACAAATCGATTGTATTCTTAATACAAATATTTTTTATAGTATGGTCCAACAACCGTGTGACTGCGTACTCAATGTCTAATTCGCCTAATTCTGTCTGATTGATTGATTTCAAAATATTTAAAAGTTTCGTTAATTGAATTGTAGACGGTTAAAAATGTTATATAATAAAGTGTTGTAAAGTTTCAACACGGAAATAGGTTTTAGTGTTGCAGGCCTATTAACACAGTTGCCGACAAAAATGGTGGATGGAAATGGCTCCTATTACTGACTACCATAACCATCATCGTTATCTACAATTATTTTATCTGTGTCAAGTCTTTAACACAACATGTTCAAGAATTTGCATCCCTATGAGAATCGTTTGCAATGAAACATAATGTCTTCATAGGAGTGGTCTAAATGCAATGCAAACTTGACCTTTGCCTATGTGAACGTCTCTTGCATAATCCTAATCATTCATATGTAGCCAAATTACAGACTAAAAGCCTCAAGGATACCGCCTACGGATTGACATGACCTATGACTCGCCAAAAAACCTCCGCCTATTAATAAAATATTGTTTTCGATAGCGATTTTTTTTCGATTGTTCGATTATCGATATAAATATCAGGTGTTCTTAGCAGTGGGGTGTCCTAATGTGTGATTGTTATCGAATTTGACCATTATTTATTACGTAATCGTTCAGTCAAGTGATAATTCGACTAGCGTAGTCGATTAATGTGCGAGGGATCGATGTATCGACGCGGCGATTTGTCATAGAGCTCGTATCGGTTGTACGCATGCCGAGATTGTATCACGTGTACCTGTTTACTGCGAGAGTGGTCGATGTCTTGTTCATAAGTGGAATAGACGAGTTATTTCTAAAATGGTTTGCAAGGAATTTCTGTATTCAGATTTTATAAGGGCAATGGCAAACTATTATAGCTTAGCAAGCTATTTCGCTACTTAACTTTTAGTGGCAACCAATATTAAGCCCGCTAACAGGCGCTTACCTATCTAGATTAAAATCACAGATAACAAGGTAACCAAAATATGCTAACCATTGTCTCCAGATATATTATTGCAAACGGCCGTTGGTAGCCAAAAAAACATAATATCGGAACGAACCGATATCGTGTCATAAGAATAAGAAAAACGTAAAAGTACAAGCTAAGACAGTGCACGTCAAAAGCATCATTATTTCCGTGTCGTATATTTAATTACCTGTTAGTAAAACACGTTATGATCAAAGAAACCGTCTTTACACAATCACTTTTACCATGTGTGTTGTGTGTGACATGAAACACGCAAAGTGCCACATCCGTCAGATTTAATTAGCGTTTCATTGTAGTTACCGATACCGATGTATCGATGTATCGATGTAATGTTCTCGATTGTTCGCCTCGGTTATTGTTTTAGTCGATTATTGTTGTAACTTTCTGATGTTTGAAAATTATGTGAGGAACGATTACGTTTTAGGTAATCAATGGCGAATTACGTCACTTACTAAAAATTAAGGAATTATATTTATAGTTTTCGTTAAAGTTCCCGGAATTAGATTTGTAATTTCTAAATCCAATTTTTATACACACTCTCAAATTGTTTTATTATATTTAAAAAAAGCTTTTTTTATTCCCGGGGTACAAAATATACATATCACTCGATCAAAGTTTATCAAAATTACTTTAGAACCGTTTTGAACAACAACACATACATACATACATACATACATACGAGATCTTTCGCATTTTTATATTGTTAGACTTAGATAACACATACTAAAAATATTCCCACAATCCATACCAGCATAAATTCCAAATAATAGACGTCTACGAATTCGGCCACAAATAAACTATGAAATAATTTAGTATAGCAAATCGGTACATTTATTAAACACATAACGGCACTGTCAAACTGAACCGTAGATATGTGTTATAATTAACTGAATGCCTTGCTTTTTTGTTTGTATGTATGTATCTATTTACTTCTAGTTGTTTTTTAAATAGTAAAGAATCACGTCAAAGTTTGAGGAAAATGAAACTTTTCATTACGTACTGGACAGGACTAGTTTAAGCAAATTTTGATTTCTGATTTATTGTTTAGAATGGGCAAAATTTATAAGGCTTGTTATTAATAGCTTAATTTGATATCAAATTTAAATTTAAAATAGTTACTACAGCTATGGATTGATATCTACCATTCGTTATCCTAAACTTACTGGCTGCTGTAATAACATAAACAATTAGAAGTGTCTTGTGTAGGTCTAAGTTTCGGCAAAGCAGGGTTAAAGGGAAGATTTTAACTTTGGACCAAAGCAAAATAAGCTAAAAAACGTAAAAAGCCTTCAGTTCTGTCCAAATTAGCCCCCTTAAGGGGAATAAAACGTGTTTATAACACACACATGTAATCATTAGTCAGTAATACACCACTTAGCTGTTTAAAGTGAATTCCGATGGCAGTCCAAATTACACGACAACCACTTTGTCGCCCAAATGTGAGACATTAAACTCTTATTATACGATTTCGGGAATCTTAATAATTGTATACACACATGAAATAACAACCACAGTACATTCTGAACCTTATTTTAACAAGCTACAGTTTAATTTTCAGTGGATTACTTTTGGAAGTAAGTTTTTCATATTTTGAGCTTTATTTTTGGTAAGTTTAGGTTCGTTTTTGTGTGTTCAGTGTTGTAAGGAAAGTACAGACGTGTGTGGTACAAATGTAAATGAGTAAAAAATACGTTTTTGCACTGGAAATATCGTTTATGGGTCATTTTATGAAGTATTAAAATATATCACGCCGAATATTGCATAAAATTACAATGTAGACTTGTGATTCTTTATAGTTAACGTTAAGGTAATAAAAATCTGGTTTAATTGAACTTTTTTGAGGTTACTTTATGTGATACGAAAAGCACCTTGGAGTTACTGAAGTCATAAGCTCTATGGTTCACTAATATTCTTATGCTCACTTTAAATGTATCCAAAATTCCCAGAACTACCTCAAGCATTTTAGCATAGGAGTTTCATGATCAACAATTGTCTACCCTTAGCTGCTCGAAAGATTATTTTATCTGCATACAATACATATTCATTCGTGTAAATATATTCAATCAAGTAAATACATACCTATCTACCTACTTATATAGGTTACTACATGCTAGCTCACTAGTAAATCCTCCAAATAAAAGTACTCCCGCAAATCCCACTAAGTACATGTCACAACTCATTTTAATTGGCCGGAGTCATTGCCCTCAGTAAAATTCGGACATACCATAGACAACATAGTTCATCGTTCACGAAGCCGGCTTTCGACACACGTGTAATTGCTCGCCAGTTTTTTTAATTACAACACACTTTGTAAACGCACCACACACGATATTTTTTAAACGTCGATCTTTTACCTGACACAAGATTATCAACCTTAAATTCTTAAATATAAAGTTCAAATTTGCTTGATTGTATGTAATGTAGATGTTATCGTTGTGTTTCTATTGCATGTATGTATGTTTGTATGTGTGTTTATCTGTCGGTTGATCGTCAGTGTCATTCTAAGGGAGTTCAAAATGAGTTCAAACGTGATCTGTGAGTACTAATTGTTATGTAAGTTATAGTTGTATTGTAAGTTTAGTTGAACTAAGCATTTAATACACTATATATGGTTTAATATGGTTTCGCGTACATATTGATTCCAATTGGGTATGCGAGGTCTTTGCATTTGATCCCCTCGCTGAAAATTAATGAAAGTTCAAAGTTTTTTTATAAAAATCAGTATTTAGCATTTTTGCGTGAATACCTAAAATGGTTTCTGCTCTTGTCTTATAAAATGACACAATATAGTTAGTTAATTTTTTGATACGAAAAGCGTTGTTTAATCACAAATATTAAGATACTTATTAACGCATATTCAATATAAGGTTTTTGACTACAAACCGACTAATGATAACTACATAATCCACACTATTATGAGTTCACAAGTAAAACCAGACTAGCAAAAAACTCTACAACCTATTAAAGGAATACAAAGCTTCAATATTGGTCACAGTTAATACATAACTCTCTTGAATTTACACAATTCGTTACACAATACATTATGTATTTATTTATAGTGCACGAAAACAATGTTCTGCGGTTTAAGAACATCTATCAGGGCTGAAGCACTTCGGCTAAGAAATAAATAGCATTGTAAGATATATGACGAAATGGGATGATTGCTATTATAGCGTAGCATCGAGTATCGCGGGTTTGATTTCCGAAAAAGTCACCTTGGTAACGGTGAAGGAACACATCGTGATAAAAGCTTGCATGAATAAACATTGTTTAACAAATTTCTTAAGGGCATGCAAGTCCAAAACCCGCAATTGGCCAGCGTAGTGGACTCAAGGCCACACCTTTTGAGAAAAGACCCTTGCCTAGTAGTAAGACAGTAATGGCTAAAAGAAAGAAATTTGTGATGAAATCTTGCATGCCTAAACATTGTTTAACACATTTCTTAAGGGCATGCAAAGTCTCAAACCCGCAATTGGCCCGCGTGGTGGACTCAAAGCCTAACCTTCTCCCCTTTAGAAAGGGGACCCTAGCAGTGGGACAGTAATGGCCGAAAAGAAAAAGGAAATAAAAAATTTGAAACTTTTGGAAAATTTACATATCCATTTCCAGTTTGCCAACCCTATTAAACCTATATATTTCGTTGAAGGAGCATGTGAAACGTTCCCATCGTTCTGTAGATGTGACGCAACACACAACACAAATGTCACAGCGACTACGCACGTGCGGGTGATTGATTGAACGTTCGGCTGTTTTTGGCAATGTTACATGACTCGTATTGTTTTACCATTGGTTCAAGTGAAAAGTTTTTATGGGTAGTTCTAGCCTTTGAGGTTTTTAAGGCTGTTCATCGCTTCTGAAGCAAATCTGATACCTTTTTGACAATTGAAATACTACGAGAATTCTGACTTCTTATATTTTTGCAAAATCGATAAGCTTTTTAATTGACTGACCATGACTTTTGTCCCATGTACACTATGTTACATATTAATTCACAGTAATTTTGCGACCACGGCCAGAATAACTGCACCGAAACGTCGGGCAACCCAAAGTTCAACATTTTGTACAAAAATCGATCAAGATATCTAAACCAAATGTTTTTCAACTACAATGAACCGCTGTAACAATTTTGATGAGTATGGAGAAATATTAAGAACCTAAAATTATACACTCATTTTTTTTTAAATCCCCAATCGATTGATTTTCAGGATGAAACTTTGAACATATACAGAGCCGCGGGGTCACTGAGTTCAAAATAAACCAGTAACTTAAATTGTAATACTGCTCATTGAAATACGAGTATGATTCAGTTCTTCATGACAGTAGTTAGATCATGTTCGTGTCTCACGACCCACACGGTGTTGCAACTTAATTATATTATTACTTAATAACTTATTACATTTGTTTTGTATTCAGTTAGTAACGTTATTGTAGGAAATATTGTTTAAAGTTAGTGCGAATCATTACAATTTTAAATGATTAATAACATATAGTGATTTTAAAACCTCAATCATATATTATTGAATTAGAACTGTATTGATACTAAACGAAAGGATTTATTTGTATTTAGATATAAATACATAATAGTAAGTTTTCAGTCGTATGTGAAAATTTCATGAAACATTTAGTCATTTCAGTCCCTAAACCTAAGGATTCTCTTCGTAATTCCGGAATGAGACCTTATAGGGGTATTTACAGTCCTGGTTTCGTTCATATAAAGCGTCTTCAGATAATAATAATTTCGCAAAATTAACATTTCAAACCCTAAAATGTCAGTACAAAAAACTAATAAATCAAAGCGAAGTGAAAAGTTTTTCAAAATAACACAATGATTTGCGCAACTTAAAACTAACAGTCCCTTGCAACACTTGATTGATTAAAAAGTTTACTCCCATTGTCTTTGTACAAAGGCCGCGAATAATTATGGGAATTATATCGACATTATAAATGTCAGTTGGAGGTGTTTCTGTCTATATTAATATTGTGAGTCTATTTGTCTGACTGTCTGTAACACTTTTAAGACTGCTAAATCAAATTTGATGAAATTTTTAATTGAGATAGTTAAAAACCTGGATTTAAACAAAGGTGATTTTATAAAAATATATTACTATAGCAGCTGTAATAAATGATAACAATAGACACTTAGAACTGGGGTTAACGTAACTCTTTCGGGAAATGAAAAAATAAAATCTATTATGCATTTACTTCTGAACCGATAAAGCAATTTTGATGTAATTGAACATAAATATAGTAGAAGACCCAATATCAAACAAAGACTAACATAATTTTAAAAACATCAACCTCCAACCTACTCAAATCATTGAGGAAACTTTGTATGCAAGCGTAGACGAGAACTTCAACTAGTGTAGATAATAAATAGTTAATTATTCGCTATTTTAACGTCTGATTGAGATACATATGTCAAAAGTCACAAGTTTATTAGTTTTGTATATGTTGCAATTGTACTAACATCGTAATTACTGAGTAACACATGTAAATCAGACCACCTGGGCGGAATGAAGGTTTGATGGAGACATAAAAGAATGACTTACGAAATAGAATTAAGACGCTTTGATGAATTGTGACGACATGCAAATGTTAGGACATAAAATACAGACAATGGATACTAATAGACTGATAATGAAAACAGGTCAAGTCTTTTTAACCCGTTTCGGGCCAACTGATGGGCAAGGGTCTCCTTCTGAAATAGGGGAATTGCTAGGTCTTGAGGGTCACTGAATATAGAAGCTTTTTTCTGGTTATCATCATAACTTATTTAAAGCTAGTTATAGTATCAGCAGAATACGATTAAAAGCAGGGAATTACTTCTAAGAAGTCTTTGTTTGGTAATAATATTGTTTTTTGAACTAAATAACATCTACTAAAGCAGTACTAAGAGTGGTTGCAATATGGAGTCTTAAAAAGCGTATTCGAATTCTGCAAACCGATACATCAAAAACAGTAGCAGGAAAAGTTGCTTACTGGTGTCATAAAAATAACAAATCACTCATCCCCAGTTTTTCCTCATAACCTCAATTAACCTTTCTGTATCAAATCAGAAGTTGAACCTAACAAAAGCCTTCAACAGCCTGCGAACAACCTTTTGTCAATGGAAGGCAGACGACCCGATATAATGAGTATAATGACAGTTTCAAACACCACAATGAACTTGCAAAAAACTGCTGAACAAAAGTACGTTACCCTTACACAGGTGAAAAAATGGTAGTTATTGTAAAATAATTAAGTTTGACTATCTGTAGTGATAAAGTAAGGTGTATATTACAACTTATAACGTAGTCTTTAAATTATAAATCAGGCAAAATAATATTTGGGTTCACTAATCAAATTTTAATATAAAATTAGTGATCATCAACATCATCAGCCAAAGACATTGTCAGACTTCCATTATCCTATGAAAAAATATAAACTGAAACTAGTAATCGTTCAGTTAATTGTTTTTTATGCTCTTTTCGCTTTATTATTTCCCTAAGATAACTTGACCGATCAACTAAACACAAAGATGGGTAGAAAATCTTAATTACACTCGCAAATAGAAACCTACGCAGGCAAAGTCACAGCAACGGCTAGTCGTGAAATAATTAGTAAAACAATTGAATAGTCCATTGAATTGATTCAGGCGTTAAATGAACGTAAATCGACTATTGTTCGATTGATAAAATTAGTGATGTTTCGTTAATATCCTACTGTGATACATGCCTTCCTGTCGGTGGCCTTTGAAGTAGAAATACTTAGAAGTATCAAGTATAAGTACCTTTGTAGTCTAGTCTACCGATACCTAGGCCGTGGATTCGATTTGCAGGTTGTTGCAGCAAAGTGCTTTTATTTTAGCAGCATAAGATTGATAACATGCTATGTACGCTGGCAGTGAGTCTCATCCATGTGCCTTAGTCTTTCTTTTTTGGACTTAGCAGCTATAAACTGGTATAGAAATAGCAATGCTGCGCATATTCATTATTACTCTATTCCAAAAAGTCGCAGCTTAATGTTAAACGAATTAAAAAAGTATAAATGTTACTATGATACCCAAAAAGGGTTTCAAATCTACCTTTTAGTTCCAGAGATTATCTCTTACAAACTCTATATTAGTTTATATAATTTTTACTTTTCTATTTGCTAAGAGCGTGTCGCGAACATCGTGACCTCCGGCTAATTAGCTACAAGAAGCACCGAATGAATGGGGGTTCTATTCCCAGTGCAATCATCGTGGTACAATTAGTAATTGGAGTTACCTTAGGGTAACGGTAAAGGTCTCTTATTAGCTTGAGGTCAGGCGCTGGGTAATAGCTTGCTCATTGCTAATTTGTTAGACTACTGACCTAAAGAATATGGATGACTTGATTAGTTTAAGTAAGTGATTACTGTAAATTTTGTAAGGGTGGATTTTATCCATTTACCTATTAAAATTATAAAAGTTTGTGAGGATGGATGGATGGATATTTGCTAGAAACATTATCAACGAAATAATACCTAAAAACTTTTACATTTAAATCTTTCACATAGGTAGTTTATAGCCGGGATCAACACTTAATAGTTTTAAACCCGATAATTCAGGCAAAGCGGCAAAAGCCAGTATTAACTAAGTAGTAAGTTAATCTCATATTTTATACAGTCATACAGATTTTTTTAAAGAGGTCCTAATATCTAGAGTGGTGTGAATAACCACATAATTAAACTCAGCAAGATGTGTTTTACAAACTCATTTGTATTTGTCAAAGGTTTGTACAAGCGAATAAACTTTAACGACTCATGGTGTTTGCCGAAATAAAAGAATTATGAAGCATAAACAACACATGAGTGGTTTGAATACAAAGCTTTGAATAATCCCTCATATTCCACTTGATTCTGTTACATGACTTATTAGTCTTTGTGTGTCACAGATTTAGAATTAAAGTAGAAATTGCACCCTCAAACGGATCTTGAAAATAAAACTTCAAAAGCCGTGAAATGTTGGCTTAAAATCAATTTGCTTTTCAACCGGTGCGACGCTGCGGTGACGGTGGGCGACACCACGCACAAATAACACACGCACCACATCAAAGCGAGTCCAAGCTTGTCGTTATTTGATCTCAGCACTCGCTACAACTCAAATATTTCCATAACTGAGCCGTCTAATTAACCACGATTCCGAGAACAGTGTTAACGAAAAAACAAAACGCGAAAACTCGTCGAAAGACGAATTCAAATTGGGGGCCAATTCGAAGTGCGAAGGAACCCATTATTTCGGTAGCCGAAACAAGAAAAAAACATGTTATTAACTGCCCTACCGAATTTTTTATCCATCAAACTTGCAGGGAGAAAAAAAGGTTTTACGGGCGCATCGCTGCGCGGGCGCACGTGTCCTGTTTTTGCTGCGGTTTCGCTTGCGGAATTACTAAATGATACCTTCGAGAGAATAACTCTGTAGCAAATTATTTGAAGTTTTATCCTTTTTGCGCCATTTAAAATTTTGACAACACGATGTTGCGAAGCGAGCGCGCCGAGTCGCTCTCGGCCAGAGTTATTTTAAGGAAAAAAATATTCAGCGTCATTAATCATTAGCCGCTCTTAGAAGGTAATTCATAAAATGCTTCATCATATTAGAGTTAGCGAGCACCCCTCGATGTTCAATCACCGACCCACACACGACGGGTCTTTCCGCACTTTTTTGGCGAAGTTATTTATCAACAAACAGAATGTCCTCATTACCATTGGTATATTTCGACTGCCAAATATTTCATTTGACGTGGTGAGTGATTGCTCTCGTCAGTTCTCGAGCCATCTAATTGTGCATTGACCTTAGGGGCGACTCGTTTTTGCACACACCGGCACACCGCGAGGTGGTCCTTATATATGATCAGAATTCAGACAATCCTCTTTTTGCGATACATGCCGCGAAGTCGTTTCGACTCGTGCCGATGTCCTGCTGAAGACTTATTTAGCTTTATCAGACATGTCTATATCGGTAAAAGATATATACTTTAAAACGAGACGCAACTGGTAAAGTTGTTAAGTTTATTTCACGATGATGATCTCGAGAAGATCTTAAAAGGGCAAGAGTGTTGTTTCCCATAAAGTAAGTAGTACTATGAACCGGCATGCAGCGAGCCTTGAAGACTACGTCGCAATATCCGGGTTCAAAGTATTTAAAATTGCGATAACTAGTAAATGCCAGGAGAGGAATTCGAGCACTATTTAGGGTCGAACGCGAGTCGTCCGCTATTAAATGTAAATCTAGTCGTGTAAAAACGTTTGTGGTTTGGCCTACACTCGACTGCCTACAGCAACCGTCAACATCTCGGCTCCAATTAATCAATTACAAAGCTAACTATGTGATTACAGGAGAAAGCTAATTCCGTACAAGTTATAACATTAATTGCTGCGTCCAAGCGTGATCGCAGTTTCAAATAATTAGTTTACATCGCGTGCATGCTCTGACCCCAGCCGCTTTGAAGCTGTAATGAAGGGTTTTTATTAAATCAATGTCAGAAGTCCATTAAAGGCTGGCCCCCGAGATGAGCTCGAGCCATCAATCAAGATACGGATGGACACCCAAAAAAGAGGGACTGTACTACGTTTCTGGACGTTGTTTACTTTTTGGGACACGATTTAAATAGCTGGTCCGACCGTGTTCCGTTTGCGGTCGAGGATACAAAGAACGAATGCTCGAAGCGAACAGAAATGATTTGGTGCCGGTAAATGTAAGTTTGTTTCATTTTAAACAAGACGCGGACGGGTTGACGGTAAACAAGGGTTGCTGGGACGTAACACATTAATCGGGTAAGTAAGAAATATGCGTAAGGGAGTGGCCAGAGACAATTAATTGCAGCGTAGTGCGATGTGCGCCATTTTGGAGGTGCCTCGAGGGATTCTGCGCTTTTGTTTATGGCCATGTTCAAACCAGGTCGTTTGTTGTACAGAAACATGCATTTATGAGGAATTAAAAATAGAATGAATGGAAATGACACTGTGGTTATGTGTGTATGATATTATGGAGCTTGTCGTACTGGTAACCAATAAAAATGTATGTTTAGTAAAACGTATAAATGAGGATAAGAGTAGATCGTTTTTGGAATGGCATCTTCTATTAATAAACTCAGAATACTCGGAAATCGTAAAAAAAATATAAACTAGACTATATTCGAAATACAAAAAATCAATACTTTCAAAACATCGTTATTCCGAAGCAACGTCAAAGGCTCTAAAAATGCTAGAACCTTCTCTCTCCGATACAAATTAAATCTTATAGCACGCATGAAACAAAAAGAAAAATGAACCAACTCTCACAGCCGCTCTCGTACAAAGGATCTTTCTCTTAATTACATGGTTAAGAATTTGAGAGAAGCACCTGTGGCGGCCGTTATATGAAGTACCATGTCGAACTAACCCATCACAAGCCTGTTTTTTATCAAACCTTTTAAAAGGATTTAAGGGATGTATGTAACGTTGGATATAGCAGAATTGGGAGATTGAAGAAATTACTAGTAGGTAGCCTTAATGAGAGTTGCTTTTGAATTGAAATCGTGCAAGGAATATGCTTCAAATGGTTGATATAACTTTATTCTGAGAAGCATATTATAAATGTGTAATTTTTTAAAGTATGAGTAGTACTAATTTTGTATTAATTTTTGTAAAGTTATTATGAATCTAAAAGTGGTAAACGGGACACACGGCTTTGAAAACCTAGATATAATACGCTTAAATTGCAAAAATACATATTACTGGTTCTTATCAATGTTAAAGACACATAGATACTGCGACTAGGCTTTTTGTTAAATGTTGTAAATCATAATTTTCCTTTAACATGAGTTCCAGGATTCAAGTAAAATTCTTTAGATATCTAATCCCGGATATGTATCGACAGCTCGTGCCCTGTTCTGTGTCGCCAGACGGAGCCAGGTGGGTGGAACATGTTAGGAATTTTGGAGACATGTCCCAACTTGTTGTTGATAAACTTTGACACTCGTTTGTGGGATGTAGATGCTTGATGGATTTTGGAAACTAGTGTCGAAAATGTTACTATTCTTTTTTTGGTTTCAGAAGATTGATTAAAAGCAACGATATGTTATTTTAAAAACAACCTTTTTTATACTTTATACGTTTATTCTCAATGTGGCTTAACCCGAAGACAGTGGCCTATATCTAATCCTTAGGTTTCATCCATTTCCATACAAAATTTCATGAACATTAGTTTAGTGATTTAGTCGAGAAAGCATAATTAATAGACAGTCATCGATTTTGTCCTCTATAATATTAATAGTAATAACGTTAATTTTGTAACTGGGGTTTTCCAATTTATTACTAAAATTCGATCAATAACCTTTGCATTGTAAAAAAACTTCAAATACATCAATTAGTATTTCTTTAGTTTTTAACAACTACTACTAAAAACGTCGTAACTATAATTTTAAAATGGTACTTATCACTAAACCTTCATTTTTCTTTAAAGGAGCCACTTTCCTCAATGAGTGTTGAGATTTACCTGTAAAAATAAAGAAAACAAGCTTTTAGTTAGTTATTCAAAAGCCTAGATATAAGGAAACCTACAACTTAAAGAAATATATTAACAAAATGTTAGAATTGACGTCAACCGAATAATTTTGTTACAAATTTTCTGCTTATGACTTCATAGAATAAAGTCACGACCTTTTACTTATTTTTTCCGATAGAAAAGGTATATAAGCTACACAAAGTTAATATAAAATGAAGTTAAGTATATAAAATAGTATGAGAATCCATCAAAACAACCTTTTGAAGTAGACGAAAATCATATTTTCAATATTGGTATTTTATCTTCTCAGTTCAAAGTATAACTAACACAAACAGATAAACACACTTTAAACTATAGAATTACATCCCCTTCAAACCATTAGCTCAAAAGTAACAAAAAAGCCTTCATGTTGTTATAAAAAATGATTGGAGAGGAATGTCCATTAGATGATATCGGAGGTCCTGAGACTCGTGACGGGACACAAAAAATGTCGCCAGGATAAAAGCGGACTGTTTTTGGACCGGTCAGGATTTCGGGAGAAAATAATCTTGTAACTTAAAAGTTAGTATGGCTTTCATATGTTATGATTTTAGGGAACAAGATAATTTTTAGATTATGCACATAATTTTGTACAAGTGTATATTTCGATGACGAAAAATATTGCAGCGAGATGCAATATTAAATAAGTTAGATTTTATTATAAATTACTTATTCTAGATCTAAATATTTAATTATTCTTTTCAATCTTGATTCTCAGCTGAAATGTTACGGAAAATCTTACAACGCTTACAAAAGACATGGTATAAACAGCTTTTGCTGTCCTATTGTTTAACTGTTGTGTCTGTTCTGTGGTCATTATACGGGTTAATATAGGATCCAATCTAACACCTAGGTGGTATAACGCCATAGAAAAGCCTCCAAAAAACCTATTATCTTTCCAAACCCTATCAGTGTGAATGAAATAACTAGACCTTGTCATTAAGATCTTATTAGTATCAATATGTTTGGACAACAGCCACAATATGTAACGATATCTTATCTCGCACATATGATTTGCCAATCGGTCGGCAGACCGTGACAGATTGCATCATGGCCGACGGTTGACATCGTCGTGGTTTAACGGAGCGCGTAGGGTTAGCGTGAGGTAACAATATTATTGAAATATATCGTAGAATATATGTGGTAAAGATATTTTACGTTAATATATAGAAGATCTATCAATATTTTTTTACTATCATTGTAACTGCTTGCCGAAATAATCTCACTTTTAAGCGAAGGTTTCTAAAATATTGTATTGTCCTGATTTGTAGTTGTTAAGTTTTCTGATGATAGATAGGAACTTATAAAATCAGTCAATCAGTCATAAACGAAAGTTAAAGAAAAAGAAACAAAAGTAAAGTAAGTTAAAAACAAGAAAAGTACATTTCGATAACTTTCTTACAAACTTTTCTCACTATAACCTTGTACATGGCGATGAAAATTGTAAAAGGTCTTTTTCAAAAAGCCAAATATGTATATTCTGGTATATTTCTTAACACATTTTAATTGAACTTAATTTTAACAATATATTTCAATATAAATAGTCTATTGTCAAACCTATTGCTAGGGCCTCGTGTAATATGGAGCATGAACTCACCAAGGCTGTATATATCCGTATATTATCTGT
The DNA here is from genome assembly GCF_050436995.1 of Anticarsia gemmatalis. NCBI lineage: Eukaryota > Metazoa > Arthropoda > Insecta > Lepidoptera > Erebidae > Anticarsia > Anticarsia gemmatalis. The sequence goes on along the minus strand of NC_134748.1, from coordinate 12,666,513 downwards.
TAATCTATGTGTATGTAATTCGCTAAGTGATCGTGACTATGTGTAAACTTATATTGAAAGATAAATAGATATGTTTGTCCGTCACGTTGTTTGAACTGTTCGTTAAATAGTTTTTGTTTGGTGTTGTTACAAGGCTTTGTTTGGATAGAGGGATAACTATTGTATTTGCTTACATAGATTTAACATAAAACAGGCCTTTGTAAATAATTATACACTTTAATTTTCAACTAAACTACATGAGAGCTAAACACTCGACTAACACTTAAAACGTGTCAATTAAAGGACTGTTTATGTGCATCAGTATCATGTCATCATTTGTAAAGTCGAACAAATTACGAGAAAATCCAACTCACATTTCATATAAAACAAGAAAAATAGTTCAGTATCCATGTAAAACATGCATGTAGATGCTGTAACGAATAAACAAACCAATTAAAAGGGTAGAAAATTTTGACCCTCAAATAGTAATTGACCCATCATATTCTTTTCTCTTTTGTATCAATTCAAATAAATTACCAGAACGACGCTTTTTTCCTCCCAAATTAAGAAGTAAATGATATTTTTCAATCAATTAATAAGGTTTGTATCAAACGTAACGTCTTAAACAAATAACGCCGACCACAAAAAACCAACACTATCAAGTTGTGGTCTCATTATTTTTTCCCATCACCACAAAATGGCGATACGCCACAAAACTAACATCACAAACAATATTACTGATTATTGTTTGGATATTGTTTGAAAGAAACCACACTCGACACTAACTACAAAAAATATACGGGTACATAACAATATTGAATAATACTGAATATTGTTCACTCGTAGTGCGAGAGTTGCCTTAAATAAAAGAAAAAAATACGTTCCAGAATCCTATATAAGCTGTTAAACACTCTATTTAACTGAAATCGTGGGAAGGAAACAAGCAAGAAAATCAACTACAATTGAACATTTTATAAAATCATATTCTCCCATACTAAGAAAACCTTATTTAAATGACTATCAGACCAAACTATCTGCAAAACACACTTTATTAATAGTTCCGTGAAAAGTGCAATCAAACCTACAGCATTGAAACGCCATAGCGACAATCTTAATTACTGCACACCAAAAATATTATCGAAAAGAAGGAGCATATAAAAATATCCAAAGGTAAGTTCACAATACATCGTGACAGTCTGATTCAAAACTGATGATCGTGCGTGTGACTGCGTGACCTGCGCACGCGCCGGCTCACGCACCGCGCACCCTTGCACTATGCCTTTGTAGTCCGACAATCTAGTAGAGAGCATGCTAAGCCACGATTTATTTAAATTATCCTAGTTTTTTAAAATCCATAACTGTCTAACTTCTGGGCAAGGGTCTCCTCCCTAACGAAGGAAAGGTTAGGCCTTGAGTCCTACTTATATAGTTTTATCCTACTAATCCTACTATCCTACTAATATTATAAATGCGAAAATTTGTAAAGATAGATAGATGCATAAATGTTTGTTACTCTTTTACAAAAAAACTGCTGGATGGATTTTAACGAAATTCGGTAGACAGGGAGTTTATAAGCTAGATCAACACATAGGATACTTTTTACCGCGAGAAATCTTTTCACGTGGACGAAGTTGCGGATGAAAGCTAGTAATTAATAATTCAGTGTATTCCCAAATTAAAGAAACAGTATCAAAAAGTCTGCGGGTTGCTAGTGATGGTGTAAATTCTGTATGTTATACCTTCTCAAACGTGAACCTTGCTGGCTCTGTACTAAGTTACTAGAGTATACAAACCACCATGTAATTATCATTTATCTCTCAAAGATTGATCATTGCTAGCTAACGTGATTTGTTGCGCGTTATGTAAATCGTTCTAAGGCTTTCATTTTGATGTATTTTACGAGGAAATGTATGGGGTTATAGATCTAGTAACAATAGGGACTAAACAAGTGATTTGTGCTCGGGTCAGTTGTATACGTCAATGTTATTACAAATAAGAGTGAACTGAAGGTTAATGATAGTAAAATAATAGAAACGTGTTAAAAATAGGATGTGGGGTAATGATTCAATCCTTTGGCATATTTTTAGAAGGTAAAGATCTGGTTTCACCGTTTCTGGATGGATCTACATACAAACATAACTTATCAAATGGATTTTTGTCAATTATTTTCACACATTTACTGTCACTTTATTCAGCTAAATGTTTTCTGATATTTATTAATTATTCAGCTCGGAAAATCTTTTTAAAAATACGTAGGGTCAGTGATAAATAAAAAATCGATTATATTACAGTTCTCTAAGAGTGGAATTATGATCCTCTTAGTCAAAAGTCGTGATATTTGTGAAATATTTTTTACAAAAAAAATATCTCGCTTAAACTGTAGATATTAAATAGTAATTAAATACAAGGAAGAACAGTATCGTCTAAGTTTAAAACTTTCTTTGAAATACAAGTTTTTATAATAAACTATCAATTCTAATAAATGCGAATCTTCTACTGGTTAACAGCTTGTAGGTCAAGTGGGGTTTTTGAACTTTGTAACATTCAAATAAAACAAAATCATGTTGTATTGAGTGAATAACTTTGAAAACTTCCATTCAAAGAATTTTGAAAGGCAAGAGATTTAAGGTATTCTTAGAAACAGATCTTTAAGACTTTACGTTCACAACTTTTCCTTAAAAGTATACTACTTAGTATAGTATATTATAAAATGTTGTATGTAACTTAGAATAACATATAAGCGCTTTGGTGAACACTGTAAGCTTGTACTGTTTAATAAATAAATAAATAAATAAATAAATAAATAAATAGGTACCCATATCCTACTAATATTATAAATGCGAAAGTTTGTATGGATGGATGTATGTTTGTTACTTTTTCACGAAAAAACTACTGGACGGACTTCATTGACATTAGGTACACTGATATAATTTATAACGTTGATACTTTTCACTCCGGGAAATCTTTTCACGTGGACGAAGTAGCGGGCAAAAACTAGTATTTAAATGAACGATAGGCTAATTTTATCCCCGGGCGAAGTTGCGGTAATAAACTAGATGTAATTTTAACTACATATATTACACAAACAACAGGCATATACATATTCTAGATTGATTTCACAGCAATAATCGGAGACCGATAAGTATAGATAATTTCTTTCCACCTTATATTACTTATGCAAAATGCCGTGCGACCATGGTTTATGAAAATAAATTAAAAAACCGTATCACTAACTACATGGGAACCGTAATCCATCTCAAAAACCGCAGATCCTGTACCTTGTACGTTAAAAGCCTGGGAGGATGCGTGGTGTTGCCAGCTTTGAACAAAATTATAAAATTTTGAGACGGTGGAAAAATTTTCATTCTGTTTATTTTGAAAATATTTGAATTATTTTTACGTAGGTGCTCTTCAAATCAATCTGTCTATTTAAAAAGTGTCACAATTTATATCTTAAATTGGATGTCCATCTCATTTTAGCCTTATTTGTCACTTAACAAAATACTTATAAAATATAAAAATAAATGTAAGACCTATAAAATAAATACATTTGAGAGGACTCCTTAAAACTAACATTAAAAAACGAATATTAAAAGCTAATAAAACCATTTTAATAATTATTTAACAGGCAACTAAAACGCGTTATCCTGGCAACACTAACCCTGGCTGAATACGAAACTTCCTTTGCCGACCGCAACGGGCGAGGTATAAAAAGCGAGCAAGTATCAAGTATCGTCCGTAGTCGGTCTAACCGCACGAATGTGTAAAAAATAATTAGCCCTGCGTATAATATCACTATTTTATAGAGTAAATAATATTATACAAGGTGTAATGAAACTAACTACATAGATGTTTATGAATACAATGTATGTAAGCTGTGTTTATGCTATGTAAAAGCAAAAGTTTGTAAAGGTGTATGTTTGTTGCTCCTTCAAGTAAAAACTATAGTACAAGTAGGTAGTAGAAGCATTTTTATGAAATTTTCTAAAAGTTTTTAATCTAAATTAACACATTATTTTCCGCAGGATATCGTGAGCAGAATCTGGCAGTATTGCACAAAAATTATAATTTTTCCGCGATGGACTTTGAGTGTGGATTTCAGTTTCCATATAAAATTATTCAGTATAATAAATTGAAAGTGAAGCGAGCTCCTAATTTCCCTCTCGTGTGCGCTAATATGCAAATATCGTACGAACAAGGCAGGGGCGGCGCGGACGCACGACATTGCGCTCCTTTTTCAACGTAACTCATTTATAAACCAATCAGGACAGGTAATTACTATCACTAAGATTATGTAACAGAAGGGCGATTTCCTATCATTATCGACTATCAACATCCGGAGAATTCTTGTAAGAAAATCTGATTAGTGCCTCTAGCGTATTCTGCTAGAACTATTTTTTTCATGCGATTCTGTTAATAAGATACTTGTAATACGAGAACGCACGAAGTATCTTATTGATATTGAAAACGATACAATAATTGTGGCGAAAATTAAAAGTTATATTTAAATTATTAACACAAACAAAAATTTTGAGTTTGTTTGTAAGTTAAAAAGTATCTCTATTCGGGGTGGCTATCAAGCCACTATGCTTTTCATTGTTTTTTCCCTTAGACTATAGTCATTAACACCTTACGTCAAAGCAGCAATGTACTCAATAGTCACCATCAATTTAATGAACGCTAGTTGGCAACTGAGATACGGATAGGCAATATAGGCATACAGTTCTTAGTCTTTGGCCAGTTGTTAAATAAATTGATAATTTTCAAAATTCCTGACGATAATTCGACAGGTTGCCCACGAAAATGAATTTTTAAGTGGATGACATGTTGGTTGACAAAGTAATTGATTATTTATTATTATCGTAAATGTTTTACATAAGTATACCCCATTTACCAAACAGGTGCATGAAATAAATTACTGAGAAATTTTCTTCGACAAAAGTACGTCTTGTTATGAATATTGAACTTTTGACTTTACACTAAGACATAAGGTAAGGTGTTTCATACACTTCTGAAAGTGACCTAACCAGTACCTAAATCTATACTAATATTGTTTGTTTGTTTGTTTGTTTGAACGCGCTAATCTCAGGAACTACTGGTCCGATTTGAAAAATTCTTTCAGTGTTAGATAGCCTATTTATAGAGGAAGGCTATAGGCTATATAACATCACGCTACGGTCATTAGGAGCGGAGTAGCAACGAAAAATGTTACGAAAACGGGGAAAATTTTGACCCATTCTCTTCAGTGACGCAAGCGAAGTTGCGCGGGTCAGCTAGTTTATTATATCTGTAATACGAAATGCTATCACTTATTTTTGACAGAAACACCCTAAGCGTCTTCTTACCTGAAAGTATTGGGTTCTAAACTTTATCAAGACATCATTGAAAGATCCATAAATAGTAAAAACTTTATATCCGTCCTATTTTATTGTAAAGTTCTTTCTATTTAATAACATATAAACTGTTGTTTTGTATTATTAAAAATATTTTTTTGGCCGGAGTTTCTTGCCAGCTCTTCTCATTAGCTCTACCTTCCGAATTGGCGGTAAATTCACTCTCTGTATCATTGACTATCATAGATATCATTAGACCTAAACGAATAAATGATTTGTTTTTTAGACTAAAATAGAAAAAACATGCATCATTTCCACAGCTTCTCTTTCCCTCATCTCATCACGTAACATTGTGATCAATATGATGTATATGAAAGGTGCACAACACACGTGTCAGTTTACGAGCGCCGTATAAGGCACGCACTATATTTAATCAACAGCAGGTGTACCTATAAATAAACTTAACATACTAATTGGAACTAGTATGGAATATCGATGAAATTTCAGAGCATTCATCTACTATTAGGCATTGAAAATTGTATTAAAACTGATAAATAGTTATGATTCTGGAGATGTAGGCAGATGGATAATGAGCCCACGTTTAACCATTAACGATAGTCCCATGTAATAGAGGGCATTACAATATCTACATCCTCTACCAAGTCTCCATTCACACATCCACTAACTATTGAATTTCTCAATAGCCGCCTCGATAGATGAAAAATATATATTTATTTCAATTGCATAACAATCAACAATAGCAATATTATTTGGGGTCCATTTTGGAGTACAATATTTCCTTTTGGTACGAATATTTGGTAAGCAATTGCTCCTCAAAAGGCCTTACAATCAGTAACTGCATTCGTACAAGACGAATAATGAACAACATTAAAACAAACCGAATGGTTAGTAAACAAAATATCGAGTGGTGAATCGCAGATGTTTCGCAAGCTTCGTGATCGACCTCCGACTCCGTGGGAATCTGTTGGCCGGCGTTACGCGCTGTTATGTACTATCAAACAACGTTATTACATATTATTATTGTTTACTATAGTTATTCAATCATACACAGTAGTAGAAGTGCTAAAGATGGATATGAGATTAGCACGGTATAAGAATGAGAACGGGACAAATGTGACCAGCCATGAGTATGAATGTAAACGGATGTGTGAGTAGAGGAAGATCGAATAGACAGTAGGAAAAGGGTATGACTATGGGGATAGGGGATCAAGAAAAGGTGGAAGAATCAAAATGCAGTTTCCCTATACCCACTTTTGTTGGATGTTTATTCTGAGTGTTTCCGAGCTTTGAAGGACACGATACCAGTCGGCTATTTACTCCGAGACAACAACCCAATGTCGCGTGTCAATACAAGTTTTTCAAACATTCTCTCGTCAAAATAGCCCTTGTTTGTTTTTTAAGCAATACAATTACATCTTCGAAAGACATTTTGTATTGCACATTGCTGCCATTTACGATACTTCATTAAATAATACCAATTATTTTTTACCCTCAACCAGTTCGTACGTTTCCATAAGGCCACCGTCGTACTATGTAACGCGCACGCGCGCCACCTGACATTTGCGCGCACCTGCGCTTGCGCAACAACGCGCATCCGAAACTTGCGCGCTGGTAATTAAATTTAATGGCGCCCGTATGAGTTGCATTGTTGAGCTTAATTGTTCGTCTTCAGTCAATATTTGACCTCGGTTCTGTACACATGCCGTGTTTACGGAACCCTAATGTCATTGGCAATTAGGCGAGTAGTGTGTTATGGTATTTCAATAGATTTTGGTGAAATACTTAAGCAATTTCACTACAGGTTATTTGAAAAATAATTAACTGAGTAGTAAATAATAAAACGCACAAACATAGGAAAAGCAAATAGAGATAATTCTATAATAAGAGGAACTATAAAATGTGAACTGCCACTAAAACTTACACTAACAAACATATAATTAAGAACAGTTACTGAACGTAAAATAACACACCTCATTAAAACCGAACTAAAACCTATAATCTTAAAGAACATTTAAACAGGCAATAAGGAACTTATTCTATAAATCTAGATTGCTTTCAATATTACCCCGGAACTGCGACAGACGTGTCCTGGGGAAACTGGGAGTACGGGTAATCCAGGGAATAGCGGCAATCTGCTGATAGATCCAGGATTAAGTTCCGCGTCGTTGCGCCGCGCTCTCGTCGGTCCCTTTGTACGCACGCGCCTCTAATCGCACGATACGCAATCAACGCGGTAATGGAGCTGAGATCTACAAGTTACACTTGATTTTCGTGTACCGTTACACCGTTTTATGTTCCCTTTGGAATTTTTAAAGGTTTAGTGTAGTTATGTTAGATTGATAGATAATGTGGAGTTTTGCCCTGAGGCTGGATAGAGATATTAAGAAAATGTTATACGTTCGATCCTTTTTATACGCTTCTTTAGTCAAAACGATATAATGGCCAGCGATATAATTGCTTTGTTCAGAAAAGATCTAAGGTTCGACCAAAACCGAATTGGAAAACGTATAAAATAAAATGCTCTACCCTTTTTAGTATACCGATTCGTAAAAGTCTACCAAGGAAAGAAAAATCTAGGTTTCATCCGTTTATCCAGGGTCTCATTGCATATATTTTATGCATTTCCACTATTTCAAGTCTTGTATCGGCTATAAAGTTTCATAGATTTTGTATATTAATGATAGTAATATATCACATAGGAATATAAACGGCATGTTGCATAGGTGTTCAAATTAATTCGGCATTTGTTAATGTACATTTTGAACTTAAAAGGGCAACATATTCGTGGAAACTGAAATGTTGAAATTAATTGTTTAAGTGGAATTCAAACAATAGTGAATTATTTGTATTGTTAAGATATATAAAGGTCTTGTTTACTATTGAAGGGATCATCACTTATTCAATTATTTACTACTAATATAAGTCCCTCACTCAAACCAGTAATTTATATTATAAAATTTTGTAATTGTAATTAGGCCACCGGAACTGTGATTTTGGATTCCATTTCAGATGAGACAGAGTTTCGGAACAACCAGTTATCTGAGTAACAGACGTAATTTTCAAATGCACCCAAAAATCAGTCATGTAACATAATACACTCACAAAAAATGTATAATTCAAAGAAAACTCCCTAGTTTTTATGCAAATCTATCATTGACACAACAAATCAATTCAAATTACCAACTAAAACGAAAATCACACACAACATTCCACACAAACAAACAAGCAAACAAACACAGACACGAGACCCTTCAGTGTTGCATTATAAATAAATAAACAAACACACAATACACTAATCATATTCTCTGCAATACATTGTAGCGAGATCTTAGTGCCTCGGCACACGGTACCCACATAAATACTGAACATTCGTAATAACTTTCTATAGATTTAGACAACAAGTGCAAACGTCTACGGAGGGCTGAATTTATGGGTGAAAACTTGATTCTCTTATGCAAGAAGGAATATTAGAATTTTGTATATGTTTGTCCAGGATTTCAAATGTGAGTGTGCCGAATTTTAAAGGCATTTTTGCATAAAGAAGTAATTTTTTATAAGAGTTATGGATTTTTTTAAATATTTTGCATTAAGTAAAATAGGTAGAGAAATACACGCAATACCGACATATTTTTTGGATAAATGCATTGTGCAGATTTTAGATAATTCCTAATTCCTAATGTTGCTAATATAGATTTTAAAAAATTACAACTTCCTACTATTTATAATCTCAAATAATCCCAGATTAGCAGTTAAGTATTACAAGGAACTCAAAGACACTCCCTAAATTCCAGAAAAAGTGTGTATCGCAGGGAACGTATTCATCTAAATGCTAATACAATTCCGATACAAAGACATAATTCAAGTACTGTGATTTCAAATATACGTATTTTAGTATCACAAAAGGTCAAACCCAAACCTTAAATGAACGAACGGTAACACGGCACATAAACTCAATTAGACTTAACCAACGATAACTAATAGCGAATATTTGTTTCTACAGCCTCATAACTCAATATGAACATAAAACAAGAATATATTAGCTAAGCCACGCGGTTTCACTCGCATCGCGAACATAAAGCAAGAATGAACTATCGGACCCACTTGGTTTTACTCGCATCTCGCAGAAAATAATTATATGAAAAGTGATTTTAGAAAGATTTAGCTCATGTCGATCCTGGGTCTGTGTCATCCTCATGTTAAATTTTATCAAAATCTGTACAGCAGTTTAATCGTTAAAGCGTCATAAAAAGACACTCGAATAGTTTCACATTACCATTTAACTAGCAGTCCCGCAAGTCCAACTGCGTACAAAATGTCACCCCTACCTATTCTAAACGCAAAGGGTTGATTTAAATCAAAATAATCTTATGCTTAACTCTGGGTCTTCCAAGCAAATTTTCATTCATATCAAATTTCTTCATGTAGACAGACAAACTTTCGCATTAAATATTAGTATAATAAGCATACCGTGTGCATAGCCCTTACAATGTGGATAGTAACAGCAAATTGGCTGAGTGATCGACGAAGAAAAATAACTCAATTCATTAGTTACAATTGAGTTGCAATGATATATCGCCGTGTGAACCTAGGCTGAGAAGAAAGATTTTATACTTATTCCTTTGAAAAGTGCGTGTGTGGAATAAGATATAGTTTTTAATGTTTTCATTTTTTTTACGGATATTATGTCTATGTATGGTTTCGGGATGGGGAATTAGCGAAAATATTTTCGAGTATAGGTAGTTTTTAAAGTCTTTTGACGAAAGTCCTTAGTGACTAGTTTGTGACTAAAAAAAAAATTACTAAAATAATATTTTGACTAGCTTCACTTTATAAAATATACGGAAATATGCGTATATCTTCGTATGGTATGATCAATATACAAGCAAAATATAATAAAACAGGATACCAAACCATTTATCTTTGTAAGGCGATAGAAAATATAAAATATACGCGATAGACCCGTTTATATAACGGGTAATGTATGTAGTGCGAACCGAGCGGCGACAGGTGGCGACACCTGTCTCAAGAACATGAAATATCGATTTAGAAGAAACTATTTCTTATGGATAGCCTTTTTGTACTAGTATGTGGTTTCCGTGTGAAATCTTGTAAAAAGTGCACAACGCCATCTGTTGGCAAGATAGGTGCGAATGTCAGTTATCAATCAAAGGGACGATTCCGGGTTCAAGTGATATTTAATTGTTTTTTTACTGAACTGTGAGAATCTAGATTTTTTTGTGCTTTACAGAAATGTCCATAATAATGACAATCTATAGAGACTATAATATTATACTAGTAGATACCTAAAGCTTGTCAGTTTGTCCCTGTGACTAAATTAAGATTGACTATACATTTTTTCCAATACAAATATCAAGTGCTAAAAGGGGGTGTATACGTGAGCAGAGCCAGCCTTTACAATAATATTTTTAAATAACCAAACATCTTTCGCAAGATTAAAACATTCTATATTGACCGCATCATTTTTCATCGCTCACTATTAAAAAATCAAAGATTGACTTATAACATTTTAACGTATATAACGAGGCATAAATAATCCCATTACTATTAATATATCATAATATATTGTAAACAAGTTTATGTGTTATTTGTGTGTGTAAGTTTGTGTGTGCAAGTTTGTGTGTGTGTGTTTGTGTGTGTGTCTGTTGGGGTCAGCCGGTCACTAAGGCGCAGGTGTCCTACTTACTAAGTAAACACACGGAGCAAGTTTGTATGCGCACGCGCATGTGTCAATTTCTGCATGATTTTATTTTTTGTTTTTATGTAGGTGTGAATTAGTGTGGGGGTGTTAGGGTTTCGCTGTTGTGAAATTGTTTGGCACAATAATTCACACTTCGACTTTTTTATTTGGCCTTCGAGAAGGTAATTTTATGAAAATAAAATCATTAACACGATTTCAAGATTGAGATCAATAAACACATCCCCGGGATTAGAATATGGGACCGTACAATCAGTACCCGGTGCAAGTGATTTTAGTTTTATTTATTTATTTGCCTTGTCTGCAAAAAGCATGCGAGAGGAAAATAATACCAGTACTATGGCGTACTCATCATCAATTCACCTTTGTTCAAGATAACCAAAGATTTTTTTTCTCATTGACATGTTTCCACTAGGCAGATTAATTAAATGTGAGAGGTTCCTTCTAATTTATCATCTTTCGCAAACCACTTATAACCTTTTGTATTCCATACAAACCCTTAATTTATGGACATACGTATTAAAATTATGTTGTTCCCATTTGTATAACTGTAACCCTCTAATTAGGCCCTCATGTTTAAACTAGTTCATCCAGGTCATAAGCTAATAGCTTATTAGAATAACTCAAAAGCTAGCTTAGGCTGGCTACACAGTACACACGTATTCGGTTCGGCACGTTCGGTTCGGCGATATTTATCGAACAACCAAAACCTACTCGAAGCAATTATTGCACTTGTTCGGTTTAAAAATACAGGCGCGGCGATGTCGAGCGGAATTTTTCCTAAACATGCATCTACGCATATACGATGTATAATAGAATACGGGAATTAACGCGAACACGCATTTTACCTTAAAATGACTACTCAGGCTGCGACCACGGCGAGTGCAACCTGCACCAAAACGTTAGGCATTTAGGGTAAAATGCGTGTTCGCGTTAATTCCCGTATTCTATTATACATTAAACATGCAACGCGCGAGTTTAAAAGTTACACATACTCGGTTTTGCGGCTAGGGACGATTATCGAACCAAATATGTGTGTATCAAGCCTTATAGTACTCAAAAGCTAGAACTCTCGCATTACAGTTAATATACGTCGTGCAATGCTCTAAACGTTTTCGCGAAATCGTTTACAGAGCTGCGATGAACGCATGCTCGGTGCGAAAGGGAAATGCGTGCGCGCATGTGGGAAAGTACACGAGTACTCGTATATAAAGTAGCTATAATTAGAATGTTTTACTTTGGGAAAGTTTGAAGGGGTTTGAGGAGAATTGGCATTAACATTTATTTATTGCTTGATGTATGGATGTGAATGAAGCAAGGGAAGTTAGTAAGGATCGTACGAAGTGGCGTTCTTTGGTCTCCGACCTATGGGAAGAAGACGTGATTTTTATGTATGTATTAGAAAAACTCGTCGACATTAGGAATTATAATCGTAATGTGCAACTCTGTACATAATATGACCACATTTTTTTTAAACTTTGTCTCGAAGCGTCAAGCTTGTGCATTCAAGTAATGATGTATTACGAATGACATGCCCAAATGCGACAGTCAAAAGAATTTCAACCGAAAACCTCAAGTCACTCTGATGCAACCGTTAAACGCAAAATGAATCACGTAAATCGAAAAAACCACCATAACTTGTATATCAATTACATCACTTTTCCCAACAAAAAAGTATTACATGTTCAGCCATTGTTACCGAGTCAAAGTAATCACCAATAACTCCTTATTCGTACCTCAGTGCCCATAACCAGTCCATCTTTTAATCTCTTCCGTATGAATTATTCAAAAAAACGAAGACACCCGATCATGCCCGAAGCGTTTTCGTAAATTACGCCCGCGCACCCTCATTGGGTCGCCATAAAAATTTTCATCCGATAAGAAATTGAATTTACTCTTGTTACTCGTAAAAATTTAAAGGTAGCGTTTTTCTGTTGATTTATTTAAGTTTATGTTTAAACTGTTTTTAAGCACTTTCCATTTCAGTATTAAAGATAATAAGGCTGTAATGATGTGCTGTTTTTTGGTACGTGTACCTATAAGGAAAGTTTCAATCATTATTATCGTTTACTCTTACTTATAACAAACACTTGATATGTAGGCTAGCGAGAAACGAAATCAAACTACGAGTTCCCATCGCGCCTATAAAAATTCCGTCAACATATTTGAAAGTTATACGCCCAAAATATTGACTCGGGGGTCTAAAGTAATAGACAATCGGCTTGAAGCCCGAGGCGTTGGGCGTCAGTACTCTAAAAGTAAAAGTGTGAACAGTGTGGAAAAGCTTGGATGTCCGAATAAGTAATAAGTGCGCCCACGCTTGCCCACTTGGTACACTTTCTATTGACACTCCACTTATGATGACTAGGGTTGGGCAAGGTTGAAAATTTTCGGGTTTCAGACAACGTTTTAAAATAATTTTAAATTCAGTTAAATACTGACATGATTTGTATGTAAGGACAGTAAGAGTTGGGCATTTTACATGCCCTCAAAAAATGTGTTAAAGGGCTTTTAGACATCTAAGGTCTCATCACGATATTTTCATTCACTGTTAGAGCAATTGATAATGATATCTAATACCGATAACTTTGAAGACATTGTTTTCTTCTGAGCTCTACAACTTACGTGAAAAACGAACGCTTACATCGCTCGACTATCACAGCATTAGATATTTATTTTGGTATAGGTACTTATTTTGTCACAAACTCAAATGGTTCTTTTAGGCTTAGCCTAAAACTATCAAAAAACAATTTTACTTAAACAAAAAGAAAGTACCCAAAACCATGTGTAAAAAATATCTTTAAAACTATAGCCTTATAATCTAAGTGGCAGCCCTGATATAGATGCACAAACGGTCAATGTTACAGTATGTAATGATAGGTGAAAAAACGTTCGCTTACTTTCAATTTTATTACGACAATCGACGTTCAATCAGCCGCAGTCAAGTATCATTGAGGAACACACTAAATTGCTTACAATTCTGTCTTATTGCTGTGTACTGGGTCAAAGATAGATATAACAGGAATTAGTATATGTATGGCACTTTATTGAAGCAGATTTAGATTTATTTAGGTGTACTTTAAAAGTTTTTTTGGGAATCGTTATAATTAAGTTAGGTTTACGTCTACTGTAAGTCATTGAATATAAATTTAGTCTATTTTACCCTCTTTTCATATGGTTAACTTTATGTTATTATATAATATATAATACTTTACTATACAACATAGTCAACATTTCAAAACGTTATAATGTGATTCCATCTAATACTTGTTCAATTAGAGCACCATAAAGAGTACTCCTAATATTGTTTTGAACGTTTCGTGAAATGAAATCTAATCTGTAATACTTAACTTAATTAAGGTCTGTAAGGCTCTACAGTTCAACAATATTATAATCATCACTTATTATCCCAGTTCCAGTCAATTATTAATCTTTACAGGGAATAAATACTACGGCGCACGCGCACCACTATCGAGTTCATTAGAGACTGTAAGGCGTGGATTTTATTAGAAAATATATCATCTGCTGCCCTCAACAGTTAAGAGAAAATAATTTATATTAATAGTTTAATTATAAATTTAATTAAATTCAATAAGGGGGCGGAAATCTAATAAATGGTGGAATCCTACACCTTTATAAATATTCATGGATTAAGTTAGAAATTGTAAGAGTGCGTTTTGTACATAACTTTTAATTAAGAAATAGATATGAAGAGAGTTTGAAAATAAATAATTTCGTGATTCAAAGGGCTTAGGGGGCGAGTTATGGGCGTGTATATAAAAAAAATATACATTTGAATTGATTACAATTTGTAAGCAACATGTTTAAAATCGTAAGAAAACTCCCTTCGAAATTTTTGATTTATGATCTGTAAAAACACAGTTTTGAGATTAAATTACCAAATGGAATGTGTATTTTACTTGAATATGAACTTAACGGACAGTAAAAGAAGGATTAAAAAGATTAAGATTTAGGGGAGCAATTTCAACCACTATAAAACCAGCGAACGAGTAGCTAATGAGAAAATGGTATATGCAAAACAGCGCCTCACGCGTATTTTAAAAGAACTATTTTCACAAATAGTTTTGTATGTCAACTTCACCGTATAATAAAAGCCATTAAGACAAGAATGCGATGCTCACATATCAAATTACATGGAACTTTCGCTACCGCTCCGAGGTTAAATATTTCTAATTTATTACCTCGACGACATCTATCAAAACAGGATATAAATCCTATTGATATTATTAATACGAAAGTTTGTGAGAATGGGCGTATGTGACATATATACATAAAATCACGCCTTTCCTCCCATTGGGGTAGGCACAGACAAAAGAATTTCACTACTCTTACACTTGACGTAAAAACTACAGAATCGATTTTGATGAAATTTTACAAGGAGATTAAAAATCAGGCGGATTTTTCTAATACAGTCTCTAGGTGTCCTAATAGGGTATGAAACTTTGTATGTATGCAGAGCCTGAGGCTAATAATAACTAAACGAAAGTAGTTGTAGAAATATTTGCAGATTCTAGTCAAGATCTATGTACGGATTTGTCACCAGACTTGTTGCGAGATGAATCTTCATGTGTGTTGCTTAAGTTGCTTTCTACCGGCGAAAGTTTACCTGTAACAAAAAAGATTCGATGAAGATATATTTCTTCGTACATCTTAGGAAATATTTTTAACACTTAAAGTAAATTTATTAAGAAACAGTTCCTGTGCATTCAATATCAAATCATTTATTCCTTTAGGTCAAATATTGACACTTATGATAGTCGTTACAATTACTGAATCTACCACTAGCTCGGAAAGGGGAAAATAATAAATATATTTACATCTTAACAAATTACTATCAAAGTCAAAAGTCCTTATTATATTTATTGTTCATTAATAAAATATCCGCACGAGAATTTAATCCGCGAGAGCCAATGAAAGTGGCCGAGCACAACACAATAATCAGAGCATTTATTTATCATCATATTCCTTTTTTTCTTATTGAGCGTCTCAATACTTTTAAATTCATTTATACCCAGCTTATTTCTTGCTATCGTAGGTTATTAGTAGACCTCGTAATCACTACTTAGTTATACTAAAGTCGCTTCTCGCGTCTGCCCCTATGTCTATTATCTTGCTTGCTTAGATATGCTTGGATCTTTAAATCTACGCAACGGATTGTGATGCGGATTTTTTTTATAGATAGGGTGATTTAAGAGGAAGGTTTATGTGTAAAAGTTGTAAACGTTTTTTTTTGTAAAATAAGTATTTAAACCAGACAAAGCCTGGGCGGGCCGCTATAGTATATAATAAGGCTGTATTTCTATAGAATGCTTGCCATCTGACCCATAACCCAAAAGACAATATACAGAATAACAACATTCCGAATAAAATAACGTTGTTGAACCAATAAGTATAATATTAAACCAAGTTCCCAACATTCTGGTTCAAATACCTAGGTCTCAGATTACGATCTAGGATATTGCCTTGCAGAAAATTTCTTTCGTAATACTACTACAGTCATTCAGGGCTTACAATATTGGTTAATACAAACACGGATGTTTGATTTTGTAGTGCGATAGTTTTGACTAATTCCTATTTACTTATAAAAACGTTCTTTGGGATTGGTGGTCACCAGCGTATGTTTTAAATGACTTAATTTCACAATTAATCGTAACTTTTTATAAAAATAAATAATTTATCTTAATGGAGACACGATATTTATTAAGTTTCACGCTTTTATTACGACCGAGACCGAGAGAGATAATCATAATCATTCGACTCATTGCAGGAAGGCCTCTTCCAAAAGACCAATAACCACTAGACTGGATGCTATTTACAAAGCTAATATAAGACTGGCCAGACAGAACTATGATCAGTAGATTTCATTGTTTGTGGCTGATTCTAAACTCTAAATTTTATTTCGCCCGCGTACCTTGCAAACAGTCCTCTCTACTAAGTTCTCAGGCTATAATTATGAGACAAACTTATTCAAAAGCAAAAAGAAAGGTTTTAAAGACGTATTAGTAACAAGTCGGCAGCCCTTAGATGTTTCACATGGCATCAGAAAACGCAACACTACACTTAACATCTCACTCGAAATGAGTAGGAATGCAGCCGAGCGACGTGGTGAGGTGCAAACACATGTTCACTTTTACTTGTAACGTGAAATACGCGCATGTTCAACACTGTATTCGATGCCTTACAACAAATTAACTAAAAGTCAAAAGATTATTTAAAACATGTTTCTTTTTGGCTATGTATTTTATATCCATTATTTTCCCGTTTCGACGTCCTATTGAGTTCATTTATTTAAACCGTGGGCTAAAACTGAGGCCTTCGTTTCATGCATTTGATAGTCTTTCGATCAATTCTCCCTCAATATATGGCTTAAGACTAATACGATCGATGTTAGGCATAAAGAAAGAGATCACCTCCTATAGTTATAAACGTACTTATACCATTCACAACAATAGTAATTTCTCAAAATTTTCAGCCTTGTTTCATTTAAATGCATAATGAAGTGACATAACAAAGCGAAACCTTTATCTAGATTTTCCAAGTAAGCGAATGCTCGGATGTTCTATCACAAAGTCCATATGTGTGCATACACTTATAATACGCGGTATATCTAGTGGGAGATTATTGGAAACCAATAAATAATAATAAAGTGGACAAGTCCCGGTCGCGTGACGCACGCTACCGTGCGCCCGCGCCGTGTGTGTGTTCGCAACACAATTTGCTTGCCTGTGTTGTACAGTGTATAGATAGCTTAATATATCATCATTTATTTCTCATTATTGCCTTATTTTTTTTTTCTTTATTGTTTTAGGTTCAAGTGTGTATTCCTAAGTTCGATTCCCCGGTGCTCTAGAGAGCTTAGACTACAAAGTGTATGATTACGAGGACGCAGGTTTGATTTTCGACTCGCTATAACCTTTTCCAATGTCAAAACATTCTTAGTAGCAGCCTAAGGATCGATAAATGATGCCCTGAGATTTGTAAAATTTTGCGTTACAGTATTTTCTCATTTTCAGTATATTTATATGAACAGTGAAATATGCTTATGTATACACCTTCAGGTATAACAGGCGAGTAGACTTTCATATCTTGTTATCTTGAGAAATTAGAAACTAATGTGTTTAACCTACTCCTCTAAAGATGGGAATGCCTCAAGGAAATTCCATAGAAGGGTACACGGATCCAATCGGTAATATGCATCAGAAAGGATGGGGTTAAAATCCGCGCATGACCAGATTGAGATTAACAACAGGGGTCTTACCACTACTCTTAATAACCTAACGAGAGTTAATGGTAGGCATACTATAGATAGATACACAAGTATATCTAGTAATTATAAATGCAAAATATTGTTTGACTGTTGCGCTTTCAGGGCGAAGCGACTGGACGTTATTGGTAAAAACTCGAGTTCAAACGGTAATAGTGGCTTGTATGTTTGTAAAAGTCCCCGCGACACAAGAGCAATTCTTAGTGACGGAGTCGACTTTACTCGTATAAGAAAAAAAAAACAATTTTATGGAAGTAAGGATCGTACCAAGAGGCGGTTGTTTTCGCCTAACCCTAAGGAAAAAAAGGCGTGATATTATGTATGTATTAAACTATTATAAATTATTATAAGCGAGCATGAGTCAGCTAGTAGCATAATAAAAATCACTGAAACTCGTTCGCTATTGCTTTAGTACTAAAATTATAAAGATATACATCTACAAGACTTCATAGGGCTTCCTCAACTATCTTACGTAAAGGACACTTATATAACACTAGAACTACTCGTATTTAATAACAGGATTATTTTAGATTATATATTATTACTAGCTGACCCGCGCAACTTCGCTTGCGTCTCATAAGAGAGTTTTTGTAACACTTTTTACTGTTACTCTGCTCCTATTGGTCGTAGCGTGATGATATAAAATATTCTTTTTTTTTCACGAAAAATATTCTCAAAATTATTTATATCTCTTAATATAACGAAATCGCGCTAAGGCATATCCGCCATTAAAACAGTTGCCATGACAACGGAATTTTGTTAATTCAATGTCATTATTATACTGATTTTTCGCGACTTCGTTGAATTTTCTGAATTTTCCCGGGAAATGCATCATTTTCCCGGGGTAAAAAGTAGCCTATGTCCTTTCTCGGGTATCAAAATATCTCCATACCAAATTTCATGCAAATTGGTTCAGTAGTTTAGACGTGATTGAGTAGCAGACAGACAGACAGACAGACAGACAGACAGAGTTACTTTCGCATTTATAATATTAGTATGGATACAATAATAATATACCTGCATATAATAATATATAGTCGGTTATATAACAAGTCAATTTAGTCACGCTTCATAATAACATATTTACTATAATAATAGAAATACAAGGTTATTTATTTATATGTAAATTGATATGGAACAAAACTGTAGCCATAATATTATAATGCAACGGGTCTTATACGCGATTGAAAATTTAAAGGTTTGGATACCTTATTTGCTGCCCGACGTTTCGATCGCATTACAACGTCCAACGTACAGTCGTTGTAATGCGATCGAAACGTCGGGCAGCAAATAAGGTATCCAAACCTTTAAATTTTCAATCGCGTATAAGACCCGTTGCATTATAATATTATGTGTACTAGTCGCGAGAGTTTAAAAACATAAAAACTGTAGTTATTTAAATAAGTCCGTCCTGTGACGTTTTACAATGGAAACACGTCATGCTTGTCGTCTCATGTCTATGATGCAAATCATATACATATTGTTGAAGATACATACATAAGATAAATACATACAGAAACTTAAGGCTTGTGTTCATCAGGATAGGTAGAGTAATAAAGAAAGTCCTACAAGTTTCAATCAAATACATGAATCTTTTCTGCGCATAACTGCATGTCTGGTGCAGTGGTCACCTCGCCGCAATAACCGTAGCGCCGCGTGTGACGGGTTCGAATCTCACCCGGGACAAATATTTGTATGATGAGCACGAGTATTTGTTTTGACACTGGTTGGAACTTTATTTACATAAGTACGTATTTAGAAGTATATAAGTACGTTTATCAGTTATCTGATTACCAGTACAAGCTCTGCTTAGTTTGAAAACCGATGTCCGTGTGTGAGTTGTCCCAAAATATTTATTTATTTACTAGCTGACCCGTGCAGCTCCGCTCGCGCGAATTTCGTACTGTAGCTTATTCGTTTGAGCACGCGAATTGCGAAGCACTCGATACACCTACACATTAAAATGCTAACAACTCTTTTGTCATCTAATGGTTATTTACGAAAGAGACCTGAAGGGCACACAATGTGACACAGGCTCAGGCAGGCCTGATTTCCTGTGGTTAGCTTCTTTTCCGCTCTCGTCTGTATCCGTACCAGTTTACAGTGTAAAATATAATACCTTATTATAGACTGACCATTGCTTACCCGTCTGATTCAGAATATTTTTATAGGTACAGGACAAACCTATCTGCGCCGGAGCTCTTCACACGCGTAATAATGTACCTATACTTGCGATGATACGTCCGAAACCGCGTAACCCGTAATTATTTTTTTATATATCATCCGTTGTTTATTTTTTTAAACTTACCACATAGTCTGTTTCATAGCTATCCAATTTATTTCCTTAATGCAACCAATTAATTTGGTTATGTATTTCGAACAACAACGCCATCCGTTAGTTGCGGCGAACAACGACAACAAACGAAATTACTCGGTTTGCCATCTAGGATATCCCGATCGCACCGGACCCACGTAAACCAACATTTTTGTGTAATATATCATACAACATTTATGTTTGAAAATCTTATAAATGTATAGCATGTTTGAAAGGTATTTTTTTATTAATAAAGCCATCAAATAAATTAATTAGAAAAAACATGCTTCGTTGCGGACTATAACGCCATCTATTGGTTGGTGCGAACAACAGGTATCGATACGGCAGGCGCCGCGTTACTTTATGCGAATGTTGTGAAATGGATTGCACGCCATCTATGGTCTCTATAGGGAAACGCAGATTCGAACGAATTCTACGTATTTTTTTCAATTTTCTAAAAATCTTTGAAATTTTATGCTATAAAAAGTATCCTAGAAATTGCTCCACTACTTATTCTATGCATATACCAAATTTCAGTGCATTCTATTCGGTAGTTTTTAAGTGATAGCGACACATACAGACGGAGGACAGACAGACAGACAGACAGACAGACAGACAGACAGACAGAAAAGAAAATTATAAATTGCAGATTCGGTATCAGTATCCGTTACTAAACATCCCCCATTGGTTTTTTTTTAAATATATTCAATGTACAGAATTGACCTCTCTACAGATTTATTATAAGTATAGATAACCGTAGTGCATATGACACAACAAAAAATGTAAAGTAATATCTTAACATTTATTCAAATTAACAACTATGTAAAAACTTACAGAATAAAACTTGAACTTAAAAAATAAGATTACTTCTTTCCCTTTCCTTTGCTAGGTTTCTGCGGAATGGGGGGGAGAACGAGAGGTTCTGGAGGCAACGGAGGCAATTTCTTATCCGGCCACAAACGCTTAATATAGTCCACTACAGCTTCCAGACTTATAGTCTTTACATTCCCTTTAGCCCTCGGCCCGGGGAAAGCAATACACATTTGATCATTAAAATCATCGTTTAACTTTAAACCGAAACTTTGAATGGCTCGAGTGAACTCTTTGACAGGTTTTGGGTCAGGATTATCTCTGTATATTTCCAAAATTACTAGTGGAAAGTCGACCTGATCTTTCTTCTTTCCTGATCTGCCGATGGCATCAGCTCTTTTTAGTAATAAAAGCCTCATATCTCTCAGTTCGAAGGACATCTTAGGCCGCACATGACCATGAGTGACAACAGAAAGCTTGCGAAACGGTAACGCTAGTATTTTTTCACGAGTTTCTACAAATTTCTCATCAACAACTACATTATCTAAAAGTAAATTTTGTAGTTTCACTTTACGCATGCTTAGATATTCTAACAAATTGAATGCATCGCTACTTGTTAGTGGGTTGAACGATAAGTCTAAAGTAACAATTTTCTTAGCTTTGGTTAAACCTTTCCCTATAAGTTTAGCAGCTTCGTCGTCTATTCTATTATTATTTAGAAACAAATATTGAAGCGACGGAGAGGTTTTAAGCAACAAGTTAATCGCTTCACCAATACGAGAACCTCTCAAGCAATTCCAGGACAAATCCAATACAAGAAAGAATTTACTTGTTGCTAAAACCCTGCATAGCTTTAAAATAGTAATTGGCTCAGAAATAATATTATTTGATAGATTAAGATGTGTCAGTTTAGTGAATATTTCGAACATTTCAGTGAGAGATAAAACACCTTTGTCACTGATACAATTATTGCTTAGATTTAGTTCTGGTATGTGCATACCTTGAAGTATTGCTTTAGCTACATGCTCAGCTCCGTTATCTCCAATTTCATTTTTAGATATATCTAGCTTTTTGATCCGTGGGTTCTTAGGAAGAAAGTTTAATAACGCCTTAGCTCCTTGATGTCCAATTTTACATCCACGTAAAATTAATTCTGTTATACTTTTATTGTAAACTAACATTTCACCTATATGAAAGCAAGCATCTATATCCAAGAAGTTGTCTGTCAAATCTAAACTTTTAACATACTCATTCTTCTTTAACGATACACATATAGTTCGGACACTTTTCATACTAAGCCCGTAGAAACTTAGATCCACTTTTGTAGTAAGCAGCGATCTGTAGAAACTTCGAATTACTGGTATGGACATTTCTTCACATAAGGCTAGGTATCTCTCTTGTCCATCATCAGGGTATTCGGTTACTGGTATAGGACCGAAAAGGGCTTGGTTATTTCCAGGGTCAACGATTGCTGGGTACTTATAGTACACATGTCTGGCAATATCACTATCAGATAAAGGTATATACTTGGCACACACTTCTCCGCTCCCAGGATCATATAAGCCCTCAGCATACAGAATCTTCTTGATGTTTTTCTCTTCTTCAATGACCAAAGAAGACCATTCTTCTTGTGGAACTTCTATAGAAGAATCGTCACTATTTTCAAAGAGAACTTCTACTGAATGTTTTTCGCTTTCTAAAAGAATGCTTGAAGACATTTTGGAAAATAAAATTAAATCTTTTATTTCTTATCTTGGTAAACAATAGCAGTATTTGACTGAATCAAAATTGTTTGACAGTGACGTCTTAGCAAGAACAACTTATAAAAGCTGCTAGAAAAGAAGGTCATATTTATTTTGACTAACCAAAACAAACATCGAAGTTTAAGTAAGCTCAAGAAAAAGGAAAGTATGTAGTGAAAAAAATTATTAAAATAATGCATGTAATATAACATCATATATTAACTCTAAAATTAAGAAAAACCTACTTAAAAACAACATTCATAGTACAATACAAACTAAATCATCTAAACATAAAACTAATAATAATTAATGAAAATACAATATAATAGCAATCACTTCTTTCCTTTACCCTTGTCTTTACCCTTGCCCTTACCCTTTTCAGGTACCGGTTCAGGCTCCGGCTCAGGGGGAGGAGTGGGGGGCAGTTTCTTATCAGGATATTTACGTTTAACATAATCAACTAACAGTGGGATATTTATGGTCCTCGCTTGCCCAGTGCCCGGACCACGGAACACGTACACCATTTCATCAAGTAGATCCTCAGACGGAGGAGCACCAGCTATTTTGAGAGCATACATCAAGTCCTTCATCAACATAAAACCAACTTTTTCTTTCTCCAGCTGCAGCACAAACAAAGCCATGTCGAACTCACTCTTCTTGGCCTTCCTACACAAGAAGTCCATCCTGTTCAGCACCAATTCTCTAGGATCAGGACCAACGGCCACAAATCCGCCAACAACACTTCCATGTGTGATGATCATCTTTGGTTTTGCTTGTTTCAGCTCAGCGAGCAGCTCCATGAATTCTGGACTAACATTCACACCCTCCATGTATACACGTAGCACTTTCACATTCTTTGGCTTTACTTTTGTAAGAACCAGAATAGCATCTTGAACTGACATTGGATTATACGAAAAGTTTATTGACAACAGTTTCAGCGCTTTCGCCAGACCATTCAGAATTGTTTTGATGGCTTCCCCTTCTAATCTGTTATTACTTAAGTTTATATGTTTTAAGCCTTTAGCTGATAAAAATCCTCTTATACCCTGGGCCACTCGAAGACCCGCCAACGAGTTCCAAGACAAATCCATTTTTTTAACAAATTTTGTGCTCTCTAGAATAGCGATAAGGAAATTGTAGGTTCCCGGAGAATACAAGTTATTCCAGGCTAGGTTCCAATGAGTGAAGTTGTTACGAGTCTCAAATGCTTCCGTTAAAGGATTTAAACCTTTACCAGTTATGTTGTTGTTACTAAGGTTGATCATTTTGATGCCAAGTCCTTGGAACACAGCATTGCCCAAGTGCGTCATAGCAGAATCACCTAGTTCATTTCCGCCAACTCCAAGTGCACTAAGTCTTCTGTTGACATGTAAATTGGCTAGCAACATTTGAAACCCTTGAGGGCCGATTCGACACCCAGTTAGATTTAACTCTACTAGTGTATTATTAGTACCGAGCATCTCTCCTAGATGAAAGCAAGCGTCGACGCTCAAGAAATTATCTGTAAGATTTATGATCGTCACGAATCTATTGTATCTTAAAGCCAGAGACATGGCGCGGACGCCGCGAGAGCTGACGCCGTAATACTTCAAATCGATAACTGATTCCACTAAGCCCTTGTAGAAAATTTTGACTGGACATTCATTCATTTGATCGCAGAGAGCGAGGTAGTGTTCTTGGCCGTCATCGGGGTAAATGACTGGTTCTTCAGGCTCTAACAACGCGTCTCTAATGCCGGGATCCTTGATTGCTGGGTAGTGGTAGTATGGATGGCGAAGGACTGAGCTGGCTGACATTGCGATATACTCGGGACACATGTCCCCTGTCCCTGGGTCGTAAAGACCTTGTTCGTAGAGTATTTTCTTCGGGTTATATTCCTCGGTGCCAATGGCGAATAACGAAGACCATTGGTCCATCGGCGGGTCTTCGGAGCTCTCGACCTCAGCTTCGAAGACCACTTCCACTACTTCTTCCACCTTAACTAGTTCTGTATCGGAATCCATTGTTGTTGTTTGTTTCGTTTCGAGAAGTTTTTAAGCAAAATTTAGGTAAAAAAGAAGCACAAAAGAAAATACAATATTAACAAAGTATTGTCAATTTGACACTATTAGAATATGTCATTATATATTTTTTTATCTTTGACATTCATCTTGTTTATCAATTGTCGATGAGTAATGAATCTTTTTTGAAAGATTCTTCAGGTTAGTTAATATAATACAAACTTTTCTACAGTGTACATTATTAATAGTATGTAGGTATAGATAGTATAGTATGTTATAGCCCTGTATAAAATAAATATATCTGAGCAAACATAAAGAAGTAATTACCAAGTGAGTTTCATATACCTGCAGGTTTCATAATAATTAAACTATCGTAAAAGCCTGTATGCGCCCGCGCACGCTATCAGCGTTCGTAATTAAACAACCATTAAACCTTTGCGCTTGTGAATTTGAACATCTTATAAATATTAAAATATGAACACTAATAAACATTTAATATCGTTAGTTGATTCGTTTTCTATTTTTTTAAGTTATTTTATACCAATGACAATAACGTATATTTTACCCGACAAACGCTGCCGACTACAGCTAGATTTTTTATATTTCGATAATTATAAAGCTACCTCTTTTGTTCATGCTAGAAAAGTACTAAAAGTATAAACAAAAAATTCTTTGTCAAAAAAAATGTAATATGACATTACTTTGTTAAAGTTTTTTCTTTTGTGTAGCAAGATTTATTTTAATATTATTTTTATTTATTTTGAACAACAATTTAAACAATGGATTCCGAAAACTCCTCGGAAAAGCAGTCACAGGAGGTGGAAACCGTCCTCGAAGCGGTTGAGGTCGAGAGTTCAGAAGACCCACCGATGGATGAATGGCCTTCGCTCGAAATGGTGCACGAACAACCCAATCTTAAAAAACTACTTTATGAAGAAGGCCTGTATGATCCTGGAACCGGCGAGATGTGTAACTTATGTATTGGGATGTCTGCAAGCTCAGTCATGAGACATCCTTACTACCACTACCCAGCTATTGAAGACCCAGGTATAATAGACGCGTTACTTAAGCCTGAAGATCCAGTGATATACCCTGATGACGGTCAAAAACTTTACTTAGCTATCTGCGACGATATGGATCAGTGTCCTTGCGGAATGTTCTACAGAGGTCTTTTGGGTAAAGTAATAGATTTGCGGTACTACGGCGTCAATCCTTACGGAGTACGTGCTATGGCGATTGCTTTGAGATTCAATAAAACTGTAGAAATACTCAATTTTACTGATAACTTCTTGAACGTGGATTCTTGTTACCATTTAGGAGAGATGTTGACTACAAACCACACTTTAGTTGAGCTGAACCTGTCAGGATGCCGCATCGGACCTCAAGGGTGTCAGATGTTGATGGTCAGCTTATTGAGTAACAGGAAATTACGTGCACTAAACTTAGGCGGTAATGAGTTGGGTGACCAAGCAATAAAGTATATAGCAGCGGCTGTGTTCCAAGGACTTGACATCAAGATGATTAACTTGAGTCACAACAACATAAGTGGCAAAGGTCTAGCGCCTTTAACTGAAGCTTTCGAAACCCATAACAAGTTCACCCATTGGAATCTATCCTGGAATAGCCTATACACACCAGGAACAAATTACTTCCTCATTGCTATAATGGAGAACACAAAATTTGTGAAAAAAATGGATTTGTCGTGGAACTCGTTGTGTGGACTCCGAATAGCCCAAGGTATCAGAGTATTTTTAACTACAAAAGGCTTAAAGCATATGAACCTAAGTAACAATAAATTAGAAGGCGAATCCATAGAAACTCTTATACTAGGTTTGGGGAAGGCGCCGAAACTGATGTCACTGAATCTATCTAATAATCCTCTATCACCTCAAGATGCAATTACTGTTCTTACTAAACTGAAACAGAGGAACGTTAAAGTGCAACGTGTGTATATGGACAATATTACAGTTAATATGAAATTTATGGAGCTGTTGCAAGAAGTGAAACATGCGAAGCCTAAATTGACTGTCACTTATGGAAACGTTATCGGGTCTTATATAGCAGTAGGACCTGATGCCAGAGAGCTGGTGCTTAATAGAGTAGATTTCTTATCCAAGAAGAATAAAAAGAGTACATTTGACCTGGGACTATTAGCTTTCCAAATGGAGAAGAATAAAGTCAATATGATCAAAGCTAAAGACTTTTTGGACGTTCTCAAGATGGAAGGGTGTACTTTAGGGGATGAACTGGTCGATGAGATAATGTTCGTGTTCCGCGGACCTGGCGCTGGAGCGATGAGGACAGTCAATATACCTGCTCTTGCAGATTATGTTAGAAGGAAATATCCTGATAAGAAACTACCACCGACTCCTCCCCCCGAACCGGAACCGATACCGGAACCGGTTGTAGAGAAACCGAAAGGAAAAGGAAAGGGGAAAGGAAAGAAATAAAAGTGATTGCCACGAGTTGAGGCTGATCCGTGTTAATTTTTCGATATTTAGTTTTTATTTTGATAATAGTACTTTTGTTTGATAAGATAGTTTTACATTATATTTTTATTTTTTAGGAATATATTGATTTATCTTTTACGTCGAAGTTTTATTGTTCCATTCTCCTGCACGTTTCGAATTGAACACTCGAAGGGTCAGGTATACGAAATCTTTATGGGATAAACTATGTGGCGGTACATGTACGACAAAATCTGTCAAAATCCCACTTGTTACGCTATCTAATACTTATCCAGATGAAGTCGATTTGCCCATGACCGCGTAAAATATTAAGTAAATTTTAATAACTTTCTTTATATACTAAGCACCTCAAACTGTTTTAAAATAACAGCCTAAGTGTATATGTGTGAAATGATAGTAAGAAACCTCTCGATAAGAGGGATGTGTTCAGTGAAAGTATCGCCGGAGGGCACGGAAACTGGCCAAGGTCAATGGCCGAGCAATGCACAGATGATGAGAATATCTATGTGCTGAGATCACTTGAAATATTCCAATATCTTGAAGTAGATTGGTACAACAACAAACACAAAATCATAAAGATGATAGCACATAAATGATAGGATGATATCATCAAACAGACTGAACTAAGATTTACGCAAAATCATATTATTTAGTAACCAGGAATTCTTGATAATCAAAATCATATGCTGTATTTGCTTTTTATATAAGTAAATATTATAGAAAGAAAAAAAATGTATGTTTTCGGTTTTTTTTTATTATTCTCAATTTATTATGTTCAAAGCGCAATTAAGGAATGTAAATACTACGAAATGATTGTATCAAATAGTAATACTACACTATTTTTACGTACAAAACCTGCTTGCTAACAGCAGGTTTTTGTTCAAGCAAACAGTCCGAGAGAAACTATGATAAGATCTAATAATAAACACTATAACTTTGCAGATATAACAAGCAATAACAGGCAATAGAACTAGCTAATTAAAAAGGCAACCGATTTAATAAAGATATGAACCGTTTATAGTATCTAAATCTAGTATAACCTATTTTTTTTTCCTTAGCCTATTTGAATTTCCCACTGCTGGGCCAAGGCCTCCTCTTTTCCTTTCCAAATTTCCCTTATTGGCGGCATCCCTATTTAGAATACAATTTTTAGAAGATACTTTAACAGAAATTGCGATTATTCTCTCTTTATTTCACTTCTTCCAATAAAGGACTAAAAGTCAAAACATTGTGATCTAAAGTCACATACATTTCTCTCACCAAAAATGCATTGCCCTTTTAATTGAACAACACACAAGTAAGAAAACTTTCCCATACAAAACTTTCAATTTAAATAGAAAACAGGCAACGTCAAATAAATAATTGTATTGGATACTGTTTAATTCAATAACATTAGAAACTTGGATTCTCACCCTATATATCATCAGCTCGAAGGTCTTATCATTTTGACCCTAGGGTCTTCGAAGAGAGAGTTAAACATTCATTTGAATATCCGACAATCGCAAGAACATTTACACCGTAGCGAATGCAGTAATTTGGGAGTGTAGCGAATCTGACCAATTGATAGTAATGGTGTGATTGAGGACGGCCCCTTTTGATAACTTTCGATTTTAGGTAAAGCCTAGTTTTTGAAGTGAGAGTTTTTGGGTAAAATAATTGTGGTTTGAAAAGCTTAGGCTTGTTTTTGGGTACATGTCAATTAAATGTGGTATTTAAGATATATTTTGAAATTTTCTAAAATACTGTGTTAGGAGAGTTTGACCATATTAGGCCTAATTTGTTATTGCATCTTTTATCTATCAAAACTGACCATCAAGTTTTTAACTTTAATAATTTTTTTGAAAAACAGTCGAAACTGGCTAAAACTTGTTGAAAAACCTTAAGCGTTTGATACAACAAAAATCTTCAGAACCATTTTTAATTACAATAAAGATTTTTCAATCTAATTACCTACAAGACCAACAAAATATGTATTATACACGGTCACCCATCCACAAAACAACCTAGACAACACTACTTAACCTAACACCTACATAAAACAGTAACCAGGTACACTACAATAACAACCCGGAATCGCCTCCCGTGTCCTACCGACAGGGCAATAAATTTAACTAATATCTAACCGGTAGATAAATAATTTCTTAGCTTGCGTGTGTGGCTCTCACAAGGAACATGTATTTGATATTAATTAAGTATTTCTTAGCTTAATGGTTATCGATGGGGTAAATAATTGCTTAGAGAGTAGGATAGATGAGTCTTTTGTAATGCTGAGTCTGATTTTGTTGAAAATGATGGTGTTTTTGGGTGTTTTTGTAGTTTAAAATAATATGAACAATAGTTATACGGGCCTTTACTAAATTGTTCGTGTGACTAAATATCCTTTTGCGGAATTATTCTTTCGCGAAATATTATATAAAATCGCAAAATATAATTACTTAAGGTGTTATAACCTTTTTAAAACATAGATATCAAATCGATAGTTACCTTCAAGAGCCTTGATTTGCAGTGTATAGTATATGGATAAATTTATTGTTTGACGGCTGAGGCAGTTCAAATTCAAAAGATGATTATGATAACTCATCAATTTTTATCAGCAAAGCCTTATTAACGTTATGCCCAGTATCTGAATACATTTAGCAGTAGTCTATTTATACAAGTGCGTTTATTACATGATTTTAACGCTATCGAATAGATAAACTATCGCTAAATGTACCTCAGAAACCGAGGTTAGTAAAGTACTCTTATAATCGTATAATTAACCAATATACAAACAACAAAGCTTTTGCCCAGTAACAAATAATATAAACTACTTTAATACAAGATCGCAGATACAGCATTATAATTGATTTAGAGCAACCGCGGCCGCACCTAATTGATCCAATCGCAAGCATTGTGTGGAATTCGATTCCCATTTAAGGCCGGTTGTTAAGTCGCAATAAGGTCGCAGGTTCGAATTTGTGAAGAAAAGCGATAAGGTTTTTATTTTGGTGTTTATAGTAAGCAATACTGTATGACACATGTTTTTCATAGATTTGTTTTAGTTACTGATATTTATTGAGCTTTTTTCAATAACTCATTTCTGTCCCACTGCAGGGCAAGGGTCTCCTCCCAAACGAGGGGGAGGGATTAGTCCACCACGCTGGCCAATTGCGGGCCGGGAATTGAGTTTTTTGACATTTTAATGTTTAATATTAAATCCCTACTGTTTAAATTTTTCTATGTACATCGAATATAGTTTTCATTTTTATAAGTTCTCATACAAGATTGTAAAGGATCTCGTTTCCAGTGCAGTGTCTTATGAAGAACTTTGAAAATGTTTTCTCGACAAAGTTTCGTATAAATTATCTTTGTACAATATTATACATTGCGAGCTAACCACTATGCTAACAGCAACTAATTAACAAAAATAAAGAAGTAAACACCACAAGAACCATTTAAAACTATCTAAAATGTGTCACAGTACAAAGTCGTGTTATCGTCATAAATCGCAGAAGCTCGGTACAACTCATAAATAAACACATTCACCGCGCGCGCACGCGACAGCCCTCATAACAACCGACCCCGCTCTACAACACTATTTGATTTAGAGAAATTCAAAACATTACCTGGATTTTTTTATTGATCGTACTTTGGTATTTTCGTTAGGTTATAGTAATATTTGTGCATGGTAAGGTTGTATGAATGTGAAATCAAAGACCAATTTTACAAATCGCAGTTTGTAATTAGTGTTCTTTATCAAACGATGTGGGAACGAAGCGGTTGTACTACAACATACTTCTGTGTTCTTATATACATGTGACGAATGTGCAATTAATGACATCTAATGTTGGTACATAAATTTGCAATCAAAAACTAAAACTAAATTATTTCAAATAGATTTGGAGTTGGCAATTGGTCAGAATTGACATAATCTCATAATACAATACTGTCAATTACATGATTATCTTTCTATTACAGCAACTTGCGCAAGCGCACAGCCCTCGGAGCGACCCGCTTCGAGTCACCATCTATTTGATTTAGAGAAATGCTAAGGCGTTACCTTTTGTTTTCTCTTTAAAATTTACACAACGCAGATAAACTGTATTTGGTTTTGTAATGAAAGCAATGTTGGTTTAAGAAAGTCCAGTGATTTACCGACCGTCGGGAGAATGCAAATTGCCTTCTCAAATACGGTGGAAAGTCTTTCGGCGGCCCTTTGTTTCCAGTTTTCAATTTTGTATTCTAAGATTTTGTTTCGTACTTTCTAGGATTTAGGTTACCTTACCTTTTACTCGTATTATTATAAATGTGAAATGGGCTTGGTTAGACTGCCTATTACTTTAAAATCTATTTGAATCAGATTATATCCCGAGAAAGGACATACGGTGGAATGCAGAAATGTTCACGAATTTTATGCATTAGTTATATTATGTTCTCTTTGTCACTTTACGTGTATCGAAGTGAAGCATCAATATAACTGAATGAATTCAGGTGCCAGGTAGTTCATGGAATGCATTGGGTGGAGTATTGAACTTGCTTTAAAATGTTGTTGTCACGTCTTGCCAAAAATCGTAAATATTGAGACCGAGAGTACTATGGTAATGAGCGATGCACTTTCTTACTTTCTAGTTAAATATGGAAATGGAATATCGACCTGTGTCTGGAAAAAGTTTGAAGAAAAAGTGGAACCCATCGTCCCCTTTTTTAAACTGGCAAGTAGAAATCTAGTTGATTGTTTGATAAAAAGACATAAATGATATTAATTATTATTTTACTGTTTTTATACTAGATGTTGTACGTTTGTTTATTCATATAACCATGCAAAACTACGAAACAGATTGTGCCTGGTATACAGATAATTTACAACCTGGATTAAGGCAAGAACAATTTATCTCAGAAAATGGCTCAATAGAGACGAATTAATAATGATAGAAACTTGATAGCAAACTCGCCAGTTCGTCCCTCAGTTAAACAAGTTAACTACAAAGTAACATAAGTTATTCAAAATCGAAAGTTTTAACGGAAGCGAACAGTATTGTTCGACAGCTCGCACATAATTATAAACAACATACTTTATTTCCAACTTTCTTGTTGTTAATGTCACCTGTTCTTGAAGACCCGAAGGTTACGTCAGTTGCGTAACAATTTTCTTTACGAAAAACAACTAGTTATGTCGTAACATCATTAAAAAGATACAAACTGAAATATATTACATCACAAACGATGTTTAAAGCTTCCATATAAAGTTCTGAAGACAGTTTACGAACAAAAAACGAATATTTTTGACAGAATATTCGAGTATCCATCATATTTTTTTGTATGGAAAGCTTATTTGCTTACATAAGGCTTGCTACACACATATTCGGATATTCGGTTCGGCAAAATCGGCCTCATCGGGCGATAAAACCGAATATATTATGTGTAATGTGCATATTACTGCACATGCGAATAAAGAGAGTCGAGTCGGTTTCGTTGTTCGATAAATATTGCCGACCCAAATAAGTGTGTAGCAGGCCTTACTAATTTCTTGCCAGCATACAAATGACGGATATTCGATACGAATTGACAGTACGTGATCGTTGTTACATTGTCCGACCAAACAAAACTTAGTAATGTTAATTGCTCACTTGTCCAAACATCGGCGCGTGCGCAACCGTAAAAACTAAAGCCAGAAAAGGATTATAGGGATACAAAAGGGCCGGCAGGAATCCTTGAATAAAAATTCCAAGCCAAAAACATAGCACCTAATATGGTTCGGAATGTCTAAACTTCGTGGTGAGATGCGTGCGCGTGAGTTTATGCGCTTTAGCGTATTGTACGCGTATTGTAGTACGCTAAATGCCATTAAGAAGATACAAGGGACGTGTGTCGCATTTTATGTTTTTTGGAATTGATTTTCGTTTGAGTAATGTTTGGTGGTAGTAGTATTTTTTGTGTAATTGCTGCACCGGGATTTAGGACATGATGGATACGTTATTTACAATCATACAAATAACGATCATACTCATACTAAGTTTGTACTCTTTCAACCGAGTCTTGAACACAAAGTCCAATAACTTAGTAGAAAGCATTGTACCTATGCAAGGTTCGCGGCTGGCGGGTGTATACAAAATGTAAAATTTGGCACATAATTGGCCCGCAGGCTTATTCAACTGACTGTAATCTGTTTGATACAGAGACAGACTCTTTTTGGAAAAACACTCAATTATTAATTATAATCAAGATCAATCGGGCATGTGAAGGCTCTCTATTGTCGGACTATAATAATTAAAAGTGCATAGAAAACTAACTACGTTTTCTATTCTCCAATTAACCCATTACATTGTAACAATTCCCTAGACTAAACAATACAAATTCAGATTTTACGTACAAAACAAGCTTTATTGTTAATCAAGTCTACCTATCGGAGTAAAAACCTAATTAACGAGAACTGACACTTAAATTAATTCACACGTATTAAGGACAGTTTCCAGTTCCGGTTCATATTGACTTACCGTGAGAATTTTATACACCTTAAATTATTTATCGTTAATTAGCTCGGACTGTCCGTAGATGGGTGGCCACTTGGTACAGATACTCCTTATTGGGAGGAATAGTAATCTAATTGTATTAAAGAGAGACTAAGACTGTCCTTTGGTAAGTAAATCTGTGTCTCTGAGACATATAAAGAGTGAAAATGTTGACAAAAACATGAATAATTTATTGTTCGAATAATTTACTTGACGACTACACGTTTGACAATTTCAAATTATAGCAGGATGCGCCTTTGGCGGCTTTTTTTCAAAGTGTTTTATTTACACGGTTATACGTTACACGGTTGTCGATGAGGCAGTAAAGCGTCTCTATGATTTTATGGAATTGTAAGGCCATATTTTAGTGAAAAGACAAAAATCATTTTTTTAAATAGGTGATCAAATATCTAGACCACTTAAGTCCGTACCATCAGTGAATCCTTATCTTTAACTTACAAAACATAGCAAAGGAGTCGTCCAGTCAAGTCAAGATCTTTCAAACTGCAACTTTGTTACTAGGTTCACTAACTAAAAAATAAGTACATCAACGTATTCCATAGCAACATATAATCGTAAAAGTCTTAATTTCTGGGTCGCAAGTCTCATACAGACAAGTGCTTATCTCATTATTACGTTACACCGTTTTTTTGTCCGTCTGTCTATCTGATTGAAATAGACCTGCAGTTGCGCAATGAATCGAAGCCAATGAATATGAACAGTGTTTAACACCTGAAATCAATCGTATTGTGAATAGAATTATCTTTGTCTTTGTTTAAAACGACCTTAATATTTTGTATATTGACTGAATTAACATAGAATATGTAAGTACAGAAGGAATTATCAATACAGTTATTTAATAGATTGTCTAGTACATCAATTTTGCAACGGTT
The DNA here is from genome assembly GCF_050436995.1 of Anticarsia gemmatalis. Taxonomy (NCBI): domain Eukaryota; kingdom Metazoa; phylum Arthropoda; class Insecta; order Lepidoptera; family Erebidae; genus Anticarsia; species Anticarsia gemmatalis. The sequence continues at coordinate 12,631,464 of NC_134748.1, read as the reverse complement.
TTTAAGTTTAAGTAACCGAAGAACTTTGCATTCAATAACAGAGAAAAGATGTATGCATGTAAATGAAGTCAGGAAAGTTAGCAAAGATCCTACCAAGTGGCTTTCTATGGTCTCTGTCTACCCTTTTTAGTAGTCTCAATCAAATAAATCCAACTGTTAAATACATTTGTTGACAAGCTAAAGTTTAAATAAAAAAGTTATTTTGTCCAAATTTTCAGAAAAAATAAGTGCATAAAATTATAAGTTTATTAAAGAAACATGACACGCAATGGTTTTTCTTTCCAAGCATTGTATTACTGCTGTACTTCTGTACCAACTTATTCTATGGCACTACAAACGTTCGGAATGTATTGCGTTAGGAATAACACAATTTGATAGTATTGTTTTATACAGTTAGTTGTTTTAGAAAATTGTTTATTTGATTGGCAAGGCTGAATATTGTTCTTGATAATTAAAGGAGTGGTTGAGAATAGAGCTGTGACTGAGATTTATTTGTTTTCAAATGTTTTAATCAGAGCTTTACGAATTTCTTAATTGAAATATTTGATTAGGTGTTGCATTGCTACTGAAACCTTTAGTGTTAAGTTAAAAATAGTGAATCAGAAAACTGTAAACCAGTATAGGAAGGACTTTGAATGATATAGACATAGTAACTTATTTCGTACCTAAAAACTTTCAAAGTTTTGACTGGTTCAATCGGAATACCAAACATATTTAGAAACTACAATAATCTAAGTCACTAATAGCTCAAATTAATTTACCGATCTAATAAACCTTACAAAGCTTCACACCATACACAGCGACACTCATAGAAGTCAATAAACTTATTTCCTTAAAAAACCAGTGAGTGGTTACAATGATAAACCTACACCTGATATCTAGAGCAAGGTGAAATGATAATTATTAACCCATACAAACACACACTAACAAAACCATACATTTCATACAACCCTTATTTCCTAAGGCATAAAGTCTATTTTTGATTAACTAAAGTGTATATAAAAGTTTGTGTTCAAAGCGTGGGACACCATTTGAGGTTACAATCGAGTTAATTATCGATTCATTGCAACGATTGAATCGATTCTGAATCGCCTACGTGTAAAAACTTATGAATGGTAGGAATTTGTAGTACTTTGTATTTTATTGCTTTTAGCTAGCATTGTTAGGTTTGTAGTAATTGATTTATTTATTAAAGTATCTTGTAAGTTTTGTCGTTGTAGTTATGAGCTACTGGTTTCGGGGTATGATCGATTTTAGTACGTGTTTTTGAGACATCGAATAGACGAAAACGTATTTTATGTTAGCTTAGATATTTAACTCCTACTTACGGGTACTTTTACTGTGTATTTTATGCCCGAGATTGTAAATAAATGGATGTCCGGGACGTAGGAATAAGTTCGATTCGCTATTAATAATTGAATTTGCGAACTTTTTAGACATATTTGCGACACGAAATTAGCTTTTTTATGTAATTTTACCTATACTTCAAATTTTAAGTAATTTTACCGTCAACACTTATAATCTATGTCCTGACATATAGCATCTGAAAATAATATGTTTAGTAAATTATATCGATAGCGGTAAAAAAGCGGAACGTTGGTGTGAAACAATTCAACCTGTGTTATAGGAAGTGCAATTATATCGTTGTCATACAATTAATTATTGTCGGTATAAAAAAACGGTAATTAAGTCATTTCGTTCAGGAAGAGATTTTATCGGCATTTTTATTAATAGCCGTCATTTCTTAGGAATTATTGTTTTGTCACCTTAAGAACGATTTTTTTCATTCTTTACGTACTTGGTATTTTTAAGCCACAGATGTCCAGAATAGGTGAAACCGGGCTTTATTACCCAATACAGTAAACCAGAGCCATGGACTCGCCACATTATTTTGATACATAACAGGACTTTTACCCAACAGTGGGTCAGTAATTCATTGGTAGGACAGTTATTATCAAATCGAATTAGCAAGCTGATTTTCTAGCAAAACAAAATAAGAAAACACTTCCAAAATCAGGATTCGAATTAAAATAATATACTAGAGGCTTCCGTTGCAATACGATTAACATGAATTCTTTTTATTTTTGTTTTCAAAAAGGTTCACAAGTTATCGTTTTTACGGTCTAACCATGAGCCTAATGAACACTATAAAGCTAATTAAGATAGATGAACGAATCAACATGTTTGAGTGAACAGGATGCATGACGTCACGACCGTAGGTGCAGTGCTAATAGCCTTTAATGTGTTAAGGATATTCTTTTTTAAAACAATATTAATTTTCCAATTTGTTTGTTAGTTCGTCACGATTTTAATTAATTTAAAATCTATTATTATTGGCTTTGGACTACCGGTTTTACACAATCATTAATAATTAAAACTCATTCATATCATATTTTTGTTTTATATTTTTTTTTAATTTTAGGACTGTTTTTTTACTGGTGTCGAAAGTTTAACATTCAAAATGTACTGCAAAAATAGTTTTTACCACGACCACTAGAGGCGCTAAACCGATTGTCATCCAAAAATTCGACAGCTAGCTAGTTGTCGGTAGTCGATAGTGGTAGAGTTCTCAAAAAATCTTGTCCGATTGTGGGTGCCCACATCCCACATCCTCCTTTTATGAACCAACACAAAAGCATTCATATATACTTATTATTCTCCGTACATAATAATTATTAAACCTCCATACATCCAGTTTCTTTTATTCACATTTGTATGAAGACAAATAATGGCTTTCAATTCGCAAAAATCTTTTTAAACGTATTATTAGTCGAATATCTCGAGTTGAATCGATTTAACTGATAATCGAAAGGTTTTAATAATAGTCGTCAAGGGATATGAATGGCTGTTTAGGATTTTTGCTTGTGCTTTTGAAGGTCTTATGAAGAAAAAAAAAATTTTGTTTAGTGGAGGCCACTTACTTTGTGTAGTACATGAATACTTATTACGTATATATTTTATCCTCAATGTGTGTTGTTCTCGTAAGATTAATGTTTTTGATTTTGGGCCTTGATTAGCCTCTCTGTTGTGTTATTAGACATAATAGAAAGTACATTATTTTCCGTATATCATTATAACCTTTTAGTTAAACTTATTGATTTTAGCTTGGCTTATGCGTATGCAAAAGCTCGGCAGAAACGGAATATCCCTTTCTGTATTATTGAAAATGGTTCGTAAGTTTTATATTATAAAGAAATATAAAGTTTACAACAAAACAGAGCATTAATTCGTATTAATAATAGTAATAGTGGGAACGATTAAAAATAAGGGTTATTTAATTAACTCGCTCGGCTATGGCGCCATTAAACCTGATCTAAATTGTACTAAAACCCTTTATTGCGCACGCGCAACGAATTTTATTCGATGTGATCCGTATAGGGCTGTCTAAACTGTCTTATAATAAAGTTTATTTTTTTAGCTTTATTTTATTTGCCTTTATAAAAAGGCATTCCCGTTTCTCCAAGTCCTTAATTCTGCAAATGGTAGAAAGGGATGAATCTATTGCTATTTAGCGAAATTGCACAAAACTGAGGATATCCAACGACAAGTTCAAATATCAATTGGCCTAACCGGGAATAGAACCCGAGACTATTATAAGTAGCAAGATTGACACATTTTTTGTACTATTATAAAGTCTCGGATTAGTGAGACTTTGTATTATATTTTTTAAATGTCTGAAATATTTTGAAGTTGTCAACCCTATTGTGAGTTAATTCTGTGAAATTGTGAAACAAGGGTATTGAATTTATTTAGTTTTTATTGAGACAATTAACACATTCTTTTAGTTTTTCAATTTAAGCAATAAAATGTGAACACTGTCAATATACACTAAAATATAAAGTTGAAACAAAGATCAAATCATATCATTTATCAGGTAATAAATAAGTCTTATCTAATACCAAATTAACAAACATTTTTTTTTGATAGGGCCAAGGTTATTCTTTAGATAATACTTTGTTGATATTTTAAGGACACACATTGACAGGAAAATATCTCTTAGCTTCTTTCGACCATGTTGCAAAGAGGTCGGTCTCAGTTTTTGTCAATTATATTATTTTAAATCATAATAAAATCTTTCATCACTTGAACGCTAGCTTAATAAATAAACCATACGTAAGAAAAATGTGTGAAGTTCCAAAAAATTTCAACTTTACTCTACTCGAATCGAACAGTCCATTACCAAAAAAAAGCCTACGCATTCCTAAATTAGTTTCAATGCATTTCTTACGTATCATTACACGTCTGCTGTGCCTGTAACGGCGATCAGTCGTGAAGATACATGCAACAAATAACTCAGTATAAATGAAACAATTGAACTTAATTACACAAATAATCTACGTAATTGGCGTGCCTAATTTATCTTGCCCACGTGGGTGGTGGTAGGGAGACCATGAGGATGGCAACGAAAGATATATACTGAACTCAAATATATTGTTATACTAATAAAATATGTAAGTTCGCTGTCTTTTTTTTCCTCAAGCACACTTGTCAGGACTAAGTCAAGATTGTTAAGGCCGACTGTAAGATTTTTTGTATAGTATTCGCAGTCAACAACAAAAAAGTGTTCTATTGGATGATCTTAAAATTTGTAAGAGTAAAGTCTCTTAAAGTCTGATCGATCAATCTAACAAACTAACCAAAATGTCAAAAAGTAAACAATCTCAGCGAGTCTGTCCTCCCTGCAATATGGCCACCACACCGGTACACAAAGCGCATACGCTCGGCCTTGCGCGGTCGCATCTTTACAAATATTATGTCACTTGCGCACTTAATTAACTGATGATTAATAGATATACCAACTAACCTTGACTCTTCAAGGTCTGGTTATAAATAATGTATTAATTATCGTATGGTTAGTGATCAACCTAGTGTCAAAGTTGTTCAAGCCCGAAGGCCTTTGACATGACATCACGACTGTCTTAATTGAGTCTACACTACACAGTTACCAGGAAGATGCATAACTCAAATACAACTAACCGGTCACCCATCTATAGACAGTCTGCGGCAAAGGCCGCTTAACCCTCAGAACGTTTAAAGAACAGCGAGAGCAACTGGCTTCATTATTTCAAGGTGTGGGAGTAAGACATAATATACATGTAATTTGAAACCTAAGTACGGTCAGGGTTTAGTAATAGACCTATTTGTTCGTGGATATGATATAGTATATTATATTACGGCCAGTTTCAAGGGCAATGTAAAATCCAGATATTGAATAGCTCGTTAAAGATGTTATAAATAATTTTGTGTCAGTGTTACGTTAGGTTTACCTTCAGAATGCTTTACGTCGGTAGATGAAATATAGTGTTGTATTTACCTGAAAACAAAGAAAATTATTTATTAGTAAAGGAACTTCATATTTAAACGAAACCAAATTTTGATTTTGCTCGTGTGAAATAACTTAAGCCGACGAATAATTGATGTAAGCATGTCTTCAGATGATATCTGTCAAATCGGCAAATTGCCTTCATTCCGATATAACTGTAAAAACAGCAACCACAAGAAACTTTGATTGAACTACGAGAATATATACTAAAGACATGCATTTATAAAAGATCAATCGATATTTTTTCAGTAAGCCTCTTATTTATACTAACAATAAACAAACACTTTACTTCAATACTAAACTATGTCACCAATCACATACCAATGATTCCATCCCTTTCTTTCCCACACACACAGTACCGTACAGAGCAGGACAAACATATTGCTAATGAGTAGGTGAATGCAATGAAAGGTGAAAGTGTCGTGTTGCTATGCAAAGATATTTAGCAGACGATACATTAAGCTTTGAAAGACTTGATAGAGTGCTCTTGAATTATTTGTTTAGATTTCAATACAATGAAATACAAACTGGTTTTAGATCGCGATTTCAGATATCAACGTGTGTACAACACAACTACGTATCTCTACGTCTTCCATATCCAATAAAAACCACGTAAAAGTTGATTGTGATTTATGTAAAGCTAAAATAAGCTCTCGAACTTCAAATACACTTTTTTTATATTTTACTTATAGTCCATCAAAATTCTCTGGCAAGTATTTGTTTGTTCCAATCCTCTAAAGTGCTCTTAAACAAAAGAACTGCACCTTTGAGTGAACTTATTATTTTGAATTCTTTATAGAGGTACAGTTACAAAAATAAAACGCCACCTTCCCACAGGGGTAGCCAGATGTCAAAGTTATAAGACATAAACGAAAAGCTTGATTATTCAGTGTAAGTTTCTTCTTCTTTCATATGAATAACTTTGTTATAGAAATATTTACTCTGTATAAAAGGAGAAATATCTAAATCGAGTGAAAATCTAACTCTCGTCCTCCGCTCACTAAAGAAGCGATCGGTATTAGCTGTCATCTTCACCGCCTTCTAGAGGTACATTATTCCGAAATACCTCCCAAAATACTCCCAAAATTGTCCTTTCTCAAAACGAATCAAACTAAACATTATTATAGTATCAGCAGTATCACCATTATATTTCAATGTCAGTTAGTGGCCACGTATCAAGTATCGCACGCCGACCACTTTCTTGACAGGCCACTCCCGCCATTGTCTGTGCAGGGCTGCCAGATGAAACGCTTGGCTGATCTAGTTAGCCCTTGTTAGGTGCACTTTTAACTTTTATTTATTAATTTATTGGATCCCCAACAGTAGACATATTATTACATCCTGTTAAAAGGTACAATAACATAAAAAGGCATTCCTAATATGGATAAGTTTACTGTAAATGGTTCAATGTTTTGGTGTTTATTTTGATTTTAGTAAGATGTTTTGGTCAGTCGAGAATTCGTATTACTTTATATGAAATTTCATTAAAGGCTCTTACGTAATAAGCTTGTGTCATTTATAGGTATACAATATAAAAGTTTGTTAGCCATTTTATTAGGTAATAAGTATGTATCTATGTACTGAGTTTTTTCTGAACGTAATTCAGTATCTACAGTCTTTAAGAATACTGAAAGTTTGTAATTATTTAAGTAGTTATAACTATACTAATTTAAACTACATGCTAAAGTAAATCATACAGCTTTTTCGTGGCAGCCCTAACATCGTCCGTTTGTTTCACTAATCACTTGTCAGCGGCCGACAAATCAAGATCGATTCTGATATTCTTAATTCAAATCTAGCGGAACTCTCTTTCACTCTCGTAACATTTGTATATATCTTCGTCTAAATCGTGAGCTTGGTTATAAGCGTGATCATGCTATCATTTGTCACGGTGATTTTTTTCCTCTAAAGAGATAAGGGAAATTCGTTATGACACCTAATATATTAAGCGAATTGATATCCAAGGTACTGTGGAGGTGGTCCGAGCAGTAATCGTAGTTCTCGCAAGGTCCGAGATTTGATTCTTATGTGGAACAATATTGTTGTGCAGCTGATATGACTACTGTCTTGGTCTAAACTGTAGTAGCTGAACCCTGATTACAACCTACACCCTGGTTGTGCAAAATATGCAATCCTGTGTAAATCTCCGTTCAGAAGCCTAAATCGTCAAATTTCCGTAAACTTGGTAGACATATTGCAAAACTTGTCTGCTCTCACATGAGACAAATCTATGCGTGCCAATAATGACTTGGGGTTCCTCAGAAGCCGATTTCGTCTTAACTCCAATCTATTAGAAATCGGCTTCCCTCCGCTCTGTCAAAATCGGCTTCAACGAAAACGCGCCCTTAGGAGGACAGTCACAATATTATGATAGTCATAATAAAGGTCAACCTGTCATTTTATTATTTATTATATTTGCTAAGTATTGCACACTAAATCATGATTTACGTCTATTCAAATTTATTGCTTGTCGTCGATAATACTCCCGCTGACAGTTTGAGAATAAGTGAAAATGTCAGAGTACACTTACTATGGACGATTTTATTGAGACTTAACTTTATTTGGCAATAAGAGCTTTTGAAGGAAATATTCAAATAGTTTAATAATCTTTAATTGTTTTTTTCTCATTAGCGGTAATTCGAGCGGGACGCGATTCTTACTCTATGCAACTAGGTACTTTAACAAAATGGTTTCGGAAACTAGTGTTTTGTACGATAGTCATATGCACAAGAAAGACTATGCCTATCTAAACACGCGACGAGCGACAGGAACCGAAAGAAATAGTACAGGCACTGCCACAAGCACAAGTGTATCTGGAGGAAACCGTTATTATTGTATTAAAAGAATTGATTACTATTCCGAAATATAACCTAATCAATTGCACATGTGACAAACCACTAGATCCTCACTGTCTTCCTCCGACTACCAAGTCCATTTGGTTAAAGCTAACCCAAATCTCTGCCGAAACATGACAAGTCAATTTACTATAAAACAGCATGAAGATGGCAAACACTAGTAACTTCAACCACTTAAAATTTTCCTTTAATTTCGCAACATCTGTACCGTTGTCAGGCACGGCCATAAATCTGTGTGTTCAAACATTATAGAGATGCGCATGCGCACGCGGTAGGAAAACTGCAGGGTTGCGTCATCAGCGCGGCCGCAACTAAATGTCAGGTCACGCGTGCCTTCCTCACTGTAAATGTGGTATTATCAGCTCTAACCCTGTGGGAAACTACTGTAGAAAGGGCTAACGGGTATTAGGGAATATTATTTTGTTATTATAATGTCTTTGAAGTGTATAATTATGAGTAATTATCGTATGATCATTGCAAAAGTAACCTTTGACAACTATCGTTTTAATCACACTGTAATGCCTTTTTGTCATATTTTGTTTGATGTATTTCAAACATGATGCCGTGAGTATAAAATAATATTTATTTACTGAGATTTACAAGACGTATGGATTTAAGCGTTAACATAACATAAGCAAATAAAATCACTCCTAAAAATCGTTTTAAAATAGCTTCAACAGGTTTTTACAAAGACCACTAAATATTGCACTCCGATATTAAAATGTTTCTTCAATTGCTATTATTGAACACACTTAGTAATAATAATCAAAGTTTTAAGATCAGAGAAACAAAGTTTTCAAAAAAAAAACGATGTTGATGTTACAAACAAAAACACTCTCCGGTCACCGCGTCCATAACCCAGAGAGCATTACACAATGATTACAAAACTTTAATAAATAGTACATTCACACACATTGTTACAAAGATTTACCGATAAACTGGTTTGCAATTAAGCACAACTGAATTAACACTTTTCTTTGTATTTTCGTGAGAAATGACTATGAATGGACGTCTAGTGATTGGTTTCCGACTATTGTGTAATTAAACAATCGCTTTTATTACTTTCTATGTTTATCTGGATATCTTGGAATGTTTCGTCATAATTCTTTTTACAAAGGCCTGTTTCACGGAAACGTGAAGTCCTATTACTTGAACAATTTTTGTACTTATTCACCACATTGTAAAGTAGTCGACATTGTCTTTTCATAAGTCTCTGCACCTCGAAACGGGTAGTAGATTCGGTAATTGTAATAATTGCTGTCGCAATTTTCAACACTTGAACTAAATTAAAAAATTACTTGATTTTAATTTTAGACCATGTATTACACCATAAAAAGGTACCAAAAAGTATTTTTACAAAACTGCGATTCACAAATTGCACTCGAAAGAAATCGGTTCAAAATACTTTTCAAAATGTTCCTTCTACTGGTTGACTCTTACATAGATATCTTAATAAGTTAGTTTTACATATCAAAGTCATAAAGAGTTAGTGAAAAGTTCACGAAACCTTAACCTCCATGCAGTTTCTCTATTACATTTTTTGCCTATGTACACTGTTAATTTCTCCACAAGCGTGTATTACACGCATAGCAACAGTCGGAAGAAAGTTGGGCCATGTGTCCGATGTAATCACGTAGTGATTGTATCATTCAAGTGAATGTCGGCACGCGTGTCTACTACGAATTTGCAAAACCGGAAGATTTGTTATGAGGAGAATTTATTAATTTAAATGAGTTGTAATTGGATAGAGGTTTAGGAAATACCGCAAATCGTTTTAAAGTTACAATTTGATGAACTTCAAGCAAAGTATAGCAAAATTATAAATCTTAACATTACTTTAATGTAAAGTTGACTTAACCCTTTTTACACGTTTTTTTATGTCTAATATCTCTTAGTCTTAGCACGATGGGCAAGATCATCTTTAAATAAAGGGGTTGAAATGAAAATACACTTATTAGACAAGTTTAAACAGAACACTACTTGGTTATTGAACGATTGTTGTCCAACTTAAGCTTTAGGAACTAGAACACTAAACTTACTAGACCAATAAGACTAGGTATTAGGCATCTAGATCACACGTTTATCACCACCTATATATCCACAGGGCGGGGGTGCAACTCCCAGTCAGCGTGGCGCCACTTTCACTCGAGTTCAATGAACTCGCCAAAATTAATGGCGGTTGGTGCGAGCGCATCGTTACGTCACGAGCACGCGGTTTCCGCAATACATCGACATCTGCGGTTAGACGACAATTTTACAGGCGCTCGCCGTTCCTACTTAGTTTCTTGCGATCGCTGATGGAATGTGGAAGTAAGATTGAAAGAAAATGGAGATAGACTTTTTAATGTACGTAATTTAGATTATAGACCTTGCTGGTTTATTTTTTAATTTGCATTGCGTTACATTTCATTTTTGTTATAGTCCGCAGAAGCAACTTCCGTTATTGTTAGCTTAATAGAAAAAAATTCGTGAAAGCATACTTGCCTTAAATCATCTTCAAGTAAGTTCTTTAATAATAGTCGAAAAATATCAATACTATGTACAAAACTAAACATAAGTCTGGTCTCTAAAATCTACATTATGATGTCAATTATATTTAAATACTATTTACGTTACAGTCTACCGCTGACAGTAGATTCAGATAATCTATTCCAGTCTATATACAGAAACTCCACTCCACGATGGTTATCAATGAAAAGTAAAAGCTCACATATAAAACAGCATTGTCATTAAAATGCGATACAAAATCAAAAGATAGCTGAAACAATAGAGAGAGCGCGATATTCGACGCGGTCGGCTGCGCCTGCGCACCGGTCATCGATTACAAATGAAATCGAGATTTCAAACTGGCCAAGTGTCGAATTCGCGTGACCAGACCTGTTCATCATAGTTTCAATTGTGAAAAAGAAAGTTTTCTTTAAATATCTATAATAATTTGTATTGTTCGGACAAAAAATCGCGAAAGTTTTCGGTGAATTTGATCATGCTTGATCACGAATTCGTAAACGTGAAGCAAACCCCGGGTACTAATATAATTCATGATCGTAACTTCGCTCCTTTTAATATAAGTAAAAAATCAATACGCAATTTCAAAGGTTATATTTAACATTTTTATTAGCCACATATTTTTCAGGTTAACTTACTATATGCAAAGAGCGGCTAATATCCCATTTCAGTCTATTAAGAATTCTTAAAAAAATGGCCTATTATGACAAGTTGGGTAGCGTCAAAGTTGTCTATTGGTTGCCCTAAAAAATTGGTTGCCCGTGTGTCAGTTTTCCAATGATAGTTATTTATCTATTTGATAATAAATTCAACCAGTAAAATCGTTGTGCATCTTCTATTAACATAAAATAAAGGTATAATAATTAATAGTACAGAGTTTATTAATAGTTGTACATTTATTATGCGAATACAACGTGTAGTACTATGACCCTGACTCACTTTGCTTGCTTTAAACTGACAGACGAGACACATTGTGTGCTCAAACAGTTGCCTACAAGTTGCTTAAGTGTTGACCGAATTATGAACTATATAATTGGCACTAATAAAATTGCTCGTATAAGTAATCTGTATAGTTACATGATAAAGTAAAAAAATATTAAATAAAATTATCTGTAATGATTTCAAGGATAAACTGCTAGTTCGATTAATATTTGGTAATGAAATAAATCCTACGGCTCTTTAACAAAGAAGAGCCATGATGTCAGACACAGGTATTAGCAGTTAAAAGACACTAATTACCATAGATTAGTTAAAAATGATTTTAAATGCATTTGTTTATTAAAACATTATCTTCAGTGACTTTTATTTGTTAATTCAGCCTTTATTAGCTACTAAAAGTCGGTCAACTTTCAGATACTGTTCTGTATCCAGTCTACAAAGTCTTAGTCATCGAGATTACCATTTAATTGCCGGCGATGGTCGATACATATATGGTGTATAGTCGATGGCCTTACACCACCGATAATGTACATGCATCGCGATAAAAATACTTTTATTTGTATGTAGTGTTATGTATTTAGAATTGGGTAATGTAAATGATTGATATGACAACCATTTGATAGCCAATACTCGGGACACGGGAATATTTTGTAAAATTATGGCGAGTACTATCTGAGGTACACTAGTAATTGTCAACTACATTCAGACTATTAATCATTATTTATGGAGCTCCAAATCTATATTGAAGCGAAATTTATCTGACATTGACTGTTAAACAACAAAAATGTATTTAAAACATTTGCATCATTTTTAAAATAACGAATTTCATAACGAGTCATACCTAAAGAATATGGTGCTCAGTAGTTACAAGCAGAAGCAGATAATCTCTTAATAAAAAACAAGCAGTGGCTAAGAAACACGAATAAACAAGAGTACAATAGGTTATTAAAATCAGCTTTCCGTTACTGAATAAGGAGTACCAAGTTGCATTATAATTACACCAATATACAATGGCATCTCGACTATAATTACACAAAAAACAAAAACCACCATAATTTCCTATAATAATCCATTCTTATTATACCTCAGAATAAATTATGAAATTCATTAAAACAAAGTTGGCAGGATAACGCGGATTCAATCATTAACCAAAACAAAATTAAAGAGAAAATAAATCAAGCTAATTTGACCTTTATGCAGTAAATATAAGGTTCAAAACAAATGCATCGTTTACTTTGTATTTTCTTAATGACAAGTAAGATTGCCATCGGACTATAGTACCGTGTGACAGATACGAAATTGCACTGGCTGTATGAAAAATTACTCGTGCCTTTCCTTAAAAAGTAAGTTTCCTTGTTTATGAGAAAATCTTTTTGTATCTGTGGTTCTTATGACAAATGTTGCCATTTAAATAATTCGGCAATTTAAATTTTGAATAAAATGTGTTCTGTCATTTTTAAATCGTTAAATAAAATGAATATTAGGGATTAATTTGTGGTTATTGCGTTTTTATATACTGAATAATAAGTAATTTTGGTAAATTTGAATGTAATTTATATGTCATGCGGAGAAAATGTTTGGGGCTTATAATATTTACCGTAATTACATTACTCAATTACATCCTTTCATTTAATCCTAAATAATGTTTAAAAGTAGAAAGTGAGTGTTTATTTTTACCGACGAGGTAAAATAAGTAAACAGCTTATTGTAATGGACGTCTGCATACATTACAAAATAGAAGAGACAATAAAAAAGTTATATTTGTCTTTGATAATGTCACTTATTTTATTAACTGCATTCGTATCCGTGTTAAAACAGGATTGCCATATTAAATAAATAATTATTGTCATACGTTCACAAAATGTCAATGTCAATTAGAAAATTATGTAAAATTACTATCGTACTATTAGTATTACGAGTGAAAGAGAGGAGAGATGTTTAAATATGTGTGTGTGAAAGGGACGGGTGTAGTATGTGCTTGTTGAACCGTGACGCGTAGAGGTGAGGGCCGTTAGAAACGATTAGAAACCTGACAAGTTGCTTACATATGATGTTATGTGATTCTCATTGATATGTGTTCAATGAGCGCAAAATACCATTACGTGAACATTTTTTGCGAGAATAAATGGATACTCTGTGATTGGAAATCGAACAAGACAGTGTCCACCAATAAACACAAGTTACAGCTAAAACATTGCATCTAGAATATGTAGATCCAAGCAAATATTAATTCCAAGGAAACATATGGAACAGTTAAGATTATTTTTATACATACACACATCAAAATTACGCTTTATTCTCATAGGAGTAGGCAGACACCAAATAACGTCAATTGGTTTTATTTTATATGGCAATGGTTACATGATACGAAAACGTATGTAGTAACTCAGTGAGCTATAGGCAAAAAAGTTAGTCCTTATTCAAAAATACTTTCTCCTAAAATGAGGTTCAATTAAAAAAATCACTCAAATCACACACCCACAATGACCTTCTATGCATCCGGATAACATTCCTAATTCAAATTCATAAATCGAATCATTCTAAACTCCATAACAATGTGTTTAAATATCGAAGATTGTAAATGTTGTTAGGGTTGCCACTGAATCTTAATATCTGGTACTACTTATAACCGTATTTGTCGATAACTTAAGGTTAAAAAACTATTATTATCATACTTCTTTTTTCTTTACCTGATTGAGTATACCACTGCTGGGCTAAGGTCCTTTTCTTCCAAATCACCCTAGAGGCATACATCTATCCGCAAGCATATATCTATCTACTAAGTATGAAAATTACAGCTACTTTATAAAGAAATGCATTCAATTTTGTCTCGTAAATGTATGCATACTCAGCAATCCTCAAAAATGAATAGTAAAAATACTAAAGGTATTTCAAGAAGTTCATAAACTTCTCAGTAAAAAAAATTGTTGAATCTTCGCACCATGCTACTTTTATTTTTTATACTTGCTGTACCACCCCTCGCATATAACGATGACGCATGAATGAATGGAATCCACTCGTGATCGTAGCGTTGACATCGACCCGACCTTGGCGAGTTGAGCCGAACTGACCCGAAGTGACCCGAACGCGAACGGGTCAATTCTAATCCGATATTTGAATATCTAGGTAATTACAAAACTTTTCTATTCTTGTACAAGTAAAGAAAAGTCCTGTGAATTGTCTTTATTTTTTTAATTTCAAATTATTGCAAAGTTAGTTATTTAAAGACAAAAGTCGTTTTAACATCGTTTAACGTAACATTGACATAAGTCTGTTAGTAGTTTGTTCAGCTAAAACGAATTTCGTTATATTTAACATGGAGATAGTTGAAGGCACGAGGTCAGTCTACTTGTTAAATGTAATTTTTAACCCAAATATACTCAAGAAATAGGTAATCCTACTAATATGATAAAGACGAAAATTTATGAGGCTAGATGGATGTATGGCTGTATGCATTTTTGTTTCTCTTTCACGTTATTTATGAATGTTGGTACACAAAGCGAATAAACTGGATCAACACATAAGATATTATTTATTTCGGGAAACCTCTTCAGAGGGACGAAATCTCGGGCAGAAGCTAATACTTTATATTATTCTTAAGTTCTCAATCTCACGTTTCTCATTCACAAACTGACTGGACTACGTAGACATTTTTAATACATTTAGGCGGCAAAAATATGCGTAACATTATGAGTAAACCACATTCTCACAGACTGGCCATAACGGAACAACTAAGGACCGTGTTAAGGAAAGAATAAACCACTATAATGTATACTTTGACCTGATTATTAAGATTTATAAAAATACATGTTTTTTGTTTCCGTAATAAGGCGTTTCCTTGGATATCCATATATGGTAGTATTTTTCTATAAACGTTCGTTTATGGAAAATAATAGTTATTTTAGAGGCCATTCATGTCGATGACTTGAATATATAAGGTACATTATCAATTTAGCAATAAATCCTTTTGATGTTTTTAGAGTTCCGTACCAAAAGTGTCAAAACGGGACCCTATTATTGAGTCTTTGCTGTCCGTCTGTCGGTTACCAGACTGTATTACTCTTTTAATATATCTACTGCTCGACTGCTCAAGATCCTCTTTCAGTATTTATGTGTACATTACAGTCTCACTTAGGCAAGTTAGTCTTTACTGTTAGGCAAGGGGCTTCTCCAGTAACTAGAGGCTAGTAAATTTTGAGTCCACCACACTGGCCGAATGTAGACTGAGGTCATTGCATTCCTTCAAAAACCATTTAAAGAAGATACTTAGTAATAATAACAAAACATTTTTTTAACCCGTAACTGTCCCACGGCAGGGCAAGCGTCTCCTCCCAATCGAGGGAGAGGTCTAGCCTTGAGTCCGAAGTTTAAGAAATTTTTTTAAGCAGCCTGAAGCCCTATATCAAAGTAACATGTTTTTAAAAAATAAAATAAATTTACATACAGCAGCGATTTAACAAAAGTAACAAAAAGTAAGTGTGCGTGCAGATAATACTTTTTTCTACGAACACCATTCAGAGCCGCAATTATTGTGAAAAAGCCTAGCTTACTGTGTCTCACGGTTAAATAAAAGCAGTTCAGGTAGGTTACTAGTTCAATATTAAGTAAGTATGTGTAAAATATATACATACGCTTTATAAAACGTACTCCATTTATTAAAATACTCGCAAAAATTAAATTAATAAGTAAGTATTGCCAGTTCGAAAGGGCCAATGAGGAGTGCTGTAAATGTTTAGGTTTCATATCCAAGTTTACCATATTTATTTTTAATTTATTACAATCATTTTAATCTCTATCTATATTTCTCATTAGTAGGCAATCATTAGTAGGTTTGAGGCGCCCATAGCTAGTTGCGCTCACCGGTCGGTAAACGATCTGTGGGTTAAGCAACCATTGGCGCGGTCATTCCATAGACGGGTGGCCGCATAGTGGTATTTGAACTGGGCGTCTCCGTGCTTCGGAGGGCACGTTAAAAGTCGGTCCCGGTTGTTGTCTACAAAGATAACAGTCGTTAAGCCATGTCAAAGGCCTTCGGGCGGCTTGAACAACTTTGACACTAGGTTGACCACTGACCATACGACAAATGAATGAATGAATTAGTAGGCAAAGGTTTATTACTAGCCAAACTTAACAAAGCTGTGTATTGTATAATTCCTCATGTTCTTAAGCAAAGGCAATCATTAATATCCAGCCAACTGCCAAACTAAGATCTTCAACTACACAAGGTACAATTTTCTTTTTCACTAAAAGTATTTGTTTGATAATTGTCCAGTCAAAATTAGTTTTCAACCCCTTTTACAATTGCCCAACAGTTATAAAATAATGTATAAACCTTAATCAACAATACTAAACGCATAGTTACACGTGCAGCCATTAATTCCGCAACACCATAGAGTCATGGACCCATAGGGCCAGGTAACCATTGTGCTAATAGTATGAATGTGTCATAAATTATACAACTGTCATCGAAGCGTGGATGTAACGGGGTTTTGTACGTGTACTTAGGTTCAAGTGATGGAAATATCATTATGGTGGTTGTGTATAGGTTGTAAGTAGTGTTGATCAAAAGTTATGATGAGGGATCTTATAGGCTAGCCACAGTTTAAAATCGTAAAAAATAATGACCTGGGAATCAAACCCAGGATTGGGCATAATTTTTTTGTTTTCCTCATTAGAATTTCTTAAAAAAACATGGCAAACACGATAAAAAAAATACGAGCACTTGAAAATAAACTAAATATTTAAACATTATTTTTTCCATTTTAAAAATCAGAGCTAAATCGTGAAACTGGCATACCGTTTAAAAAAAATAACCCTGAAATACAATCCAAATGAACATAAGATACAGAAAATAACAGACTTTCATTCAGTAATTTTACTAGCTTGTTATATTAAGGTAGTCATTAAAATAACAACGTATTAAAATAAAAGCTTGTTAACTCGCCTCTTTATTCTTCACCATTTAGCATACAACCTTTATTTAACCACCTACGGGTAGGGTTGCCAGCTCCAGGATTATCATTTCCTGGACATTTCTGGGGCCACGAACGGAAACAGAATTTTGGTCTCCGGCCAAGACTACACAGAATACTATACTACAGAATGAACAAAAAAAAGACAGTGTAGTTAGCTTTGGAGGTGCCCATAGCCAGTTGCGCTCACCGGTTGGTAAACGACCTGTGGGTTAAGCAACCCTTGGCACGGTCATTCCATAGATGGGTGACCGCATAGTGGTATTTGAACAGGGCGTCTCCGTGCGTCGGAGGTCACGTAAAAAGTCGGTCCCGGTTGTTGTCAATTAAGATAACAGTCGTTAAGCCACGTCTAAGGCCTTCGAGTGGCTTGAACAACTTTGACACTAGGTTGACCACTACCACCATACGATGAAGAAGAGATGAAGAAAAGTAGCTTTGAAAAACTATTATTTTTTCATTCCGGGACCGCACGCAAAATTCCGGGACAATCTAGGAAATCCCGGCCATCTAGCAACCCTACAGGCTCCTCAAACAAAAGGCTTGATCTTCCAAGAAGAGGCTACAGCAGCCCGTATCATATGATCATCAAATTAAACTTATAAATATAAAGCAGCGGTCATTACTGACGCGTGCGAGCGCAGGTGTACGAAAAACAACACATATGATTACTGAGAATATACTAGTGCTTTTTTGTTATATTTCATATGAGAAATGTAGGTTTGTCTGTTGATAGCTATAGTTTAAGAGACAAGAAGTTTGTATTTAATAATATTATTTTTGGGGATCGAATAGTGGTGTTGTCGGGGCAGTTAAGATGCTTGTGTAAAGATTATTGTATAAAGCAGACAATATGAAAAAACAGAGGATTTTGCATAGCAGCAAATTAATATAGGTTAAATTATAATTTTGCAATTGCATTGAGATTTATAGGGAATCTTGACGTCGGATTTTATTACATCGGTTGTGGCATATAGCTTTCCATTTAATTTAAAATGTACACAGCAACATAGACTTTCGCCACATCAACTAAGACGTAATAAATCGCACAAAAACCGCAACAGAACGAGATAATAATCAACTTTTTCCAACGTCATAAAAAGCTAATGTGCGCAATAACCGGCCGGGCCGCATGTTTTCCCGTTTTCCCCACTTTTCTCGTGCAACAACCTCGTAGTATGCGCATATATGGGCATGTGAAAATGACATAAAAATGCGCGTGCACACTTTCGATCTCGAACAAGCTTCCGTTGGCAGCGGCACAACTTTTATTTTCTAATCGACTTTCGACGGGGTCCAATTATCTTAGAATACATCTGTATTGATGATATCGATTCGTATCTGGCAGATAACGAGTAACGGAATTGAGATAAATACCTATTGAGATCTGTTGTGTAATTCTTTGTAGTGCACAAAAAATAAACACTGTTTTTGGTCGGTTCCTTTGTACTCATCTCGTGTTTTAAAATGTTACATGATATCGTTATAAGATCTTTACGATACCATTTGAAAACTACAGACCAATGGCTTTAATTACCAATAAAATTATAACTTAATATAAAATTCATAGTATTTTGGCATTATACTGAAAGCATATTTAATGCCTTTTCAAACATTTATCAGTTATACTATTTAACTTAAACGTAAGTTCTCTTTCACAATATCATAACTCATAAATAATGAATAAAACTAAACTTTCCATTAAGACTGATGATTTAATTAAAATAATTAATTGTTTGGAATCAACCGTAACGTTACAGGGTGTTACAATTTATTTTCGTTTGCGATACAATCAATTATGAGTGCAACCGGTTATTGTGCTAATTACCCGGCCGGTTTGATCGATGAGTCGCCAGTTGAAAGTTTGAAAGCGATACTGCTACTGGACTGACAACATTTATTTATAAATATTTTGTGACAATTTGTGATGTAAAACTATGGCTATTATATTTATGGATGTCATTTGAATGAAACTCAAGAATTCAGAGAATATACGTCACTTTCTGTTTGCACTATTTCCACTTTATTTATAAGTTTAAATACAAATAAATCCTTCACAATTTTATACCTTGGGAAATCGAGCTTCAAAATAATTAAAAACTTTTATTTTGTGCCACAAAAAATTTTCACTTAGCTGGACTTTAAATAACCGAACATTGAGATAAATCTTGACGATATTTGTTCCGTAAGTCATTTTAGTATCAAAATCATCTATCGTCTCAAAACCTACCTCTTCATATTACTTCCGTAAATACAATACAAATACAATAACAAATACAAGGACATTAGAAAGTGTACTAATAGTTGCGCGTGTCCTCAGATAGCGATCTACCATGAAACCATGGTGCCATGGAGTCATGGTTTGACCTTAAAGTAGCCGGAACACATCAGTATGTAGAACTGATACTATCTGCGACTTCCTGGTCTTCGAAGTAGTTAGAGGTAATAACATTTCTCTGTTTCCCTGAAAGATCAATTCACTTTTTTTTATTTTATACTTGAAATTCAGTCAACCTATTCAGGGAACTTTGAATCATTTGGATAACATTGAACGTGGGAATTTGAACTAGTTTCGATTATTTTTTGAAACCAACACAATTGATAAAGGTTTATTTTAGTTTTGCAAACTTTTGTCACCTTTTTAAACATATAAAATGGTTAAGTTATGACTATTAGAAATCGATTTTCTTTTAGGGTAATTCTCGAATTGAGGGTTTTTTTGTCACAAGGACTTTTATACACTGCTACAAACTACGACACGAATAAATCAGGAGCAGCAGAATGGCGGCTATCTTTACCACTTCACTCAATTCAAACCAGTGAAGGTATTCTCACAATAGTTTTAAAAATACTCTTACTAGCAGTTATTTCAACTAATTTTACACTTTTACTTTCTATACTTTAAAAACAATGATTTGGCAAAATTCTCTGTATTGATCGTCTTTGAGTGTTCAAAGATTATTTTGTAACGCAGACGGTTAACTTTGATATAAAAGACACTATTTAAAGAATAAGAAAAGCTTGTATTTGTATGGTATGATGCGTAGAAGGAAATTTACTTTCAGAAACAACAAACAATAACACTAAATAGATTCCATCACAACTTATACATTAAAGCGACGAGGATCGGTTAGCAATGAATTCAAAAGAACCTTATGCTATAAAAATGCTGCTTAGTAAACAGATTAAAATAAAGGCACTTCTAACTAAAGTTACCTTAGAATTGTTATTGGAAAATTCTCCCGAAAGAAAAATTTCAATACGTTAGACACAAAAACGGTCGCTTCTGTATTTCTAATCTTTGTTATCTACGTGTGAACACCGGAATCGCAGGCAATTGAACTGAAATGAACACAAGTAATGAAGATTCACTTGTAACGTGTAATTCTAACGCTGGGAACGCGATGATTTGACAATAACCAACTAATTGAGGGCATCGCACTCAATTTGTGTTGTTAGAAGGAAAATTAAGTGATTTTCCTCAAGAATTATAGTGTTTTGACGGCACTGGAAAGCTATGCCGTTGGTTTAATGAATACTATCTAATGGCAGACTATTTTTGGGGCAACTGAGGCTATAATTTTTTCGTATCTATTTGGGAATAGTTTTCATCACCATATTTTCAAACTCCATATTCTCGAATCGTCTCTGTAACGACGCACGGCGGTTAGAAATTTCGAATTATTTGATAAAGGTTTTATGGAAATACGGTTTACACTACAGAAAATAAGTTGGTAAACCGTAGGCGTGGAAAGAGGAATACTCTATCTGGCAGGTTTTAGTGAAATTGGACATCGTAACCGGATTTGTCCAGGAGGATATTTTACTTTACTAAATATGTTTTATGAAACTAACCGCTTGATGTACACTTCCAACATATAAAACCTAACATTCTTGATTGCAAATTAACTAAACCTCTCTGTATATGATGTGATTCAGAATTTTACGTCTACTTAAAATGTTTATACTCATAGAAATACGTTAATATTGATATATTCATTAGAATATCTAAGTGATATTCGCAACAGTTTCTAAGTTATGTAGCGAGGTAAACAAGTACGCGGCGGTAATGACACCTTTTCTCTCAGCCACGACGATTGATTACCGACGCCGGTAGCCGACGCTGATGGTAGCTGCACTTGTTCTGAGTTTTCTCTGATTTCCATTATTTTACATTACATACATCTTTAAAATGAAATATTGCACTTAAGAGCGTTCCTTAAAATTGCCTTTGAGAGGACGCAAAGTCCCTAATCTGCACGTTGCCAAAGGAGAAGTCTCAAGACCCTTAGCCTTCCTCATTGCGTTTGAAGAATCAAGCTCATCATTATTACGTTGTCTTTGTTCCCCATCAAAATTAGTAATAGTTATTTGCAATACACGAAATTTCGAAAAGTCTTTCTTAATCGAATCCTCGATCACTTGCATAGAGGCGAATGCATAGATAACACGTCTATCAATTTTCCACAAGTAAAATGGTTAAGTATATTTCAATATATCTGTATTTGTAAAGGTTTGAGATTGTGTATCTTAGTATTATGTGTACAAGTCGCGATAGTTCAAAAACGTTAGCTCATAATTACCACCTACTCCTACACGTTTTTCCTTCAATCAAGCAATCAATACATCCATATAAGGCTTTCTATATGTTATCGGAAAGCGTCGATGAGCCGCGAAAAGCCTTTCCCATTTCATAAATGGAGAGAGATTACTGGCTTTAGGAACCGGAGTTCCGCACTGTATTCCGCACCGGAATTCCGTGGCGGAGTTCCGTACCGGAGTTTACTTCCGCACCGGATCGTGTGTGGCCATTACCTGTAACAAGGAAGAATATCATTAGTCAAGATTATGATAGCGAGATTTATTTTAGAAGTTTAATCAAAGAATTGCTTCCTGTTTAAGACTAATGACTTATGGCAAGTCTGATTGTATCGTTTAATTGTTAGGTAACTAACTTCTGTATTAATGTCAAAACGTTTCGACAAATATAGTTATGGGTTTAAAATTTTATTGTCACCAATTTCTATCACTTTAGCTTCGCTGTTTTTGTTGAGTAAGTTTTTCCAATGAATTCCATTTTTTTTTCTATTTAAACCAACTACTACTTGAAAAAATAATCTGGATATAAAACCTCATCTTTTAACCGCTACTAGCGTCATTATAGTTCTCTATAGAAGTACTTGTTTCTTTTATATAATAAAATCGATCCAGGTGTACAGACTATAGTAAAAAGAATAAAAAAGTGATCATAAATAAATAAACCTTCCTCCAACACCTTTGCATTTAAATAAATTGCTTTTAATTATTATTTCAGTTGCAAGAATCACTACACTAGAATTATAACGTGTTTGCGTATTATTAAAAAAATACATTTAAGTTAATATTTTCTTTAATCATTTATTCAATAAAAAATATCAAGAAGATAAACTCCCTATGAACTACGAAAGAAGAAGTATGTGTGAAAACACACACATAGAAAACAAAAGACTGGACTTTTCTATGGACACTCAGGTACACTGGGGGACAAATGTCTTATGTCACTTGTCGCCGGCGACATTAGGCGAAGTAGTGGGACGTTCCCAAACTTCGCCCAACAAGCAAAGTTTTACTCCTCCCTACAGACATTAGTTGCGTGACATCCCCAGTAGCTCAATTCTCTGTTACTATCGATTACCGACAACTCATCGAGAAATTTTGTATGAAAATTTGATCAGCGCCTCTGATGGGTGTCCTAGAAACATTCTTGGCAGTAAATCCCAAATGTCAAAATTTCGGTAGCTTGCCGGTTGTCGGTAGTTGATAGTGGTAGAGAATCGAGGTACAGACATGTAAAGCTAAATCACCCGGCTTCGCTTGACTCGTGAGCAATTTGTTCCCTAGCGTATCTCTCGCGTGAATAAATAGTACATAGTATCATAATAAAGTATCAACGCAGTTTTTTCTCACTGTAGCTAATGCCTCTCATCCGGTGCAAAACATTTATGTCTCTAATAATATATTATAAGATAACAGAGGCAAGATTAAATATACATATTATTGCATTTTTATTTAATGTTAAAATGTATACGTAAGATGGTAAGTTAAACTATTTTTTCTTATAACATCTTTTAACTCAAAGGTGTATGAAATATATTTTCGCCATTTACAATGTTAGTTCTATGTAATAGGGAGTGAGCCTATTGCCATATCTAGCACGTTGACAAACTCCGGGCTACTATTGAGAAATATATTCTTATAGTGATTAGAAAATACCAATTACAACGTTTTCCAACCTAGGAATCGACCCGAAACCGAATAATCAGCAGTCGGATAGACTACTCTATTCAAATAGAAGAATAATTTGGTAGCGCGTAGTATTATATTATTAGCGTCTACAATCAATGACCCTTTGAACTTTTTTCCAAAACATCAAACTACAATAACCAATAACGAAATAAATGAAACTAATAGTATTTATTCCTAAATATAGCGGCTTATTCATAGCCATACTCTTAATAAATGAGTAGTCAGTAGCCAGTTAGGGTAACTGTTGACAAATACACAACTTTCGCTGCACGCAGGTGGTACGGAAGCGTAGATTATCATCGCCTGCGGTGCTTATTGATATATTATATACAGTCATAGCATGAAAGCCGAATGTCTTCGCATTGTTTAGGTATTAAGATATCAATATATATATAAAAAATCCGTTACTACGACTGACTAATGGACGCACAGCCGAAACTACTGAGCGTAGAACTTTGAGATTTGGTATGAAGATTCCTTAGGAAGCGAAGAGAAGCAGTAAGAGATGATTTATAAAAAACCTATTCCAAAGGGAGTGAAAGGAGTGAAGACGCGAAAACTAAAGACCGTCTATAAACTGTTGATACCTTTTAGCAGCCTCCTACAGGCTGATTACAAAAAAATGTTACTTATTTACTGTAACTAATTCCATGATAATGTTAATAAACCTATATTTATCCTCACAAACTTTTGCATTTATTTATTTATTTATTTTATTTATTTTAAACTTTTTATACAGAGCTGTATAATGGCGGACTTAATGACAGGAGCATTTTCTGCCAGTCTACCTTAGGGTGATGCAGAGATTGTTGTGAAGGTGTTTAAAAGAGGAAGGAGAGTGATATGAGAAAAAGTGTGTATAATATCATAAAATAATAACATAAAAAGGATTTCATTCATATGTTTTCAATATATTAAAATAAATAAAGCAAAAGAAGCTCGTAGGGATCGTGGCAAGTGGTGTTCGGTCTTCTTTTACTCCATGGAAAAAAGGCGTGATTTTATGAACGTATGTAATTCATTATTTTCTCCTAGCCAACCTTGTATTAAAACTATTCAAGCCTAAGGGTTTAATTTATATCTCAATTAATTCTTAAAGGTCTTAATAGCACGCTAATATATTCTATAGAACAAATGACCTTAATTTAAATACATTATCGCAAGCAATAGCTTATAATAGCATATCTTCCGGTAGACGAATTATTATTTAATTACATCAAAGTAATTATAATGTAGGAATGTTTCTCACTTTGTAATTAGTTATGTAATTATAATACAGCCTTGTAATTGGAGATCGATTTCAATTGATCTTGTAATGTAATAAGAATTAGTTTAAAGTCAGAATTTGAATCTATGATTAATATTTTTATTTTGACGACTTCCGTGGCGCAGTGGTTAAGCTAGTCGACAAGCCACAATTATCGCTTTGGGAGGTCGTGCGTTCGATTCTCCCACGTAACAATTATTTTTGCAATCCACAAATAGTTGTTTCGGGTCTGTTTGTAATTTGTGTCCGTTATTTGCATGTTTGTAAAAGTTCCCGCTAAAGTACAACTTTCCAACTTTGGGCCTTTCGCTAATCATTTCATGACAGAAAAACACAGAAATATGTTTTGGTCCGACTCGGGATGCGAACCTGTGACCTCTTCCTGGCCATACTACCGACCGCGCCACAGAGGCATTAACCATTTAATCTTACCGCAACTTTAAAACTAGATATTTAAACTATAATCAGTAGTTAAACCTTCGTAATCATAGATTAAAATTACACTAATCTTAGCAAGTCACTGATTGGAAAGCGTCCACGCATCCGGCGCGCGAACTTTCCATTTCGTTAGAACGCGTGCGCGGCGTATGAGCGGAAAAAAGTGATTAAGTAAGTACGTGCTTGAGTTTTTTAGGGTTTAATCTATCATATATGGATGGATTGGAGGATGTGAGTCATTTGGAACCTTATTTTCCCATGGTAGACATTACGGAGAGGTTAAGATTTTATAGTGAGTAGAGATTTAGTGTTAACTTATTGGAGTAAGAAAATATTTTACAACGTCGCATAGATATATACGGAGAATAATTAAAAAATGATTCTCGTGCATTATAAAAGCTAACAAAATTATTCGGAAATTCGGAAATGGTAAATACATTAACTAATTCTTTAACCATTAGGTAGGCGGCTATTGGTTATTAAAAGCTTAACCTATCAGTACCGTAACTTTTCGATGACTTATTACCTAATATCTCATTCACTTTTTTTTATCTTAGTGCTTTTTCTATAATACGACGTGACAATAATAAGCAAAACACGTTTTGTTCGATAAATAATTTGTTTTTTTATACTTGCAAATGTCTGCAAAACTCAAAATCTATGCACATATCATTATTATTATCGGAACGCAATAAAATTCATATTGAATGTGTTTGATAATCTTATCAATTCTTAATTGATCTATAACAATAATAGTTTATAGTTTTAAAAGTATATTTTGCGATATGGCGGATCTTTCGCTTTGTTTTCTTGTTTATTTTTTATTGCAACATTGTAATATTTGAAAATTATGTTTATAGTTCTTTTATGTGTGAGTATCTTTTTCTGAGAATAGATATACTGTTGAATTATTTACTTGTGAGTTTAAGTATATAATATTGTATTGTTTTTGAGCCAAAGGTACGTAAAAATGTACCTACCTAAATATAGAAAGAGTACCTTATCTAGTCCTTGACCCATTATTATACCATTGCTAGATTAAAGTCTCCTTTTCAAATAAATCAGGGTCAGATCTTGAATCTATCACGTTGGCCAAATGAGGGTTAAGGACTTGTCATTTCTTAAAAACTGTTTTAAAGGTTCTTTACATTACTTTCTAACTTAGTGTTAAACCCTTAATCACTTCACAAATTTTAAAACTTATTTTAAACATATCACTTACAACATAAATAATAATGACCTATCCAACAATATTTCCAATCTATTTATATAACTTAAACAGTCAAAAATATCTCACAGTCAATAAAAAAGCCGCTTAAACCGGCTTCTTAAACAAGTGATTACATAGCCGCAATAAAAGAGATTTACAACGTACAGGCATCAAACTGCCGACAATTTCATAATAACCACAAAACCTGTGTGTTACTCAATAGTGAAATTTCTATTAATTAGAAAGATTGGATTTAATTAGTCGTATTATTGAAGGTTGTAGCACATTGGACCGACGAATACGAGGCTCGAATTGTATAAAAGTCAATTTATACACACAACAGACCGTTGGTAAAACCAACCAAATTTACCAATAGTAACAAATTTACATATAACGTATTTTTTATGACCACCTGCCATGCTCATGCGATGAGCCGTCCGTATATATTCGATTGATCAAAAATGTACGCACATACTAGTTTTTTGTATATACTACTACATGTCTACTACAGGCAGTGACTACAGATATAAAGCCAAAACCTTAAGTATACCTAAAATCTCTAAAAAGACACTCATTACTCCATACAACTTCTACAAAACAACTCAAATTCTAAAGTCCACGTAACAAACTCATACTTGCTGTAACAGTACATCCACTGTTCGTAGCAATCAAACTAATGTAATTCTACCTTAACACATTACGCCATAGATCATAATTGAAGGTATTATAAAGTTTTTATACATTAATGGATATAAGAGGTTCTTTTGTTAGTTATCTAATGTGAAATGAATCTTTATTTGATGTACTGTGACGTCATTGGACATAATATTGTATAAGTAAGTGCCTCTTTGTATATGACTTAGGGTCAAGTTACTTTGAGGCGTAATACGGAATTACTTTCACTTGTAGATAAGTTTTAATAATATGATTATTAAAAATGTTTATTAAGCAACCGTGTTTTTTTTACTGGGACCGATGTAGGTGTAGTGGTTAAAAAACTTTTAACACACTGCCCCAAAGTGCAAGGGTTCGATTCCCACACAACAAAGCGTCCGCCTAATAGTTATCTCGGGTCTAGCAGTACTTTGTGTCCGTTGATTGTATATTTATAGAAGTATTAGTCTACTTCATTTTCTTTTTACACCCATTACTGTCTCGCTGGGCAAGGGTCTTTTACCGAATTAAGGAAGGGGCTAGTCCCTAGTTAACTTAAGAATATGCATGGCCCCTTGTGAAAAAATACAATAACGTCTAACGCTATTATACAAAGCTGTTCCATATAAAAACACCTAATAATTAGCCTAAATACCGCGCCAGACGAACATAACATTATATGACTATATTTAAAGATGATTAAAACGTGTATAAGTAGGGCGGCGCACGCGCAAATGTCACAGCTATTATCGTACGGTACAATGAACTATACAATCGCTATTAGAAAATTGTAATGGAAATATGTCTGTGCGTACTTTAAGGTTAACTAAGACAATGAGGCAGATAAACTAAGAAAAAAACCTTATAAATAACATAACTTTTATCTCACATGCATCTTGCAAATTGCATGTAATTCTGTTTTCGTAAAGTGTATTAATTTCTTGTTGGAGATCCATAATAAATAAATAAGTATATAAATTAACTTAGCGACATTTTCCTCAGTTGCGGTTATAGCGGTAGAATTTTTGACACTTAAATTTTTAATGGAAAAATTAGTTACTTCAGAATCCGCCGGAGCGCTGATCTACTTGTCACATAACATCTTTCAGAGACTTGTTAGTCGCAATATATATAGGTAGTATAGAGAGAGATCTACATTTTTAAATAACCACTCTCTAATTCTCATTCATAACTTTATCGACTATCAACCCTCGAGTAATTACTCAATTCTTTTTTCCTATCGAACTCTCGAAACGATTACGACTGCATTAACTGAAGAAAAGAACTAATGCACTATTCGTAAACATGACTAAAAATGTGTTATTATGAATTAAAATCGTAAAGTAGAAAATACAAACATTTCCAAGCAGTGCCGCGGGCAATAATAGTATAACCCCAATAATAGAAACAGTAACAGTTATAATTCGATTGTTTCATACAATTATCATATTTTTATATACCGGTCAATCGTTAGAACATTGACACAAATAAATTTAACTACCATTTTATAACAAATCTATAAGAAATATTCAGATTACTCACGTAATTTTGTATTTATTGGTGTTTAAATTTTATTATATGGCTACTTATTTTTATTTATTTCCGTTTCGTAATATATTCGTTATTTTATAGTTAATTGTTATTATAGTCAGGTTATAGGTAAACAATATAAACTAAGCAAATGTAGGCGTTTATTACTTTTTACTTCCGGATTATATTCATCTTAATACGAAAGATTATGGATCTAATTTTGGGTTTAGTAATGTTTTATGTTTTAGTGCAGGAATGTACAAGGAATATACAAATGTGAGAGTATTTTTAACTGTCTGTATTTTCGATAAAAGCGACAGTCCAGAGTTGGAAAATACTTTGCAGAGTGATCCATTATAGGTATCGCCATGAAAGACAAGCATAATTTCAACAAAGACTAAAAAAGATTAGATCTTCTTCTTCCTCGAAATAATAACCACATTTTTTTTATTTGTAGATAAAATTATTTCATTCTAGATCATCGATTCTAGCGTACATCTACAATAATCATCATTAAATATCACGTATAGATTTTCTAACGATTCAAGTTCCTCTTCACATATGGTCAAAGGAAGGCGGTAAATGCAGGAAGCCCGTGAAAGTGCACATCAGCGGCTTTTCACGGGAAATACACTTCCACAACAAATACTAAGTTATTAAACTTACATTGTAATTACTAGGCACCATTTTCTTATACTTAAAAAGGTCTAATGTGTAGGATAGTATTAATTAACCGACTTCCAAAAAAGAGGAGGTTCTTAATTCGACTGTATTTTATATCTATTTGTTACCTCATAACTATTTTGGGAATGAACAGAAGTTGCAAGCCAATTTTTCGTTATTGCAAGTTATAGTTCTGTTGCATTACGTTTTCTCATCATTATCTCATAGATAATTATTATTGTGCTGTTTAGTAAATATTATACCGTTTCAAGTACATAATGGTAGAATTTGCATTACGACTACTTATTAGTAAGTACTTAGATACGTCTAGTTACGACTACTGTGTATATGTACTATTACATTATGTTACGTAATTTAAATATGTAATGACATGCAAAGGTAGAAGCAATTCTAAGGAAGACTTGGTGTAATATATTCTCACGGTGTGTTTTTCTGTGCGAATATTGTAAATAGTATAATAAGCATATTTCTACACATTCGATTCCTAGTTAAGACATATTTAAAATCGTTTCGTTTCCCTTCAATAATTTCTAGGATTAAAACAGCGAAGTATTAGGATTTTCCCACATTTTACCAAAGGATCTATTTATTTTTGTATATTTCATACAAGTTAATGAATCGTATAAGGTTATTTTTATCTTTTTGTTTAGCTCGACGATAGGATTATGAAATAGAAAAGAAGTTTTGTCTTCAGGAAATGAAAATATAGATATGATATAAGTATTTTTGTACAATAAACAATTATAAGATAAGTACTTGCAATGACTATTTAAAAGAGAAGTCACTCATTTATACGCAAGTCGCGTCAAAGGTTACTCAACTCATCAAATAATATGTCGAGGAGTACAAAAAGCACAAAATAAATGCTTTGTTTCTCTGGTCTTTATCTATCCCCAAGGAAAGAAAGACATAATTATTTTTTAACCGTCTTCAAAAAAGAGGCGGTATTCAATTTGATTTCTTTGTTAACTTAAGTCTAATAATATTCTTTAGAAAGCTTCTAACAAAATTTACAAACCAAAAAAATAAACTTAGGTAACTTTTACGACTACTAAAAATATTAGTAGATCCCTTTAGCGATGTGTTAACGTGTTATTGACACAGCCGGGACTCGAACCCGGTGTTCTCTCAATGATATGTGAAGCGGTATGTGATTAGGGAGCATTAACACCTGTCCGCGACTAACTGTTCGGTAACGGGAGATAGTTTACGATTTGTAAGGGCTACTACAAGGCATGCGTTTCGAGGGCGGCGCAACACGTGTTTAGATTTTAACAAAAAAAAATCATTTTTTGCCTTGTTTTGATTCTAGTGATATTTTTATGAGACACCATTTCTGCAAAATCATATTATACTAGTCTTAGAATATATTTGACTATAGGCCTTTTCTCATTTATATTATAATATTTTTCAATAGTAGCCAGGAGAACAAGTTACGTAACCGGTATATGGCAAAAGGTTCGCTGTCTTGGTATTGACGAAGACAATATAGTCACCGTTTATAAAGTCACACTTACAATAACATAAATAAAACCAAGCAAATTAAAAACAAATAAAAGGATATGATCGAATATGTCACCATGATTTCCAAATATTTTTTACCCACATCCGTACAGAGAATCTATACATCAATTCCCGTACTAAACTGTAACTGATACACTTATAACATAATATATTCAGTTCCTAAGCTAGAGCAATATCCCGGCAGTTCCCGGTGTATATTTTGAAGCATTCAACGTGTCCAGTTAGATATTAAAGCCTAATAACTGGTTAGAATACTAGTGCGGTATGCGGTAGTGATACACACGGACGGACAGGACAGCCAACAAGTTTGCGGATATATTTTTTGCACGATATCGCTAAGGACAATACGTGATATTAATCTATATTACAGAATTGTTATTGTACGCGTATTTACAGTTAAAAGTTAGAATAGTGTCATAGTTGCCGGAAATATGAGTAAAGACCTAACTAATTGACAAAATCCGGGATTTTGGCTCAAGCAGAAGGCTCTTTTTATGTAAGTTTACTAACTAGCGGCAGTCGTATTTCTTTAGGTACAATCGCAAGTGAGTGCAAACAGCAAAGATTAACTCATAAATCTTCTTCATTCAGAAGATTATCCCTAGATTGACTACCGACTACACGATATAGGAAGAATAATTAAAGAAAAAGCTACAAATATTATACTGTCATCAGCATTTTAAGTCATACATCACATAAAACCCTAATAAATCTAAAACATAATATATTTTAATAGTCTTTCTCGATCAAGACGTAAAATTTTACTTCAATTAAAGTATGTCCCAATATGTAATACGGCTATAAACTTAAATAGCGGAGACATCAATAACAATATAGTATTGGATTATAAATACGAAATAAATAAAGATTTGATTGCGCTTTGTAAATTTTATGATGTTTTTATAGTAGGTTTTATATGTTTCGAAAAGTTTGATTATGAAGATGATACCGTGTTTATGTAGTTTGAAAATTTACACATTTTAATGTTTCAAATAGTAACTGGTTGTTAATCTGATTCTGCAAATTAGGTATTATTATAGAATTGGCTGTAAAGTGCGACGAAAGATGGAAAACTCGCGTATATATTTTGGTTCTTTTAAATGAGCAATAAGGTAAGTGTGTAAGTGAAATTCTTGCATAAAATATAACTGGACACCAGGCAATTTAAATCTCAAATAAAAACTTTAAAATTACACAAAACACTGAAATCATAAACCATCCTACAAAAAAGCGTATTACGGAAACGAACTGAGTAAAAAAGGGCAATTTCCTTAAATTATATAAGGCGGTAAGTGATCCTGAGGTTTTACCGCATTGCGCAGCGTACTTGCGCATCGCGGACGACACCAATTAACCGGGGGCGTGTCGCACGCGCACTAAACCTGCGCCGATTTAGTGTTATGTGCGCAAACGCAGCTTGCGCACGTGACATACCGTTTAGAAGAATAGCCAATTAGACGCTATAAAATATATTTTACCGTTTTAATGTGTTATTTTTTGTGTTATTAGATATTGATGTTTATTTTATTGAGTTTAATAACGGTATCGTTGTTATGTTTATAGTAAATATTGCTTTTAGGGTATAATGATTTAACCTTCTTATTATTAAATAGTCTTAAACGATGATAATAAATAGACAAGATACAACAGACGAATCGGACGCCTCTAAATTATTAAATCTAGATACTATAAAATTGCATTTTTCCAAGGGTGGTAAAAGAAAAAGACAACCAATTATTTTACTTTCTAACAGGGATTAATCTTTTCAACTACCCAACAAATTCTATAACTATTTGACGTGTCGAAAGCTACATAATTCCAATGCCCACAGGATACACTTCATCACAGGCAACGATCAGAAAATCAACACTAACAAATACAAGCACGAATAAATCTCTCGTAATTGTGTTCGTCAAACGTCCAGTCAATGTGTCCGGGGTACTCCATTTCTTGGTGGTAATTGAGGGGGCTTCAGCTTCCCGGTCGCCACTATTATGGCAACCAGTCCAGCCGCGTTGTGAGAAAAAAGTGTATTAGCATTCAGCGTATATACGTCGATACGGGGAATATTAATGAACATATTTTCTCAGGCGCATGTTTTTATTTTGTATCGACGGGAAAACTTAATTGTTCGGTGAGAACTGTTTTGAAAGGGAAGTGAGTGACCTCAAGGGTTCATTGGAAGACTTGTATTCTTTCTCCTGACTGCTTATTACGTCTTTGCCCGGTAAGTGATCAGTGTAGAGAACCTTCGTCATATAAATACAATAGATGGCTGGCCATATAGATGTCATTATTGACTTCATTAGGGCGGACCCAACGAATATTTGTTTAAACTAAAAACGTAAAAAGCCTTCAGACATATCTATCTAAAATATTTTATTCTGGAAAAGAAATAAAACAGCAACTTAGAAAAAAGCTTTCGTCCATTTATATCTATACTTTTGTCAGGACACAATTTCATGAAAACAAAAGTACCAAAGAAGTAGTTAGGACTCCGGAATCAAACCTGACACATTTTAATTAGTCTTGCTCACTAACACTATATCTTCCAGCCATTAGGAGTAACAATTAACCAGGAGGAAGTAATGTAGAAGAACAATTAATTTAATTAAAAGTCCTCGGCTTCCTTTGCATAGCGTTGATACCGCAGCTCCTAGGCGATCACGACTATGGAATATTCTGGAAAACTAGCTGTGGTTTATGGAACAACTAAGAATCTAAAATTTCTAGATTTCCGGTCAAATTTATGGTAAACTTAAATATCTAAGCAGCCTTTTTTTAATGTACAGCTTTCCCAAATTACAAGATTTTTTAAGTATATTAGGTATTATACCACACTTATACTGTAATTTTTTTCTATAGATTAATTTGTTATGGTGAATACACTTTTCATATTGACAGACAAAACTCTTTTACTTGAGAGAATTATTTCCAACTTCTATTTACGGAAATACTATTATCAAGGCAGCTATTGGATAATTTAGGAGATTTTTTAAATGGAAAATTGATCACTGCTAGCATATTTTGAAGACACTATGTCAACTTTTTATAGGAAGTCACGCTACTGTTTACTTGTATAAGCAAATCAAAACAAAAATCATTTCCATCCATAACTATTCTCAATCCAATCCACGCACATTCAAGCAAATTACTTCCACAATAGACACACACAAACATACATACATACAAACAAAATTGTGTCTATTCGTGCCGCCGCGCAATGCGGAAGGGAAACCGCACGCCGACACAGACGGACAAATTATATATACATACGTATACGAGGGCAATTTTCTGGAAGAAATGAAAATGGACGGAGCGTTTTTGTCGTGGCGGTAAAGTTGACGTTTGTTGTTTACTTGTTGTGCGAGGTTAGTTCTGTTTACGTGTTTGTTTATACTAATGATTGATAGAATTAAAGTCAGTTATCGAGATTTTTAGATAATTTACAGTTTCGACTAACCTGTATTGCCTAAATTTGATTTCGATCCTTTTTCTTTTGGTCTATTTGGTCTTAATTAATCTACTCTAACTATTAATCTAGTGTTAATAAAGTTATGAGTTTTGATACAGCTTGTATCAAAACTCTATAACAAATCTTGTTCAAAGTATACAAAGTGGACTACTACTCATCTACGAAACTTTTGAAATACTAAACTCACTGACAATAATGCATCGACTAGCAAGCGTAGTTGTATACTGCTTCTAGCTGCTATGAATAAAATAAAACAAAGATTACTCAGACTAATCAATACCATATTTTATATAGAGTACTTCAGAATCAGCCGAAAGACTTTTCCTACCTTATTGTTATGATAAATTATTCCTATAGTAGAAGCTAATAATCAAAGGGCTAATTAACAAAAGGTATCAAATAGAAAGCGTTTAGTACGTAGATACGTTCTAGTCTGATAACGCGTCACGGCGCACGCGCATTTTGTAACTATATCACATGTCAACGTCGGTTTCTAATATATACGTATTTATGTATGTAAGTATGTACGTGCAATGTGTATGATTGTGTATGATGAATGTTTAAGGGAGTTATATAAAGGAAAAGTTCGATTATTGTCATTTTAGTGCAGATTAATAAGAGGTTGGAAAATAAGTTTTAATATTGTAG
This sequence comes from Anticarsia gemmatalis, assembly GCF_050436995.1. Classification (NCBI taxonomy): domain Eukaryota; kingdom Metazoa; phylum Arthropoda; class Insecta; order Lepidoptera; family Erebidae; genus Anticarsia; species Anticarsia gemmatalis. The sequence goes on along the minus strand of NC_134748.1, from coordinate 12,596,155 downwards.
TAAAGAAATGGCTGGACACTTTAATGATATTTTCCAGCTTCAGATACAGTCCTTTACACGAGAAAATAATGTATGTTAAAAAGCATTAGTAAATGTATTATCTAGTCAGAGTACAGTAAAATGTCTAAAATTCCTTTCTTTTTATTTTCTCTGGTTAATAGCCAACCAAGGCGCTATAAGATCTTTCATAAAGCTTGACGATTGATACCTCAAATGACAACAAACGGTACCAACTGAAAATTCTATAAAGCAAGATTTGGCAACGTGCCGTAAAAATAATTAATTTAAAACCCCATACAACAACATGAAAAGACAAGCTTACGCTAAAACCTTTCTTCAAACAATTAACAGTCAAAAAACAAATCAGATTATGACAATCAGGTTGTGGTGTTGCATCAGAGTGAGATTCGCGATGGACGTTAATGCGGCCATTATTTATGCATTAAAGGATATCATTAAAAGCCCATCAGCTGCCGTCGACCCTAAAGATGTAACAACTTGTTTTGTAACGCGCTCGCTCGCTCTGTAAGGCTGCTACTGTAGTAAATGTGGCTTCTAGCGGGAATATCACTTTGTTTAGTGTAATATAATCGATGTCTATTTTCCACGGATTATAGGAACTCATTTGTTAATTGATTTGTGAAGAACTATCAAGATATTACTACTTTTTAACTTGACTATTATCTCTAAGAGTTCACTTAATAGTATTTGAATTGGACTGTAACTAAATGACAAGAATCACTTTATGAAACTAATAAATCAACATGAGAGGTACAAAAAAATAACTATTAGAGGATTTTCTGATTGTCTTATCACTTTTGGCGAATGAATATCGGCAAGTTTACCGTGAAGAAAAAACAGCGCTCCTAGCGAAATCCGAAGGAACTTTTTAAAGTAAATGTCAACTATTAAACTCTCGCTGTATAATTTTAAGTAGGAAATCGCGCTACCAATCGCTTTTTACCAGTTGAAAGCTCACCTTTATATCCCGTAAAACTAGACAGGTAGCGCAAGTAATTTTTAATGTTAACACATTCACCATGTATGTAGCTTCGCGAAATGTATGAAAAACATGCCCTGCGCATGCGCTCGTGCGACGGACGCAACGGCATGCTAGCCTTTAAAAAATATATATTCATTATTCTTTATATGGATTTTGGTATTACGAAATTTTGGGTAAGAAGTTTGTTTGTTCGGGAATTTAATATACGTATGACATTGTTTGTAATTTGTTTGTAAGGTCTGTAAAAAAAATGAAGCGGGTATTACACGTACTCTTAAAATCTATCGTAAAAACGAAGTAAGTACCTGCCTATTCGATTTCCATAACATACATGTTTGTTTCTTCTATATTTAAGGAACATATAGGTAAAAGTTACACGTAAGAATCAAATTTACGAACTCTACCACTATATCGGCTGGTTTTATGACAGCTTAGCAGACACTCCATGGCTGAAATTTTAATAATATGGTTTAGCAATTCTAGGATAAATGGAACTACTACTTTCCTTAATTATCTTACAAGCCTTAGTGCAATATTTTAAACTTTTCCCGGCCAGTAATCGCAATTTAATTATCATTAATCCAGCCTACAAATTAGTTCATACTATATCAATACCGGAATACAAGATCAATTATCTTGTTTATCTAGTCCGAGGTACCAGGTTCGAATCCCAGATCAGATACATACTAAACATTAAGTTACGGTGAAAGGTAGGCTCTAATTAACTAATGATTATTCTGTAGATACGAAAATGTGCTCTGAATAAATATGAAAGTTTACGTCTTTGTGTAATCTAGTGAGGGGCTAAACATTTCACAATGCTACGGAAATATTAAATGATCGAGTGAGTTAAGCAACCTCAGCGCGGACATTCTATAGATGGGTGGCCACATAGTGGTTTTTGCGTTGAGCATCTCCGAGCTTCGAAGTGCATGTTAAAAGTCGGTGCCAGTTGTTGTCAATTAAGTTAACAGTCGTTAAACAATGTCAAAGATTTTATCAAATTGTTTTAGAAACTAAAAGACAGATTGATGTCATGTGTGTAAAGATCGTGGCGGTCTCTGGTCTCTGCCTACCTCATGGGAACAAGGAGTGATTTTATGTAAGTATATGTATGTACAGACTGATAGAAAGACTCGCATTTATTATATTAGCTCAGATTTAAATAACCTATAGGCACAAAATTGCCCAATAAATCAGTTCTACATAAATAATCATTGATAGACAATAACACAGACAAGTCTAAAACGAGAATCAAACCGCAACTTAGAGAAATCATATCGGTTATCGATTTCTAACTTATCTGTGACGCCATGGTTTATGAGCGTTCAAGTTAATAATGAGATGACTAGATTATAGCTTAGACTGTTCATAGTACTAAAGGCCTATAGGAAAAATAGACTTCAATCGGTTATATCGAAGTGTTAACGGAAAGGGGATAGAAAAGTAATATTTTCTGTATGTTTTTAGGTTTAGTTTCAGATTTAAAATACCTTTCCTGGTAAGTTGTGTGTACGAGTGATAACTATCACGATCCATAAGGTCGGCCTAGTGATAGCGAAGTCTCAGTAATAGGGTCCTGTTTTGACTCTTTATGTTCCGTACATAAAGAGTCAAAACAGGACCCTAGGACCCTAGAAGACTAGATTACCTAACTCTAATCGATCTTACTACCGGATAAGCGATTTTTTTATTTAAAGCATTCTCAGTACGTACAATCCAACAGTGACTTTCTATCGGTAAGTAGCTATGGAGGAATTTATACATCTACCAGTGCCAACTGTCAGCCAGGGGGCTTATTGTAAAGAAATGAGCCAAATCTTATTAGGAACAATTATGTTTTTGGCACTTAAGAATCAGCGCCTTGGGTAATCTACAAGAATATATTTCTGTGCATTGACTACGCAATTGCCTTTAATAAAAAAGTTCTGCAGTTTTCATTTTGTCTCCAATCGAACCTACTTTATGAGATGTTTAGTTATAGTCCATGTATATGACAAGTGGTGAGTTAAAACCGGTCAATATGACCGTATGTCTCGTGTGTCGGCTACACATAAATAAATGGCACATCGGTACAAATTACAGCGGTGCGGTTGCTTCATAAACCATGGCGGTGTAGCGTGTAGGACTGTGCTGTAGATATAGATATGTGATATATAATATAGTTAAGAATGTTTGGTTCTTTAGAAGGGCAAATTAAGGTAAGGTTTTTGTTGATTTAAGAAGAAATGTAATTCGAAACGGAATATAATCACTAATGAACTGCTATGTTTTGAAATTAAGGAGAAAGCTTGTACGAAGGGAGTACCTGACGATTCAATGGATTTGTCGTCTATCCCGAACCAGAATTATGATTCGTTAAAATATGCAAGCACCTTTGCTACAAAATTACCTCAAGGGAATTTGAGTCTGACTCTCAAACTAATTATCAAAAATTTATAGAAAGAAAATTAAAATACTTCGCTCTATATAAAGAAAGGTTCACCAACAAGAATGCCATCTCCATGAAAACGGTCACTAACTTTCAAAAAAGCCGAATTATTTCGTTTTCAACATCTAATTCCAGTACATGAATACTAAACCGATACTATAAAACATATCACATCTACATCTACCGAACAATCTTAAACTCAGTACCGCACACCACTCCCAAGTTGCTCAATGGTTGTAGACTTGTAGTACGAAAATAAGCGAGATTTTAATATCATAACCTCTAGTCGTGACTAGCTGCATTATATCTCTATCTCTCTCTTATGTACGGTGTTAGAGAGGGAAGGAGAATACATTTTGAAGCTTAGGATGACCTTGGTATCTTCTGTTTATTTCTATAAAGCGAAGATGTTTTAAAGGATGTTATTTAATGGAGGATTGAGGATCGTATTTTAGATCTACAAATTTACTTAAGTTTAGGATATTTTTTTGTAATTAGTGCACCAATTATTACAGTTTCAACTACCATTGTCGAGATAACTATAAGTTATTCTTCTTTAGAACTCAAATTCTCTATCAGAACTCTACACTATGAGAAGATTTGCAAAAAAACGTAATAGAATAAGAAGAAACTGGGATAGAAATCCCATGCGCAGATTTTCATCTGCAAATAACATAAAATCACGCCTTTATATTTAAGCACCGAAGAACTAACAATCTTTAAATCAAAATCTAATATAACATTGTCCAACCCGAGCACCGATCTTAAAACCTCACATTCGCCACTACACATAGATTGATTGCCTACAATTTAGCAACAAGAGATATCATCTCATTACCCAATCGCATAAACAATGATGTTATCGAATACAATACGATTACTATACGATTACGATGAGATATAGCTCACTGTGTGTTATGTAGACGATTGTGTAATAGTAGCTCAGTTAGAACATAGTTGCGCCGTTTTAGACATACCCCTTTTTTTCAAGTAATCTGTATTACAAGAAACAATGCTTAAAAGCGTAGAAATAAGAATATATCTACGATACAGTAACCAACAGTAAGTATTTTATTTGACCGGTGACACATTATTTTTTGTTCGGTATTAAAATTGAATAAACTACACTAGGCGGAATAGTAGACTCAAAGATACGTATATGTTTTATTATAAAGGTACTTACCACAACAAACTAATGAAAAATCATTGTTTTTGTAAACAAACACTTACCTGAAACAAGAAAACATCAATAAATAATTAACACCCTTAAAAACCTTATGCTAAATTAACATAATATGCTTCTAAAGTAATTTAGGGTTAGACAGAGACATTAAAGACCCAATAACAGTTTCCTTTCTCATGAATCAAACACGAGACTTCGTATAGTTTACTTAATCTTAACAAAGCGGAATTGTAAACATGTCAAGTGTCTTCAGTGACCCGAGACGCAAAGTGGCATAACTCAGTAAATCTAGAAAATGATACAATAGATATTACATAAACGGGGTACTGTAACTTATTGAATAAAGATAATTGAATAATGAATACTCTAAATTGAATTTTATTCAAAAAAACTAGTGTGTTTTTGTAATATAACTATTATACTAAGAATTAACTTGTATATAAATTCGACACGGTAAACTGTATTACACTTCGGAGTTAAAAATATTACCTAAAATTTAGTTCTGGGTCAATAAAAGTGCAGCAGCGCGTTGAATTTTCAGCACACATATTTAATTTGCTATTTTCAATCTTCCCTACTAGTAAATATATTTTTTTTGTATGATTGATCAATAGATCTCACCAGATTTTGGATCGCTGCTATCAAATAACTTACTTATATTTTCTTTCTATTGCACATAATTTGCTGTTGTTACAACAGCAAATTACGAAAAGTTTCTCTCTTTCTTTCGAATGCAACACCATTACCTCCTTAGCCATAGTATATAAACATATTATTATAATGTAATGCATGGTCATGGCAAATAAAAAGCTATTAAACATTAAAATGTAAAACAATATATAGAATATCCTAGATATATTTTTCCTCTCCCTAACAACCTGTCCTACTAACACAATTAATACGAATAAACATTGATACACCCTCTTAAATCTTATCCCAAAGTTAACAAGGGTTCCTACTTACAATACAACATGACAGTATAATTAGCATCGCGTCTGAATTCATATCTAACACACCTTTATCACTCAACCACTTAGAGACGATCGTTCAACACCTTTTTTATTCATTCACGCAGTTATACCTGAGGGTGAGAGCAGGTATGTATAGACATACACCCACTTTTATAAGCTTATACTGGTTTCTGACATAGAGGACAAGCCTTGTCAAATAGCAGGCTTACCATCAGTTTACTGTTGGTATAATTCTAAATTACATACACACTGTATTCATGTGAGAATCGATTCTAAAACACCCTTTGCTAGCGCCTTTTTAACAAGTGGATAATATATAACCTAATAATAAAAGATTTGTTGTTATTATTTCTGTATTTTAAGCATCTATAATGAATATACAAAGGCTTAAGATATATATATATATATATATATATATATATATATGCTACTAATAAACAAAATAAAAATATATAAACAGCTATATTTTTTCCGCATTAGATTCCCGGTATAACGTAACAAAAAGCGCAATCTATTATAATGACTCGAACCTTTTGAACTGTTGTGTTATTAACTGTGATTTAAAACTAGTAAATTATAATAAAAACCACGCAACAAAGGAAGTTGCTATTAAAAAACAATTAGACGGACCAACAGACAGTTGTTTATAATGATAAAATTTGTCTCGGTGTGATCTAAGCGAACTTAAAAAATGAATCTAAGAAAAAATATAATGACTTGTACGCTTCTTTATTTTAGATAAGTCACGGGCCCTTTATTTGGTTTTGGAAATTTCAATTTTATACTTGGGTGGCTTTCCCACAAGGGAGACGAACCTAAGCTTGTTCGTCGTTGTATTTTATTACTTCAAAACGACTGAACCAATACGCATAAAAATTTGCCGGAAGATCACGTATATGTATAAATTCTTAAGTAAGAACACAATACAGGAATAACTTTAGAAACTTACAAAATAAATGAATTTTATCTTCAAAACAATAGACAACACCTAATTAGGGCTTGATTTTCTAAAGATACTGTATTAGAAATCAAATTAATAACAACCTGTGAAATGCTACTCAAGAGGCGGTTTTCAACTACTTAGCTGTAAGTGCCACCATTACTAAAGAACATCATAAAAACGTCCTTCCATCATCACACCTCTCCATCCCATTATTTCATCCATTAAACACTAATAATACTTTAGCCGTACTTTTCCTTCATTATTGTTTCAACAAGGTCGATTATAACCCGATGTCTATAATTTCCATAGTAATTGGCTAATAAGACAACCGAACAGAGGACACGTCAAGGACAATAGATTGAATGTCAGAACTAGAATGCAACTGCGTTTTAATTCTGTCTAGTTTTTTATTTAGATTTGCTGATTTAAATGCTTCTAATGCGTTGTTTTTATACTGGAATGTGCTATATACAGTCTATTATATTTTGATAGAATAATAATTTCCACCAACCCGCACTTGCCCAGCGTGGTTGACTCAGGACCTAACCCTCCCTTGTTCTAGAGGAGTGGTTAAATAGTCTGGAGTCGCCATGCTAAGCAAGAATTCAGCTCATTACCAAAATACGCAAAGTTATACTAAGTCTAGCGTTACACCAGCGCAACGCGGTTCTGAACATACGATTGAATACGTTGGCTGTGTTATTTAAGTCACTTAGAAACATCACCCAAAATTAGGTCGTATTCAGCGTAGCACCGAACCTTTCGTTGCCAAAGGTACGGCAGGTATGGCTACACTAACGTATTTCCAAATCCTTTCAACATCATGTACCAACTTCTTAAACAGCAATCTCTGTTTCCCAGGGTTTGAAGGTCAACCGTCACCACCTGACCTCCTCGCTCGAGGGTGTACTCCCGAAGGCCACACCGCTCAGGTTAATTTGCGCTCATTTTCTAAATTACTCCTAACAATGAAACATTTAGATTGTTAGATACGAATAGATCAAGATCTCTGAGGGCAACGACCAAGGATTTTACTACAGTTTACAAGAAGAATTAAATAGAAAATGCATGTTAACAGACATTTGCAGTATTCTACCAAAGAATGCATATAGATCACATTTAAATGACCTATCATTAAGTGATTTCCTTAGGAATTGCTGGAAAATAGACGACGAAGTAGAAGGAAAAATTTTAGAAACTAGAGTGCTGAAATACGAGAGAGATGTTCAGTTAGATTAACTTAAAGTAAGCTCAGAGTGGCAGAGTTCTATATTGTGATTATATACAAAAATGATTCAAGATTAACCCATATTAATACATTTCAGAGAATCTACATTTGCCAGCTATTACTTTGTTAAAACACTACCTCTAATCGCCACTGAGTACCCCATACAAATAAAATCAGTTGTATTTTCGATGTCGAAACAAGCTAGTTAACCTTATCAAAAGGGTCAAGTTACAAAAGCCACAGCTCCCCTAAGGCCTGCAATCCACCATAATCTTGCAAAACATTACAAAAATCCAATTAAATTTCTATAAAATTAGTGACGTAACAGCCCGCCTCTTTCCTTCGGTAAAAATGGAGTAAAAATACTTTATTGCTTTCTATAATCAGTCGTGCGTTGAATTCGCGCCACTTGACAACCGCACTACCGAACAACTAGAAAGTACTATGTATAATATCGTTTTAAGTGCAGCCGTTACAGTGAAAACGATTTCTTTTTTTATAATTATGTGAGTAAATGTAATCATGTTGGTTTAACTAAAGTAGTTGTAATCATGGCTTTGTGGCCACACAATCTGCGCATGGATATATGTAGGTATTGTGAGCAATTTATATTTTCAACGAAATACCGGCGATTTGATTAACAAGACATAAGAACTCTAGCGCGAGTCTCTACAGTCTGTACTAAGGAGTATCGAGGATTTTTTAATATTTAAAATGTATTAAACAGTAAGTTCGTACGGCTCCCGCTAGAGGCACTGATCAGATTTTCATACAATAGATAGCCATAATATTGTAGAAGAAAATCGCTCCCCTGTATCAAGAATGTACTCATCTAGCGTAAGACCATCTACTAACAATATCAAAAGAAGGTTTAATATCCCTTTGAGATCATTATTAGCCGTCCTTTATAAGATATAGGAATACTCAAAGTTGCTTAAAGCCTTTGACAAGACTAAACGACTACTGTTCGACCCAACTATTGAGATATTCAGTTCAATTGTATCACCGACGGGTCATAAATCTTCAAGTTTATGATCGTTATCAATATCTCAACTCACAATGCGCCACCTGGGGGAGGTTTTTTTACAAAAAGTCTTCACATTAGTCCCTAATCGAGTTTCGCGGAACGTGCATATTTATGGAACTCGTAAACACTATTATGGAGTGAAGAGCGAGAGGATAATATACGGTGTAGCATTTTTCAGATTCTATTTTTATTTTTGAGAGATTAGTTAGATTGTATTGTTTGGGTTAGGTGATTTTTCATTCGTGTTATAAAAAATACGTAGGATTAAGCATAGAAGCAAAGCTAGCTATGATGGTAGAGAATTTTAAACATCCCAATAACTATAGGTTCCATATAGGTGGTTTGATGATGCCAAATGCCAGTTAGCGTCTCGAAACTAACAGCGGAAGTTTGGTGGCGTGCTCCTGGAGAGGCCTATGTCCAGCAGTGGGAAAGAGCTGATGTTCACGATTTACTCATGGCTTGTAACCCGACAATCAAAATACATCATGAACTTGGTGCATATTGCATACAACTGCATATAAAAATCAAAGCTATAAATAAAAAGATCGGTACTTTATCGACAAATCTTGCACTAAGCACCCAGAATCCTTATTACAAGGGAATAATGTTCAAACTTCATGTTTAAGGGAGTGTATGTCAAATAAATAATTAATATTGATCGAGCGACAGGGAACCGTTATGATGAATATGTCCAAAATAATCAGGTTATCTTGTTTTATAAGGAGATTGAAAGATGAGACATCATCAATTCAGTTGCATTTGCCAGTGGGAGATAAGGCCATATTTCAAAGAAGAAAAAATATATAAGAAGACATCATACATCGAAGAAGCTCTTCATACAGAAGCCATAAAAGCTAAGAAGCACCATGGACATACCTGAAAAGTTACTTCTTAAATCAAAATAAAACCGTTAATTGCATAAAGGTCGCGTATTCAATGTGCGCATTGCATTAACTCTAAAAGCTTACAATTCTTGTCAAAAGTATTTTTTAAACATTTACTTCAATAACCAAATCTTAACAGCCAATTCCACTTCCAAAACGACCAATAAGTATCGTCCATATTAGATGCGACACAAAAATAATGCGCATACGCATCCATTGTTGATTTTTTGGTCGTTTCATTAAAGTCAACTTGGAATGGCATCATCGATAAGAGCGGGCATGAAATATTATTATTATGCAAAGAAAAAAAACGTCTGGAAACGTGAATCTCGAAAAGATTACGATAAGACCGCAGCGGGGGGCTGGACGGCGCCAAAAAGTGTCAAAAAAGATGGTGGAATGGTTTTTTTCGGCGCAAATTTAAGTTGGCAGAATATTATTAATCACGAGGTTGTGTTATCAATTCGTACGGTCACGTGTGGAGAATGTTAAATGCTTTCGTTCTGCTAATGAAATGGCAGGGTGATTTGATAAGATTAATTAAAATTGAGCTATCTTCAGGTGCAATCGGTAATGATTACACGGCTTTAAAGCAGCAAGTCATGGTCACGATTTGATTGACTGTTATCTTTCAAACTGCCTTACACATACACACGTTTTCAAGAAATATAGAAACACATCTTAGACATGAAAGTTACACTATTTCAATATTTCAGTCAAACGGCACTCAATTTTAAGTGATGCTCCAAGACATATCTATCATGAGTATCATGACACACATCAAAGTGCCAAGGAAAACTTAAAATTGAGAGTCGCTTGCGCTTGAGTTTAGCCGAAACTTAAGCATTCTTCAAAGTATTTTAAAATTCTTATTAAAAATTCACACCAGCAAAACAATGGCCACTAATATAACAGTACTTTATGAAAATGTCTTCGGGATAGTAATAAGAGGGCGCATGCGCATCTCGCTCGAACAATTGTACTGTCACAACTGGAACTATTAGCATACGGGGTGTGGTGTTATGGACCGTATTGAGGTCAGACATCGCCCGCCATTATGTCATTATGTGATTGTTATAATATGCCACTTTTCTATATAATTGTATGGATGGGAATAAGAATTAAAGCTGGTGTGGTGAGACATTTTAAAATGTCGCCAATTATGAAGACAGAGATTTGAGTTAAACAAATGATACTTCTATGAGACCGACACAAATGTCTTTTACTTGCGTAGTTTCGATACATTTTTAATCGATAATATATAATGGTTTGGTAAACCATTATATATTATTTGCCTAGACTTAAAGACATCGTTTTAACGTAAAAACGTTAAAACGATGTCTTTAAGTCTAGGCAAAGTAAACAATAATGTTAGCTTACCTTTGTTCTGTAGAGCGGATTGGAGAAGTCCCATCCAGGTGCCACGAACAGATACCCGCATTTTGATATCTTTCGGCTTGCCTGTTGACAACCAAAACCATAGATTAGCAAAAAATAACATAAAAAATTGCTATACGACGTCTAGATAAACGCCTGCTAACTGGATTATAAACAAAAAATAACAACATAGGAACATCTTCGCAAAATTCCTCGAAATATGTGATTACAAAAAATATACACAATCAGTTCTAATTTCTTAGGTGCTGGCATAAAGCCTTTTGGGTGAATATCATGACCCAAGAGTTTTTGCCCAAAAGCCCAAGTCTCAGAATTTAACAAAACGAATTCGAAATTCGATCTTTCGTGAATTCTAAACGGATTATATTTTTTTATCGATAATGGCGCGAATTTGACTCTCAGCCTTTGAAAGGTATAATCAGTTAGATTTTATTACATTATGGAGGTTACGTACTAAAAATAGCGTGTTTTTTGTTAGAGATGTTATTTTCGTACCGTTGGACGTTACGATATAGCTTAATAGTGATAACTCAGTAGAGTAACAGTATACCTTTAAAACGTAATATCACGTCTATTATACCTGAAGATAAAGACAGATGTGTATGAAAAACACCCGCTTTTCGCCATCAACATAGTTAGTGCCTTATACAAGGAGGCGAGCCTAATTAGCGCTTATTTATCCTTGTTTCTAAACAAAATCCAAATGTGTGAAAAAGCATAATTATTTACGAATCGGTAATCAAATGTCATAAATAAATAAATCACTACTTTTAACGATAAAAGAAAACCTTTTCTAACTCTTGATGAGTTAGAGAAGACAAACATGTTTTTCTACAAAATATTTGTTAGGAAAGTAACCATCCGGGTATGTAAATAAAATGTCTTAATATTCTTAATTTCTTTATACAAAGTAGTTGCATAATTTCTATTCGCGTATCGTCATTGGCATTCAAAAACATGATATTTGGTTGATAAAATAGTGATTTGCACTTCATTAGTGATTAATATTAGTGATAATATTTATCATTTTAATTATAGCGTTGATAGAGGATGTTATATCAGTTATTTTGATTAGGTTCATTGCGTAAGGAATATTTCGCAATGTTTTTTGATATTTTTTAAGGAAATTGTTGTAAAACTACAAGCTGATATGAATTGGGGAAATTATTTTTATTTTGACATATAACCTAATTAAAGTTAATTTAAACAAAATATATTCTGGAGATCATGCTATGGTTATTTATTTTAATAGCAGGATGACCAAGTGATATACCTAATGACGTCGATAGCGCAGTGGATTTAGCAAAAGATATAGGTAGGTACCCTTGTAAAAGGAAGTTTCAATTCACAATTTTTTTTTTTGTAAATTAGAATTATGTACTTTTCGGATATCAATCTCAGATCAATATACCTAATTACATTTAAAATGTCCGTTGTTTGTACGTTAATCTCCCGAGACTAGTTTCTGTTAGTTGGGACGATAGGCAGAAAACGTATGAAAAGTAACTAGAATTCACACACTTTTATTTTTCGCTCACTGAAACGCTACAATATAATATCCAATTCACGTACCTGCTCACGTGACTAAAAAACCCTAATTCCTAAAAGCTGACTCGATACGTTCTTAGTAAAGGCATAAAGGTAAGTGATCAAAACACGGTACAGCGATGTCACCAGGGCGCGGGGTCACTGACCCTGACGTCATCACACAGTTATTCTTATTGCGTGATTCCATACAAATTATACTGTGATTGCGTTTTTGTAGCATTGTAGTATGATTTGTATAATTTAGTATAGGTACTTAAAGGTACGCGTGTAAGTTAGTTATTACGAATACTTCTTGATTAAATAGACTAACAGAGAAGGTAACGTTCACTAAGTCCGTTAAAGGCCTTCGAAGACCACTAAACAGTCGGTGGCTTGATATTTCATAGTGTTACCATTTAGCTAGTCAAAAGTTTTTTAAGTGATTAACCTAGAGTTATTTGAGGACTTATCCTGTTCTTTTTGATTGTCTGATAGAATAACAACAGATATTCAATGAACTTATAACACATCAAAGACAAAAACATAATTAAAGTACCCAACATTGTACAAAATTCACAACAGCTTTTTTCAACGCAATCAAAAAGCATCCAATTCGAACGGTGTTCTTACAGCAGGATCTTCAAAATGCTATAAAAACACCAAAGCGAACTTGTATGTATGTATGTCAATCCCACATCATGCTCTACCGTTATGACATTACGGCGACAATACAAATCTATGCGGATCGAATTTCAGCGAGTTGCGCACGCGCACCCGTTAGATCACTATCTTACTCGCAAATTGAATATAATGATGACTTTTATAGTTCAACAACTTTGTTTGAGAGCCTTAGAACGCACGATATAACTAGGGTATAATTGAGATTTAGGTGTAATTTTTTTTAAACACGTTACTGTCCCACTGGGTTAGGCCTAGAGTCTATTATGTCGGCCAAGTGCGAACTAGGGACTTTGCAAGGTCTAAAGAAATGCGTTAATTTACACTTCCAAAAGTCATTAGTGTGCCTCGGGTTCAAACCGTCTACCAATGCCAACTTATACGACAATATTATATGTACGTCCGAAAATAAACTAGCTGTAGTAAACAGGCAACCGTCCCCTGAATAACTCTGCAGGTTATTTACATTCAAAATCTTAATTTTGTATGCTTCGGCCATCTGCACATCTTGCATACAAGTCTCTCTACTAAGTTGTCGAACTATAATACTATGTTATAAAGAAAATTAATATAAGTATATAACTGTATTTATTGTGTATTTCGTTTCGGTTTGAAGTAATTAATGAGGTTTGATTATGTAGTATCTAAATTGAATGATAACGGTATGATGTAAATATAGTTAAAGATGATTAGACATTATGAAATGCAGTTTATATCAGAATGATGGTCACAAGAGGGGGTGTTTGAAGGGGTAGTGGATAACATTGTAGCTTTTTGACGGGTTCAGGATCTTTGGTCACACATTTTTAGATAGTTATTTTCAATACGTTTGAAATATAGGTACAGCTACTTTTGAAATTTACATCTATATCTATACAGTATACAGTCATATCTTACTATCTTAATGAAATTCCTAATTCTATTTTACATATATCACTAGAACCACTAACTTAAAACTTACAATTTGTTCTCACTACTTAGCCAAGCAATTAAACACACCAAAAACCATATATCTACAAAATTTACAACACCAAGATGACAATCAGCTTAACACAGTTACATCACACTAAAACCTCGTAAAATCATACTAGCGGCCGAAATCAGATAATTTATTAGTGTTACGACCAAAAACCTATTATATGGTCTTATGAGGTCTTATGGGGTCTTATGGGATCTTATGGTGTATTAAGCTACTGGGATTGTATGGGGTTCATCCAGAATCATATCGGTCGTAAATTAGCCTTGTGACAGCTATAAAATTATGCTTCATGGGATAGCCATGGTGTTATTTATGGTGATCCCATAGGAGGTACAAGTTGTAGGGAGAAGCGATTGGAGATTTGCTGCTGATGGCCAATGAATTATCATTGGCCATCAAAGTTACTTAGTTTACTTATTTAACAAAATTGTAGGCAATTAAGTATTAAGTACATTGACGATACAGTGTTAAGAAAACTTTTGACTCTAGATTTCACAAAAGACTTCCTTTATATAGAAAAGAAGGTAGTATTAAGCAAATAAAGAAAGATGATGCCTTTTTTCATACACTTAAGGATATTGAAATTAATCAATCCCGTTTTCAAAGAACACCAATCGATGAAAAAGAAATAAAAATATTGAGAAGCTTTAAAGTGACAAAAGACCGAGACAAAATCCTAATTAACAATAAAAACACCAAGAAATTAAAGAATTAACAGTCAATTATCGGATTTTTTTAAAGTTTTTATTAATCGCTTCATCTTACAACTTAGACAGAAACATAACCTAACATATTCTAAGTAGAATATAACAATTTATTGTAGAACTAATACCGGTATAAACCGGAGTTATGATGACAGTACAGTTCATGATATCAATAGCGGCTGATACTGAATGTGGAGCTTTAAACCAATATTATTGGGAGCCTTCTTTATTGGATACTACAGAAGCGGTAGTGGGGGCGAATATCTAACTTCTATTTGATTATATTTATACTACCTCCGCGGCGCAGTGGTTAAGGTAACTACTCCGCTACCATTGCGTAGGTTGTCGAGGGTTCGATTCCCACACGGAACAATTTATTTCTGCGATCCACAAATAATTGTTTCAGGTCTGGTTGTGCTTTGTGTCCGTTGTTTGTATGTTTGTAAAGTCTCCGCGACACAAGAGCAATTCTTAGTGCGGAAATTGTCTTCTTTAAAAGAAAGAATAAATTGGCTTTCAGGTATAAAATGTGTTTAAATACGCGAAGATCTAGCGTCTAACTAAGTTATAAATTGATCAACTGGGCAATAAGGGGACACAAGTTTCTCAAATTAAAAGCACTTTTGATCGCTGTGTACAGGAAAGTATTTGTACACGGAAGGTTTGCTACATGCCAATCAACTTTCCCTTCATAATATTACAAGTATAAAATGATATGAAAATCGCCCACTACGCCGCGAAAATTACTCACATCCTGTCTTAGCTCATATTTAATATTATTTATCAACACTTTGCCATTTACTGTAGTCACCGATAATGTTTAGATCAACTACTAAAGTAAACCAGTTTCGTTTCCTGATTTCATAAATATAATTATTCGGCGGACGTATTACTTCATATACCAATACTGGTTTAATCCATGAATAAATCGCACAACATTACTAAGTAAATGATTAAACAGATTTAAAACAACGCGGCGAATAAACATTTTCAAACAGAAACGTGCGCAACATCGTCTACCAAACATGGTGTTCATTATCGCAAGGCATCGCATGCGCATGCGCGTTGCGCGGCCACCATTACTTTCCGAAAGTGTAAATAATTCGAATTACAATAATCGATAGTTTCTCAAGTCGGTCGGTAGATGGAGGTCGTGCGCGGTGGCGACGGTGGCGCGCAGGCGCACGAGGGGGGAGGCAGGGGGGGTCGTGAGAACTGGGCGACTTGCACTTTCGTCGGCGCGCGCGCACCTCGATGCGCGATAGCGCTGCGCCCGGCGCCGCGGAGTCTGCGCACGAGTCTAGCCCAAGTACTGATTAATCATCAATCTCTGTGCTTTACAAGACACGGCTATCCTCGGAGAAAGTCCGATGAGTTGAATCAACTCTAAATTTGCGCGTGAACAGGAAGTGTTATGCAGGAAAGTATCAAAAACGCTATCGAAAACAAATAAAAAAGTACAAAAGATGAAAATGACAATAAAAAAAAGTGAACTTACTTTCTACCGCATTAAAATCAGACGAGACTATACAAAAAAATAGTGACAATGAAACTTAAAATGTTGATAGAATCACGACTTTCAACAAACAAACATTAGACGATAAGGCCATGGGACCCCTACGGGTCATTGTTGAGAGCATAAAGAATAGCTTGTTGAGAGACGTGTCAAATACAAACGACTCTCGTATCTAAATATCGATCAATTATCTACGAAATTATGCAAATTGTGTTACCCAATCGATAAGCTCGATCGAGAGAGAAAAGTAAAACCAACAGGCGGAACAAACAAACCAAAGAAAACGGTAATGTCAGTACAGATTAACACATTCGTTACAACTTTTACATTCAACAAGTATTTGCTAAAACTCCGAACCGTTCACACGAAGAAGGTGGCAAAATGAAGATCGCAAATTGAGTTGCGAATCGGAAACAATAAAGTCACGATCGTATTCTTACGACCGAACAAAAAAAAACTACAGCATTATTCGATTCTAAAGATATAAACGATGCACGTACGGATCAAAAAGCAACTTGTATCGTCTCTAATTAAGACACTGATCAGTAAAAAAATCATCCATATTCATTCACACAATCCTGAATGGACATCAATAGAGAGCTAGATGAATGGATTTCTAATTATTTGCATTAGCCGCGAACACGCTGGGAATTTCGATGTGTTTAATATTTCAATTAGCAATGCAAATTCATCGGCTTTGGAAAGTGTCGGGCCGATGAATCAACTTCCCGTGGTTAGTGCCGGGAGGGCGGTCCGAACTCGTCACGGAATCGCTACCGACACAATTATCGAATCTAGACCACTCTCACTGAAGCAAAAAGAACACCGAGACGTAAAGAAAGCAAAGTCAGGTGCGCCCCCATTTCACTTTCCAATGACTTATCTTTAGTGAGAACAACGAACGAAAATTAACCTAAAGATGTATCGAGTAGGGTTCGAATTAGCTTGTAGTGCAACTGCATTCAGTCAGTAAGCATTTCATTATCAAGATTTACGAGGAAACCCTTTAAAAGCAGTTAATTGCGAGTGTTCATTTCGCTTTCTAATGATTTCTGTAAATTCTTTGCTATTTGTTGAACTATGTGACACGTTATTTCCATTAGCTAAAGTGTATAGACTGATATGACTTGAAATGTCATCTGGTATATTAGTGTGATGGTAATGATGAATTATTTTAGCATCAATAGTATCGTTTGAATCTGTATCGTGGATCGTGAGCAGCCATTGTGGTGTTGATGCGCATGCGCCGGTCTCGACGTCCGCGAAGCCTTAATGACAGACCATTTAGTTCAAGATATCTGCCATCCGATTGAGTTGTCGGCTGTGTTCTGACAGTTTTTTTGTATTTAGACTAGATTATCGGAAGACGGACAGTGTACATAATTACTTATTGTGGATTGTATTGACACTAATGAGTCACTCAACTTGACCTCCATAGTGGTTCTCGGAATGGTGGATCAAATTGCAGATTGGTTTGTAATTTTTGACAGTCACATAGTTGGTATGTAACTAGGAAAGTTTAAGGTCACCATGTTTTTTCAAGGTTTTGAAACGTCCAGAAGAGCTTTGTGAAGCTTTTTGAAACAGATGTTTTAAGATCAGTGACCTAAATTAATAAGAAGAGGTGATATGGTAATAAGATTTGTTCTACAGTTTTTCTGAAAATTACTACGATCGTGTCAGTCGTGACACAGAACCTAGGACCTTTCGTTAGGTCAGTTAATAGATAAACTTTAAAGACAAACATTAAACCTAATCTCAAGTCCTTATTTAAATTACATTAGTAACTAAACGCTCTACTTCATAATAATCAATGACCATTACTAAGCAGCTGTCTATCTCTTTCTAAAGCTTGAAGTAAAAGCGAGATGAAGATATACGTTCGCAGTTGTTCGTTGAATTTGATCGATATTCCTATCGATATCGTAATTTGTTTCGCGTGATCTACTCAATCGATTTGATTGTTTAAAGTTGACATCTCACCTTGACTCAAATCGTGAACACTTGCTAAGGCTTAGCGCACACTATGATTAGTTGTTATCTTTAAAATGGAGTAATAAATCTTTGGGAATATTTGTTGAGGTTGTAAGATGGTTTGGTTTGAAGGTCGGTCAGAGGTTAGAAATGATTGTTTAAGATGATAACATTTGTCATCGTTATTGGCATTTGTAGTAAGAAATAAGCTTCTGATTGGACTATTTTCAATGCAAGCTAATTTAAAAAACCCAACTTTAGTAGTTACTAAATTGAGAGATATTGAATTTCAATTACCTTATTTTATATAGCGCTATTTACTTGCTAAATTACATGCAGCGTTTACATTAATTACTTCCAAAAAGCTTTTTGTACCAAACAGATTTAAAAAAATCGATAGAGCTACTCGGTTATCAATAGTCGAAAGTGTCAGGAAAGTCTCAAGAAACGTACTTTAAATGTGACTACCTATTACTAATATCAAACATAAAACAAATAGTCGCTATTAATAGCACAAAACAACAAGAGACATAATTTACCAAGCGGCCATTTTCTAAAACGGACCAACTACATAAATTAGAATTTCTCTGGATAGCAAGTAATTAATCAGCATTAGTGCACAGGATCAAAAGTGCCGCGAGACAGTGGAACACTTTCGCTGCAACGGTCGATAAATTGTCACGCCTACTGCGCGACAGCCTGCGCCCGCGCATACACAGAGTACTTGCGTACTTGCAACTATTTAAATACAATGTATGAAGCAATTGAATTTGGAAGATTTTGGGCGCGTCTCGTGAATGAAGAGTCAAGGAGAAATATGTAAAACCACGCCTTGTTTAAGGGATAGGCAGAATAAATAAAGAACGTCATTTGATCCCAAGGTGAAATATTTCGATTGCTGGCTTTAAAACCGACTCTGACACTTAGAATTTTAGGTCACAGTCAGGTCGCCGGTCCCGAAAAAATCTAAAAAAGTAAGTCTAGTTCTTCTTCTATGTGTAAATTAAATTCACACGACCATGATCATCATCATCTAAAACACAAGTCTCCATTCACATAATTCTTATAAGAAAACTGCACAAGTGCAACAAAACAATAAAAGAAAATATTTCCCATCGCATCCACGTCACAGAATGATTGCAAGGCTTTTCACTTAGTGAAATACGTTTTCCATACAAGCTTTCCATCCTCCGTTGGGAACCAGTCACTTTCTTAAGAAAATTATCGACATACGACCAGAGTGAATTGACACCTGTCTGGTTAAACGCGCGAAGGATCGACGGGTCAGCTTAAATTGGACGGTTAGCTATTGACAATTCGTTTCTTGTGTCATCTGTCGGCCGGTAAATGCGATATGTAATTGTCTATTGTTTGTTGATAGATAACCTGTTTAAATAATGGCCGTCGGTTTGACAGTGTTTGTTTTTGGTAGAAAATATTATGGGGGACATGTAACATTAATCTTTAGGTGTTAAAAAACAGATACGTTTTTATTTCGAAAAAGGTTATCACAGTTGTACCTTGTATTCTGGTACTATTACAATACATACATAAAACCCCAAGAGAAAGTAAAAAAAATGTTAATAATTACAAATACCACGTTTTAAAGATTCGTTTTATTTTTCATCATGGGCACATGATGATGAAATGGAAGCTAAGCAGCATGACGCTAAAGTGCCAAAAATATACGTGTAAATATAAATAATGGAGAAATCTTTACTTAACTCGGATAGTGTTCAAATGGTCAATTTGAGGTCGCTATACCTAATTTCAGCACTTACGGTTATCGTCACATCTTTCACCTTCTAAGAAATCAATTTAACTCAAAATTCCTATCGCGAAATCTCCTAATCGATTTATGAAATTACTTTATGGAAAGTTCTATACGCGAAATTTCTTCCAACTCTCCATTTTACCACGCAATTTGTAATTAAGTAAAGATACTAATTAAATACCTTTCTTTTTTGTAATTAAGCACTTAATGTGAGTTCCAAAATTATAAAGATTTAATAGAATATATTCACTTTCAGCTAAGATTATCTTGCGATAAGGAGATTGCAAAAATGCAAAGGCCATTTGTCATGCCTATTGTTATATGTACCTCTTTTTCGCTTTCAATAAGTCGGATATATTGGTCACTGTCCCTCTTATTAATGACATTTTCGTGCGATAAATTGAAACATCGAAAGCTTTATAAGTTTTCTAAGCTAAGGATCTAGATGGTTAAATTCTATCTGAAAAAAAAGCTCCTACTTTAATTTCTTGTTCCAAAAATTGAATGCTATATTTATGTTTAAGACTTAGGAACTTGGTGGTTCGAAACTTTCAGCCGGAAAATAATGCTCTTGCAGTAATTTTAATTCTTGCAGCAATGTATCTTGATAAAACCCAGATTTGCAATGACAAATGTACGTCCCTTATTTCTGATAACCTTTGTTAATTTATCTTTAGGTGTTAAATTTGAAATATCATGTATTTTATTGGTCCCGTCGTCCTTCCGATTGTTAATCTTCGGAGCGAATACAAACAGGTTTGGGTCAAATTTGGCGAAATCTTTTCTTCTTCTTTTTGCATTCTTTTGCACCAACAACGGACCTTGAACTTGTATTTTGGGGTTATTTTTAAATCCAACCTGAGAGTGTAACAAGTTAAGTCAACTACAGACGTCAGGTCCTGGTCAAAAATCTTTATTTTCTGTCCGTATTATTCTCATTTTTTTGTGTTTCTCACATGTCCCATTAATGCAAAAAAGCCTTTTTTTTTTCAAAGTATGATAAAATATGTCACGTATTCGAAATCTATTTTCTGATGAATTCTTTCATTATTAATTCCATGCATATGTTACTGTAAAAGCCCGAACTGTGGTAAATCCTAAGATTTTCCGGTAAAACCTAAGATTTACCAACTCTCAATGGTAAAAGTCCGAACAAGCCAGAGTTTAAAAACTATGTTACGATATATAAAAAAATCCTCCTTCATAACGATGTTTATAACTATTTCAGGGTATAATTATATACTGTGACATAGTTATAAAGAAGGAGTTTTGGGCAAAGCGACATGGGTAGGTTAGGTTAGAAGGCTAAGGTGGGAGCGAGCGTAGCGAAGCTCCCACCTTAGGCTTCGTGGTTATTTTTTTTTAAACATCCAGAAGGAGGAGCCCCGCGGAGCGGGGCTCCGGCGACATCTCGACATCATCAAGTGAATATAGGTAAAAGTTCGAAATAAAAGAATTGTTCGGACTTTTACCATTGTGAGTTGGTAAATCTTAGGTTTTACCGGAAAATCTTAGGATTTACCACCGTTCGGGCTTTTACAGTAACACATACATCAATAAAATTGTTAACGTTCAATTGCAGCATATGAAGGCCAAAAAAAACAACAGAAAAAGATCTACAAAAACAAAAAACTCCATCTACAAATCCAATCTGACATGACAAAGGTCAATTTCAACCCAAAATCATGGCGCTACAGGCGTGGGACCCTCGTAGGTGTGAGGCCCTTTCATTACCACCCATTCCGTGGGGTAACGATGATTACACTATAATAACACACCAGAAAATATTCTCACCCACTAAATCTTACGTCGTTAAGATCGTATCAAAAAACGCGGCTAGAAAAGGCGTTTGTTTTTTTTTGCGTTAGTATCCTTTAATGAGGTCCTAGTAAAGTAGTAATTATATGGATTAGATGTTCAAATTGAGGAAATTCTGGGCGTGGACAAAGGATATTAGCAGTTGAGTGTTCTTTTCAGATTTATTGACAATGACAGGTGAGAATTATGTGTTGGGAAGGATAAATAACGACCAAATACGTAAACAGGGCATGAGTGACTTTATATCTTTTACTTAGTAATCCCCAACCCGCAATTGGCCAGCGTGGTGAACTCAAGGCCTATCCCTTCCCTCATTACGGGAAGAGACCCTTGCCCAACAGCGGGACAGTGATGGGTTAAATTTATTTATTATACTTAGTAATATTTAATGCATTACTACATCTATTCTTTCTTTAATTTATGTTCTAAGTCGTCAGATTTTCGATTTATCTTAATAAGTAGGCGAGGCGCTCATCCCAAACTCATATTCTCTAATGGATTTCCATTACCAGTTCCATTACCTGCAGTTAAGTTAGAATTACAGAACAAACAAGCATAAATCATCTCACGTAACTCTTGCACAGACACTGTTGCAATCTTTTAATTGATCCTTAGAACAGTCACACACATACAAACACCTCCGATAGTAAAAAGTAGTTGCATCACAGCCTAGCCTTTCTTCCAACTGTGTTGGAGTTGGCTTCCAGTCTTAACGGATGCGGCTGAATACCAGTATTTTACATGGAGCGACTGTCTATCGGACCTTTTCGACCCTGTTACTTGGGTTGTAACAAGATTCCTCGGTAAGAATCAGACTTTTAAGCTTCTGACTACTGGTAACGACTATAAAAGATCTTTAAAAATGACAGACAGGACCCACAATTTAACGTGCCTTCGAAACGAAAGTAGGAACTAGGTATGTAAAATATTATGGTCACCCATCCACTGACCAACCTCGGCAAGCGAAGCTTAACTGAGAGATCGATCCGCGCGGCTGTTGTTGCTATAGCCTCCTCAGTAAAAAGTAGTTACAAAAGCATTTCATTTCTCCTAGAACTTGTTGAACCCTAGAAATGCACAAAATGCGGCGCAACAACAATTTGTTGCGTGCCCGGTGGTGGGAGACAAAAAGCAGCGCTCGCGCATTGCGCACAAGATGCCTGCCCATTAAAATTCCCGCCCGCGCACCGCTGTCTATTTAGAGAAATAATAGTTATCATAACGAACCTTTGCCTTAAGATTCAATGGAAAAAACAACAGTTTTTAGAACTGTGATTCTATTTGTAATTACTGATAACCGTTATTCATGGTCCCGTGAAACTATCCAACGGCTAAACTATGCTACAACCAACACGTTATATCCTATGTAACGAAACGAAACATGTTGATGCAACTTTGACATTATCATTGACACTGGCGAGAGAAATGGTGATAATGGAGGACTAAAAAAAATGTCATTTTAGAAATTTTACATTTCTTCAAAAATATCAGAGATAACTGATATCACTAAATCGATTTAACCGCGGTTTCTGAGGTGCATTTAACGGTAGTTCATCTAGTCGATAGCGTTTAAGTTCATATAAAAATAGCAGATTGAATAGATAAACTACCGCTAAATGTGCCTCAGAAACCGAGCATTATGAGCTTATCATAAGATAGTTATAATTAATACTATCCTTATAGTTTAAATTTCCCACATATAAAATGTCAATACATCATGTATTGCATAATGGTCTATCAAACAGTCACTCTGTCGCCGGCCCAGTAGAAAGTTGTTACACAAGTGGGTACCTACGTAAAATTTCTAATACTTCATAAAATCGTTACATAAAGAAATCATTGGTTATAGTAAATCTTTTATAGTATCAATTAATTATGGTGTCGTGATAGCTTTATGGTGAAACGAATTCACGGTCGGATTTAAGTGCCGTTACGCAATTTGAAGTTAATATGTTAAAGTTTTATGTGATACAAGCTTATGCTAGGTAGTATACGCGAAAAAAATTTTTTTTTTTTTTTACTTTCCATCGTCCCCTCATTCCCTTAACTTTTAGAAACTCATATGTAGCATGCTGTTTGTTTGTGAAGTGTATTATAGAAATAGATAGGCTATTGAGCATCACTAAATAATGTTTTTTTTTTCTCCATTATTGTATATCAATATTAAAAAGTTAAGTTAACGGTAAACTGCACTTTCTAAGATCCGAAGCAGCATATGCTTAAAATAAAAAGATGAAATAACTATGTTAATAGCAAAGAAATCACCAGTAACACACAATTAAATAATGCACCGACAATACACAAATTAATTTCAATACGGAAGCCATAGAGACATAAAGTACTATGTACTGATTCTATCTACCCAATATTTACTTTAATAAGTAGTGTATTTACCAAATCCGCAATTAATTCGCAAAATCATACATCCACGGACATTTCGTGGATATCCGTTCAACGTTTAATTGAAAAAGACTCAAAAAGCTTTTAAAAATAATTTATTAGTCATAAAGATCTGTCGTAATTCGTTCCTGAACTAAATTAAATACAAGTATGTGTTTATCCGGTGCCATTAATCATTTGCAAATTAGGCAGTGAGTCAACTATTTGCTACTACAAATATTTTTGACTAATAAGTGGCGCCCCAATTAGTAAGAAATGGAGCTCGGAGGCTGATCAAAGGTCAATGACGTGTGAAACATCCTGAGGAGTCTTTAAGCCTACTTCTTTGTCACTGCAGGATAAAGTACTATACGAGGAAGGCTTTAATCTTCGAAATGACTAAGACTATCTTCAAGAAACCCAGGTACTGGATCAAGGATATGTACTGTAACTGATTGTTGTTTTGGATTTCTTAATTAGTTATTATGAGAAATTAGTTCGTATCGAAGGTCCTGCAAAATTGCTACTGAGTTATAGTAAGAACAGATTTTGACCATGGTGGCGAGGAACGTTGAAGTAACCTTCCAAAAGCCATAAAACCCCACAATAGGGTGACCATATCAAAAAAGTAAATGTACTTGTAAAAAAATTAAACACATCGTTAAACAAGTTTTTTCTCGAGGTCGCAGTTTTTACACTGTTATCTCAACAGTTAATCATTGTTCAAGAATTATTTATGTTAAAGAAACACTTTAACCACACCGATGGACGTTTGAGATGCTCGTAAATCATATTTAAAACTGGGGTAGCCTTAAAACTTTAATCTCAATAAACCGTATTATTATTTACAACCATTTTCCTTTGACCTTAAATATTGACACGAGTCACATACCTCCGCGTTCGCGGCACACATAACTCATAGTTTAGAAAAATAAATTAAAATGGACGACGACACCGCCACCATGGTAGCTTATTTCAATGCACAACAACGTATGTTCATAATTTTCTTTGGGTCATGAAAACCACCAGTTTATTAAGACCCCCGAACGTTACGCATCATGTGCAGAAATTCTAACATCGCGATAGTTTATAGCTCTTACAATTTTGGATGCGTTCAGGCACGTCCCTTTCAAGATGGCGCCGGATACGTGACGTTTCTAAAGGCGGGAAACAATGGTGGGCCCGTTATGAATATTGAGAACTCGGGGATTGTCAAAGGCACGCTTGTACAATTTTCGCCGTGCGTTCAGGTAGACAAATGAATTCACACTGGAATCCATTGGCCTACTGCGGTACGCACGCGCGACCGTTCACCGACGATTTTGGCGCCATGTTTCTCGACGTTCGAAATTCAAAACAACTTTTTTATGCCTGTTGGGGCGCGTACACATGAAATTTACATACGGCCAGGATATGAAAGGCCTATTATTCATTATTTTTATGACTACAGGTATGCGCGTATTCAGCCAGGCGTGGCATAAATTTTCACTATTCAGAAAGATTTCTACAAACAATTTTTACGGCAGAACAAATAGCATAAAAGTATGCAACGTTGGAGTCAACGACCTTAAAGTGTTGAGCACATTATTGCCTTGATCTTTAATTAAGATATTTTGCTATGCAGCTGAGCAAATTGTTATGTTATGAACAATTTGGATTTTATTTAAAGAAGCAACAATAACAAAGACAAAATTGAACATCATGTTTATAGTTCTAATGTCCACGCCTTTAGTTCAATCAAATTGACGGACATATTTATGTAGTGACACGACACACCGTCGATTAGTCGTACGTTTAGTAATATTTTTGCATACTTAGTCGGAATTTGGTGAGTCAAATATATTTGTATTCGAACTACGGTTACATTCGGTGATATAGCCAATGTTCTAAGAACGAAGATGGATACTAAAGTTTTAAGGAAAATTACAATATTATTGAATAAACAACTTGTCATAAACAAACTAATATTTTAGATAAATGTTTTATGTTCTGATTGCATGTTCTTATGTAGGTATATCCTTGCTATAACCACATTTTTTTATCGGTATTTAAATATATAGGTCATATTTAGGGATCTATACCAAATTATAATTTGAATTGACATTTAACTATTTCCGCGTAAATACTATATAACATTTTCATGAAAACAAGTAAAATATCCAAAAAAATATTGGTTTGATAACATCCTGATATACTAACCAACACTTATACCTACACGAATTGCAAAGTAAGCCAAAAGTAATTAGTAGGTAAGTAGTCTAACTATACTAATTAATTAAATATAACAAGTTAATAAACATGAATTATTAGATAAATTAGACAAGAAACTAAGTCGTTACATTTTCTAATCGCCATGTTTGATTTAAACGGTTATTTAATTGAAACTGGAACGTTCATATCTTGTTCTGATAGATCCAAGATGGCTCCTTTATGTATCCTTTAATTGAATGTTATTTAATTAGTTTATGTATAATGTGTTGTCAGATTAGATTATACTTCTTGTAATGTTTATGGTAAGATAATTTTCTGCGATGAAGTAATAAATATAACTTAGAAAGTAACTAGTCGTTTCGCTTCCGTGGATTTATTTTGAAAAAGAAAATATGACCGGCAATTTTTATCGGTTTAGCAGTTCAATGTGGAAGTTTTTCGAAGTGGAAGAGTTATTATCGCAGTTAAAATATTATTATGAGTGGGGGTAGTAGAAAATGTACAGTCGTTGGTCAAAGCAAATATTGATAAGTCTCAAGTTTGACTCTCAGGTCAGACAAGACAACAAACGGGGAAAAGAACAAAAAAGATTAACTGTTACATAAAATCATACAAATATAACGTGTATCTCTATTTATGCACATAAATTTCTATTACCTAACATAATTGGCGTTTAATTACAGGAAATTACTTTTACATACATACAATATTATGTAATACAAAACGTGTTTTTAAATGTTTTACGACTGGCAACACTTTAGATAATATCTTGTAGGAAGCGTTTTTAATGTGTGACCAGATTTATTAAATCGAGCAATGAAAATTGATTTTAAGGCAACAGTCGTAAAGACATGTCAAAGGCCTTTTAGCAGCATCTACAAAAAGGAGAACTGTAGCGCGATTCTCTACCGTCAATCGGTACTATCGAGTTTCGGGAGTTTGACGATTGAAATGTACTGCTATAATTGTTTTAGCGGCGCCCGTTAGAGGCGCTGATAACTTTTTCATATAAACCTTCACGAAAGCTAGCCGGTTGTCGATACTCGATAGTTGTAAAGAATCGCGCCACTGAACAACGATAACTAATATAAATTAAATTGAATACCTACTTCATCCATCTTGTAACAGAATTGGACTAAATACAACTATGATTGAAGCCTTACAAAGGTTTAAGTTATGTGAGTTCATTGAATAGTAATATTAGAAGTTGCGTAACCTTTACAAAGGTCAGATATGTGACCGATTTGCTATCCAAGTTCAATGACCCCTTACGAGAGCACAAAATAAAACCGTGCTTCTATATTTAGCTTTATCAATTCTTTAGGGTAGTTAAGCATTGATTGCTAAAGCAATAATCTGGTATCTTGTGTAGTAGCACATAAAGGGTTAATAAGGCTTCAAGGACCAGCACTAACTCCAGGAAGAAACATAAAATAGCACAAAAACCATTACTATAAAATCGAATTAACATAAAAATTAAATTCTAATACTTTAAAAATAAATTTAATGCGACATCAAAGTTAGCAAAGGCTTAACGCTTGCGTTTACGAAGTACGCTATAAAAAGATTACCGCAGTTATGGCAACGAGTGCGTTTACGGAGCGAGCCATAAAACTTGAGCGTTGATCTGTAATATCTGTTAGTCACGTTATAATGTAAAAGTAATGATGTAACAAATAAAATAAAATGGCGTCCAGTTTGTAGACCCAGTTTGAAATGCTAAGATTTTTTACTTTTGTTGAAATATTAAGAGAAAAACAAACACTAACATATACTTAACAAAGTCAAATAATTATTTGATCTAAATAAACAAAATTTACAATCACAAATAGTGTAGACACACATGTAAGTACACTTATTAAATCGAGTTTATTATGAGTAATAATAATCAGCCTACTCGAATCGGAACTAGATCGAACATATATTACAAAGATCAAACAAGTTTATTTTATTATTATAAAAGTTCACTAGGTCTCACACCTGGCATTTGGCACCAAAACTGATCCGGTTTGACACGTATTAAAACACTGCAAAACTAAATCATGCACCTCATTTCCGTAACAAAAAAATAGAAAAAGAACCTTACGTAAATCGAAAGTAATAATTGCGCTTACAAATGTGAAGATATTTGAACATTTAAAATTTCACGGTACCAGTGTTTAATGCCTCGCGAAAATGTCTAAAACAATAGCTGTTAAGTAACCAATGTATTACGCAACAATAATTAAAATCGTATGTAATTAGTTTTGTGAAAAATATTCGTTGATCACGCGAACTTTTTGGGTATTCAGGCCGTAGGAATTGTGTTAAATAAATAAGCTTTCGTGTACAAAAAGTAACAATAAACAATTCCGAAGTTCACATACACTTTTTAACAAAAAAGGCATTTGCATCAAGTCGTTATTGTTTAGAATCTGGTGGTGCTTACTTCCTTTTGGCCTCATGACGTAGCAACACTAACAATTAAAAAAATGATTTAAATTAGGACTTTTAAACAATAGATAACATGTATGTATGTTTTGTGATAATGAGGATTTTTTTGCTCCTGGCCGGTAGTTTTATTTCCTACATTCAATACTATAATATTGACAGTTTGACAGCTTAAATATTAATACATAAAAGTATCTGACTACGTCAAGAGCTCCGATCAGCTTTATACCGAGACTCACGAATATGATGACAATTGGGAACCAAGGAAGAGAATTTCAATCAAAAATGATTTTACATTTTTGATTGTTACATCATTATAAAATAAAAAAAATAATCTTTAAAAGAACCATGCTCCAATTTCCTTATAATAAGAGTCCAAAATTCAAAGTATATCATTCATAATAACGGGTAAATGGGGCCTAAAATGCCGTCACGTAATGTTGCCAGCCGAAATAAACATTAAGGAATCGGGAACGACGTGGAATTAAAGGAATTACTGGGAATGCGGAGTAATCTTGGCCTCAAATGAGCCTGTGAGTGTCCATTACACTTTAAAACACGAGGGTATTTTGGAATTTCGAAATTTTCTGATAATATTAAAAAATAAGTGTAGTGAGACTACAGAAAAGGGGTTTTGAAACACTTGTTTTTGTTATGTAATCTAGATCTTTCATGTTAAGGGTTTGGTTGATTTTTGGTTAGTGACCAGCCCTTAATCGACATTAATGATTACATAAATCACGTAGAAATAGATAATCGAGTCAGGTGCAAATCGTTATAAGCTATGTACAATCGTCAAAAAACAACAATGGTAAGAAAAAAATGTAATTGAAAAGTTCATTATTCTTCGACATTAATTAAGAAGTAAAAAAGAATAATGACTATTATTCCAGTAACAGTTGTAACGAATTAATCAAAGCTAAAAGACTATATTTCATCGGCTCCTAATTAGACAAATAACTGTACTATAATATCCATCCGTCACTATGATAAATGTTGCCACTTTATACACAATAACGTACCGTACGAACAAACGGAATGTTTCCCACTTATTTTTTCGATGTTGCCAGCCTGGGGCCGCAATTAGCCGTCGATTTGCGTACGCCTGCGCCTGCGCAACTACGTCACGAACGATATGCGAGGATCGAGATTGATACACGATATGTGGCCGTTTGAAGCTGTTAGATCTTTAAAGGCTTTACAGGTAATGGAATTTCGTTTTCTTTTTTACTGCCAGGGAACTAAATCGTAAAATAGTTGTATTGGTCTATAACAAGATAGACCCTTTTTCATAGTTATAGGAATTTTCTAATACCATTATCCTGTTTAAAACCATGGATTTTTTGTGAGAGAGTTGGGCAGAAAGAAAACAGACAATGTTCGTGACTGCAAACTAAAGCCTTTTTGTAAAGATGTTGTGTAATCAAACATCTTATTTATAAACTGAATTTCATGCGAATTCAGATTTGATTTTCTGCATTAAATGTCACAACTCAATCTTCATCTTTAATCATTGCGCTTTTGACAGATCTGCCGTGATATTGCAACAGTGACTGCTTATTTAGGCATCTCTACAAAAAATATACGAAGATTCATCTATCAGTCTCTTAAAAGGATTTTCGTAATATGGTTTCCAGACTTTCTATAAAAGTCTGGTAGTCTTACCGTTAGCAGTACAACCTAAGCTATTATCTATCGTAATGAGATTATAACTTTTATTGTCAAAAGATCAGTCAGTTCAGACACGGATGTCGTCATGACATGTCACATGATGTCGGCAAATGTGAAGATATGAAAAACATAAACACATCATAGGATTCGATTTGATTCGATCATATTTTGAGGAATTCCAAATTCTCTTCTCGATTTTAGCGCATCAGAGGTCAAAAACGTTCAATAAATTCGTAATATCAGTGTCGTCGGATCCCTGGCGTCTTCACACGGTCCCAACAATTTATGATTCTTTAAAACAAATAAGGCTTTTGTCTCACGCGATGTGGGACACAGAATTTAAATTTTTAAATTATTGTGAGACTCGAATTTGTACGAGATATTTCGTTGATTCCGTTACAGGAGTGGCTGTGATGATGTCTTACCTGTAAAGAAAGAACGGTAATGGTTAAATAAATGGTTTATGGGGATAAATACGTGGGGGGAAGATGCAGTTTGAACCAAGTTAAACTCAGTTTCTACAAGGTGGAATAATGTGCAAGGTTTCGTGAGAAAATGCGTATTAGTATTCTAGCTGAACATCTTTACGATTGTGCAGTAAACGTTTGGAATTCAGCAGAAGTATAAATTATTGCTTTATTGTTGTGTTTGTCGTTATGCACACTGCAGCTTGTAAAATATAAACATGAAATATAAAACGTAAAATGTTTTCGGGGAATCTTATCTTAGGGATTTAGCAATCCTAAAACCTATCCCTATCTGTATTTTTCTTTTGTTCAACCCATTCCTGTCCCACTGCTGGGCAAGGGTCTTGTCAGAAGCGAGGGAAGGGTTAGACCCTCAGTCCACCACGCTGGCCAAGTGCGGTTTGGGGACTTATGAAACTAAGCACTGCCACCTTCAACACCACTGGCTATAAAAGACCAGTATCTGGCTATGAGTCATATTTTGACATTTTAAAAATCGTCAAGTATCAAAACTGTTTATTCCGTTAGCCAAGTTGACAAGTCTTCAAACAGGTATAAGACAATGCAAGTGCAACACATTAGCCGTTAGCCTAAATAATAACCAGTTTAATGAAGTAATGCAATTAGTTCCAGTCGTTCGTCTCAGGTTGCTGGCTTCAATGAAGCAATCAAATACTGGGACAATTGTTTGTCATAATCCTTACCGAGTACCTGTCTGTATGGATGTTTCGCAACTTGCTGAGGGATTATTTAGAAATTATGCACGAAGAATTTGGGAATTCACTAACCATTAACCAAGTTATCATTTGAAGAATTTATTGTTAATTAAATGAAGATTCGGGATGGTGGAAGTATCGACCCCTATTCAAAATACGAATCATGCATTTTGTAAATTTCGTTTATGTAAAATATAGATAGATATGTCTATCGAACTACTAATCAATGTATGGTAGTTAAAAAAAATATTGCGAGATAATAAACAATCTCATGTCGACAGATTTTTACCCTGGATTTATAAAATCTTGCAAGAATTTATACAAACCTAAGTTCCTAAAACATTTTTTTTTTAATAAAGAAAGCAAGTTATTTTTAAAAGCCATAAGCTGCGAACGAAGTCACAGGCAAACATTAGTCCACAATACGATTGTGCAATAAGATGTTTTATTGACAAACGGACACTTGGTCAGCGTCTGATTACTTTCTTGATATGCTAATGAGATAGTGTTAGATTACAATGTTCTTGGTACTGGCTGATGAGTATCATCGCAGGTGGTGTCGAAAGTATCAAGACACTCGATCGTAATCGTCGCAGTATGATTTATGTCGCAATAAGTATCAAGTCTTGTTGTTCTTGCAACCCGATGACATGTTGGAAAGAGTACAGGGGGTTTGAAGAAGGTAAAATGAGCCTTAATTTACTAACGGTCTTTAACCGAATTGGTGTTGGTTGCAGTAAAATTAGAACTTTAAATGACTTAAATATGTCACTCATTAATCATGACTTTTCTGATGTAGTTCATTTTCAAAAACCTTTCATAGGAAAAAGAAAGTCCTTTTTTTACAAAAAAATACATGACCATTTCCTTAAGTAAGAACAGATTCGTAGCTTACGAAGTTTTAAAACATCCTTGAATTTTTTCTTACAATATTGCAGACGACAACTTTCAATTATAAAATTACTTATTACCATCCGAAGAAGCCCCAACAAAAACGCAATCAATAAGAATGAAAAATAAACAGTAAACTAAAGAATAAGTAATTATTTCTGCGTATCATGGAATTATCTGTGCATTAACCAGTTGCCGGCAATATGGCTGACCTTTGGAGCAACTTTTTACATGACGGTAAAAATCACGGGCCGTCATCGCCAGCATTCTTCGTGGGACTATATTTAACTATGTTTAAGATAAATTATTGGGTGTTTAAAGAGCTATTCAAAGGTTTCTCTGGATAATGGTTTAATGTATGAACAGGTTCAATCGATCTGAGGAGTCATGGTCGAGACTGATACTTTGATAAAGGATTTATGATTCAGCTTTTTCTTAACTGTGCATCAGGTGGCTAGAATGTATGTAGAAATAGGCTAGGGTATATATCGAAAAAATATGTGTAAAAATGTAATAAGATGAAAAGAAAAACGAAGTTCTTCCAACAAATCTAATACAATTAGCAAAAACAGTTCGTGTATTACAAAAGCTTTTATGTATGTAGGTAGAAGTAAACATAAACAGTCTTATTCAATTGCCTTCATCACCGTTCATGTACAACGACACTGTGAAGTAACGAGTGACCTTTTCACCTCAATTTGGTAGCTCTGACATTATCAATACATTTGTCCTCACGTTATTGTTCTGACATTACAGCACAAATGTCGGATCTCGCTAAATAAGGATAATTAGGACACTCGTTTAAAGATGATTGTGGAGCATTTGTTTGGAAGCCCATCCCACACGTAATTGGGGACTTGACTTCAGAATATCATTTCAATTATTCTAACAACAAGCGATTTTTGTTAATGTCCCACAGCTGGACAGGTCTTCTCCCAAACAAGGGTGGGGCCAGGCCCTAAGTCCACCACGCTGGCCTTGAGCAGGTTGGGGACTTTGCACGCCTCAATATTTAAAAAAAAGTGTTAAACATCAATTTTAAAAGGGATCCCATAAGCGAGCATAGTGGAGTAAGCAATACTTACGTATGACTTCACCCAAGGTTAATCCCACAGATTAACACATAAAAGGTTTTATATGAAAGTGAGAAGCCATAGAAATGCCCTCCGTTTTAGTAGTTAATCCCTTTGACATTGTGGCAGGTAGTACCTTATTGGTAACCCTTCTGATTAGACTTACAATGCTGCTTGAAGGATTAAGTGTTGAGAAGGCACGTGGCGAAACAGGTGGATGGATTAACGAACATAGTTTGAAGGGAAAATCCTTTTCATAAGGCTGTACCGCGATTTTTTAATCGTCGTAAGTAGTATGGTATCGCCGCCGTAGTGTTTAACAGTTAAAATCTGGTGATATTTTATGCAAATTCAAAAATTTATTCTCTTAGATAACCAAGTTTTTGAATTCTTCAAATATTAAGATAGTGTTCCTTATTTGTTAGACATTCCTGGATAATTATTCTTTGCTTTTATTAATAAAGAAAGTCAATAATTTAGCTAGATATCACATCATCAACCCTTCCTTCTAAGACTTTGCTTTACTTAAGAATCAGACACAATCTACAATCACAATGGCTACTGGCAACACCTTCATAACTTTTAACAACTAGCAATAAATTATTAAAAAAACTCGACCACTACCTTAAACTTTGCACTTAACATCGTAATTTAAAGTTAAATGCCAACCAGTCTGACCTGGTCAGTTTTTCAAAAACTGGCCGGTCGTAATCTGATCACTATATTTTCACATTATACGAGTTTTTGACATTTCAAAGTGGTCGGGATTATGCGTGCGGATATAACCCAGTTTCTCTGCGGTTAAGCATGAGTTATTTGTTGGCTTTACAGTTTATTTTACACCTGTTCTTGTTTGAGAAATATAATATACTAGCTGACCCGTGCGGCTCCGCTCGCGTGAATGATTTTTTCATACTAATACAAAGCTTAATTATTCCTTAACAACAAAATATGCTTTTTTTTCACGAAAAATATTCCTAAAATTATTTATATCTCTTAAATATAACGAAGTCGCGCTAACGCATATCCGCCATTAAAACCGTTGCCATGACAACGGAATGTTGTTAATTCAATGTCATTATAATATTGATTATTCGCGACTTCGGTGGCGAAACCTGAATTT
Source organism: Anticarsia gemmatalis (assembly GCF_050436995.1). Classification (NCBI taxonomy): domain Eukaryota; kingdom Metazoa; phylum Arthropoda; class Insecta; order Lepidoptera; family Erebidae; genus Anticarsia; species Anticarsia gemmatalis. Next base: position 12,561,153 of record NC_134748.1, on the reverse strand, counting down.
TCCCGGGAAATGCGTCATTTTCCCGGGTTAAAAAGTAGCCTATGTCCTTTCTCGGGTATCAAACTATCTCCATACCAAATTTCATGCAAATTGGTTCAGTAGTTTAGGCGTGATTGAGTAGCAGACAGACAGACAGACAGACAGACAGACAGAGTTACTTTCGCATTTATAATATTAGTATGGATATTTGTGAAGAAAGTAAGCTTGAGTTTACTAATGCTTCCGTAGTGGCTGTTTGTTTGCATCAACGTGCTATGATAAACCTGTAGTAGCATCCATATATTTTAGAATTTTTCATTTGATTCACTCAAAATAATTTCCATTAACTTCCTAAAGATACTTCTGATATTCGATATTAGACCAAAAATTAAAATAAACTATAGACTATTTAACATATATTTTTTACCATCCAACAAGTCGGTATATACCGACCTTATGGACACTGATACTCCCAAATACAACCCAAGAATGAGTAAAGGAATCCAGTAAATAAACTTAAAAGGATGCATCGTCATACCATCGCGCTACAGCTACAGGTAGCTTCAAGAATCGCGACACAGGTTCATTCCGTACAAGGCAATAGTCTCCCAAATATGTATCGCACGAGTCAACGGAATAAATATTGCGTTATTATTGTAATTTTTCGCCAAAACTGAGAAGAAAGCTTCAGTAGGTCAAGGGTCTGCCATGTTTAAAAGGAAAAATGCCAATTTAAAAACTATCTTAGTCATCATTTCGACTTTAATTGGTACGTGACTTAAAAGCCGAACAGAGATCCAACGACAATACCGACATCAACTTGATATATGATACTTTAAAAGTCATACTTTTTCGTACTTTCAAGAAATGGAAAAGGCACATGTCCTTTAGAGCGTTCACCAAGAAAAAGTCTTTTAACATGACATATTAGGTTTATTCTCACTATAAACTTTGAAGGTCCAAACTTTCCACCAAAGACAAACTGACGCTACACCTAACTGAGTTCTAGGTGTCGTGCAATTAAGCACTATTCAAATAGTACTCAATTAAATAGAAACGAACCGTGTCATTAACTTTAATTTGCTGTATGTAAGTAATAAATCGATTTTAAATAAAGCTCACCCATAAATGGCGATAGGAAGTGCTGATTAAATTATACACACAAGAAGCAGCCACACGCGCGAGATTACACGTTGCAAAAAGGAAAAATCGCGATCATTTTCAATTAACTTTCTATGGATCGAAGATTGCATTACGACGTAGTATAATGTCTTTCATATTTTATGATAAAAAGAAAAGTACTTTCCTTCAAAGCGATAGCAATTTTGCCTAGTTAATATGTAAATGAGAGTGGCGGTGCGCGCGCGCATTTGTCCTACTAATGGCGTTCTCAATGATTTATGTGAAAGAACCACTACGGCGCCGATGATTTTTTGTTCCACGGTGAAAAATATTAACTGCATTAAGGATTTTATCGACATTTTATATTAGGGTTCCGTAATAAATTCGCACGCTTGATTTAACATACAATGGTTGAGCCGAAATTGCCTGAAGCGAAGTGGGAAGTGTAAATAAATGTATGACTTCTCCGAAGTTCGAATTGGCAACGATCGGTATCGTGATTTGTGAGGTTTAGAGGATTATTACTGGAAAGGTTCGAATTAGCACATGATTCGTGTCATGAATAATTTATAAAAGAATTAAGTAGCATTAGTTTAATCATACTTAGGATGTTATTTAATTTGGGATGGTTGTTGGAACTTAAAAAAATAGTAGGTAGCCAAATAAAAAGGTTTCAAAAATACTATAGTACTAATAGTTTCTTATATGTAGTGTAAACTTATCGACTTTACTCATTCACATTTGCCTAATTCGGGCACACATAAACTTTAGACGTCGTATTACATATCATCGAAAAGAAAAGCTAGTTTCTTGTAATACCGTTCTTGCTAAGAATCAAGTCAATTCTTCGCACCTCTTCCTACCATCTCAACATAGTTAAACGAGCCCTATTAAGTCCACTACAAAGGTTATATAAAATACAGTTAGGATTAAACCGAGCAATAAATTGCAATTACTGGCAATTACTACTAAGCACAGTGTTTGGGCGGTTGATTATTTATCACCTAATTAGTAAGCTCTGTTCTCTACTGTAAGGCTGCTTTACACGAGGAATAATTTGCAACATTACATTGAACGATTATAGATAGATATGACCTAGAGCTACATGAGAGAAATACAATTAGTTGAAAGATGGTTTCTTGGTTAACGAGTGTTATTTGAAAGATTTTTCTAACTTATAACGACAGGCTTTCGGTTAAAGTAAGTTCAGATCTGTCTCACGATTTTTACAGTCGGAATTATTGATTAGCGAGTTATTGACATTTTAAATGACTTCATAGCAGTTCTTGCAAATTACATTAGGGACTCTGTAGCGCAAATTACTTGTCGTAGTTTTGGCAATACATAAAAATTCACTGCCAAAATAGTTCTTACGGAGCCCGCGGTAGGTGCTGACCAGATTTTCGTGCAAATGCTATCGATACATAGCCGGTTGTCGGTAGTCGATAATACTCGTAGAGAATCCAGCTTCTGATCAGTTTTTCAAACAAAATTAGACGGTAGCTAGGCGGTGCTCGATTTACATTTTGATGGAATAAATTAGTAGGTACTGAATCGGTCAAATTTTCCAACAAAAATCTTCGATCTTTCCAGTTCGTGATCACCTCTTCCTAAGCTGAAATACACGCGATATACATCGTACAACGTCTTGTACTAAAGAGTTGTGAGATACCATGACGAGTGGTCACGTGGCCGCGTGGGACGTGGGAGGCTGGACCTCACGAGTGATGCAGGGAATGTACCAGATAGATATGAGAAGGAATTTGTGGGGTATGTACTGTAAAGATGGAAGGAATCTGGTGTTTTAGTGACAGTTTGTGAAATTAGTCGAAGTTTTTTTTGTGGCTCTAATAATTGTATGCCTGCCCGCGGAACTCTGGTGGTATACTGTGATACCAACCAGTGGGGCAAACAGGGATCCATTGGTACTTCATCACATTTGTTGTTGTTGTTTTCATTTATATTCCAGACTTTTTCGCAGGTTGTCAAAATTAATGCTCCAATATTTAAGTGGTTAAAAGCAAAGCTGTAAGTCAGGTCGCTGAACGTGCTTACTTTAAAGCAACAATCCCTATTAAATCAAAGATTAATATATTCAATGTTACTTTATAGCCTTATCTCCGAGCTCAGAAAACCTTTTAATCAAAGGCCACAAAACACAATTTCTAATGCAAGAACTATTAACTTCCTTAAACCAACGGTCATCCAATAAATTTAACTGACGCTGAAATTAATTCGCAGCCCTAGCGGCACCGTTATGCGCGCGCAAAATATGTGCGCGCGAAAATCATAAAGTGGTGCGCGTGCGCTGCGAGCGCGGTGCGACAGACGACACGAGCAGTGTGCCAATGCTGCCAATGCTGTCAAATAAACACTGATGTGACAACTTGGAGCTGTTAACAACCTTGTTCAAATTCTAGGGAACGAAAATCACTGGTGATGTAATTCTTTGTTGGCTTCTGTAGCGATACACACGGTACTATCCAGAATGTATCTCGGTAAAGTCGGGCGTTTGCCATTCTAATAAAAAAAATATCCATTAAGCCACTGCTAAGCAAGGGCCTCTTCTCGGAATGAGGGAGATTGACTTGAAACCACCATACTGGCCAAGTGCGGTTCGGGAACATTGTATGCCTTCAAAAACTATTCCAAAGAAGTCTCAGGCATGCGAAGCTGCATCACAATGATTTCCTTCACCGTTGTTTAAAGCGACAAATTTTTATACACACATAATTTCAATTATTTTTGACAAAAATTGTTCTTGCGGAATATGCAAGAGACGACGATCAGTTTTCCATTCTCTCAATAGACTCGTTTATCGATAGTGTCAGAAAATAGTTCCGCTTGCCTCAACTTGGTTCATGTTTACCGTATTTTTCCAGGATAAAGTAACATTTTGCCCTGTCGAGTGTGACCTGCTTAAGTGTCCTTCAAGCAGATCCGCTAGATTAACTGTTTCTAAGGCAAGAACGCAGTCGTAATAGCAAAGCTAAGTAAGACATCAGTTAACAATTTCAACGATTTTCTATGAGATTTGTGCTATTAAACTGCAGATTGTTTGTTTTAATGCAGTATTTCGGCACAGGAAGAGGAGAGAAAGAAGAGATGATTGGCACAACAGGAAGATACTTATGGACTGCGAGGAAAGTAGTGTACAATGATCGTCTTTTAATATCATTTGAAGACTCGTAGTTCTATATGTACCATAACAAAAATAAGTAAAAAAATCTAATGCAGTAATGTCCCACTGCTGAGCAAGGGTCTTCTCCCGTAATGAGGAAGTGGTTAGGTCTTGAGTCCACCACGCTGGCCAATCGGGACGGGGACTTAAGATAGCAAAGGAAAAACTATTCCCACTATCTTAGTAAGCAATAACATACATTCAAAGACTAACATACTATCATCATACACATATCTTAAAGAAGCCATCTTCCGCATTACGACTAATTAAAGTGAAGTTTTTGCTGAACGAGCCTTGTCTCGTGTGTCAACGATTACATCTACTGATAAACTTTATGTTACTATATAACCGGTATTGTGACTAGGGTTTTCGAGCTTGCGACTGTTCGGGTTTTTGTGGAAAGTGTCTATTTAAGGGTTAATGACCTTACTTAGACTGACTTTCTGGTCTTCTTTTCTTGGGAAACCAAATTGTCAATTTTAAAGCTACATATTATGATTATTATATTAAAATTTATTACTAGATCTTACCCGCTGACTTTCCGCAATGACTCGCTATAGTTCTATTTACCGGGATAGCAAACATCTTAAATCCATATAATCTTGTACGAAATCGGTTCAGTGATTTAGGCATGAAGAAAGGATGTACAGACAGTAAATAAGCCTTTTGCTTAGTGTTTGGGCTATAAAGTGTTAATTACCTTTTCTCATTACACATTATATTTGATGGTAACCCTAATAATAACTTGTCAAGCACTTAAGTTCCTCATACTAAGAAACTATAAACTTAAGATTTATATAGACTGTAAAATGCACGCTTAGGCATCGCTAAGTATGTATTTGTTGGTCTTTTAACCTGAAAATTAGAGGTCACTTTAAAGTACTCTGCCCCTCATACCACCAATTTATTCTTAACCATAAGTACCAAAAATCTTTATACATTTACTTATCAATTTGCCTTCTAAATAACCGATTGATCACGAATGCCTAGATTTCATTCCCGGGTCGAGCTAAATGTTAGAGGATTACAGCTTGAAATGTTCTCAATAGTAGCCCGGAATTTGGTAACATGGCTGGTTTATAGAAATGGCCTACAATATTAGTCCTATGTGATGCTGATGCTCTCCGACCGATTTTCACTTCAACTCCCAAACTTGCCATAACCAATTTTTGCAGAGAAGTCCCCCCATGTAGGGGGCTAGTCTATATCTATATACCGGCCACGATTCCTAACCTAAACTCTTTGTGAATATCCCACCCGACCGACGATTCTACCTGAAATGGGAACAAAACCCGAAGACCTTAGATACACAACCACACAACGTTAAATTCATAAGATTGAATATAGATAAGTCTAATCTTAAAACCATTCCTTAAAACGTCTAGCATGTAATGACACACTGACCTACCGAAATGACTAAGGGAAAAGGCGCAGATGTACAGTTATTTTACTAACAACGATGCTAAAACGATACCCGAGTCGTACATCTGGGTAAAGAACTCAATTATCACACACTGATTGTTACTTTGTTTTCACACTTTTGTTCATGGCTTCATTGGCTACTGTTTATGGTAGGAACCTAAGAGGCGTTAAATCGTATTTTATTTTTCCCAGAGTGATTTTATATCATACTGATTTTGGCTATATCATACTACCATAATGAGGTATCATATTGAGGTAGTAGTATCAAAGTGGTATCATATATGTACTGAGGCTGGTTGTCTGCTAGCATGTGTTTTCTTAGTAGATGCTTACCTGAAACAAACAAAAAGAAAATAATTAGTAAAAATACTCTTTTAGCTCCACTCAACTGTATACTTAATAGAGAGTCTACTAAGTATATTTGGGAGGTCCATATCAAGGTACTTATGTTTTTAGGGAACTAGAAGAATACCCAAAACATTAATAAAGATTCCTTTAACTATTATGATCCTATTCTATTCTATATTGGACTAAAATTACTATAGAACAAAAACTTAGTGGTCTGCTTTGATTGAACGAAAATCTAGTATTGGTGAACTCGAAATATGGCGTCTTTCCAGTTTTTCTATCAACGTCCAACATAAAATTCAGCTATAGCAACGATATTTTTCTTTCCTAAACAACCTTCATAAAAAAGAAACCTTAAATATTGCGATATAAAGAATTAGCATCCCATCGTTAACCAGCCTACGACATCGATTGTAGAAAGGCGTTGCATTGCGAAACAGTGTTTACTATGCTAAGGGCTTGACTACATAGAACTCTTCTGTAACACAGACACGTATTGGAAAGGTAGGGCGCTATGGTATTTGTGACAAACGCAATACATGCTGGTACCTTTCATGGGTTTAAAACTTCCATCGGTTAGTAAAAGCGATAGAATTATGGAGAAAATATAAGGTTCTTGCGATAAGTTTCAAGAAATTGAACAGTTCTGAATCGGGCAATGTTACATGTGTCTTAAAGTAGGGTTACAGTAACGATAGTCTTTTAGAGGGCTAAAATTCTTTCGATAACGTCTTATTGGGACCGATAGTGTCCTTTAAACTATAGAAATGCACAAAATCTATCGTTAGTAAACATATTGCCGATACAGATTGTAACTACTAGCGACCACATAACATGAGAGCAATGTAGAAAATTAAAGCCTTTTGAAACATAATATATGTAAGCAAGGCCATGATCACGGTGGTAAATAAGACTGTTTATCCGTATGTATAACAATAGAACATATACACACAATTCTGGACAAACTTCCAAAAACGCTTTAAAAGAGAAACAACATCCATACTAATATTATAAATGCGAAAGTAACTCTGTCTGTCTGTCTGTCTGTCTGTCTGTCTGTCTGCTACTCAATCACGCCTAAACTACCGAACCAATTTACATGAAATTTGGTATGGAGATATTTTGATACCCGAGAAAGGACATAGGCTACTTTTTACCCCGGGAAAATGACGCATTTCCCGGGAAAATTCAAGTGGCGAACTAAGTCGCGAATAGTCAATATTATAATGACATTGAAATAACAACATTCCGTTGTCATGGCAACTGCTTTAATGGCGGATATGCCTTGGCGCGATTTCGTTATATTAACGGATATAAATAATTTTGAGAATATTTTTCGTGAAAAAAAAAGATATTTTATATCACCACGCTACGACCAACACAGTAACAGTAAAAAGTGTTACAAAAACGTGGAAAATTCTGACCCATTCTCTCTTATGTGACGCAAGCGAAGTTGCGCGGGTCAGCTAGTAATTCAAATAACCACAACTAAAATGAGGCCAAACCCCATGTGTTCCCACAGCGCTAAATCAAATCATCTGAAACCGCGCGCCACATCCCGAGGCAGTACATCTGATTGTTTAAACAATGCTGCAATGAAACACGAATAATAAACTATATTTGCACAGAAATCAATGATTTACCGTAAGGAAACCATGTTCTGCTAATAGTTAAATGAAAAGGCCGGAGTATACAAGATACACGAATATATTTGTTGAAGTATTGGCCCATTGCTGATCTTTGCCTAATAAAGTCTATAAAACTATCAAATAACCCTAGTGTAATTTGGTTGAACCTTCGTGTACTAATTACAGACTTGCTCGAATTTACATTTTGTCTTAGTGGAAAGAACTCGTTCCTTGTGTAAACTGTGTTATTTCAACTAATTTGGTTCAGCGAATGTCCTTCTTTTACCTCAGACTTTCCAAACGAGTCTATGCTAAATGCATCTTCTAACAGTTCTGTAGTCTTAAACCCTTATATTCTTCATGGTATTATCTCGTCACTACAATATTGTCTTTACTTGGCCAGCATGGTGGACTCAAGGCCTAACCTAACCTCAAGATCCCCTGCTCAAGAGATTCTTGCCCAGCCGTGGGACTGCTGGGCAAGGGTCTCATTAATGGGTTACATTAATTTTATTTCACAATATTGTACCCTTGTCAAGTCAAGTTTTTTCTTAGAAAAGGTAATTGTTCGTATCAAATGTGCTTTCCCCCTAAAACCATCATTCATTGTTACGCGTGAACCTGCGCTTGCGACGGTCACGTGCGTTTTATCGTCGGTCGCAGGGCTGGCTATCACCGCGTACCTGCGCGTGCGCACCGCTAATTGCGATCGCTTAGATTGACAACCCTGGGTCAGGATAACGGTGACATTTTGTTGGTTAATAAGGCGTGTGCGGTCTGTGTACTTTATCATGTAAATATATTCATACATATTATGTATATGTATAAAATCACGCCTTTTTCCATGGCGAAAGAATGCCATTAAATTGGCTACTATCTCTATAACCTTTTCAGTTTATTTTATCAGACCGCCGGCTACGAGTACTACACACCCTTTTGAAGAACATCACATGTCTATGCTCATCGTAAATGTTAAAAGAATTACCACTGTAAGATCAACTTTCTAAAATTTGCGTGAAATAATATGCGTATGCAAGTGAAACAAGCGTGATCTGTTAAGAAAAGATAAAATATTTTTTCCACTGCACGCAAGAGTCACTGTCAATTAGCTAGTATAATGGCCTGTCACATTTTGCCTGTCTTAATAGCGTTCTTGCATATTTTCCTCGTGTTTCATAAACATTAGGTTTTTGCTGATAATCATGACAAATGTCTTTTGTTACGATTGTACTTTCTATGATTTAATTTCTACTTTTTGCGTTAAAAAACTTGTTTTATAACCGCAAGCAGACACTACGGAACGCTATTAAACTACATTTAGTGTTTTCGTTTTAACACAATCGGCAGGACTAATCCAGAATCACGTTTTCAAGCAACAAACCGAACCCCTAATAGCTCAAACAAAAAAACCAATCGTTTAGTTCACAAAACGAGAAATCCTTTTGAAAACTACGTAATTTTTTCACAAAGTACCCACCGGCCAATTTATCACCAAATTATCGGGACCGCTACAAATTCGCGACAATGAATCGCAAATTGTCGTAAATGCGCATATCGGCGACTAATCGCGGCGTCACGCGTCGCAGTCGCGATGCGCAGGAGTGGCTCTCGAGCGGCGAGTGGCGCGTGGGCATCGACGCGGTGGTCTTAACTCAAACGAATACAATTTATTTGTACTTTCAAAACAAATATATGAATTGCGTGGGAACCTTACTGGTTGTTGATACGGTTTTATAATATTTGGACGTTTGTTGAAGTATTTGTGAAGTTAAACTTTTAAACTGTCGTCGACCGACTTGCACCTAAAGATATTGGTCATCGTGTCAATTGTTAATGCAAGACTCTTCTACAAATATGTTATAACTGAAAGGAAGAGAAAAAAATAAATGCATATCATTGGACAAATTAAATGCAATAAAGATTGTTTTATAAAGAATCAATCAAATCTAGTTGTTTTCCGATTAGTCTTCAAGGAAGTATACAATACCTATAGATATATACCAGCGTAATTAGTTTATATAATTTTCCTTCATAACATAATGTATTAACCACAAAAAGATGTTTTCAATTGCCATGACGTCATTGAACGTAACGTGAGGAAGCTGGGTGTCTTGTATTTCCCGGAACACGTGGTGGAAAACATGTAATAAGTATATTGAATTAAGTGCAAGTGCACTGAAGTTAAGAGTACAGTTTAGTTTAGATTTACGTTGTTTAAGTAAAACTTTTTTTTAGTTAGTCTAGCGTGATTAATAATTTTGATTTGTATATCATGTTAAACTCTATTAAGTAACTAATTATTATTATATTCTATATTAGTAAACAAATTACTAGTCTTAATAGAAGTTTTTAAATTTCGTTCGCATTTTTAAAGTTTAAAATGTTATATGGATAACTTTTATGATTAGAATTTAATTAAAATAATCCCAATGACGAATACAAAGATCTGGTTTAGAAACTCAAATTGATATAAAAGTGCAGTTGTTGTACAGACATGTTAGTTAAACAATTATGAAGCTTTAAAGAAACCGGGTATGAGTCAATAAATGAAGAGGAATATAGTAATACTAATTAGCTACAAAGATCCAGTTACAACGTTCAATATCATCTGTTACAAGTATGACTAACACCTACGTAAACAAACCAAGCAATTAAACCGACATTCTCGCTTATCTCACCAATCTAACGGCGACAAAATGTCATAATCAATACATTATGCAACTATCAATAAATAATAAATAATTGTCGTAATACCACACCGAGCGTATAATAATAAATAATATGCATATTACCCGTAACTGGTTATTATGAATAAATTTATAATTACATATTTCTGAACGGTGACGGAATCTGTCAGTTGTCTATGGTAATTTCTTACGCATTGTCATAGGTCGATGTCATTTAAGTCATCAATAATAATCAAGCACATATTGGCTCAATATTTTATTAATATTCCAATCACTGTCACATTCTTATTTACACCATTCCCGCAAGATTTCCCATTGGTCTACCCTACCTGCTAAAGTATTGTGTAATCTATGTGGAAAAAGTACTAGTCAAATATCTTAAAATAAAATCTGTTTTTTTTTGCAATTGCTAAAAAAATATACCAAAATATGACAATTACTTATTGCTAAACTGAACAACTCTTAAACGGAGCTTTTAGAAATTATATCCCAATTAAAACTACCCTCATTCTGCAGCAAAATTGTACAAAACACATGTATTTACATTATTAACGGAGCGAAGTCCGTATTTCGAGAAGATCGCGTGATTTGAACGTATCAAAGCGAGGTATAATCGATGTAATCACCTCGGAACATTTCCAACGGGTTCTTGAAGAAAACTGCTGCATTATTGTAATAAGTACTTATTAAAAAGGTTAATGACACGGAGTTCTTCTTTCGTATGGCTGTCAAAATTGTTTAAACATCCCCAGGGCATACTTTTATACTTATGTGTATGTCTGTGACTGCTAAAATTGTTTGTTATTTGTCTGGGTTGCTTAAGAATTACAGTCTTTTGTTCTCGTAGATTAGTGAATTATAATTTATAGGTATTGTTAAATCAATTCATAATGTCACATGGGAATCTTAAGGTACAATTTAAAAACTATGCAATTTAACATTGTATTTAATAATGTTTAATACAATTATGCAAGACTAGGCTGTATACGCGATTTTGTTAGCCTGAAAATATTTCTCGCAACTACAAATGGTATCCAAATCCGCTCAGAAGTTTATGCCTGACAGAGTAAAAGACATACAAAGATTGATCCCTACAAACTTTCATATTTTACACACGCAATGGACTTTGTCCTACGATTAAGAACTCTGTTAAGATTTTTGATACCAAATTTCTAACCAACTAGTTAGCAATATTATGCTCTCTTTTACATGTAATACTTTAAACAACGGTACACATTTTACAAGTTATCTAAGAATCACGTCCATTAAGTTACGACACGAATTATTTGTATGTAACATAACGTTACATGCTCAATTATATAAAAATACAAATTTGAGTGCCGAAAACAACAAGCAATTTGCAATGATCGCTTTCCGAATAACTGTTCATTGCATTTTCGCATTTATAATGTAAGTAATAGAGTACATAACGGTATTTGATGTTAATAAGTGTGAATTATGGCGGCAATCGGTTTCCTTTATGCAATATGGATTCAGTCTGAATGATTTTCTTTGTGGTACAAGTTACAAACTTTATATTTCCACGAAATTAATTCACTCAGTTGCTTCTGATTCAGAAATACAAGTTTCAGTTCCAGAGTCTATATATTTTTCTTTATCTAAATCATTTTATTTTTGCCTGTTATTCTCAAAAATGTACGCAGTATATAAAACACATCCCTCGTCATTGACAATGCCAGTCCTAGGGCGAACCCACTACCATATTATACCGAGCACTTAACCGAACTTACTACGAGGTTACCATCCGAAGACAATCCAATAGCACTTTTCCAGGCCTGAGCACTAATGAACCGATGTCACATGCACTACTGCCTTGACAGTAGAGGCATATAATTTTTCAATTTCAAAATAATCCGCAGATACATGTATATTTAAATACTATCATACAAACTAACAATAAGACGTATAATGTGGTTCTAAAGAATGTCTTCCTTCCCCACACATCCGCTCTCTACTCCAGCTTGCACCAGCTCCACGGTCTAATACCCAAATCTGCGTGCATCACGCGAATACTTTCTGTTAGATTAACTCACAAATGAATGGCCTACACTCACCATTATATGTTATGTTTTAAATTATTTCACTAAATCACTAAACAGTTATGTACGGATTTTAAATCTAGATTTATTACTATTTGTTACTACCGGTTTTTCGCTTGTGTAAGTTTAAGAAAGCAATTTTTGTGCAAGAATTACCTAAATATGTCTTACTGACGAACTAACAAGGTTTTAAACTTTACCTAAAAATTATCGGTTTTTCCTTACAATAATTTATTTTTGTTCAATTGGATAGAGATACTTTTGTAAAAATATTGTCATGGTTTTTGTTTTTTAACTTGCTTTAAGGGCCTATAATATAAGGCCATCTTCACAGAATATGAATCAGTGTCTGCTATTCTATGCAATAGATAAACCAACAGCAAATATATAAAAACATATGTTATCCGATATTTATTCAGAAGTTGTAAAACCGGGAGTTAGTGATATAAAAGAAGTTTAATTATGAAATATATCGTAAAGCTCTCATGTCAGTAAATAATAAGAAACGTATTTGATTTCCCACATTATTGAATAAGTTCATTAGAAAACGTTAGAATACTCTTCTAAAACAACAAGCACGCAATTTATTAAACCTATCAAAACGGATCCTTATTCCAATAAAACACAATATCCAATCAAATTTTCTTACAAACAAATATAGGAAATTAATCACAAAATGTTAAGGAATAGGGGTTATTACTGCGTGGAGAGTGATTGTTGGATCTTCGTATTCTGAGCTATAGTTTACTGTCAAACGCCCACAGGTGGCGTTGATTATGATTTGTGCGGAGATATGCGCGCGCGCAGGTTACCATCGGTTTAATTGCTAAGAACAAGTATACAGAAGATTTATACTTCTATCTGAACATCTTTTAGCTTCCGTGTTTCATCACATTTTGTAACTGGTATCGTGTCAATGGTATTTATCGGCAGACAAATTGTAGGGTGCTGTTAATGCTTTATATTGATAACTAGCGTTTATGTATTGGAAACGGATGCTAGAATGTAAAATAAGGTATTTAACAAAGTATCTATTATTTGTAGGAACAGTCTCTAAAATGTCGAAAATATTAGCACCATTCGCAATCTTTGACTAAAGTAAATTATAAAGTTATATCTTTAATATTTAAAAAAAGTATTTTAAGACTAATATTATTAGAGATCTATTGATGAACTTTGCTTAAACACCGAATAAAAAATTCAAATCTTTAGAAAATCTAAAAAGATAGCACAGCAATTCACTAAAATTAGCGAAATTAAAAATGTAAATAACACTACTAAGTTGCAGTTTAAAATCTTAATTAGTATATTTATGTAAATTAAAACGGATGTGATAAGATATATTACTATATACGGTAATAATTGGATGTGTGCAAATCAGTAAATATTCATTAAATTGATAATAATTATTGAGAACTTGCAGTCATTAAGAACGTTTTTTAATTAAGAAAAAAGAACTGAATTCGTAATTGGTACCCGTCATGAACGAATGAATGAAAACGACCTTGATGAATGAGATAAATATTTGCATTAAATTAATTATATTATTGCTATTTTTTCAAGAGTTAATCATACGAACTTGTACTAACTAATACTATAACAAAGAACGTACGAACTCGTAAATGAGGAGTATTTGAAATAGTTATTGATTTGACAATTGTCTGTGTATCCCACTGCTGGGAAAAGATTTACAGACTACTGCCTTAAACCAAATTTCATTCATTTTTATATACATTAAATGTGAACAGTTTACAAAATCCTCATATACATAAAAATATCAATAATCATTGATTGACTTTTTAAAATATTTTAAGTGTGAATAGTTAACTAAACACTCGTGTAATTAAAAATATAAAAAGAAAGACTTTCTACTAAAAAATCCAGACAATTTCTACTTCCTCTATCTACACGTTACATGCTTTACATAACAACGTTTCCTAGACGTAGTACATTGAGGTAGTAATATTGCAAATTGGCAGATTACTTACAACACTGCGGCATGCAATGTTCCGTCTGTAATGCTGTTTTACCATACATACAATGTATACACCGCTACTTATGATTGTCGATTGTATTTCACTCTAAATGAGAATGAGAACTTCTGAACTTACTATTGGTCAAATACGACTAGCGCTAAAAATCCTCACTTTTCTTCTTATGTCTATTATTTTACATAATCATTCCGACTTCTAGTTTGGTAGCAATATTATGATACCCTTCCAACCTTTTTCATGTAAGTGCTTTATTTCTTTCACTCCTCAAGGTAAAGAAACAGAGAAAATACCCTAAATTAAAGCAATATTTACATACTTTACAAACGAGTTATCAATATGAATGTAGTAGGATGAACTACGACCGAAAAAAGACAACAGATTATGTCATAATAGGATTATGATAGAGTAGACGGCTCATAGAGAATTATAGATGACTGAAATAAGAAAACTGATCGGCTCTTCCTAAGATAGGGCAGGTCAAAATTAAACTAAGGCAGATGATTCTACAATCGAGTTTCTTGTAACAATAGTAGCAGCCCAGTAGCCGCAGTTTCTCAGCGTGTTTCAACGTATTATTTCATAAGCTTATCGTTACTATCGGCATTAGATAGTACACCGGCGCATGCGCACACCACAATTAAGCGAGCCGATACCGACCAATCAGAAGCCTGTTTTTATCAGTGATCTATTTTGTATCGACAGTTATGGAGCGATCCTGTACTTCCTTTTTACTTTGCGATCGTATATGGATTTGTTAAGCGAATAATTGAAAGAAAATGCTGAATAAAATGGTTGAATACGGAGATTTGGGTAAGAGAGTTATTTAGGTAGCTTCCAAAAAGCCGAACGCAGATTAAAGCAAATAAATAAGCTATTTATGAGAAATTACAGAAAAATGACAAAAAAAGGGGGTGAAATAATGTATTTGTTGTTTTTAACTTACTACTTTAACCGGGATAATAGTATTCTGTAATTCTTATCTTCTTAATAACTAGAAGTCATATTCACATATCAATTCAGAGCACTTACTACTTTGTAAACAATAAACGATTAGTAAAGTATTACAGGACAGGTCAATAACCTCTTTTGATAGTACAATCGTTCTTTGTTAACACCTAAGTACAATTTACGAGTGAAAGAGGGCATTAGAAGGCCCGTCGGTATCTTTTAAATGCTAAAAAGCAACAATTAATAATCTCCAATAAATTAGATATCTCTTTAGAAATAAAAGATTTGTGTTTAATTAACGGACCATCAAAATACGATATATTTAAACGGCCTAATCATTTCTTTGGGAAATATTTCAAAGCCTACGCACGTGATTATGGGACACTAGAGGCTGCCCGCGGCTTGGCTTAAGAAACGCGATGACATAAAACTGTTTAACTTTCTGGTCATAATTCTGTCAAAATTAGAACCGACTAAAGCCCTTATATACAGCGGTATTTTTAGAAATGAATTATCTTATAGGCTAAGTATAAACGGTGGAGGTTTAGTAACACTTGTGATGCAACCTTGCATGCCTGAGGGTACTTTAATAAAGTTCTTGAAGTGATGCCCTATCTCCCACCCGCGTTGAGTTGAAAAAGAAGAGTTGGACAGCGTGATGGTCTCAAGGCCTGATCCCGCATTTAATTCGAAAAAATACCCTTATCCAATAGGTCTGGAAAACTATTATCAACCGGCTAACTTGCGTGTTAACAGATGAAAAGGTGTAGCCTATATTAAACCACTAGCTGACCCGCGCAAGTTCGCTTGCGTCACGTAAGAGAGAATGGGTCATAATTTTCCCCGTTTTTGTAACCTTTTTCGTTACTACTCCGCTCCTAATGTTCGTAGCGTGATGATACATAAGCCTTCCTCGATAAATGGGCTATCTAACAGTGAAATAATTTTTCAAATCGGACCAGTAGTTCCTGAGATTAGCGCGTTCAAACAAACAATCAAACAAACAAACTCTTCAGCTTTATAATAGTTAAGTTTAGTATAGATAAGTCTTTGACTATCTCCGTGCTAAGTTTCAGCAAAATCTGTTCAGTCTAACCGAAAAAGCGTAACAAAGTCAAGCAGACATATTTTCGTAGTTATAATATTAAATATGAAAGTATGAGTGAGTTAAGTAAGCATTTATAAGCGTTTACATAAAACACTGTTATACGCAGTGATTCAATAAAAAATATAATAAAGTACGTCTTTGTGAAACAATAGCCAGTTACCGGAGGTTCGTAATGTTTGCGAAATTGTATGCAAATCTGTTATGTACACAATTTTATTATATTATGTTACGTTTTGTGAATAATACTTTATATGGTAGGTATTTGGTTGCTTTTGGATGCAAGAAAAACCTTATACCTAAACTTTGCCAGCGCTTAGTTTTAGTGGACATAGGGCGAACCTCATCCCCCATTCCGATAGGAGTTCCTTGCCCAGCAGTTGGACACAGTAATTAGTTAATAGTTATTAACTGTTCCGGGAGTTGAGGTTGCATATGTTTGCACCATTTAATTAGTCCAAGTTATAGATTAACTGTAAAGAAAAGATCTGTCGCTATTATATTCTTGCTTAGTTAAAAGGTGAAAAAGTATTCCAATTATTTAACAATAAAAAACTATACAATATATCAACAAAATGTTACTCTCGGTTAGGCCTGAATAACTACACTTCTATTTTATATTGTCTATCTCTATGGGGTAAGCCGCGCTAATAATATTAATGTGAATAAAATATTTTTAAGCATAATTTAGATAATTTTGGTTCTTCAACGCTTTACGATTTTTTATATTTACCGGTCCGATAACAGTAGGACGAAATAAACTGTGTGAAATAAACTGTACTTTCAAATACTTAATTCCGAAAGATTTTTGGTCCATCTCTCTCGTTATCTCCGAAGATCACCAAATTTGGCGATTTACCAACGGAAATCCGCTACAGTTTCAAAACAACACGTATGTTTACCTTCTCCCAAATTTGTCGAAAACTCATAAATACATCAGCGACGAAGACAGAGTGAACATTTAGGTTAAAATCACTTTCGAAAACAATAAATTTGTTTTTTCAAAGTAATTTAGACCCACACGTATTATAAAGCTATAAAACATTGTCAATCTAGGCGTCCCACACAGATTTTCTATCAATTACTAGTAATTAATTTACATAATTTAACTATTTAGAATGCTTACTCTTGACAGAGGTTTCGATTGTTTTATACTCTGTAATTTTTCTATTCAACTATGTATTTATTTCCCAAGCTAAACGTTGATTAAAGAAGATAAAGCCATTATTTTACGAATAAAATGATTTTTCTTTTATTTCTATGCAGAAAAACCTTATTGATTCACATTTATGGTAAAATTATACGAATCAATTAATGATGATATTAATCGTCAAGAACTATAGTTTCACTTATGAGCTACAAATTAGGATGATAATGAATCTTCTGATTCCTTGGCTATTATTTTTTTGTAAATACAACAACAACATCCAAATTCCCCTCATATACTTACTACAACAACCAAAAATAGTAAGAAAACATCATTTTTACATTGCCTACTTTCCAAAATGACAAGTGCAGTTATGCCAAGTTACATAATATTTAATAAATGATAATTGTGACGTCACCGGGTACAATTTGGACCACACGCGGCGGGAACAGGTCGGCATTACTATAATCACTGCTTTCAAGACTGTCCGTTCTTGCCGTGATTGTAGTTCAGTCATGAGATGCTGTGTATTTCTGGATGTAGAATTTATTGTAGGAACGGATGTTTTTAATCCCTGTTAAAATTATATGATAATAATTATAATGGAAGAACTTTTAAAGATGTATTTTAGGTGCAAGTTTCAAAGCTGTCCAAAAGTAACAGTTAAGATATCAATAGAAGTAAATAAGAATGTTAAGATGAAGTTAACCACAATATTTTTGCGAAATCGCCTCTCGAAGAAAAAATCACAAATTAATAGAGATGGTTGTCCCAATGCTGGCAAGGGACTTTTGTTTAAGATTAATAAAGGATTCGACGTTAAACAACTTAGTTCACTTGGATAAGACTAAAAGAAAATCAGTTAATTAATCAAATTAACCTAGTTTGTATTCGATATTACTATACAACAATCAAAGCGGCATATTATCATAAAATTTTAGTCTCTTCCATCTTTAGATAAAACTAACTGACACACATAGTTAAAAGCTCGAGCTACTTAACACATCGCTACGTAATTGCAATAAACGTAAAAATAACCATTAGACAGAGGTTATCGACACAATTCTAAGAGAATCACATTACGAACTATAACAATTATCATTTTATTTTATTACCGACAAGTTTTCAAATGATTTCGACACTAGCCGACTTTTGGACTAACAAAACTTTATTCTTGAATATGCGCGTGCTCATGTTTAAACGCTCGTATTCTAAAATGTTGAAGTAATATAAGATTAAAAAACTTAGTAACCGAAGAGGTATTGTTCAAAGTTCTTTATTTATTAGCTACTCTATGTACTTCTTCTGAGTATTGTTGTTCTCCGAGAATGAGAGAAAGATTAAGTTAAAAACCTAATCCTTCCCTCATTCTCAGAGGACTACGCTGCCATGCAAGACAACTTATTGGGGACTTTGTACGTCAAGTACTGTATTGGGTAATGTAGATTGGTGGTCAGGGAAAATCATTTTCATTACTAATTATCTTTCTATAAATACAGGTACTAAAATAACTATTAACTGGGAAGGAAAATTGTACCTACAGTTATTTGATTTCGACTTCACAAATCGGTATTATCATCCAATATACTTCTCTACGATTATTATTATAATTATAATAACTATGGAATAACTTTAAATTTTGTATATTCAATACCGTATTCTTTCTAAATAAAACCTCTACGCATATTTGATTATATTTATTCGCTGAAAATACATCATTTCTGAATATTTCTGTAACTCAAATCTATTCTTATACAAACTTAACATTCTTAAAAAACGGGCGGCAAAGAGACAACAAAAGCCGCGGCCATTTTACCCATAGACAAGCAACCATATAATTAATGCTTGCATACAGTTTCCGTCCTATAACGCATAAGGAATATTAAATAAGAAATTTATTCAAATAGCTCATAAAAACAAGCTGCAGTGAGGAATGTCGGTGCGTACTCGACCGAATTGATTTTCTAGCTGTCAATCGAAGCGAATGATTTATTCGATTTAATATAGGGTTGGTACAACAACCTTACGATTCGCGAGAAAAGTCCATCAAGGAAGAAAGGTGTTACGATATGAAGTTTTGAAAGATTCTGGATAAATATAGAGTAAGGGACTTATCAATTTAGCTATCCAATGTATCGTACGAAAGTCATAGCTGCGAAATTTTACGGTAAAAAGAACCTAAGATAATATCGGTGTATCGTTGCTGGATATATGATACATTTAACTGAAGGATAATTCACGATTTGTCTTGGATGGAGTCTTGACAGCCCTATTCCAGTGGATCGATTTGCCGCGTGTATGAAACGATTATGTATGTATCGCGAGTTTATTTGTGCAGTGATCGATTTCACTGATCGATTAATTGTTTTTGTTAGAAAATTTGTCGTGGTAACTATTGATGATAGATAGAGAAACATGAGAGGACTGGATATAACGTTAATTTGAGCAATCATAAAACTGATGATTTTTAATTTATGACTAAAATATCTCTTCACCTTTCTGATCTTTTTAGGTTTCGGATATACTGTAAAGTTAACGAGTCGCATCTCCTTTATAATCATTTAAACATCAACTTTAATATCATCAATATAACCTTTTGACGTATTATAAACAAGCATTTTCCCGCGACAGGAAATTCTCGTTCTAATAGTAGGGTTCGAACTTTAGGCATCATATTCACTTCATGCGCAATTTCATGAAAATTGGATAAGTAGTTCGGCTGTGAAAGCGTAACAGACAGACTGTCGCATTTATTATCTTTTAGTATCGATTCCTATAACTGCATCACAAAACTCAGTAATCGCATCAAAATCCTAAGGCCCGGAGCACATCGTCTCAACGACCTCTAAATGTAACCGAATTAACTCGTTCAAATTTATTGCATCGCATCGACCGGCGGATATTATCGATAAATACACCTCAATTTACCGATATTGCTGGACATCTTATCGATTTACAGGGATATAGAGAAAAACTACGTGACATTGTTTTTATTTAAGAAATTAAACAAAAATATTGTTTTTATAAATGCTGTCCTGCTGCTGAGCTAGTCTTCTATACAGATGGTAGGAGTCGTTACCATATTCTTAGTCTTCTGTTATTATTTAAGAGGGTAAACCCTCAAGTCGACCACGCTAGCTAAGACTAAATTAGAGACATCGAACTTTTACAAGAATTAGTATAGATTAGAGCATCAACATAACACACATCTTCACAAAAAATTTACCAAAACCTCCTTAGCAAACACCAATTTTCCAATACCAGACATACAAACAAACAAACATCAAATTTCAAATAATCGTTACGCAATCATGGCACTTCCAGTCAAAGCATAGAGATGGGCTCAGTACTCGGTACTACAAAGTGTATTAGTATATCTGTAGCGGTACTCGCAGCGGTGTGCGCTAAGCCTATGATTGTGTGATGACAGTCTTGACAGGGGCACTCGGACATTTTGTTACGTTTATGTCAATTTATTGCGCAGATGTTTTAACTACTTGTTTGTATTTGATAAGTAGAACTTTTTGTTTTTATATGAATTTTGTGTTGTTCGATGTACATAAATGCTTTTATTGGTGTTCCTAAACTTTCTCCAATGAGTTATTTAAATTGGTAGTCAGTCATTTTATGGGCACTTCTGTGCTTATTTTTTTGTATTTATCTATCAGAAAAAATCAAAATATGCTTCGTATAATAATATAGTTATCTGAAGCAAAAAAAGGTTAGGTTTGTTTTGATCAAGAAGGTGTTTCTGCTCGAATCGTTATTTCCATAAAACACTTACAAATCATTTAAATGTAATTCAGAGCCACAAACAAACATTTCACTTAAACTGTTTATTCTTTTAAAGAAAGTGATGACAGATCATAATATGTGTCGCCTTTCAATGAAACATTGCAAAGCCATTGTTCATAAAATAAAAAGTTGGTGGTATGTACTTTTTCTATATCACTAACTTCACAATTCAAAGTGCTAAGTTACAATACTAATAAGTAATTAAAAGCACGCTTTATACATTCAGTACTATCGATCATTTGACATTTAAGTCCCCAAAATAATTCTTACGAAACACGCTAGAGGCGGTTATCGGTTTCTTTATACAATAATTTTATTACTATACAAACCTACTTTAAAATCAATGCAATGGTCAAATAGTTGTAGGAAATCACTGCTGTAGTTTTCTTATAATAAAATCACAAGCATGTAACATAGCTAAGAATGTGTGTAATACTTGTATGGGACCGGAACAAGCAAAAGAAATGTGTAATTGTAATAGTACAACTCTATTAGATTGTAAACGCATGTTTCTGAGTAATGTCGAGTGATGTTTACTAGTTTCATGTTATGTGGTATTACAAGTTTATCAGTTAATACGATTTCTTTCAGAAATATATAAGTTCAATTTCATATCCACAAATAATGTTCGGAAAAACTGAAGATTTTAGTTACCTACTCCATTAGTATACATAATTTGTTTCATTTATAAGTTATATTCTTAAAAAATCCTTTTACCTAAATGTAAAAGTGACTCTGTATCTTTCTTGGCCTTAGGTACAAGGCAATTTAAGACGAAAATTTCCAGGCAAATGGCTCTGTCTTATTTTATAAAAACAAAAAGTATATACTGATGAAACAAGCAAAGTGACGCAAGCAAATTAGTTCTTAAGCCTAAATCTTACTCATACATAACACGTCCTTGAAAATCTCGCAATGTGTAACATACCTGTAAATAAAAAACAATACATTATCATCAGTGGCACAGCATCACACATTTGTAGGTCATATTGACCACAATATTTCGAAGTATAGTGACGTCACTACCGCTAACCGCATGATTTAGCTCCAGTAAGGATGTTATGAAGCTTCGTAACTATAACCGAAACTATCGGATATTTGAAATAACATACTCTCTAACGAATTGAAAGTTTTGGATAACCTATTGGGTTTATTATTTTAACACTTCAAGCGAAATTGAATAATATCCGTAAACGAAACTATCAGAAACTAACGTATAATCCAGAATAACGTCTTATCCGTAATCCTATCCGAAACCTGTATAACATATTTAATTCACCTGTATTTATATCCAGATCAGTAGCTCGATCCTCTACTACTATCGCCTACCGACAACCGGCTAGCTATCGAGAAATTTTACTCGAAAATCTGTTAGCGTTTAGCGTCTTTAGCGGGCTCCGTAAGAACTATTTTGGCAGAACTATTTAAATGTCAAACTCTCGATACTCGACAGTATAGACTATACAGTAGCTCGATTCTCTACTACTATCGACTACCGACAACCGACCTGTCATCGAGAAATTTTGATCAGCGCCTCTGACATGCGTCGTAGAAACTTTTCTGGCAGTACATTCTAAATGTCAAAATGTCGATAGCTAGCCGGTTGCCGGTAGTC
The DNA here is from genome assembly GCF_050436995.1 of Anticarsia gemmatalis. NCBI lineage: Eukaryota > Metazoa > Arthropoda > Insecta > Lepidoptera > Erebidae > Anticarsia > Anticarsia gemmatalis. The sequence goes on along the minus strand of NC_134748.1, from coordinate 12,538,122 downwards.
GATAGTGGTAGAAAATCGAAGTACAGAATTACGCTTCTGACATCCCTACTCCAGCCTCAACTTCTTAGTAAGACCAAAATAAATTGATACTTTGACAGTTCCAGCTACAGGATATTATTATGAATAACGGTAAAAACAGGAAAACTGTAGTATTTTATTCAGTTTTACAATGTTGCTAAATTGATGCAGTTATGTAAAGATATGGTAAGTTAAATTAGATACTTATTTGTAAAGGGACTATAGATTACAGTGGATCGGAGAGTTTGTAAGATGCAGTTAGTATGGACATCAGGTTTTGTAAAACAGTTGCTTGAAGCGCCCGGGGTCTTTTAGTTGTATTTGACTTTAAATCCTTAGGAACTTGCCCCCGGTTTCTAAGGTACATTTAGCAGTAGTTAATCTATAATATTTCAATAGCGTTTATGTCCATAAAAAAATGCCAGTTTAAATAGATAAACTACCGTTAAATTTACCTCAGAAACCGGGGATTAGATGTACAGTGCACATGGTAACAACACTGAACACAGTTATGTAAGGCATTTACTAAATTTTTTTCTCTAAAAGTAGGCGGTTTGATTTAATCTGATCACATACAATACACATAAATAATAAAGCTCATAATGAACACGAAATAAAATCATGATCACATTTTCACAATCAAATATTAATATGATTTAATCAGAATATAATTTATCATTAACATACGATAATAATATTTCGCAAAATATTCTTGATTATGATAATGCATATTGCACAAGTGATAACATTTATAATAAGATATAGAAGGGATTATATCGAAATAATGAATGTTTTCAACGAAGTTTCAGATAAGATTGTGATTATTTTCTCTGTATTTTTGAATAACAGATTAATTGATATGACTATAGAAGAAAGTTATTCTAGAAGGAAAAGAAAATAAGTAACATTCTAATGTAACGGGTCTCAAAACGCGATTGAAAATTTATGTTTATGATACATTATTTGTTTACCTGACGTTTCGTTCGAATTACATCGATGTAGTCACGGGTTGACTGGCTAAAAACTAAGTATTTAGGGCAAAAAATCTTCATCATCACCAATCGGGTTTTAGCAAACACAAGAACTCATTCAGTCAAAAAAGCTTCATTTAAATACCTCCAACAAAACGACTAAACTCATTTCTAGAACAGAAGAATTGATTAATCTTAACAAGAGTTCCGAGTGACCCAAAGACCAACTCATTATCAATACGAACAGATCGGCCGGCTAATCAACTTATAATCTACCTCACAGGTACAGTTATACCTAACACCCCATTCTAAACATAAGGCATGTCATCAACATTTTAAGGTTACCACCTGTTATAAATAGGAGCTTGTACCTTGTACCAGTTGTACCACTAATAATAAAAAAAAACCAAGAGAACGTCGGTCCCGTTAAATTTGTTCTAACAGAACTCGGCTTTCGGTTCATTCACAAAAAGCCGCGGCCGATCGGCGCACGCGCACCATCGCTACGGTGACCATGCAATCGTCACGTACTTAATATAAATATTTTTTATCTTTTATTCTTCTGACCGATATTTTTTTCAATTAGACTTTCGGTTGTCTAATTTAGGTCCGCCAATGAGTTTATTAAAATTGAAACTGTTGTGTTTTTTTTTTATTAGAAACAGTTATGTTACACAATGTTAGTGCGCCGGTTGATGCGTTGCTTTCAATGCTTAGGAATTTACAATAGGAACAGCTAAGATTGATTTATGTTATCTACTAGCTAGAAAAACTAGTGAATCATTTCCTTGAAGCATAATCTAGTTATTATAGGTCGTTACTGTTATAATTAATGTTGAACTCATCAATATTTGCTTGCGTTTTTAACTAATTCCTGATCGATAAATCCGCGTTCAATTTTCCGACATCACGACCAATCACACGCGAACATGATTAATTAATAATCGTTCAATCAGTCGTACAAATTACATCCGTGTCTCAGTAATTAAGGAACGTGTAAACATAGTACAAAATGACATGTAAATGATAATTCAAGAAACACCTTCGTCCAATAGAGATATCAAAGCATTGGAGCGAATAAAAATGGCAGTAAAAAAATAACGCTAAGTAGCATGTGCCACTTATTAGAGGCATGTCAATTGCATGCGTAAAGCTGTCAGCCCATTGCACCGCACGCTTCACATGCGCGAATGACGGGAGTGCTTGTAGCGAGTGCATGCTTTATAAGAGAAATGTTTGTGCATAATATATGATGATAAAATTATGTTTGATGTAAATCTTCTAGATTTGAATATAAAGGGACTTGTTTGATCGACATTACGAGTGACTCTAGTTTTTAGGGGAGAAGTCTTTGGTTAGAAGCTGAGTTACATATTATGTTAATAGGGGAAGGTTTTCCATTTTTTAAGTTACAAAACTCAATTAGGCATAAAGATTTCTTTAGACCAAGATATAGAAATTTAATTGTATATTTCGGCCAATGAAAGTGTATAAGTACGAAATTACGTATGCGTTAAATTTGACCAATGCGGTGTATAAGTGTCTTAACAAACAAAACCGGTACAAGCATCATAGTCTAAGAGCTTAAATCATTTCTCAACGTCCACATCAGATTGAGAAATAGTCTAAGCGCTGAAGCTGAGCCTGTTCTTCAATGATTTATAAGGTGGAAGACTGTTACTAATCTGTTTGTTGTACTGCATATCATTAGTACTGAATTACTGTCTGTTTTGAGTACTAGACAGCAGTTATTTAGTTCTCGAGCTATTAAATAATAAGAGAATATTTGGCAAAGAGAAAGAAAGTAACATATATTTTTTACGAGGCAAGGATATGTGATGAATGATTAGGTATCTTATATATTTCAATTATATAGTTTACATATAAAAACTAAGTTAACTTAGTTAATAAAGTACTAAGCCATATTTATATTGGCTTTATAGACATGATGTTTTTTAATTAACCAAATTAAACTGGAGTTTCAGATTTTCATAAGCAACATGAAGTAAAATATGCGACTAGAATGCTTATTAACTTTACTTGGTATATGACCTCACATTATACGCATGCCTCGTGAATGTATCCACTAAATAAACGTACTATCAATGACAATAGTGTCTTCTGTAAGAATAAGAAAGACGTAAAAAATTGTTTTATCCCAAACATCCACAGATTGATGTGCCACATTTTCTTTACATCTATATATTATAGTTCAAAACAGTTGAACTTTGTGATTCAGATAATCATTTCAAGTCTGACACAATTCATTGGCAGTATCGACATTTTTAAAACATTCATAATTATATTGTATAAAAATTTAAAATTACCAAATGGTTTCGCATAAACTACAGTTAACAGCATTACTTTACCAGTTTATCCACTTTACCTGCTGACTGTACTTCAAAAACAATTTACAACGACCCACACGAGAGTTCCATTGAAATAAGTATTTAAATACATTTCGGTATTTACTGGGTGGGCTCAAAATATGCACAATGCAACTAATTATGTCAAAGGGTCAATCGGCTGACATAAAAAAACAAGAAGTTATTTATGTCCACAATTAATGTTCATAGTTTATCATCCGTAAATACTTGACAGCTGTCATTGACATGATTCAAAGAACTGTCATGGCCGCCGAACCAGTCATAAAAATGAATACTAAAATTATTAATGCGAAAGTTTGTCTGTATTTTAAGCTTTTATGGCTAAACATCTAAACCGATTTCAATAAAATTTTGCGTACATAGAGTTCAAGACCTGGATTCTTACATAGGATACTTATTTTTTTTTTAAATTTGCCCCTAGGTGGCTAAAGTTAGGGGTGAAACTAGGCACGCGAGTAGATCCGCGCATGTTACCTAGTTACAAGATAAATTGAATATTTATTGTAAAGAACATTTTAGTCTAAAAGAAGTCTAACTGAAGGTTTCAGTTGCGAAATTTAAAACATCGCAAATAGACGACCTCATTGCGATTCTTAGAAATATATAAATCAACATTTGCGCAAACAAGTGTTGTTTATACCTAAACAAATTGAATGTCATGTGTATATCATTATTTTATGTATTCTGACTAATCATAATTGTGTAAAGTGGCAATATGTGACTGCTTATCACGGTAGCTGCAAAATTAGCAATACCTATCTAGGTAGGAAGAAATTTAATATTTTTGTATCAGTAGCCTGATTTAATTACAATATTAGCAATTAAACAAGGTGTTTCTCCATTGAGTACTTAAAGGAGTTAAAATAATCCAAAGACTTATCCTATTAAAAAATGAAATCTCATGTGCTTTTACCATAATTTTTTTCTTCCGTCATTTTGATATTTAAATATCACCGACAGAAATTGATCAGACATTTGTTATCAAACAAAATACTTCATAGTGACGTCATAATGTATTAATTCTATAATATTCTAACTACTCACTGCAACAATTTTACACGAACTTTTGTGACGTTTGGTAAAGAGTAGCTGATTTGATCAATCAAACAGTCAATTATTTGCTCCCACACACTCACTTTTGATTTCCTCCAGTATTGCACATTACTCAAAACTAACTTCATAACCCAACTTCCTTTACATTCAGCAATAACTCGATTGCAACAATAATTACTTATAACAAGACGGTAATAATATGCCACTGTACAAGATATCTTTATTATACACATAAATATCTTTTTGTCTGTACAAGTGAGTTGGAAACCATCAATTTGATATAATAAATCAAGTGGATAATCACAAACTTGTTTACTATTGAACCGATGAAAGCTTTGCACTCAATGTCCTATATACTGCCATCAATTGGTGACTACATAGTCGAATTATTTCATTGGCATTGGTGCTCGTAACTAGTTGCACTCGCCGATCAAAAAACTATCAGTGAATTAAGCAACCTTAGCGAGGACATTCCATACATGGGTAGCCGTATATTTGAGCTAAACGTCTGTATGTGTGGAGGGCACGTAAAAAGTCTGTCTCAGTTGCAGTCGATTAAAAACAGTCTTAAAGCCTTTGACACAAGACTGACTACTAATTATAGGACTATTTAGCCCATTTCTATTCTGTTGAGTATAGGTCTCCCCCACAGTACGCCATTTTCTTACAATCCTGCGTTTGTCTCTTCCATTGATAGATTATTACATGATATGAAATAGAACACATTCTCTTTTTCTTTAACTTTATTTTATTATTTGATTAGTGGTGAACCTAGTGTCAGATTTGTTCAAGCCGCCCAAAAGGCTTTTGGCGTGGCTTAACGACTGTTTTAAACAACAACCTGGACCGACTTTTTACGTGCCCACCGTAGCGCAGAGACGCTCAGCTCAAATACATCAAACCGCCCTGAAAAGGTGTCTACTAATTAGCCACCTATTTGGAGCCATTGCCTCAGGTTTGCTTACCTCATTTTCCATTTAATAGTCTGTCTATGCAACATTAAATCAATCAATGCGACTCATTAACTATGCAACTTTGTCATAAATCCCACCTACTCACTAATTAGGTTTTCCCAGTGCACCTACGCCGAGCAGGATATATAATAAGTTATGTATATTTTATGTATTAGACGTGTTTATTGGACTAGTTATTGATTTATTGATTTTAATAAAAAACACGATATTTAATTTTGTTCATAATCTTTCTTTGTTAGTTAAATACCTCGTTGTAACCCTGTTCTTGGTAAAGTTCACTATAAAAAAAAAAACAGTCTTTACGTGGTCCTTTACCCTTGATTGGGACATATATCGGCACATCTACTATTGAAAACTGAAACGACCCTGAATTTTAAGTAACGCTTAAGTAACATACTGTCGTAAATGTATTTTAAAATATACAAAAAGTAATGTTTATTTACCTTTATAGTGTGTAGAAAGCCTTACCTAACAAACCGGATGTTTATCCTCACAAAATAATTTGCATACAATTATCTACAGTATTCAAGTCCTGTCCAAAAGTCTAGACTGAATAGGACACGTGCTTTCCAAAGATTTGTGTCTGTACATCGTCTGGCTTCAATATAAATATGACATTTATTATACCAGCTGTCTTTAGTAAATATTTAAATGAAGATGAATGACTTGGTATTCGTAATTTTTGGTAAAAACTTAAAGAACACCGTTATGCAAATTGTTAAGTAAAAAAGTAATCAAAAGGAAATATATTTAAAAATGCTTGTTTACACTTTTAAAGAACATTATATTATGTCTTCTTTTTATCCAATTGCGTTTAATGTATACTAAGAGTAGCGGTCCGCGGATTCGTATAATATAGGGAATAAAATTATTGTTGTATACTGAAGCGTATATAATTTACTTAGAAGAGTTTTTCAGACCAGAAAAATAAACCCCTTCCTTACACGTCTCCCTCTCTTTATAATAGCAATGCTTTAAACATTAATTTGACACATAAAGACCAAGTAGCTCAACTTCCTTACAAAGTCCTAGAACATTTTGTTAGTAAACTCTAATCATTAGCCTTCAAGAGCTAATTTCTTTTAATAATGACTATAATTAGTGCATTTTACATTGAAATAACAAGTCTATTGGCCTTGATGTAACCTACATACATACATAACATGTATTTGACGATAACACAGAATTCTTTAGAGTTAAAGTTTTTTAAAGTAATAAAGTATTTTGTGGACATTTTTTTACAAAATAACAGCAGCTAGTTAGGTAAAATGAAATAATGTACGATATTTTTTAGCGAAAAAAATGAATAAAACCTATTTCATGAATACCATGTGATCATATAGGGAATCGTATCCTCACATTTGCTGTTATTTATCCCGCGCTCGATGCAGGAATTACTTTTCAATCAATAACGAGAATAACCTTGGATTTGTTAAGTTTTCAAGTAAATACGGAAATTGTATCAAATCAGTCAATTTACCAACAAATTAAAAAAAAATCCAAACGACAACCTCCTCAAAATACAACTTTTAACTACTTTCATATTTTTTTTAAGATGCATACGAAATACCACCATTCAAAAATCCACCTTAACATTTAGAAAGTACAGTAGAAATTAGTTTTGAAACATTTGCCTAATATTTTGGATGCATACAAGGTTCGCACGTGACGGTCCCCGCCCACCTGCGCGTGCGCACATGTTCTTTATTGCACTGTAATTACCACAAATACCTACTACTTGACTCGTCATACTGTTTACGGTATTTACCTGTTTTATATCTTGAATTTCATTTCATTGAAAGTCCTCATAATGTTTATTTATTTGGTTTCTCTTTGAAGGTAGAGAGAGATCAAATAAATTGTTGTTTTTACTATAATTACTGACTTTATTTTAATTATTTTTGAATACCTAGAGCATAATTCAATATTATTTTACACATCTGTATGTTCGGCATATATGAAGTCAAATAAGAGGTCTTACTGCTGCAAGACAAATACATAAATTTATGTCTTTCTATCAGAGCCACGTAAAGCCTGTCTGTGGCAAGCCGTTAGCCGTTACACCTTAACCATGGCCATCTAGGCTTTTCACTGTCAAAAAAGGAAGAAAAACTTTTAAACAGTTAATTCTGAAATCTACGAAGGTATTACTAAAAATCATCTCATAAAAATATTTTATTCTGTGGCTACAACATCAGAAACTCCTGCCACAAATCATCACTCCACAAGGTATGACACATATAAATATTTAAATAAATTCATCTAATAAAACACCTGGATAGCCGTATAAAGGCTCTTGTATAATCTGCGCGATGATTTACTGTGTCACGTGACGCCACCTGCGTAGCGACCACGACGACCTGAGATAAGATGAGCAATACCGTTGTCTAGTCACGTAGGGTAGTAAATGGGGTAATATAATTGATATTAGACTAAATACTAATAGGCTGGAGGTCAAATAGAACTAGACGGAGGTCGGATATTTTTTAAATAGAAAAAAAGAATTTTAGCCCATTACTGTCCTACTGCTGAGCAAGGGTCTCTTCCCAAATTAGGAGGGGTAAGGCCTTGAGTCAGCCACGCTGGCCAAGTGCGGGTTGGGGACTTTGCATGCCCTCAATAAACTGTCACTTTGAAGACAAACACTTGTATTTAATATATGTATAATATAAAGATAACATACAATTCGGTTTCATTATAAAGATAAATATCTTAACCCTACGTTATGTTATATCGGCTAGTGGGTACTTACGTGCAGTTTCCTGCAACTTAACCTAATAAACTGTATTAATGAATGGTCTACTTAAGCTATTTATAAATAAGGACACATTATTGTTTGCATACGTAACACTATCAGCATTGATCTATTTACACATTGATATTCAGAAGATAAGGGCTTACGGATAAGGAAATGAATTTATAATACTGTAAATATTTAGTTATATAAGTTTTATGTAACATAGTAATATTATTTATTAATTTAATGTATAAATTAAACGCCCTGTGAAAATAATACTGTCTGTGTATAATGAGATCAAAGAACGATCTTATAGTCGGAATGGCTTATAAACGCGTTGTGGTTTCTAAATTTTCATGATAAAATCCGTGTAAATTATCCAAAGAAGTTTGTTGAGACAGAAGCAAGTAGTATACTTCGGTTTCTGCCTAAACCCATGGGAAAATAGCGTAATTTTATGTATAATATCTAAAATTTGGTGTTATAAAACTATCAGTATATTGTGATTTATGTTTTTCTTCAGTCAATATTTTTCTACGCCTCACCATTGAAATAGTCTAGTATAAACGTCAACAAGTAATGCCGCAATCGCAGCCATTATTAGGAAAAATAGATGAAAAAAGACTCAAGTGGCAAAAAGTGCCCTATTCTACGAATAATCAGAAAATGAACCATGTGAAAGTATCCCCGCAAAAGTTCCCAACAGCCCTATGTATAAAGACAAAGTTTATAAGCGATTAGGAAACATTGATAAAAGCCTGTTTCCGTTTTACGATATGATCTGGTCTCGATATAAATATTTGTATTTTATATCAGTACGCCGGCACTTTGAATGCGTATCGGTGTTTATGAACAATTTGTACGATAACTGAACAGAAACTTGAATTCAGATTATGCAGACTGCAGTTTGTGAAAGAAAGGCTTGCTACACACATATATGAAGCCGGCATTGTTGGCTGAATTTGTCGAGCAGCAAAGCCGTCGGAACGCTTGTTCGTCCAGGTCCTGGCCAGCAACTGTTTACGAAATAGGACGCTGAGTCGTAGATACGACAGAAGAAGGCCGGATCAACACATTGGCAAACTAATGAAATAGGGACAGTTAAAATTCAAAATGATCCCGCCCCGATCCCGCCTCATTTAGAATGACTAAACCTAAAATGACTAAACTAAAATGACCTAGCAATAGGTATAGTTGTCTAAACACTCGTACAAATGAAAAACGCCGATCGGCATAAGTCAGTAGTTTGTGAGCGAGTAGCGAGCGGTTTGTGATTTGACTGCACGTCTGTACCGGCCCGATTATGTGTGTTGTCAAACAAGCCACTCGAAGGCAGGAAGTGTTAAGCCTTCATTGATGGGTGGCTGATATCTTTGGCTTTATGAGGAAGTGCATGAATGTATAATTCTAGGATATTACTATCTAGGTTTTATCTGGATAGGAGGGATTATACTGGACCGGTTTGTATAAATTATATTACTTTCAGATATATCTAAAGAACTTTGATTTTACGATGTCCTTCTTTATTATGACAAGCGACATTTACTTTTATTATTTAAATAAATTTAGGTTTCTAGATAGGCTTTCCATATGATAGAAGGGCGTAGTAGGACACACTGCTTGAGACTTTGGCTCTTAATGAAATAAATATAATAAAATTCGCTGCAGCTTTTGTAGTAACGTATCTTAAACTATAACTTACAAGTAAGAGATACTTCAATCGCAGTCATTTTAAACAGCATACATACCTGTAAAGATAAAAAACCAATTGTTAATATCATATGTTTTATAGAGAAAGCATAAGACGTAAAGAAGAGGCAATTGATGGCGATAAAATACATAATCAATTATTTCTCGCGGACAGATTTATTACATTTTATGGCTGAGAATTAACTAAAAATAACAAAAGCAGACAAGCAGGTAAATGTTATTATGAGGTATACTTGTTACCAAAAATAAACATCATAACAATAATATTGAGGTGTTAATACCTCTTTTGTTTCAATACCGTCAAGGTATCATAACATTTCATCACGGTAACCGATCTTGAACGAAAACAAGATTTACAACACAGCCTTAAACCGCACGCAACGCCCAAAGTATCCATAAAAATAACTACCTTTGTCTCCTGCACTCACTTATCATATTTCGCTTTTTTTCATAACAGAGGCCATCTTGTTTTCTTTACATGTATCGGTAACCTCAAGTCACAAGGTAACTCGATCTCAATAAGGTACCGGAAAATCTTTTTTTAAGGATATCATGTCGGAGTCTTAATTACACTAAGTGTCATTCTCTGAGATATGCTCTTACGCCGAAATCGGTGAGGTCGATTTCTTAAATTACACGTAAATTATAGGGCGGGTTTTCGTTTGTAGTTTTGGGGACAAAAAGCCACTTGGTTATATGTAGGTTTGTTTGAAAAGTAGGTCTTTTGAGCCAGTAAGTCTTCAAAGTTGAATCCAAAGTTCAATGAATGCATCAATTTTATATTCCGATTTATACTTCAACAGGAATTGATACCATTAATATACGAGCTAACTGCTCTAAAGAGGCTATCAAACAAAATAACAAATCATACTTTAAACTGAGTGCAAGTGATTCGATACAGATCAACTGCCAACTTTCAGATTAAAATCTGAATCTAAATAGTTAAACTGTAAACGAATGGTGCCCCGGGGCGAGCACTAGCAAAAAAATCTAGATTCTAACATCAATTTCACCATTTTAACTGTTGTATGAATGGTTTTAAGACCCCCATGAAAATAGTAATGGCGTCTTAATTGATATTGTGCTTTAATTGTAATAAACATCAAATAAACGCAAGCATATCTCGAACTCGCGCCATATTAAAACAGAAACAGTGCCGTAACTCATAGAAAAAACATCGATAAAATCGCAAATAACGTATCACAGATTAACACAACGGTGTCGACGCCACTCCTTTTTTTATAAATACATTTCAAAACCTGTCGCGGTGGAAAAGGTAACAAATTGGCCTACATACGGCGGACACAAATAAGAGGAATTTACACAGTCCGCCATAGAACTGGTAAAAACCGTTAAACTCTATTGTGCGCGGGAAAATCGAGCTGTCAAATTTAGCACTGTTTATTGCCACTATCTATGACACGTTTATAGACCTTTTAAAATTAATTGTACGATTATGTTAATAAGTTGTAAAGAATGAAACTATGTATGACAATTAATATGTTAAATAATGTGTTGCGCTGTCGTCCGGCGATGTTCGCATTGTGTAAACATCAACACGTAGGCGTATATTTTATAATAAACGTCTAATCAACACTGGATTATGTATAAATTCCACGGTGATTGTGAAAATGAAATGTGTGTAGAGGAGCTAATCTTTACAATGATGATAAATTGTAAAAATCACACCTATCTATTGTGAATAGCCGTAATCTACGCGTCTCGTACGTTTTTGAACATAAAAAGATGGCTTCCCATCACGGAAGATAAGGTTTTAAGACTCGAGAGGTCGCGACCCCAAGCACTAAGGAAGAGACGAGAATTCTCCGTGTACCATATTCAGAGACATTCCCATCTGCGCACGCTTTAATGAACAGATTAGAACTCAAACTATGTCCACCAGACTTGAGCATAAATTGCCGTTTTAAAAATGTATAACGACTTTATATAAAGCTATAAAATCCACCTGCTATACCGCTACTCATAAATTCTTAGAAAAACCATATTGCGCGCCGCCTCGACTGAATATCGATAAGTTTTCGCAACACTAGTCACGTATCCTGTGTCTCGTTGACAGGTCATGGACTGCACTGTCCTTCGTAAACAATCGATTTTTTAACTCGTTGAGTCGATGCAAAATATCATGCTTATCCTTCCGTGAAGGAGCGTGCCTTCATGAATCGAAATCCTTTTTAAGTAGTTCGAAAAGCGACCTCGTCTGTCAACTGCGAGATTATAATCGGGAAGCCGTTTAAATTAATAGTTGATTCCGTTGTTTTTAAAATCGATGAATATTTATATATTGATAACTATCGTGTTCCGCAAGGCGCAGATGAGATCGCCGATGATTTTCGTCAGTGGTCGATAGTCAATTAGTCGAATTGAGCGGTCGATTTATCTGATACTTAGCGTTCATCGTGGCCCACTTCACGACAATAGTGCGGCTTTCTCAGTGAACGAGCCGCACTCGATATCGTGACTGTTCATATCAGCATTATCGATGCCGTTTACAAATATTTCGACATAGCGATAACAATCTCAAATAATACTGCGTTTACATTTATTTTTATGTGAATCTTTAGCGTCATTAATATTGTAATTAATATGCATATTTGTGCGTAATCAATTCGAGTTTCTCTTGCTAAAATTATTGCTTTTTTAGGTTTTCATTTATCTATGGTTCATTAAGCGCATATGTGGAGGAATGTGGGCTTTCGCTTTAACATACAACTATGAGTTGATCTCAATTTATGTTTTGGATTTATAAGCCTGCTATTTAGTAATCTTCATAATTTGATAAGTCCAAGTCTGTGGATTTAATTGGATGTCAAATATTTTAGGAGATGTGTGTCACACCAAATACCAAATAAGATTTTAAGTAGAAAGCATCAAAATTTTTTCTTTATTCGTTGCTGCGTTGGTGTTAAATACTTAAATAAATAGTGATGTAACTTATCAACGTTAAGATTAACATTAAGAACTTCAAATCAGACATATTTCAACAATGCGGTAGATATAAATGTTGTATCGTTAGCATAATTGCCATCTCAATCATGATAAAAAGTTGATAGTGGCGGTGAAATTTTAGTCGATTACGTCAAAATGAGATAGTATTCTCATAAATTCGACTAATCAAAATATTTGTAATGCGATGAAACAATCGTTTTGTCACCAATACTGGTATAAACTGCAAACAAATTTGGACTTTACTGTTTATGAAATAAGATTGATTTATTATGATAATATTTGTACATGGGTGAAGTCAGTTTTGCAAGTAGATAGTGTCGTAATAGATTGAAATGTCGTCGTTCTGGTTTCGGATCTATTTGAGTGTGTATTCAAGGTCCTAGATGCAAATCAGGTTGAATAACTACAATACTATCTGTTTACAATCGTAAAATTCGTTGGCATAAAAAATAAATCAGCTGTGAGATTGAAACAGCTTCTTGTCATAACAAGAATTTAAAGCCTCTGGCATAAAACCTTGTATATTTTAAAGTGTTTGTAGATAACATTTATTTGAGTTTAATATGTCAACAAATTGACTGAAGCACATAACTAATGGGTAGTTAAATAGTCTATTTCAGAAGTCTAAACTATACATTGCAATAGATTTCCACGTAATTTGGAAACCGAATTACCTAAATGGTAATTTGTTATCATTTTTCCTTGATTCTTTTCATACACAAAGCTTGGTGTTCTCTACAGCAACAAACAATAATTAAAACTTTATACTATCAACCATCATATTCATTCGACTAGTCTAATTACGACTACTCAACTTACTCAATTCATAACGTGACATAACTTAACCAGATTCTAGCAAGGAATGAAAGTACACTTTCATACCATCGATGGGGCCCGAGGCAAGGTAGTGGTGAATTTCTCCATACGTTTTATTAACTGATGGTAGTACTTGTAATTGCAGAAGTTCATGGTTTGCCTCGAGACAACGATAACGATTTACATGATTTTCTCCCACTGTTTTATGATGCTTCTACTAGAGATTAATAAATAATTAAGGCGTAGAATTTAATTATTTTAAGTCACTAAAACGAAGGATCTGATACATATTGATTAATCTTATATTAATTATATTGCTTAGTAAAGTTGTCTACATTAGCACAATTATCTAACTTGGAAATTTGGAGCTTTAAAAAAACTGTGCTTAAGCTTACTCCGCCACGACTTAAACTTACGTAAATCTACATTAAGTATAAGCAAATCAAGGACCTTGGTGCAAGAAAAACATAAAAATCGGCGTGTTCGGCGCTTCGTTTACGATTTCTTTCATTGGATATGATTGTAAAATCTTTAAATACAAATGTCTCCATACTTCAGTGTCAACGCAACACCATCTTAAGTATCTATAAATAGTCACACAAGAAGCCGCCTTATTAAATCCACATGTATCACATTACAACAAAGTTCATTACCCTATCTAACGATAAACATAACTTTCTCACAAACAAAATATAGGACACGCTAGAAAACTGGCACATTCTGACTTTAAAGGCATCGTACCGCCAGATGCTGAGCCATCAATGGCCAAGTTTACATCAATCTATAGATAAATGTTATTGACCATTTATAGTCAGCAAACCTATTGTATCCCTTTTTGTAAGTAATTACTTGAGCTTATTTGTAAGACCGCCGTAACGTCCATTATTGAGATAAAAAGATCTCTAAGCTCTAAAAACGGTTGATAAAAGATAGGCAGGATTTATTTTATTGAGTTGAAAATTTATAGAAGTTTTTCCGATATTTAGAAAATAAAGCTTGATATTGATAGTGGTTTTGTTTTGTTAAAAGGATGAGTGATAAAATGTTGATAAAAGTGATTTATAACACGGATGTAAATGGATTTAAATTCCATGCCTATCGATGTCATCCATTATGTTATGAAGACAAGCAATTTCACAAGCAAAACAAACTCCAATCGCAGCTTATCTTTGAAGAAAACACTGTATTTATACATATTTTATTCCATTTCCTACAAAAAAACGTTACGTATTTTAAGATCCGCTAATAAAAAAACGAGACCTAAATTCCCAAGACCAAACACAAGCTTCAAGTCTTTTCAGTACTAATTCCACTCTAAAGCCTTCTCCTAATTTGGAAGCAGTAAGAGGTTTGAGTGTAGAAATTTATTAGTTTCTAGTAAATAGTATGGGAGGTACGCAGTTTACTTAAACATTCGCACTCCTGAATGTTTACGCATTTGCCTTTGTCAGCGTTTCAAGCTAAAAGCGCGTGCGCCTTAGAATTTTCCCTTAAAAGGCTTTTTACTGACCACAGAATCTTTTTATGGGAGTTTCTTTCTTTAAACTGTTAATTTTATTTTGTAACTATGTTTTTTTATGGCCATACTGTGGTGTTAATGGCTTAGTGGGAAAAAGGCTTTGTTTAAAACATAAACAAACACTATGTTGTAATCTCCATAAGTAACAACGAAAATGGTGGGTGACATTCTGGCAAATAGAACACGGTCGTTTTCTTTTCTGTAGTAAAGTCTAAATCTGGAGCATTAAGGTCAAGCAATGTATTTATTATTATTATTAATCATCTATATAACCATCTACATGCATTTATTTACCTCAAAGAATCTTACCGATACTGACGAAATCTGACACTTCGAAGCGGTTAGTCGAATCCACTCAGAGACTTTTTCACACTAACTATGGGCAAAAGTTGTTCATCATAAAACTAAAACGCAAGCTGTTAGCTTATCCATTAGACCCGTAGGTACTTGTCCCAAACACGTCTGTTTGTTTGTCCCGCTCAGATATCGGGACTGCACTAAAACATGTAGAAGTTGTTTGCACGTCTCTCGCGTCCTTTATTGCGAAGTTTGCTAGACAAAAAGGGTGTAAGCTTCTGTCAGCAAATACATAATAAATGCTACATATAGAGGTAAAGGCTTTATGTATTTAGTATATAATGTAAAGAATTCTTGAGTATTGTGTCGTTTGTAGGTGGGAACATAAACCTTAGGTTTATACCTCTTTTTAAACATCTTTTACCTGTACTTAAAATAATAAACTTCGAAGTGTATTTGTAAGATTTCATAGCGTAATAGGTTTTATCCTGGAAGAGTAGTTAACATAAGCTAGTTTGCTATAAAACTTCTGCCCTACACGATCTTTATTTACTCAAGCAATCACAAGCTTGCAAGGAAACTCTTAATCTTAACAGCAATCAAAAGAAGCCCAGCAATAATATACATTACAGTAAAAACAAACGTTTCAACATAAAAACTAATTTAAAAACATTAACCATAAAAAATCACACACAACAATCCCTTGTTCCCACAAATCGGAATATTGAAAGCACGTCACGATGCGAGTGCGAGAAGTAAATACACATGATGCATCATAACAAGGTTACTGTGTACTGTGTACCCTCGGATACATTTAGCACGTCCTTACAATGTTATCGACGACAACTAAAGGGTTTTGTACACATCACGCGTGTGGTTAAGGAGACAACATACTTTTTATGTCTGTCTGTTATTGATTTTTTGCAGGTAACTTGGCATAATAATGGAAGTTTGAAATCTGTTTTTTATTATTTTATGCCACAGACTAAGTGAGAACTATCCATACTAATATTATAAATGCGAAAGTAACTCTGTCTGTCTGTCTGTCTGTCTGTCTGTCTGTCTGTCTGCTACTCAATCACGTCTAAACTACTGAACCAATTTGCATGAAATTTGGTATGGAGATATTTTGATACCCGAGAAAGGACATAGGCTACTTTTTACTCCGGGAAAATGACGCATTTCCCGGGAAATTTCATAAAATTCAACTAAGTCGCGAAAAATCAATATTATAATGACATTGAATTAACAAAATTCCGTTGCCATGGCAACTGTTTTAATGGCGGATATGCCTTAGCGCTACTTCGTTATACTAAGAGATATAAATAATTTTGAGAATATTTTTCGTGAAAAAAAGCATATTTTATATCATCAAGCTACGACCAATAGGAGCAGAGTAGATAACAGTAAAAAGTGTTACAAAAACATGGAAAATTCTGACCCATTCTCTCTTATGTGACGCAAGCGAAGTTGCGCGGGTCAGCTAGTTATAAATAAACATAATGTATGGGTGTGAAAGAAGCAAGGAAAGTTTGTAAGGCAAGTGGCCGCCTTTGCTTACCCCTATAGGAACAATGCCTGATTAAAATGTTATGTATGTAGTAAGTGCTGGGCTATACAACTGCAAATAACAATTAGTTGCCGACGTCAGAAGTACGCACAACTGTTTCCTGATAAACCGAATTTTAACAAAAACCGTCAAAAACATAATATGAAAATTTCTTCACGAGCTCCACCATTTAAAGCAAAGCAATTAATTTCTTTCCATATACGTGTCTATTCATCAAGCCGCTTTTTCTCAAGAACGGATCGATCGTTGACAATTATGTTTAACACAACTTAATGGCTATAATGGGTCTAGTTTCCGAGAAACGAAGGCAATACATGCAGATCACTTCCGTTCAGTAATGGGACCGGAAACGTAATGATATATCAATCATTCGAAAAAGGTGATGATGTTGGTTACAGCCTTGTATAGGACAGGACACACACGATGATTTAAAAGCAGTGGTTTTTGGACAGTGAGAGTTTTTCGGTGGCAGAAATACGTCAAAATTTCGTATGATATAAAATGCCATTTTCGGTATTGCAGTTGAGTGACTTTTGATTTTTATTTTAACTACGTTAATGTACTATGTACTGCATAAGATTCTTGATTGTCACTAAGTTATTATCACTGTGCCCAAGGGTCATGGCCTCATGGGCTCGAATCTCACATAAAAATATTTCTTTATGACTCAGAAATCTCGGGAAATTTAGATTCGGTTTGTATGGTAGCCATAATAAAATGTTTGTAATAGACATGGCTGGCTTTTGTAGCGACAAAAATCCAACTAATCACTATTGAATCAGGATGTCACGGAGGATTTGAAATGTACAAAAATAATACATCTCTTCCTTGAAACATAGAACTTACGACACAAACTGAGTACCAACAAGTGCCTTATAAACTATCCTACCATCCAGGCGTAACAGCGATGATCGCAGTAGGTGCGCGTGCGCAGCGAAACGCGCTTTCCACTCGCATCTGCACTCTGACACGGGGGAAACTCCCGACCTCGCTGACTGGTTCTCAATAATATATCTAACGATACGTCGTGCTTGTTGCACTTGAGATTAGAAATGCTAAGTTATATTGGGAATCTTGTATCTTTATTTTAGTTTTGCAAACTTTATCAATTGTGTTGGTGTCATATGAAAAAATAATCGAAACTAGTTCATATTCCCACTGTCAATGTAACACAAATGATTCAAAGTTACCCAGATTGACCTTATTTATAGGTAGCTTTTGTAAGTGAATCTATCCGTGTTTGTCTTTAAAATAGCTCATTTGGTTCCCTAGGCCATAAACTCTACCCTATTTCTTTTGGCTATAAAAGGGTAACAGACGAACAAAAGACACTTCGATTAATCTGTACTTTCTATATCTATAGTCGAGCGACAAGCATAATTTAGTCTAATCCGTTGCAATAGTTCTATCGTAAAGCATAATAATAAATAAACATTTTTCCCTTAATAATCGTAATTTTAATGATGTCAAACGAGGATATTTACATCCTTACTTACTCGCAATATAATATAATATAATTTAATATAATATTTAACACAATATAGTATAACATAAAACGATAAGAAAAATATATGCAAATAACATACACATGTAAAAACTCATAAAATTATAATGTTTACTACCAATTTGTAACGTTAGATGGCGTTAATACCAAATAAGGCTTATAAAATATATTTAGAGGTTAATTAATTCCCAAAATTGGGTTAATAGAGTTAAATAAATATATATAATATATAGATAATTGACCATGAATATACAACGGTAGCGAATAACTCCGAATAAGGTCAGTGTTGCGCCCGTCCGGTCCTCGTCCGGAACTCGAACCCGTACCAAGGTCAACTAATTACTCACAATAATTAGGAATGTGATGTAACGACCTACTTTTTAATTATAAAAAAGTATTATTTTAGAAAAACTGTTATAAATTTAACTAGGTGATCCGCGTAGATTCGTTCAGTATTCACATGATTACTCCATTTCGACGATTCAGCTGTCATTTTTTGATAAATTAATTAGCCTATGTTTATAAATGATCAAAATCCTATCAAAATTGGTTCAGCAATTTAGCTATGAAAGCTTAACAAAGAGACAGACAGACTTTCGGATTTATAATATACGTACGAAGTAGGTGGGTTTAATTTGAGTTATTAATTTTAACATCTTTTTATTAGTCCTGATGTTTTCTAAACATCAATTATAGTAAAGAGAGAGTGAATTTATATGTCTATAAAAATATTAAATTAGTATCAAAACATAGACAAATTTATTAAATTCTTGCATATTAATAAGTAGTGGGTATTATTTTAAAACCACTTTATTGCTCATGAATATCTTATTAGAAATTGGTGAACAGTAGATCTAAAATGTGTTACAAGATAATCTAAACCTTGGTTAACATACCTTTGAGGAAACACATTCAATGTGTTCTTAAAAGTCTGTTTTTCTTTAAATCAGGAATATACTACGAGTAAATAATAGTTAGTAATTCTGTCTCCGTCTACTACTATAGGATTAAGACGTGATTTTATGTATGTATGTGCCGAGTAATTTTGTCATTTAATTAAGCAATTAAATAAAATGAAAAAAATGTACTTAAGATAAATTCGAAGTACATATCATGAACTCCCCGTTTCAATTGATAAACAAGTATAATGCTTGCTTCTTATAAATACTACCTAATGAAAAAATAACATACAGCCCAATCTATGTATTTTAAAAATCTTATTAGCTTGTATGTTTATGAACATTTCGAATTCGGCAGAAATTATTTTTTAAATCTTTTATCCTTAAATGTAACCCAAAATGTTACATCACACAACATCAGATCTTCGCTAAACATATCTAAATCAGCAAATTTACCGCTACAATTAGTTGTATAAGGTCCTAAGTCCTAGCAGTTGTCGCTTAGATATAATAAATAGTACTTGGGTCACGCACGCGGCTCTCTGGTATCAGTTAAAATTCCTCAAATAACTACCGGTACTTGCTATGTCGCTTGTCCACAACTAGATATGTGTGTATTACGTGTTGGGTAGCATCACTTGCTATCACATAGCAAGTGGATAGCAAGATTGATTGTCAGAGAATTCATTCGTTTGTTGAATGATGAAATTACGTTGATTTGTATCGTGAAAAGGTCGATATTAACTCAATTTTACTGCAAATAAAAGGCATGAATGATAATTTTTCAGATGTTATTAATTAGCCAAAAATGCTGAATCAATGCCTAAATCGGTATATTTCTTAACAATTAAGTGGTTTTTATAACCAAAATAGTCATGTTAAGCATCTAATGCGTAAGAATTTGAGAATGACAGACAATCAATTTAAAAAAAAAAGTAATATTGATTTATTTTTACACAATGGAGCATTATTTTCTAAATTATTATCTGATATTTTTCTCACACATATTACACAAGTAAAGTAAAAATATTTCAATAATGTCGGTGTGTACAATGTTCCAAGAAAGTCTATGGCTTATGCATCACCATGACGCGAATATAAATGTACGCACGACGCTTCTAAATAATCTTATTTAATAAACAGTGGCCGTTGCTACCGTTTTATTACTGCATTTGTCAAGAAATAAAACGATCCTTGGAGTAAAATATTAGCGTATTCTAACAAAAGAACTGGAGAGGTCAACGACCAAATCTTGCGATTACATGACAGTTTGCTTGTGGATACCGAATACACAAAGACAAGATTATCTACATACTTAACTTAAATGTTTACGAGAAAAATGCACAATTTAATAAAATAAATATCACTGCTCCTCCTTACGACTCTTCAGCTGAAAAGCATACTTTAATATCTATTTAATTACATCACAAAATACTTAATTAGACTAAAAGCCAGTATTCTGACTTGTGGATAAGTGTCGAACAGCTTTTCTGAGAGATAAGGTGACAGCAGATGTGTAAAAATATTCGTCCAAATAAATTTTTTAAGCTCACAATTATTTGCTTACCGACCGTATCTACTTTTATCGTTAAACAAATGTCTATTGCCATGAAAGTGACATGTAATACCTCTAATTAGTGAGGTAACGGTGTCCGGGGTACTATCAACACCTTACCTGTCTCTGATAGGATATCGACGCGCCCATCTTAACCCTCCGGCGCGACCTCGATAAATTGCCTCTACATGCTATCAGGCGGCTATTAAAGCGGTTAAGTACTTGTTCAGCGGCATTGTTTGGACGCGTGAAATATTACTAGAAAAATACGATAAGATACTATACACTTTATAGTACAAATTAGAAGTTTGTATGTCTCTGATGCTTCATGTCTTAAGTGGGATGTTGGACAGCAAAATTTAGCATGGAGGACCATGTAGGTAGATGTCAAAAAGTCGTGATCTGGTAAAAGTGACTTTATTTCTCAAGAAGTCAAACGCCGTAAAGCATAATATGTTGGTTCTGGTAAACACCTAGGGTAACATAATAAATTATCGAACAACACAAGCAACTAAGTCGCTTAATGGCAGGCTCAGCACAAAATTTAAAGAAGACAAGTTTATTTTCAAAAAAACAACTATCTAAATAATAAGCATTTTCAATTACTAACTATTATTAAAAGCATCTAAACATATCACCAAGGAAAACATCTGCCTATTTGCTAAAAAACGTTACCATTTAAACGTGCACAGAAGTTGCGCATACGCACATAGCCGTGCGCGTGCGTCCTAAAAGGGCTATACTATATAAAGCGGGGCCGGACGCCGACCACCGCTGTATAAGTCGAGATGAGCCGACTTGAGGCGAGTTGAGGCGAGCTGAGCCGAGCGCATCTAACGGGGAACACGACCTTCTATTAATTACCGTTTACTACTCCATCGGGACTTCCAGTTTTCTTCCTAGGTACAAGAATGTATTACTATAAATATGTGACTGCATGTTTCGTAAGAGTTGCCCTAAGTAAATAAGAGAAAACATTGAGACGAAAGCTTGAGGGCTCTTACAGTTCCCGAAAGAAGGCAAAGACCCTGAACTGCACTTGGCCAGCGTGGTGGACTGAAAAGCCTAACTCTGCCTCATTCGAAGAGCCGACCACTACCTAGCAGTGGTTAGTAAAACAAATATAGTCAGATTTCCATGTATAAATATTCAATAGTCATAACTTGTACCATCATTTCTAACATGTAAGCATTTCTATCGCATGATGTATGTATGTAAATGTGTTTATACGGAACTGACACAGTTTTCACGTCGCTGCCCACCCTATTAACGTTATATGTATTAAGATACGTCGGCCGAGTTAGCCGCCGGACTATGACGATGTATCGAACGATAAATAGAGCTTAAAGATGCGTGTGCAGTTAACGCTTCTCTACTTTATGATGTTGTTAGATTTTATTAACATTTATAATAAGTAAGAAATACGTGTCTATTGGATTTACGACTGAAAACATAAAAAGCTAAAGAGTATGGCATATCTATCATTCTACAGGCGAGTTTTAGACTTTTAAAATTGATCGAAGAAAATAGTTTGCGCTGAAAACGCTAGAGGCGCTGTTCAGCTTTTCAAACAAACGCAATTTGTCGATAACTATTATATGTAGTATATACTCAATAGTCCACTACTAAAGACTTAGAAGCCTCTGGTGGCATTACTGTCTTCAATAAATCGCATTAAAAGTAACTTAATTACTAAACACTTAAACAGCTAGAATAACAACTCAATCAAAACCTTTGAAAAGCTGGAAAATGATTAGTTGAATGCGCAATCTAGCGTGTTAATTAGAACTAATTATGAACAGTAAGTACTGTACATACTGTGCACTGTGATCAGAGCGGAACATTGCTCGGTATATTACTAATTATGAAGCAATGACTGATTGTATGTGCACTGAAGCTAGGAAAACAATAATGCCTGTCTGTTATAAAAGGTTTTTTTATTCGTCCCAGAGTCTAGTAGCGTGATTTTCTACCAGTATCGACAACCAGCTAGCTATCGAGAAATGTATGACAATCTGAACAGCGCCTCTAGCGGATGCCTTAGCAACTATTTTTGCAGTATATTTTAAATGTCTAACTCTGATAGACTTACTTAGATTTCATATTTCTTAAACTTAAAGACTACTGTTATTGCTGACAAATGTTATACGGTAAAACTATTTTTATCCTTTTTTTGTCGTGTGAAAACGGGACTGTTGCTATGAAAGGGTTAATATTTCGAAAATAACTTTAATTTTATATTCTGTAAAAACGAGATCTTTTGAAATATAATCATTATGTATTATGCATATATTTACTTTTTCGTTTTGTGCTACCGTAATTATAGGGATCATATGTTGGTAAATTTAATACGAAAGTCATTTTATTAAAACTGGTACGTAAAGTTTTAAAGGTGGGAGTTAAAAATGGTTTTATTTAAGACAAACCACTATCGCGCAGCCATCGAGATATATACATAAAATAATAATATGGAGTATCTAATTACAAATTACAAATGACAATAAAAGATACAAAGCGAAGATATACATTTAGGGCTCATTTCAGCATTGCGCTACAGAGCATATTAAGTTTTTAGTTATGGGAAGGTAATAATAGTACTTACTAAATTAAAGATGGTCACGCAACTATTTTCGCAAAATGAGTAACTAAAAAAATATTTTAATACATAAGGTAACAAAATACTATAAATATTCTTCCATTCTGCAATAGACTTTCGCAATTTACAAAATCAATCAATCATTTTGTAAGATGAGTAAAAATACTGCATTTATCTACATAACACGTGAAACAAAGAAAACAAACATAAACCCAGTTGTTTTTAGGTAATATAAACAGTCAGTTAATAATACAACGGACAGACGGTGGCCTGATTCTAAGCATTTATTTTGATCAATTTCTTTGAACACGCCTGATTCATTGCGAAAATAAACACACATTTTTTGTTTAAGATTACTCATGTTACTTCATGTATTGGTATATTGTGAAAGAACTCGATAATGTGCTGCATATTTGGTCGAAGAAAGTAAGAATAGTTGGAAACTTTAGCCACTTGACAGCCACAAAACTTGCAGATCTGCGTATACAAAAACAGAAATAAGGTGCTCTCATACATCTGGCGACGTCGACGCACCTGCGTAACATTCGGCGCCGAACGTTCTGCTTAACACTCGCGCTATGTTATTTCAGTCAAATTAGCTGGAATTGCGTCAAATTCCATAGTAGCGCCGAATATTCAGCGCTGAAGGCGCGTCTAGTGTGTCATTACACTAAGATTAACTTTTCTATGTCAACTGAATAGTAAAGATCTGTTTGTAAGATCATGTAAAGTCATATTTTAACTTCATCCATTACCACCAATTGATACATCTATCACAATTTTCCTGTCAATATTTAAAATAGATACCCTAACGTTGATAGATATTTTAAAATATCCATTTTCATTAAACCAATGTTCATAAAATCAAGTTTGAGTGCAGTAATTGGAGTTATGTAACAGATGTCGCATGGATATAAATAGAAGTACTCCATCAGGCCTGATTGAAGACCATGACTCATGGGCGAGGTAAGAGTATCATCTTAATAGATAGTTCAGTAGCGCGATTTCCTATGCTTGATAGCTATCGATTAGTTGTAGAGAGAAGAAATTTCTTTTTGGCGAGTCAAATACTTGATTAAACAGTGATACGACAATACAATGAATATCACACTAATTTACTTTTTATAAAAAGTTTGCCAAAAAAAAAAAATAAGACTTCCTTTGGCTTTGTTACGCTAGCATTTTTTTCTTTATTAGAATGCTGTTTCATTTTACCAAAAATATCACAAAATACATTTAAAAATACGAACTGTAAAAAAATTCCAATCTTTTCCCCTCACTATCTGTCAAAGACCATATTTCTGCAAAGATTGACACAAACCAGTCGGATCCACGCGAAGTTTGTGGCCGGCCTTATCTTTAGCCATATGGCTGCATTCGCAATACGGTTATTCTAGGAAACCGTAACATATGGACTACCGGGAATCGTAAAAAACGACCTATTTGATGATTGAGCTAGTTATAGGATTAGACGTACGATTCAAACGTTAAGTCAGGTTACGGAAAGATTTATGACGCAGAGTTATTGAATTATTACTTATTCCTTCAAATTATAGAGAAGACGCCATCTTGGAATTTTGATTTGACAGCATGCGTTTAAAAACAAATGCATTACACGTAGCGCGTTTTAAATGTAGAATAACAGAACAATATTTTTTTTAAGGCCGGCAATAAAATACACTTCCCTCAAATTCATTCTAAATCTTTATGAATAGTTTTGTTAAAGTTGTCCTTTTAATTTTATAGTCCAAATACTTTTTGAACTTCCCATGATTCTCCCATTCATATCTGAAATTCCCTTCCTATACCGATTGAATACCCAGACAATCATCGGAAAATAAAGCAATCGAGTTAAGTAATCCAGACGCAAATATCTCGCAGGGGAGACAGAGAGGGATAACAAAACTGTGATGCAGACTGCCAGTATCGATCAGTCTGTAATAGTGCACCCAGACAGACATATAGATGGAGTAGATAGATGTATAGAAGTAGCGCGCTTGTGGAAAATTTCGTTTGAAACTGCAGTTTGAAGTTGCACGTTCAAGAGGATGAAAATTTTTATAATGATTTTTCGAGGTTATGAGAAAATGTCATGTGTGATTAATGGAAAAACTTTAAAAACTGTTTAAGCAATTGTCCATAATGGAAGACTAATTTTATTGATATAACACAACAGATTTTTTACACTCTTACATTATATTAGAATGTGTAGCGTTTCTGCTAGTGATAAAGGTTGTCTAAACCCAACGTAGGTATTTTAAGTTTCTAGACGTATTTTTTACATTAAACTTTTATAGTCCGCTCGTATAAAACCTCGAGCCTTGAACAAAATACCTGTACTATGCAGTCCGTTTTAATAGCCTTGTGAATTTCCTGCAAATAAATCTCACTGCATTCGAATTCAATCAACAAACGTCATTTCGTACAGTTACTAAAACAGTTACAACAGGACTAAAGAAATCTATTACTTCAAACAATTGAAAGAAAAAAATAAAAAAGCTAATCGAGTTCCTGAACGGATCAATCTTCTTTTTTAAAAAAAGTTTAGACAAACGGTAGCCATACTACATATTACTATGAAAATACTGTTACTTTTATAAGCAATAAATTGAATATGGAACAATAAATTACAATGATATGCATCTCAAAATGGCTGAACGGACGCATGATTTAAATGAGTAGTCTCTTGATTAATGTGTGAGTTTATTAATTAATTATATGTTATCTTGATATTTTCTTATTGGGTGAGGAGTTTTAAGAGTATCGTCGAGACATCTACGTAGATCTTTAGCAAATTGCAAGAGTAAATTTATTCTGCACACAGGATTTTGTTTTTTTATCTTACGTCTTGGCTAGGTTTTCATTTTATTGCGATCCATAAAAGTTAATCCGGCAAAGTGCGACTCGGACTCACGCGCCAAGGGTTCCGTACCAAAAAAATACGAAAAAGCACGTTCATTGTGGGGGGACCTCCTTAATATATTATTTTTCAAAATTTAATAAATCATCATTTGTGAAAATTACAATACAGTTTCCTAGCTATTACGGTTTATGAGATAGCCTGGCCTCAGCCTGGTGACAGGCGGACATACAGACGCTTAGTAATAGAATTCTGTTTTTATTTGGGTACGGAACCCTAAAAATACAAGTATCTATACTAATATTATAAAGCTGAAGAGTTTGTTTGTTTGTTTGATTGTTTGTTTGTTTGTTTGAACGCGCTAATCTCGGGAACTACTGGTCCGATTTGAAAAATTGTTTCAGTGTTAGATAGTCCATTTATCGAGGAAGGTTATAGGCTATATATCATCACGCTACCATCAATAGGATCAGAGTACCAGTGAAAAATGTTACAAAAACGGGGAAAATTTTGACCCATTCTCTCTTATGTGACGCAAGCGAAGTTGCGCGGGTCAGCTAGTAGTTTAATAAAATGTTTAAAAAGACGCTGCAAGTGCACAACAAAATTGGCCAACACGTTGTCCCGCCATAAAATCACAAGTACTAAGAATCGTTTTACAATAAAGTCAGGTGATGACATAAAATGAAAGGTCAACGCATTCGCAGTTTTATTAGATCGAGCAGTTCAAGTGAATAGGTTCCTCGTTCTTGTGACAGTCTATATGTTGAGCCTATTCGCTAACCTTTGCCTGAAAGGTTAATGACTATCGCTTCAGAAACAAAAGTTTTAAAATAAAAGGGCTTCATAAAATTATTGAACTTTATTTTATTCCCGTGAAGTATTAGTCACGAAAACAATTTTTTATATTAGTCTTTTAAAAATTACATTGTATATCTATACTAATATAATAAAGCTGAAGAGTTTGTTTGTTTGTTTGATTGTTTGTTTGTTTGTTTGTTTGTTTGAACGCGCTAATCTCAGGAACTACTGGTCTGATTTGAAAAATTCTTTCAGTGTTAGTTAGCCCATTTATCGAGGAAGGCTATAGGCTATATAACATCACGCTACAACCAATAGGAGCAGAGTATCGGTAAAAAATGTCATTTAAACGGGGAAAATTATGACCCATTCTCTCTTATGTGACGCAAGCGAAGTTGCGCGGGTCAGCTAGTCCTTAATAAATATGAAATGCAATTATGTTGTTTCCGTTACCAAGATGTAACTTACTATTAAGGTAGGTACCTACTCGTAATTATATTTTTCTTCTCACTTAAAGAGCTTTACAATACAATGCACTTTGTCAGCATAAGTCAAATATAAATAATATATTATTTAAAAAGAACTGTCAACATACAAGTTAAACCACACAGCCGCGCCCATATTTTGCACTGGCAATACCAAAAATAAACGGTAATGAGGAAGTGTTTAAACACCTAAACGTAAGCGAACGTTTGAACGAAACGGGACATGAACCCACTTCTCTTCGCATCGACACTTCCTTGAGTGATGGCTTGCGTAATGGAGATAAGCTTTTACGATTTGACTAATCGTGTAAGAAGTTTCAAACACGATGTAGTAATATGGTTTTATTCGATGAGAATTCGTTGCAAAATTTCGACCTGAGATTTTATGATAAAAAAGATGTATTAGTAAATTTTTGCGTCACTTAAAATCAAAATATTGAACTTTAAAATGTGTGCCAGTCCATAATCTATGTTCAAACTCGTCTAGACAGACGCCATGCCAACAAATCCTTATTCAAAGCAAACAAGCATACAAAATTATTGAAGCAGTAAGTCACAAAAACGAAACAATTTAAACAACCCTAGGATTCTGCAAGGCTGACAAAAGCTCGAACTGGCACGTGTGCACGACTTATTTCGGTAAGCAGGTCGGCGGGGTCAACGGCCGGCGCGTCGCGACGTCTAATAATAAAGATGCGCAAGCGCAGTCGCAGGTGCAGCGCGCGCCTTGAGGGTGGCAGCGGGGGGCGGGAGGGGCGGAGGGGTGCAACGCCGACGCAGATTGATGGCTCAGATGGAAATAGATGACAAAAATTCTAACTTAAGGTTTTCTTTGATGTCTACCGGAATCACATGTCGTGTTTTATTGACACTATGACATTGACTGTAAATAAATATTTTTCGGTATATTTTGTCGGTTGAATTCCAGTTTCCTAATGCAATAAATTGCCAAAAAAATTCTATTGCCCTGAATTGTTACTTTTTTATATACTGGCAACAGTAACACCCATGGACAACATTCTAAATATAAACTGCATATGTGTACGCGGAACTTGAAATTTTCCAAGAAATAGCGGTTTACATTATCAATATTAATTTGATTTGTTTTCTGCCACAGCATGTATGAACATATTACTAAATACCAAGAAAAACGGTATCTCTAAACTATATCAGTTAAATACAAAATAAAACTGTTCTATTTATGTAAATAGTCCGACAGATTGCAAACTGCGATATCGAAAATATTGGTATGTATTTTCAAACGAAGCGTTTTAATAAAAATAGTATTATAATGAGAATAAACACTGGTAAATGATAACGATACAAATATTTAAAGATGTCGATGTTTTCTTGAATATACTGGGATGTACGTATTAAGTGTATTAGGTTTGTTGTGCAGTGGAGAAGCGAAGCGAAGGATATGTCAGCAGTTTTTATCGCTGTAACAAAATTAGTCAGATTTATTTTAAAAGAGTAGAGAAATAATCAACAATGATTCTGGATACATATACATACATAAATATACATACATATTCATAACAGCCTTCCTCCCATACGGGTAAACAGAAACCAGATAACGTCTCTTGGAACTATCTTTACAAACTTTACTTGCTTCATTCACATCAAATATAAAACAATTAAATTTAACTATGTATGTACTGCATACATATCGATATTTTGCATAACTACTTATCGATGCCAAAAGGACTAAGGGTATTAAATGATTTTAAACTGAAAAAGAAATATCAGCTTTTATCGAATAAAATTAACTTCACCGTTTTAATCCGCCCACACACGTGAAATTTTGAATAAAAACAGTAAACGTTATCAGTTTCATACTAATTAAATAAATATTCATAAGAGTTTCTCATTTCAACATTTTTGTTTACGTTTTGTTTAAAAGGCGACATATTGAGGCTTTCAAATCAAGTTGATGCACTGGGTTTCCAAAATTTTGTTATTCCATTAATGATAATCACGTGCAAAATAAGTGATTCATAGATACCTCTAGATACCATATAGTATCAATAATATTGCTTTTTCGCCATGGATATGTAAAGCGCAGGCCAGCCAGATAGGGAGGGAGGATGTAGATGATTCTAGAAACTTTCTAACAAAATATGTTGCAGCCCTTGTGAATTTGTGATAGGTACATAACATAAAGAATGGCGCAAACAAGACTTTTTTTAAAACAGATCTTGAATGTAGAAAATATCTATATGACTTGCATATAACGTTGTTTGTTGCGGTGCTACACCAATTATACTTAAGTAGATACTATTCCCCTTAAAAGTTCTTGAATGATTATGACTACTATGGTTCTAATTTTACTCTGGCAAAAGTTTGTAAAAGAAAGCATCCGTATAGTACCTCGATTCTCTACCACTATCGACTCCCGACAACCAGCTAGCTATCGACATTTGACATTTAGAATGTACTGCCAAAATGTTTCCTACGACACCCGTCAGAGGCGCTGATTAGATTTCCATACAAAATTTCTCGATGACAGTTTGGTTGTCGGTAGTCGATAGTAGTAGAAAATCGAGGCACAGTAGTAAGAATATAGCTTAGCTTGCAATAAACACAGTCTTTACCTTCAAGTCGGTCGCAAACCTTGCTAATACCCCGTATCATAAGCGAGATAGTGATATAAACTGGATAATTAAAACAGAGTATTGATGCGTATGCGATTGTAAACCGGTGGCTACACTTTTAATTATGTCGGCTTTTATGTATACAGGGTGATGTTTGTTGGGGAATTTCAGTTTTAGCTCGATTTTTTATGATAGCTGTAAATATATGGAAGTTTTTGCTTTTTTAAGGATGTTTACATGTAGTATTATATGAAAGGAGATAGGCAAGTATGGGCCTGAAGGTTACAGGATGGGAATTATGCCTAAAATTCATTAAATATTTTCTAGGAATTTGTGGTAAAATATCAGTAATCAATTCTATGGGATATGAAATGCAACAGTAACTAAGCAGTAAACGATACTGTTATCAATGGATGTCATAATAAGCGTATCCATTACAGCAAAGAAAATGTTGCCACTCACAAAAACGATTTTTTATCGATTCGATCGATCAATGTCCAATCACCTTTTTTTATCTTTGAATTTCTGTACGCAGAAACCGTATAAAATAAAGATTTTTTTTTCAATAACGTGCTAAAGTATTGTGTAATTATTTTATTTGTTATTTCAATTAAATGATTTTCTTATTTTAGAATCATTGTTATTAATCGATTATATAATCGATCGTGCACTAGAATCAACTGGCAAGGATTATAAACTTAAAAAAAAAGTCAACTATGTCAACATTCGGTTCGCATTGCGGTTTCGAGTTTTTGTGTTGTGATGTGAATTATTTCGTGTGATTTCCTAATTATTTTATCGACACTCGCTACGATTACGGACTCTGCCAATTGCTGCTATCACGAAAGACCTGCACCTGCACAACGGATATTGATTACCTGCCTCAGCGATAAACTACTCATACTACATTGTGTTCGATTGGACGTTATACGAGATGAGCACACTAAACTGTGTAAACTGTGGCATCAGTTTTGCCCGTAGCAACGCTATTGGCATGCATTTGTTGCAAGATGAAGCAATACTTGCACTTGTTCAACAGTGGACGGCTCCTCTTACGGTCAGTATTCCGTAGACTAGTGTTACAAGCCATTTAATTACTTCAGTCTTTCATAGGAAAGTGCTTATATCAACATCGATTTATTTCTATTCAGTTTTTTACGTTATGTGAAGATTCAAACTGTGTTATGTTAACATTTGGTTTAACTGAAGACTTATTTTCAGGTTAACCATTCTGATCATCTATGTGGAGCATGCTGGAATCTTGCAAACGATTCTCTGGGAATTGAGAATTGTGCAGCTGCCTCTAATATAGGCCATCAACGTGTATGCATTTATTGTGGACGTTCTGTATTGCGTACACGGTCTCATTTGCTGAAAACTGGCTCTGAACGGGAACAGAGAATTCATAATGTAATAGCAGAATGGATACTACCCCGTAGAGTAAGTATTTTTATGATAATTGAAAAGTATAAATCTTAATGGATGGGTTTTAGCAAGGTTATCTTAACTGAATTTTTTTTTTTTATAGATTGGTAGTCGAATGACACATCTATGTCATTCTTGCTGGGTGAGAGCTGACAGAGCTGCTCCACACTTTATGTCAAGACCGTCGACATCTTCAGCACCGTCGACATCTTCAGCACCATCGACATCTTCAGCACCGTCGACATCTTCAGCACCGTCGACATCTTCAGCACCGTCGACATCTTCACCACCACAGATCCAAGCTGAACCTGCTCCTACTCCCCCTGAACAGTTTAGGTCCAGTGAAAGAATCACACTACCTAATTTTATAAGATCTGTAGGAACAGAATCTCACTGTTTTGTTCCAGGATGTGAGAGGCGAGAAAGAAATCGAGTTCCGATCAGTGTAAGGCAATATTTATTGAATTCATATAATTATTATGTGCCAATAAATAATAGAGTATGTGATTATCACTTAAACCCAGAAACATGGGATTTCATAAACAGCATACTTGATAATTATGTTAATGTCTTCACTGCTGTTCATATAGAGGATATGTTACAACTAAAAGAGACACACTCATCCAGTGATTTTAATAATTTGTTCAACATGCTTGATGTATCATTCCGCCATTGGTTTGGATTATCTAAAGATCAATTTAATTCCATATTAAATGAGGTTCCACAGTTCAATGAACTGAAAAAAGGGCCAATTGCATTAGCAATATATTTAATGAAGCTTAGAACGGGGGACTCTAATGAGAGAATATCTATATTATTCAATATGCCTCGGAGAACTTTAGAAAGTTATTTAGGTAAAGCACGGGATTTGCTTTACAATTATTTTGTCCCCTACCATATTGGTTTAAACCATATTAATAGACAACAAATAATTAATAGAACATTATTGATACCTAAGGGACTCTTTGGTTATCACGAAGGAGAAGAAAAGCCCGTTTTAATTATTGATGGTACTTATTGCTATGTACAGAAAAGTTCCAATTATTTGTATCAGAAAAGAACATATAGTTTACACAAGTATCAAAACTTGGTAAAACCCTTTTTAATAGTATGTGCAGATGGTTACATTGTCGATGTTCTGGGCCCTTATCCAGCCACTACTTCAGATGCAGACATTATGAAGAATGAATTTAACAATGAAAATTCAATGTTGCGGCAGTACTTTCAGGCTGGCGACGCCTTTATACTGGATAGGGGCTTCAGAGATGCCTTGCCCTTATTAAGTGAATGCAGTTACAGAACCTATGTCCCCGCTACGCTACAGGCAGGTGAATGGCAGTTATCAACTTTAGAGGCAAATAAAACAAGGGCAGTCACTATATGTAGATGGGTTGTAGAAGTAGTAAATGGTAGGTTTAAAAGGGACTTTAAATTATTCAGACAAGATTTTTTTAATACAGCGTCTAAACATTTAATGGTAGACTTTGAAGTGGCTGCCGGCTTAATAAATGCCTTTCACCCACCCATTACAAACCGTATAGATGCTGCAGAGATTTTAGAAATTATAAATGAAAAAATGAATACAGAAAATCATTTAGGTAATTATGTGATTTCCAATAATTTAAACAGGCGCAGGGCTAACTTTTTGAGAATTGAAGTTGAAGATAACAGTTTAGTTAATTTCCCTCGGCTTACAAGTAGCGAAATGCAGTTGATTTCATTAGGTTCTTATCAAATTAAACAGGCGAGGTCCTATTATGGCGAACATATTAGAAATGATGGCAGATATATTATTGAAGTGTGCCGTGACACAGACAGCGACCTACATAATGCACTGTCGGCATCAAGCACATCATGGCTTTTAAGAGGCCGAATTAAGTCAAGGCATATTTCAAGTAAAACTTACTTTACCTATATTTTAGTCGACAGTGCTCTCATTGGTAGGCAGGCAATCATAGGATATTATTGTAACTGTTTAGTAGGAAATAGAACTGTAGGTTGCTGTTGTCACACAATGTCAATAATATGGTACCTTAGTTGGGCAAGGTATCAACCAGATTTAGTACCACCCGCACAATTTTTAGATAATATATTAATTGTATATGATGATGATGATGATGAATAAATGTTTATCACAATATTTTTTATTTTATTTTATAAACAACATAATAATACAATACCAAAACTCCCTTCCTACTATTTTACAAGATAAAAGATTCATGAATTCGCTTAACCTGACATAACCTAACTTTTTGTTACGTCCCCATCAATATTTCGACTTTCCCATTGAATAGCTATATAATTTTAACGCACATGAAACCTGCATACATCGACCTACAAATTATCCAAATATCATCCATGTAACAGTCAGGCCCAAGATTGTATGAAAGTTTGCCATCTCCTTTACATTGTTAATGACGAATACTCGTCTTATTTTCATCTTTGGGCTTTATGCTGTAGAAAGCTGCAAAATGTAATTAGGTTAGATGTTTATAAAATATAAACATAACTTTACAATTTAAGTAGATATTGGGTTTTCTTAAAAAATATTGACGTAAGGACTAACTACACAGATATAAGTAACACAATTTATTATTCTTATAATATGAACTCTCTCCTGGTATAAACAATAAAATGGTGATCTTTGTAATAACCAGTACATCATACAGAGTATCTTGTCATGATAACCACATTTAGTAGAATCGATAATCGACACTACCTTTACAACTCGATAATCGACTAACCCGCTAGTGATGCGACTAGTACTAATGTGACCACTATCGACCATCTTAATTAAGCCTATTAGTTTTTATGTATTCTCACTAATTGTGCTGTTACCGACATGTTCCTTTTTACAACTTACAAAATAAAGCCATATTTACGATACCTTGTTCACTTAGTATCCACTATTAAGAAAACGCGATGCCATTACCACTTATTAACTCTTGTATAACCAATAATTAAGTTGATAAAAGAAATACCGAGAATATATTCCACATTTATTGCATTAGAATGTAAAACGAGAGTGTTTTATTACTTGTCTAATAATCGACTAAACAGATCGCCAATCGACTATTTATTACTAAGCGCAAGGGCGTAACCTCTATTGGTAATAAAACTTTACTTTCTTTCCACTATTATTATTATTATTCAAATTGAGTAATCCCAGAATTCGGTTCCACTTGTACCGTCTGTCCATCACTTTATATTATTACATCGTTAAATTTCAAGTTTTCATATAAATGTTAAACATTCGCCCACACCAAACAACTTTCTAAACGCGGTTATAGTAAGACACACGGTTAATTAGTCGATTAGTGAGTCGACTATTGGGCACATGTTAGTCGATTCTGAGTCTAGGCTTCCTAATAAGGTGTTTTATGACTTGTTTTGCTTGGTACGACTTACAGTGCCTTTAAAGGGCTAATAGATTTAGTTACACAATAATGAAACGAAGGACAGTGGTCTGAGGCGGCAATAAACCACATGGCAGGCTGTCTTTGTAAGGGATTCTTAAGATCAGTAACCCTGCAACTCGTTTAACGACATAACGTACTTGTATGATATTATTGAATGAAGAAGTGCATGGGTTTATTTATATCTAGGCTTCGTAATCGCGATGACATCCTGTTTACTTTGCTTTGGGATGCTTATCTGTATGCTAATGGCAGGTTTGTTCTTTAAGAGTTGAAACGCTTTGAAAAGTAACAAAACCACTAATATGTAACCTGAATTGCCAAAGTCGTAGTTTCAGATTTATAAAATTATGGCTAATGTGTAGTCCATGTAAATTCATGTGCGTGTCGCCACATTACATTAGGCTAATATAATTTTATATCAACGTGAACATATCCGTGAGAAAACAGCATTAATATAGTTAACCAAAGATAAATCACCATCAACATTAAAGTTAAATGTAATGTTTTATTCATTTTTTACCAATACCATAAATACTTAAACCATAGAGCGACATAAAGTAACCTCCAATGACAGCGACCATTTCGTTCTAAAACGCTACGTCAATAAATACATCACAACAAAATTAATATCTTAATTTGTTAATACAAGTAGATGGATATACATTAAAAAAACAATAAACGTCCTTTAACAGTGCACCGGAATACCACCTACAAACATAACGACACTACGACTTCATTATACATCTTAATTTATTGTTATCGTCGGTCTAGATTATTTAAATATAACTCGTATTTACATACAAACGGACCACCCTATATCTCACAAACCGGATTATTATATTGTACCGGTATATATGCGTTTTTAAACAAGACCATACTGTTAGCTACCCTTGATAAAAATATGTAAATGTTCACCACATTATGTTAATATCATATTCGCAGAAAAAAACTAGGACGGATGCAACATCGCGGATTCACGACCAACATAATCGTGTGACTTATGAACATCTTACCATTTTAATATTACTTTAAATTTTGTCATGCTCATAAATTATTTAATCGTTTTTACAAGACGTACCGAAGACAACATTTACTTTTAATTTTCCGCCGAGGCCGTGACCGCTATTCAAAGTGGCATCTTCGCACGAACTCTGGCAGATTACACTTTTTAATTAAAAAACTGGTACTGTAGCGGTCCGAGATAACGAAATGCTAAATATGGTGGATTAATGAACCATAAACTTAGACGCTGAATTAAGAATTCAGAGATAACGTTCGGCCTATCCGACTGACACAAATTATTTATTTTTAGCCGTTGTAATCAGATAAGTAGCATGGGAACTGACCGTATCACGGACCTAAAGTAGCATAAAACTATAAAAATAAATCGTAGCATCTTGATCGAAAGTGAACGTAGGCGCACCTGTGACGCTTAACCGTGACCGGTCGTCGGTCTGATCTTTTTCGTCGGGTCACTGTGACGCTGTGCTGTACCGTTACACATTTTAAACATGGAGCACGGAGCTTACGAAATATTTATGCTTTTTAAAAAATATGAGCGGCGAGTCTCCGAACAAAACTGAATCTGTCAACGCAGTAGTTGCCGGCGAGCATGACTCATCTGATTCTCCAGTGCGGCGGTTGCGCGAGTTGCGCGCGCGACGGACAGGACAATGTGTACAGAAAAACGGCGCGGGCACAAACGGGACACGAGTTAAAAAAAGTCCCACTGAAACGTTCACCGTTGCACAGACATGATTGAGTAATAATGCATGAATTATTTACGATGTGGTAATTTCCTGACCGGCCTTTTTAGGCATTTCGCGGCGGGTTGGGTAGCCTTAAGTCTTAACTCATGCAAGAGTTACTTTGGAGGCGTGCGCTACGTCCCCCAGTCATATTGTGTTGGCTTACGTAAGATTTATGGCACATTATATTAAGGTTTTCATAATTTACTGAACTGACTGGCTGACTAAACTTTACAACAATTGAAAGCACGATTGATTCAAAATAGTGAGTAGTTTTTATAATGTCAGTGATGTCGATTTCAATTCTAATTGAAACGTCTGACCTCGGCAAAATTACCCTTAAATGGTGAGATTGGCAAGTGACCTAGTACACAGATTAGTAATGCACATCTGTATTTGGTCACTGTTGCCTACACATGCGTTCCTTTTGCACCAAGGATAGATAATGAGCCTATCTGACTTGATTTATTATTATGGACGATCACTAGTAACTGTGTTTTTCTTCCATCAAACCAGGCGCAATAGAATTTCAAAGTAATGTTCAACTCAGTGAGCTAAACGTGAATATAATTTGAGCCGAAACCTGTTACACGGAAAGCTAAAAACGTCCAGGTTCAGATACAATCAGTGGCCCATGTTTTACGAGCTAGAGGAATTAACAAATGCAACATACATTCGTACGTCTACGATCAGATAAAATACACTCTTTATGTCACATTTTTATCGGTGTCACGACATTTTACATCATAATAAGCTTAGATACAGATGCTTTTGACAAGGAGCCGTCCCGTTGGATCAGAAAGTACGCAGCATCAGATAACCGTGGGCGACGCGTTGGCGGGAAATCAAACGTCACGTTGACAGCGCGCGTAACTTGACAAATAGTTCTTTTTTTTCTACTTTTTTATTTGCTTACGGCCTGTTCCACACCTTAAATGGAAGTGTTAAGTGTTTACACAGCCCATCAACACCTCGAGTTATAAAATTGTCGCCTACTCTATAAAAGGGTTGTTACAATTACGAAATTGTAACCGTTTCAACATAAAGTTGTATTGTAAACACGTTTTTCAATAAACAGCGCTCGGTAGTCTATTATACCTTTGACAATGATCACGTTTAATTTTTACTGGCCACGATACTGTTGTTTCAACAATTTTGTTGTTTATGCAATTTCGAATGAATAATGATTACATTCAATTTAAATTAGTGTACGGTTAAGTAGATAGGTAGCTGAATTTGTAACCGAGCAATGATTTAACACAAGCTGTTAAGGAATTATGTTCAGATAAGAGTATGACGAAATTTTGTGAATAATTTAAACCTAAATGCAGATAATGGTTGTAGAGCTGGAGGAAAGCATTAACTCATGAACTTAATGATACATTGCGGTTTAATGCATACATTTATGCAACTATATTTAGTACCTATGGATATTGTCTGAAGAATTGAAAGTGCTTCTGAACACGTTTTGAAGCTTTAATTTCATTTCTAATAGAACTCTTTAACTTTCTTAGAATAGGTATCGATAGTATCGTTAACTGCAACAACCGTTTAGTAGCCATTCATAAATTATCTCGTCTCATCGACAAGCAGTAGCCAAACAAAAATGGCACCGGCAAAAAATCATGAATCAATCTTAATGCATATTTATAACTGTCACATTTTTAATGCGCCTCAGATGTTGTATCTGACTGTTATCCGTATTATTTATTGATATTTTGTTCCAAATAAAATCTAACAGTAATAGCTTAACCGAATCCATAAACCGTTACATATTTTCTTGTCTTGTGATTTTTGTGTGACATAAGAACGCCCGCGCACGGATTATCCGCCGACGCGGCTCGCACCCAATGTCGTATAGTTATAGTGCTATCTGGGCCTTGCACCTACGTGTTATGAAATGAAACATTACAACACAACAGGTGTCGTGTCGTATCCAATTAGTAGAAAAGCTGATTAAAATAAAAAACTTAATTAAAGGTCATGGCGTACAAAATTTCTTCATGGTTTCTAGGCCACGAATGTTTGCGTATAATTATGGCATAACTCGAAACCTTTTAACGTTTCCCGTCAGTACTAAAATAGTTATTAAACACGAGCTCACCGCTTAATGAGTGCAAGAACTTAATCAGATCAACTCCTTAATTACTCTTTTGAGAATTCCGAAGCGCGTAACTTACCTGCAAAGAAAAAAAAAGATAAATTAAATTGTTGCAAGTTTAAAAAACATGGTAGGTAACACTGAGGAACATAATGTTGCACACTTTAATATTATTCTGTGTAAATACAGTACGGAGAATGACAATAATGTGTGTGACAAACGACAACAACATGAAAAAAGGAAAATTTTGTTTAAATTATGAAACGTTTTTTTATAAATAAATACTGTTAATAAAAAGTAACACATTGGAATATTCCAAGTTATAAAAAAAGCGACCATAGCCATACCAATAAAAAAAATACTAGAATGATTTACCTAAACCGGTTGGTTTAACAGTAAAGCAGATTTTAAACGTCCTCAAGAAGATGGTTTTACAATTTCTTTACTTTTTACAGGATGTAATTAAGTACATAAAGAGAAAATCTCTTGAGTGTGAATTCAATAATATTTCAGATTTAAAGCCATCGCTATTCCTTGTATAATTAAGAATACATATCTTCACAAATTACCACCACATTACGGCGAAATCCGCCGCATAAACTGGCAACACAGAATTAAAAAGAAATTGCTTATCATAAATAAGACGTTAAAATTTACATTTTTTAAATGATCTTTCCGCCATATTTTTTTTTTAAAGATGTATAAATGTATTGAATTAAGCACCACATTTATAAGTACCTTAATATAAAACGCGAAAGTTACCTACCTACTATTTTTAAGTAAAATTGAAGATTATTATTTAA
Organism: Anticarsia gemmatalis; assembly: GCF_050436995.1. NCBI lineage: Eukaryota > Metazoa > Arthropoda > Insecta > Lepidoptera > Erebidae > Anticarsia > Anticarsia gemmatalis. Next base: position 12,498,313 of record NC_134748.1, on the reverse strand, counting down.
TTCTCATGTACGTTGATAAAATTCAATGATGAATAGTTATTTACCTGCCATACTTTACATAATAATTTCGGCAAACGGTAGGTACAGCAAGACACAAAGTCAAAGTCAAATATTCTTTATTTCATAAACTTTAAAAGTATTTGAAATCGTCAAAATATTTTTTATCTACCACCATTTCAGAAAAGCTGTTGCTCGTGAGAAGAAACGGCAAGAAACTCACGGCTTGCTCTTTTTAAATGTCAATATTTCCAAATTAATAACAATTTATGATACTAACCTACATGTGTAAATTATGTACATACCTACAGAAAAGCCGTATTGGTATCAAATACAAAGAATCACAGAAACTTTTCATGAAATCCCATGCTTTTTTCTCTAATGTCATTATTTTAGTCCTAAACCTGTGCAGATCACAGCCTCCTCCATCCAGTATTGGCACAGTTGTCGACTGACAGCTAGTCCACGCGTGGGCGAGAGGCCACATCTAAGCAAACAATCAATGAATGACAAATCGTACTATTAATAATGTATGACTATGAATTAGATACATTAAGACACGCCTTCTTATTTGTTTTAGTCGCCTTGCTAAATTAAATTAGTTGATTACGTAGTTGAATACGATTTTTGCATAATCATCTTGACTTTTATTAGTCCCCTAGGTTTATCTAAAATTACCTACCATTTAATTTTGTTTGCCAAATACTAAATAACCGAAAACATTTTTTTTTTCAAACGTAAAATCTAAAATATACAACATGCCACTACGATTTTTTTTTAATTTTATTTAAAAATCGAATTTTAAAAAATGACCGCCTTTTTCTGCTATCGTAACATCACAATGACATATGCATGCACTTAATCGTGTCTAAAGACATCCATAACGACTTTTATGTGGTCCTTACTAGGAATAACTACCGAGTACTTAAACAAATAATTATGTATCAGGAAACTAATGAATTAATATGCGTTGCGGAAGTCGTTTGTAACTGCATCTGGTATGTTTTCCTGAAGCTGAGGTAAAGAACACCTGTGCGACATTCCAGGCACAGGTAATTGCATACAGCCGAGATTGCAATATATTCTATTATTTTTTTTTTCTTTATTTCTTTTTTTTTTCACTCGAATAGTGTTAACTGTACAACCTGTACCTTCCATAAGGTGCGCTTTTATTATTTTGAGGGGTTACCCACGACAAAAAAACTATAATGGAGAGGACTTAATAATAGGGGAGATTTTTGCTACCTGTTGCATTTTTTTTCTGATCATGCGTTATTCAGGTATAAAGATGTATGGCGTAAAAATAATCTTTTCGAAGGTAATATTCATCGTTCGTACACATGTATTATAAAAGTGAATTCATATGAATAATTTAGTTATGCACACGTAATTTTTCAATGCTAAGGTTAAATTATACGGGACAAAAACCTTTTAAGCCAACTATGGTATGTGTCAACAGTATCATTATTTAATAACCGCCATGATTGGCACTTTTATGCAAATAGTTTAGTTCATGTTGATTGATAATACACATTTACAATTATTCAATAATATAACAAATCGTGACTGAATATAGCGTGTAATTAGCGGTATCCGTTTAAAGCGGCTATAACAATATTTAGCTTTTCGTATTGTCCACTAGACTTACCTAATTTAAGATCTATCATTATTAGTTTTTCAGAAAAGATTATACTCCATCTATGTCCATAGCGCCGCATTTGAACCGCTTTAGTTTTACCTTCGAGCTAAGCAGAATCATGGCAGCTTAGCCACAACGCAGATACAGTCTCACCATAAGCTTTCCCCACAAAAACTTACAAAAGCATTCACCAAAATCCAAAACTTTTATAACCAACAAAGAAAAGTCGAAAATCGCGCGAGACACATTTCAAATAGCGCAAAATGACCGCAAAATGATATTGGTACGAGTTAAAATGGCTCCGTTCACGCACACAGCAGCAAATATGATGGATTGACTGTGTTGCGCGTGGGCATGGTGTTCTACAAGTATGCTAATTCTTTGCATGCTACACGACGGAGGTTACGTTGGTACATGCTTACAGTGTTCGATTGTTCGCCGTGGGACATGCGTACTCGCGGTTGCGACACGCTCCTACCATAGATTTTAGACCCTCCAACTATCGCATGCTTTTACTACTCCAATGATCTATCTAGCTTCGTGTGAAAGAATATCAAAGTTTATTCAAATACCGAATGTTGCAAGAAACTCAATTTGCAAACAGACATTTAATCGATGACTGCATCTACATTTTCCAGTCACGTACAAACTTCAAAAGATCAGCAAATAGTCGTAATTTTGAATGTAGGTAAAAAACTAACAAACGCTTGAAGGACGATTGCGCAATTTAGAATTTGCCATTCGCGTATTATCATTGCAAATACCATGCCAACCTAATTAACGGCGTACGTGGTTTCCAATCATGAGCTCATCGCAACTCGATGTTTACAACGATGAATTCGCCGTTCTATCAAGAATTCAACAATAGCGAGATCATCTTCCAAACAGTAAATAATAAACAAAGCATGCTAAAACAATGAGGAACAATGAAAACAAGCATGTTGACACAACATTCGTCTGGAAATATTCAGAAACAATGGTCGTGACGGACTATGTGACGAAATTCGATCCCGGTGCATCCGAACGTTTTTAAACAATGGCGGATTCGGGTTCCCGCGCGAAATTGACAGCGCGCGAACAATCGACGAAATAACTGTCGTGTTTTGCAATAACGAAACGCACCGATACGCGAACGAACACTTTTTGTTTACATTTCGAACAGACGTTTGATGGATTGCGTTTTATTCTGTTACTAAACATGTAAATCGTATGTAGTCTCTGTTCACACAATCTAAAATTCAAATGTTTATTAAGTGCCAGTTGAAGATTATCCAAATGTATTTCCAATATAAAAATATGAAGACATGCATAACCTTTAGCACAGATTTTACTTAACATATCAACGACTACGAATTTAAAGTCGTAACGATTATGGTCGAAAAATTCATAAGTGACGTAACATTAAATACGACGGTTTGAGGCGTTGAACTCGACATTACAAAAGTCGTATGTCAACATGGTTACAGGTTGAATTTTTGTGTGATAGTGCTATAAATATCGCTTAAAAACTATTTTAATGCATACATAATAATGGGTAACAATCGAGACTGTCACACTTACCAGTTATAAGTTTTTCGGCGTTTAGAAATAGCATAAAACGTCATTTTTATGGTCGCACCCACCACCGCGGTCAATGCAAACGAGTAACACATTGTAGACCGCTTTAAATAATGCTTAAATTAACAAAATTTTCATCCAAACTGAATTATTTGGATTAAAATAATAATCCAATAATCAGTGTAGTAATTGAATTTACGAAAGCACTCATACAAGAATTGAATTTCCTAGTGAAAGATTCGTTGAGAACCGGTAAAGTACTATTCAGAGTTGATGGTATATCGTTACAAGTCCCGCTTATAAGGGAAACATTCCATTTGTCTACAACACGACATGTTGCTCGGGAATCGGCCTACACAAATTATGCATCTGCCGACTAGTAATAAGTAATCCCACTTGTGTAATAACTCATTTCTGAAGTTTTGATCGCAAAACTTAATGCGATAATTTACAGCTTTTTTAACAACAAAACAAACTGTATCGTTTTTGCCGTTTTCAAGTGGCCAGTGTGCAAAAAGGCTTGGAGAATGAGAATTAATGGTGCACCTCACTTGCCGTTTAACATTGTCAGCTAGTAATGTTAGATCATTTCGTATTTAAATTGCTAATGGCTTGTAAATTTCACTGAGTATATTATTATTATAGCCGTTAGTCGTTGTCTGAGCTAAAGCTTTGTTCAATTTAGTGTTGGTATTCAAGTCGGCTGCGGCTGTTCGTTTTTTAACGTGGCCTTTGAAATGATCTGCTGACTTTGAACGGACATTTTTTGTTTGAAACATTGTACTTAAACAAAGAGTGACGCAAGTGCTTCGTTTTCAATAACAAACATTAGCTAACGAATACTTGACAGCGAGAATAAGCAAAACTAAATTAGTACGTACAATGTAGAGTAACATCAATCATTGCGGACTTAGGTCCGACTTGGTTAAGACGCGGTCGTTGCCGCGGGCTACTAACTACAGGAAAAACTAGCCTTGGGAATTGCAATATATTCACTAACCACTAAATAACCCTTTAATTAAACAGTCACCACTGGGTTTAAAAACTAAAATATGGCACAGCAATGCAAATACTGACCATACTAGTCCATACCTTGCATTAATTGGGAATCATCTTCATGTATTTTATAGCAGGTAGTTCGAGCAAGGTTATAAAATTTTCAGTAAGACGAGTTTACCGTATTGATCAACGATTTCCGGGTTATCTAAAGGCTTTTACTAGGCGTATGACACAAGTACAGGGTTTACTGCCCACCATTATGGCCTACGTAGGTTCCTTGTAGAATTTATCTAATGTTATTAACTAAGTATTTTATAGATATTACATTGTAATATTCGTTTAATGTCTTAGTCTACGTTACCACCTGTATTTCCGTTTCAATCGTATCAAACGCGTGTTGTACGCACGGAAGCGCCCGAAATCACCGACCCGAAAAATCTGGTTTCAATTTTTATAGTCAAAACACGTAACCTTTCTCCGAACTCGATTCGACTTCGATTATCGATTACAAAGTTGCGTTTCGTTTGCATCACAAGCATTGCTTAACGCTTTATCGCAGACCTTTACAGCATTGACTTATCGAGTTACAACGTCGGATCTTCATTCCATCTAATTGATTCTACTAAACGTTTCATTACAACTATCTAGTAATTGAATTAATGGCGATATTACAATGTAGTCGGTGCACGTCGATGTGCATCTCGTCCCGGTCGCTGCTGCTGCCGCTGGCTACTCATTTCTACAAAAGACCTGTGTGTAATCGATATATAATTATTTGGTTAAGCGATTCCGCTTCGCAGGTGAACATTTTGCGGTTAAATATAGCCGTGGTCACGGATAAACACGCAATTACGAAATTACCATATGCGGCCGACTAGTATTTTATTGGACGCGTACTTAACGGTACGCTTTTGGTTTGGTACCGCGTCGCATCAAAACCGGAATGTGTTTTCATATGGGAACACGACCGATAAACATAACAACAACACCATCTAGGAATAGTGCCCATTTAGCGTGCCCTCGTCCGCTCGTCCGAGATATCCACACAGAAAACTCCACTAAATAAAATGATAAAAATAGTTGGCAATTAAAAGCACGCACGCCGCGCGATGCACTCATTTGTGTATGCAAATGCGGCATATTGACTTTTTTACGGTTGCGTACGGAAAATGAAACAAATTGTGTTTTTAATGTTTTAATTAGAGATTCGTTTAGTCCGGCGCCGCTATCTCTCGTCTAGATTGTGAATATGTTAATGTAAAAACGCGTCGTGACTCTTGAAACATTACCGAGATAACGTAAGTACGGTAAGTATCTATTTTAAATAAAAGTTGTTAATGAGTGGTGTACCATTGAGCGGCGAGTCTGTGTCGAGGCGACAGAGCACTAGCTGCACTAAGCAACGCCGCCGCTGCATCGCGGCATCGACTCGACTAACAAAGTTAAATTAGCGCTCGAATACGACGTTCTCGATTTACTGCAGCTTACTAACGACGTGTAAAAGACGCTTAATGTGTTCTCTTTAATATTTTATTTTCGTTCCATAAAAATGTTTACGTTGGCCGCCACGACGCGTAACCAGAAATTAATCTGACGGGTGCGCTTTTGAGAACGAGTTTCTTATGAATTTGATATGTGACATCTCTTCGATCGTAGACAGAGTGGCTCGTAAAGTTTAATTCGAGGAATAAATTACCTTTGTAGAGATTTACCATCTTGTAACGCAATAGTGTGGTTGAAAGGCTGAATAAAGGACAGTCATTAGCCGGTATGATTCTGTGCGCTTGTTTGTCGCTCGACAATGAAACGGAACGCATTTGGACTTACGTTGTTCTTTAGAACACCTTTTTTCTTTTCTGCTAATGCGCCTGTCGTCTGGGATTTTATATTATCTGTGTGTGTATATCCTGTTTTATTTATGACATTACAAGGGCAATGTACACCAGTAACTTGTTACTGAGATCTAATAGAGCAACTCTACGAAATATTCAAAAACATAGTAAGATTTTTAATGGTAACACTTAATCAAATAAACGATTAACGAAACAAATGTTTGCTATCTGTAACTATCTTGTGTTTGGTTCGAACAAACACTGGATTAAATTTTCCTTCGTACATAATCGTGGAGCTCGCAGTTACCGGTGACGTCACACAAAAGTGTGTTTCATTCGCTTATCTAAACGATATCAAAGGTCAAACGAGTAATTAGCTATAACTAAAAGCTTACTGTTTGTCTTTCGATAACTCCTTAATCTGATTAAAAGTGACACAATTATTAATTGAGTTCCATTTACTACCGACTTACGTACAAAGTATTTGAGTCTAAACATTCGATAAAGCTAAACAAAAAACCGCAAAAATATTTATACATCCAAACAACTGTTGAATAACACGTTTTCGTTTGCAACCTACATAGATAAAACCTCATTGGTGACTGGCAACACATTCCAACGCTATCAAATTACGGAGTACCGGTCCGCTCCCACAAGAGCATATTACGCGTGAATTTTTAATTTGACGGTTTACAATGAAGACGTAAATATGATACAGTGTAGAGTTACGAGGCGAGCTCATTTCGCTTTGTCAAATAGGTGTTAATGTCCATTATAATTGTTCGCCTTATCCGGTGTTGAGTTCGCGACGCGACCCACATATTTGTTATTTAGCGCTGGCAACTCATTGTATCGTTAATACCATACCAAATCTGGGTGTGTTATATTTTCCGAACGATGAAATTAAATATTAATGGATAAAAAGTTTCTGGGTCAATCTATTATAGAAGTAATCGTGACTGTCTTAAAAGGCTTGATAAAGTTTTCTATTTCTAATACGGAGTTAATTGGCGCCAAGTTCGATTTCCAAATCATTTTAGTCTCACACATTAGGCGTGCGCGTACACAAAAATGCCAGCCGGGGGCGGGGCGCGCGGCCGTTGCACCTGGCGATCGCGCCGGCGCATTCCTCACGCACTCCTTTTTATGCTACACTACAAGTTTAGCCCACCATTCTAATCTGGACTCCCTCCCCCCTCACGTCTGAAGATTACCAGACTCGGAAAGGTCACAGCAGATCTCGTGCGCGGCTCCGGTTACAATGGCCGTCGTCGTAGGAACGGAACGCAACATCTCCTATTTTCTTTTTTTTTTAATTTAACTATTCCATCTCCACGTCTTTGTTGGTCGGCAGTTCGGATCAAAAGTTTTTTGGGAACGACCCTAAGTTATACGTTCTCAAACATGAGAACAAATATTGACAGGACGTTGTTTGGTGTATGGATTTATGACGGCTTTAGGAGAACACTTGAGTTATGACATAACGTATTAGCGAGCACACACGAATTGGTTGAGGCTTTAATTGGAGCATACATTATACAGTTTAGTCTATAGGGATAGAGATACATTTGAGTCTAGCCTCTCACGAATTTTGAAAACAAAATTAGAAGTTCAGCACAAACTCGTGAACGAAACTGGTATCGGCGAAAACGTAACGGTTCTGTAACAATGTCAAAGCCTGGAAACAAACGAGTCACAAGCGGTACTAGTTTAACTATTTTAATTGCGGCACATTAAGGACACGTGAACCGTGCGTTGTATAACCAGTCGAAAAATGTTTTTTTTGTGTGACAAATAAGTGTGTCAAAGTACTAAACGCGCGTTCGCGGGCTGCGCTTGCGCATTAACCGCAAAAGTGCGGGTGGGTCCGGCGCCACCGGTCTCAGCAAAAACATTTCAAACCTGTTCACGCAAAACGTTAATTTTGTTAAAACAAACATATGCGATGACCTACAAACCCGTGGTAACTCGTGAAAGCGGGAAAAGCTAAATTATTTTCACTTGAGCCTGTGTTATTAAGTACGAGATTTACCGTCAGCCTCAAAGGTTCCGACAGTTCGCGTGATGCCGTCTACCGGCCAAGTTATTGCCTATACAATCTGTTTGTCTCGACGTATGCTTCGGTAAACACGCCACAACAATACTGACAATAATTTTATGTGAATATAAAAGCCCCTTTCGCGTCTTAGCGAGAGAAAATTCAATATTGTGTTTTGAGAATAACTTTATCCTAATTTACCTTCGAGTCCCTTCTGTCTTTTTATGTGACATTTATTAGTTGTGTCAATTTGATACCGATTTAAAGCAACCTGAACGCTTAACGAAACGAGCGGGACCGGTTTCTGAGCTCGATTGCGATAGTATAGAAATAATTGTTGAAATTTGCCTGAAACATACTCTGTGACGTATCAATAATGTCCCTAAGCTTAAGATGCTTCCAACTAACATCTACTGATAGATTTTCAGGTTTCATATTTTCAACATTTTCTTCTTGTTTATTTATTGGAACATGTTCGGAAGTAATCGACATGAGTCATCGTCACACGTGCATCCGTTTGTTTTGTCACCTTAATTTGTGTATTCGCTGCCACTTGAGTTATTAACATCAAGTGTTTGTTATAAATTTTGATACGCAATTTCATTGAATTTTCCTTTCCATGTAGATTTCGAGTAGAAGCGTATAGACATAGATTCTTGGTGTAGTAAGAGAGAAAGAGAGGTGACTGAAATGTCATCAAACTGCCTAATCGTAATTTACAAACCAGCTAGTTGGAGACCACAGACGTTTTGTGCTAGAATCAGCTAAAATAAATGCAAGCTTAAATAAAGCATAGCTCGATTATTTATTGAATAATGTTTGCAGTGATTTGTTTATATTGACCTATATTTCAATTATTTTACCATTGCCTATAAGATTTAGGACTTCCTTCTTCAACATCGTAAGTATTCTACTTCCACTGTTTCGCGGTCAGTAAAGATTTAAGACATTTTTTAATTACTCTGCGCGTCCTTAAATACTTTCTGTTTTAAAGCATTTTTATCACTTCATTCAAGGCTTTTCCAATTCGGAAGCGTAAGCTACTATTTCCTATATGAAATTGTATAAATATCGTCATAAACTGTATTTTATAACTTAGCAATAATCTCAATACTTTGTGAAAACAGTCTGGCCGATAATCTAAGACAAACAGTCCGTGAACCGTAACCAACTGTTCTAATTACGCTACAATATTCATAGATTTATAAACAATAACTATTTAGCTATTAAATACTATGACTATCACTTTATCTAGTTATATGTAAATGCAACTATTTTTTTCCGTACCTAATCAGGAATGAGAAAAAGAATATTTTCATGGGCAAAAACAGGCCATAGTCAATTGTAGCCTTATTATAGAGGGTTTTTTTTTTATTTTTCTGCTACCATAATAGGGAATGACTTCGTACCCTCGAATTTTGCTTCCTAAGTAAGTTCTTTAAGTCCTTCTCTTAGGTGATTGTGACACTAATCGTAACGGTGCGAACATTGCTATCAATATTCCACCTTTCCTAATTCCTTTCTCAAAGAAAAACAACCAAGCGATTCACTCTATCATCATTAGCAAACACTGCAGTTATGAATGGAGGAAAATGATACGTTATCAGTAATTATTTCCGGACTGACACCTCGAAGTAAACATCGTTAGCCTATCACATGAACTGTGGGAGACGCTAATGTGATAGTTGCAGGTCGAAGGTGATGACTCCCGGTGACAGCTCACAGCTGGCTATTGGATAAAATACATTGTAGATGATACTTAAATGTAGCTAGGACACTATTTGCTGATATTTACTTTTGGTAATTTGTTCTTTAGAACTGCAACTTGGTGTAGAGTTGCCAAAATGCTTTATGACATAGCTTAAAAGCTTTGTTATGTTAGTGATAGATTTCTAGCACTTTCCTTTTTATTTCACAGACTAGTAGGTATGGAACATTTCGAGCAACTGCTACCTTCTTAAATCTACTTTCAAACGAACGAGTCGGGAATTCTGATAGTAAAAAACTGGAGATAAGTCAAGGATTTACCTTCCTAAACATGCGCAGAACATCAAAACATTATAAATTTAACTTCACCTTGTAATTGCCAATTTTAATACCATAATCGTATTTACACCCGGAAAAGTAAAGAGGCCTCGTACCGACCTACACGCGTACTCGCTATTTTCATTAATGGTTTGATAACGTTATCACAGACTAAACATTATGTCAGCGTTTGTTTAAAGATTAGTCGCTGCTGATGGAAGATGTGACGAGATATAAGTACCTATGATACGTTCTAAGAAACTATTGCTTAGTCTTATACTGATATTGATACTATGCTTCTAATGATGAATGATTGATTTCGTACTGTCTTGCGGCTCTCTTTTATTTATTTGTTTAAATGTAATACAATCTTACGCTATACATCAAAAGGTGTTTTTTTAATGTTTTAGGCTTTCCTAGATTCGTTTTTCGAGGACTTCCTTCGATTTTCCTACAGAAATACAATAAAGCAGTACCGTCGCTAACTAGCCAGTTGTCGGTTATCTAGTGGTAGAGAATCGAGCTACTGAGCTGATATAATGAGAATTGAAAATACGGGGCAATGGTTCAGAGAAAATACAAATAAACGCATTTACAAAGAGAACGATATTATACCTAAATATGTAAGTAATCAGAAACACAAGACCTACATTAGCTATGTTAAAAACTTCTTAGAACGTGCTTCAACCAATTTTCAAGTATAGTAAATATGGCTGTCAGTTGCGTCATTAAATCTGTCAAGACTGATTTTATAATCTTAATATATAGCCCAGTAGATTAATATCGTTAAAGACTATAAGACAATGTAAATATGTTTATTCTTGGAATAACTGCCTGTCTTAACTTCTTTGCGAAAGCAGTCTTTAATCCTGGCTAAACTTCTTATATCAAAATTGAGACAAGGAACTTCCTAATCACTGCCGTATAATTATTTATGAATTCTAACTACCTACTTAGTTTATATTCCTTTCCTTACTCGCTGCTTAGCACGTAAATGGTACTTTTTAGCTCCCCTGCTATGCTAAAATACCTATCAGGTTTAACCGCCGGAATGTGCCTTTAGGTATGCGGTATCTGGCTGCGGTTTCAAGTGTCTACACAACACAACAGCGGAAAAACAGCGGTCACAATGAAGAACCAAAGAAACCTTCAACAGACGGACATGCTGCGGCCAGAAAACCGAGAAACATCGTTTCAATATTGGCAATTTTACAACAGAAGAATCTGTGAATCAAAACTTTCTATACAACCATTTATTAGATAAATAAGTTGCAATTCTTCACAATCAATACGTGGAAGACGTTTTGCTAAATAAGCAAAAACTTTCACCGACATTACACACAAACATAAATACAGAAAAAAAATTAGCATCTATTTAGCAAACCGTGTAAAGTCAGCGTTCATTGTATCGATCGTTAACTTCCTATTCGCTGCGCGTCACCTTGCGCACGCGCATCCAACATGGCGCGTCAGTCCGCTTCGTTAGTGGAGCATTTGTCAAGATAATTGTCCGAACCGCACCATTTGAGGCTTTGACGTTTCCTGATTATTATGAATAGTTTACCTTTTGTAATGTCCTTTGAAATTATCGTGTTTACCCTTACTGCGTGGATATAAGAGATATATTTCAATAGAAATGAGTTTATGGACGACATTATTATCTGTATGATTCAGCCTTGGCTTTGACATTGTAGCGTGTTCGGCCAAATTTGGTCGTTTTGTGTCCAATTATGTGTTCGAGCACGGATGGCCACTTGTATATAACACGTAAACATATTTGATGTTTTGTCTACAGTTTTCAATGATGTTTTCAGCCTTCAAATACAAATACGTGGAACAAATGTAGTGTAAGATTAAATATTTCTTTTGACACGCTTTAATAGGCTTAACGTGTAACAACAAAATGGAAAGACTTAAGACAGGTTCACACAGACTGATCTACATTTACCTTTTTACTTGATTTTACACACGAAATTGATTGCTTTAGAATGACTACAACGAATTTGGTGAATTAGAATCTTTAGAATATTGCCTTTTTGGAGCTGTTTGAAGATGTTGGCCGTTGTTATGATTATCTATAGTTATTTTGAAAATAGTTTAAAGTTGATCGGCCCTAGACACATTGTTTACAATAATATAAAAACACCATAAGTACGGGCCTCAACGGGGTTACTTATCATGTAGTGTTGGCACAGGTGCCGCTTCGCCGTAACACCTCACTATGTATTTAAACAAACCGAAATTATCACCAATATCTACGACGGACTTATTATCTGATTAAAAACCCGGTTTAGTTTGACAGGTGATCTTCCATCTTGTTTCCGCATACGGTAAATTGTATCTCTGTCACGTTCCACTAAACATGAATAACGACATTCTAAACATACTTTTTTGGTGAATGGTTGTGCTTCGATAATGGCAAACAGATAACTTAAAGATAAGTTTATTGTAACAGTTAAATGGCATTTGTTTTAGGATTGATGTAACTAAAATTTGAATAGAGAATATCACTGACAACTGACAACTGATCTGACAGATAAAAAAGTTGAAGGTTTTTAGACGAATGCGTCATCATTCTATTCATTATGCCTGAGTTACGCAACCTTTTTGATGAGTGGATTCCATAAAAATATTTTTTATTAAAAGTCTTACGATTAAACCAGTTATAACGTTAAATCGAAGGTATATCTCCGGCCAGTTAATAACACACATAAATATTTTATAATAAGTATTGTCTAGGCACTCGTAACGACTAGAATAGTTATTGAAATGAATCATGCTCATGCATGCGTAAAACTGACCTCGATAGTACAATTTTGTTGTTGTTGCACCAAACGTTGAAATATTTTGTGAAAGCTAGAAATTAAATATCGAAAAACTTAATTGTCGATGTAAAGACAGGTATGCATACCACGGTATTAAATTTAAGTAAGGGTATTCGACGTTGAAAAACTAGGTATAACTGAGTGAAAAAGCACACGATTTTTACACAAACTAAGAAATGGATATGAAATTTTGATATCAACGTATGGGCTGAAATTGTGGCAAGGAGATTTTAACTCGGTAGGTAGGTATCCGAATGTGGAAACTACTTGAATAAATTAAAGAGTGTAACTTTTGTCTTCGATTGATCGTCCTTGATTTTTCTCAAATTCGTTTTCGACAATTAGTTAGGAGAATCAATACTAACCACCTAATTGTAAAGCTGCTCGAGATAGTTCTAAAATGGGCCGGTTAAAACCTTTCCTAAAATGGTGGAGACTATACCAGGCGGCAGGCAGCTAATAGCACGAATTAGCGCCAATCATTAATAAATTGACCGCGGGTCAAGGAATTCCAATAATCTAGGTTTGGAAATGAGGTTGAAATCAATAGTCTGGTCTAGTAGATAATTGTTTAAGGCACTGAGTTATTGTAGCGATATGAGTAGAGTAGGTTTCAAAACAGAGCAGAACGATTTTCTATCGTTATATTCTATCTAAAGTCCTCAACCCGCACTTGGCCAGCGTGGTGGAATCGAGGCCTAACCCCTCCTCGTTCGGGAGAAGACCCTTGCCTTGGAGTGGGACAGTAACGGGTTAAAAAAACTATCGAATAACTTGAAATCAGAATTCTTTTGAGAAATTGATGAGGGCGTAAACTAACTCTCTTCTCTTTTTTAAGAATTTTACATGTCAAATAGGTACTGGCCAGTCAAAACTGCACTGACAGCAACGAGGGTAAATAATCCCGCTAAAGGATTAACCAGATTGAATTCACTAGATCGGCCTTATGCTTAAGCATGGAGATCCTTACAACTGGCACCGTTCCAATCTTAAGGCTGTGCCGTTGCTCGACCAGGGCATCGAACTTACGAAATAGAGACTAGGTAGGTAGGTATATTTTTACTATTTCTAACCTTAAAATGAGTGCAAGGAAGAAAATTTCGCGAAATTAACTAGATCTCGCCTTAATAAAAAGTAAGATCTGATACTTTAATAGGTATCATGACATTACCTTGGCCGTAGATCTTACAAAAATGTGCTATAAGTCAACATAAATCTTAGTCCATAAAGTAGTGATGTTTAAACTCAAAGTTTAGCTACGATTGCGAATAAACCCATATCGCTTTGTTGAACAGCACAAAATTACTTGTACAATGTCAGCATTAAACGTCGAACAATCTAGCCAGAGATACATTTCCACAAACGACTACAGATTTTATGCTGAACATGTCGTGCATCCTGTCCGCGTCCGCCGCTCGCACGCAACGGGATCTTAGGGCCATACGAGTTACCGTATCTATGCGTGTTTTTTTTTCTTTCAATTTATGCAAATAGGAAGATATCTCGCAACTCGATTAGTGTTGAGGACATTAAATATCTAAGAAACTTTATAAATAAGAATATAATCATGCAATAACTACATATTATAACCAGTCAATTATTTACAAAAGAAAAGTAATTTTCCCGCTTCGGTAAAGGTACATAATGACATTCGTTTTTTTATTGTTATTCTGATATTTTCAGTTTATGTCCTCGATTGTGTTGTTACAAAAGTATTATGAAAAAAAGTTACGTTAAACCTTTTTTCAAATAATATTACGTGCGCGAAGATTATGATTGAACTGGGTGGACAGATATGCCGCCAAAGATTAGATTTTACCTACCTACTAACCCAATTTATGGCACGTTTGACTAGGTCGTAAACATTAATAAAACAAGTAAACCTAGAGGTAAAGTCCACTTTTAAAAGTCTCAAATATATTTTATGTGCGTTCGTGTATGATGTAGGTACTAATACTCAATACCATTTTAATAACTCGATGAAATCCGTTAGATCAACACCTGAAGAGTGCTCGGCCTACGCACACATGTACTGTACGCTACGTTAGAATACGAACACACCTACACGCAAATATTTCGTCTTGTTGATTAGAAATAAACGGCGTTTCGAACTTGTATTCGAGAGATTCAGGTGATAGTCACACTTACCCGATTAGATTCCAAAGCTTCAGCACTATGCTCCTCTTTCTGTCGGAAGCAATTAGTGCATTTGCTCTTGTTGAAGATGTTTGGTGCAAATTTCCTGCAATCCGATCGCCCAGACATGATTGCCAGAGGTCAGGGTCTATTCAACGTTCACTATGTCACCGTACACAGCATGATGCTACTGTAAAACACCCACACTAGACGATTAATCGCCTTTTTTCGTACTGAACACGTAGTTTATCACGCGCGCACCCACCGGTGAGTGAGCTATCAGCGAAATCACTGCAAGTGAAGTGAGCGCTAACGTCATACAAAAAACACATGCACTAAACACAATCTCCTTCGGCAACCGAACACCGAAGTAGTCGTACAATCGCGTAAACAATATTCGTTTTCACGTCAAAATATAAAACAATAAACATCGATATTACAACGAACACGCGGAGTTCGCGAGCGCGCAACGACACGACCGCCCGTCCATTTTACATCTGATAGAAAAGCAGCGAACACAGTTTGTTGTTTTACAACTTCTCTTTTCTTGTTTATGCGTCTGTAACTTAAAATATCTATGTAGTGACATTAACGTATGTGTGAGTTACTATCTTTGTCTCTTTCCTGTCCGACACGGCAATATATGTCTATCTCACTCACTCATTTCATTAATTATGCCAGTTACTGGTGCTGCCATCTCTTGTTGTGTCGTGTACATCTCGAGATTCATGCACCGTGAACGACTCCTGAGCATGATGTAGCTTTCGGTACGATTACATTGTTATTATTGGCTTCACTAGGTGGCAGCACCAATTAATTCTATAAATGTTTTCAATAAAATCTTCATTTTAGATATTTCTTGTTGCTAATTCTTTGGAAATAAGTTGTTGTATTTGTTTTTGAATTATGAGCAAAACATTTTAATGATTTTTATGAGAAAATATCCTAAACCTTCAAAGTAAGGTCCTTTTGAAATTAAGATTATGCCTATGTTAAATATAATTTGATTTTCTCTGATTTCATGCCATGTGAAACCGTAGCAGTTGCTATATCTATCCATATAGGGGCCCTATGTATTTTTTACATCATTAACTGACAAAAACGAAAAACATCGGAAATCTGTCTAATAAAATTTACAATAAATTAAATATTAAATTTACGGTATTTACAAGTATTTAAGCAAATACATTAACTAAGTATTGAGTACATATTATTTTAAAGCTCATGCCTATTATTCACAAAAATGCAGAATTAATAATAATTGCAATAATGTCATTTGATACTGACATATATTTGACAGTGACAGCAACAATAATCATCCGATGTGACGTGACGTGTGTGAGCGGTGCGCCCAATAAAACAGCGTGCGCCGCATTCGCGTTATCAGACGCTTTCCCTCTTTAAAACCTCCACGGAAATTATCAGTCTCGTTTGTAACACCTAGGAAACGGACGCCTTTACGTTTTTTACAAGTTTCTTTGACTCCCCCATTCATAGTCAAGGTGAGAGTTGGCTAGAATCAGAGCACGCCCGACTAGTTCATACTTCACGGTTCGCCGTAGACCTTGAATTTATGTCTACGAGGGAATTTGAAATGTCCCTGTATCGTTTAGTCATCCGGTGTTATAAAATTGGTGCGCGCTCATAACCATTATTAGTGTAAGAAGTTTGAATTATAATGTGATATTGTGTTTTAGTATGGAAGACTTGAGTTTCGTTCCCGATCTCCCGAGCGGGCCTCTGGATGTATATAGAAAAAGCTCATCTTTCGATTGGAAACGCCTTAAATTGGCCTTGGAAGGTGATATAGAACTGCTGAAACTTAAGGTAAGTTAGCAAACGTGAAGTTTCAATTCATAAAAATATTGCACAATATTATAATGTGCAACGGAAAAAATCTCGCGCCAATTTTTATTCGTCTAGTTATAAAAAGAACTGAAGTAGTTTTAATTTAAGATGATTTTAGAACACTCTAGTTTTTGTTTATGGGTTCTTTTAATTACAACCGGCCAGTATGAAGCTCCCACTATTTATATCCGCCCATTATTAATTATCACATGAGTAGATCATTCAACTTTTTTATATGACAATTACAATCAATTACTCCCCTATTATGAAATAGTACAGTTTATTTTAGGAAGTGGTGTGACAAGTAACTGATACAACAATAATATATTCATGTATTTTATGTAATATAGTTGAAATAGATATGCTAATATGATTTTTTATCACATAAAGTCAAGGTTGTTTGGTTTGGTGAAGTATGTGCCCAAGTTTTTAATGAGAGGATCACATCGGTTGAATAGAACTATTGCATAAATTAATTATGCGGACATTATACTGCATTCATACGTCCATCACTGAGGAATGTACATTTATACTCTGATACATATAGACTCATAACACTTTTGTTAAAGTGTATTGCATCTAACTTACCTTTAGAAATTGATTACCGCAATTGATAAATATGGTCACATAATATGCTATGAATTATTGCACTTTTTATTGGTAATTTGTGGCCCGAAAACATGACTCATTTACTGGATTGATATTACATAGTGTCATAAATTGTTATGTTTAATTTTTCATTAATGTTCTTCATAATTTTATTGCTGTTTTGTTTTATTATCAAATTATTCAATTCTACCATAGCTGACCAAGTAGTTATCAAAAAACACTGAATCATTAATAAAAATTATATGATGGAATTCTTTGAGAACCTGTAATTATTCCAGTTTTAACAGTATTGAGAATGAATAAAATAACAAGTCTTATGTTTCCTTGAAAATATTATTTTTTTTATTCATCACATATTGTATACTACTTACTTTACTCTTTGGTACAAGCTCTTCATAAAATTAGTTGACTTATGATTATAATCTACCACTGTCTTTAAAGCTTATATTATATTTTTATTAAAATTAATTATGTCCATCCATTTTCCTCATCCCATCCAGACTGACCCTGATGCAGACAGTTTAGTATCACCAAGTATGTTTTAAAAAAACTATATCTGGTTATTTGTCCCATATACAATGGTATCAGCCCTTCTTATATTGTTGGTCCATGTTTTCTCCCAGAATTCACAACTAGATCCCTCATAAAAAGTCTAGATCATGTTATATTTCTTTGCCTCACATTTTGTCCTGCAAGCATTACACTGACTTTGTTTACTTCTTACAACAATGTTAAAACTTTCCCTAAAAAATCTAGGCCAAGTTTATCTCAACTGTGTAACCTGCTTTGGCATTGATGCTGTAAAATTTATTGTCATAATGTTTAAGTTAATGGACACTAGCTTCGAAGCAACTTCATCCATGGAAAGAGATTTTCCAGGATAAAAGCATTTTAGGAGTCAATACAGTCTATAAGACTGTTTGTGCAGCTCACATCATATTCTTATAATACTTATAATAATTGAAATAGTATATCTTAGGCTCATCATAATAGACTGTAATACACTTTTATAGATGTATTTTACTGTAGTGCACTAAAAAGAGGAATTGATGGAAGTGCATTTTTAAACAAAAAATATGTTTCAGACTTATTTTCATTCATAGCAGGATAGAAATTGATAAAACTGACCTCACTTGACTCTAGTGGAATCCCCTAAGAATGTGTAAAACCCTTTAGGAAATATGTTTTCCTTAGATGTTGAGTATCGTTGTTTATGTTCCTTACTGAAATCCCTTTAAAACAACTACTATTTTACCATATTATCCTCTTCTATGACGGAGTAGGAAGTCCAATGATGTAATAAGCTTGACGATGCTGTACAGTTCTTTAAACATTTTCCTCTAAAGTTATGTATGGCGTCAGATTGATTATTCCTTAAGAGTTGTTTCTTTTGATTAGCTTATTTTATGATATAAGGAAAAGCAACATCGCAGTGATTCTAGTTAGTGGTAATAACTTTAAATTATTCTTATTTTAATATGCATTATATATTTTTCGTATTCTATGGACTCTATAAAATAAATCCAGTACTGTCCTACTGCTGCAAGGGATTTCTCCTGTAGTCAGGGTGGGGATAAGGCCTTGAGTTCACTGTGCTATTCATGAATAGGCTTGAGACTTAGCAATTCCTTCAAGGAAGAAATAGTACAAGTCATTTTTTTTACTTAACATAGGAAATAAATAATTTCGAGTAGTGATTACACTGTTAAAAAATTTAGGCTTTAAAAAATATATTTACTTTATAGTCAGGTACAGCCAAAGACATTGATATATGACTGAGTGCTAGTCTTATCCGTATGTGAAGAGACCCTTTATTGGCCTTACTACTTGTCTATTCTTATCTCGTTTGTAATTTTCGGAGCTGGATATTATATCCTGTCATTCCTAATACATAACTCGCGGTTATTAAATTAAATACACATTTTATCCTGTAATCAACCTTACTTCTTTGCATTAGAGTCGTTTTTCGCTTGTCTAGTGGGTGCATTCCAACCGAATTAACGAATGTGCCCAAGCCATAATGATCTGTATTGTATAAGAATATGCTAGTTATTTGCTCCTTAACTAAGGAATGTACCTATTACTTTGGTGTATGGATAAAACAATGAAATAAATATCGGCTTCAATTCGTTAAACAAGTCTCAAGATTATTTATCTACTGTATACAACCTATGGTAAAATTTCAACTGCAGTAAAAAACAGAGTGTAAGGAAGCCTGACCCATATTACACACTACATATGGGACGCATAGCCAGGAAGAGAGAGACTAAAGCCTTTGATAAAGTTGCTGTACTTCCTAGAGTGAGAGGTCCGACACAGTTTACCAATAAAAAGAGATAGCAATATAGTAGTAGGATCAAACAGTCTTGATCGTAGTTTTTATGTCAAAAGTTAAGGACGATATTCAATAAAATAAATTTATCTGGCACTGTACGGATTACGTAGGTCTGTAACTCAAGGAAATCTTGCAATTGTTTATATAATCATGTGATTGTAATCATGTGATTGCCGTTCTACCGTAATGTTTATTTATATGATGCTATACTGGGAATACTATACGGTTTGTATCTTTGAGTACATTTTTTAAGACTCGAGTGGTCAGAAGTAGGCTAGTAAGGTTCTAGACTTCTTTCACAGTCACTTGCTCGTAAGATTCCGTAATGTCGCAAATGGGAACTGAATCTATAAAACTGGGTGCGTACAATTTTGACGCTTAGTAAAATGTTGGCCTATAAAGTATCTAAGAGTCCAATAAACTTTTTGATCTGCACGCTGCGCTCGTGTAAAAGTACAAGCTTAAATCCCTTTCTTCGCCGGTACTTTACCTATCTTTATGCAAATCGTAATCGGTTTAGTGGTTTACCCATCAAGCTGTTCCAGACAGGCATACGATCCCATTTCTGATATACGTTTCTGATATAATAGATAAAAAAAAAACTGCAAAATTCCAAACATTTCAATCGCAAAAACCGGTAATCAGCAGATCTGAAAAGTTTCGAGCGTATCTTAAAGCCTGATATCTATCAATTTGGCCTATCGGAAATGGTTCCTTAGTCATTCAAATCTAATCCCATTATCGTAATGTGGGTGGTACTTGAGTGAATCATTCACAGCATCGCTAGAACGCTCGTGAACGACTTAACGAGATTATGTGGGGATGAGCGCATCAATCTATACGTATTAACCACTTATTGTGATTCGACGATTCCTTCCAGTTTGATGTTAGATGATTTGGAAATATTATGGAGAAAATATGTGTGTATTATAACAGCGAAAATTTTAATAAAGGACTGCATTGAAACGGAAAAAAAAATCCACTAACCTACCTACTACTTATGAGGTCACATAGCAAGTAGCCCAAGAGCCCAATTGTTCTTACTTACTGACTGATTGAGACAGTGAAACGCTCCACTATGCGTTTAATAAATTTTATAGTTAGAAGAACGTTCGGAAACGAGTTCTGATTTCTCCCTAATCCCTATCTTTTTTGGTTTATCCAAATTATCGTTGAACTTGGTTGAGCAGCTTTCGCGATTGCACCCGTTACGAAGACGTTTCAGTGCATTCCCGAATCGAAATGGTTCTTTAAGTTTACTGTCTCAACGCTCCTGCGGGGATATCATAAGCTCAGTTGGCAACTAATGTACGTCAAAGTGTTAGCTACTATGCAATGCATTGCTGCTTTGACGTAACGTGTTAATCACTATAATCCAAAAAAGAAAACAATGTACAGCATAGTAGCTTTCAAATAGTTGTAAACTGAGGAACGTGATAGCCCCGGTCACCGACTTCCGCGTGGTTGTACAGTTTTAATAAAATTAAGATGTACCTGAATATCGGACGGTATTTATATCTGTATGTTTGTTTCAGTACAAAATATGGCACGCGTTGGAGAAGGACCCCCTATTCGCACACAACACAGTGACCCCTAGCGTAGAGGAACAGAAACGAATCACCCAGCTACAGGTGAAGAAAATTAACGAGTACAAATTCCACACCAAGGAAATGGTCAACTCAAGTTATAGTATAAGGGTTAGTTGAACAAATCTTCATTATTCTCTAACATAGGTTGGCACGTGAAATAAGAACCAAGAAAAGGTCTATTAAAAACATGTTTTTTTTTAAATAAATTTGCCGTTCTTTTCGTGTTTACCTTTCATTTGCCAGACAGAGAATTTTAATTCGAAAGGGTTTACAATACGCGCTTCTCAAAGCTCAATTCTCTTTTGGTGTTCGCGGCTTCTCACAGCCTTTATTATACGGGAATTAACGCGAACTTGCGTTTACCTTGGATTTCTTGACGTTTCGCCATGGTCGCAAGACGACTTAATTTTTTTTATACCAAGGCTATATGTTCCTCTCACAAACAGGAGTATCAAAATAAAAATCGGTCTTGTTAAAATGAAAAAGTCTAAGAATCAAAGTCCGTGAGACGTAATAAACTTGGCAAAAAAGGAAAAATATAGCGAGTCATAAAATCCTCAAATCCTGCAGCTCTAGATTAAATGTTTGTAAAGTCATGATTTCATTGCGGAATTATGTTATTACGTAATTCAAACTGCATGTTTCAAATAACTTGAACAGTTAACATATATGTTTAACAGTTGATTTGAGCATTTATACTAAAACTGACCATAGGAGATATTACTTAAACGAATTCAGAGAAGGCGGTTTCCTGCTGCTGCTGTAGATCAATAATATGTATTATTTTTGTGTGTTGAATTGATCAGCGCATTCTATGGCAACATTTTTTTATTAATGTCAAACTCGGTACGAATTTTTCGGTAGCATAAATGCAGAAAATCGCGTTACAGTTTAGTTTAAAGCTGATTGGAGGAAGAAAGAAACAAACATACTTATAAGAATTAAATTTTCCGGGTATTACTTTTATTTGTCAGCGTTTTACAAAACTAAGCATGGAAATATGGGATATTCTTTATCGGTAGAACAGTAAACAATTTTTAAAAAACATTAAAACAGTGACTCACTAGTATAGTATATTTACTTTAGTATCGTTATCAGTTATCAAATACGTACACATTTTTCTTAACATTCTTAAGATGTTACGAGACATTGAGGCAACATATTGCAGACAAGTTCTTCTGCATGTACCTGTTTCTATATTATAATTATAGTACTGTAATTTTTATTATTGTACGTCTTGCACCTTCCCGTCTGAGTGAGATGGGTTTTTGATCTTGCCTACTCTCTAGGCAATCGATTTCAACAAATATTTGTGGACGCCGCTTCCAAGAGAACCGTATGCGCAAACAAATACATAGTTTTACCCATTCACTTGATTTTAATTTGTCACCTTGTTTTGAAAAAGACAACTCCTGTTTTCATAATTGCTTTCGTGTCCCTACAACTTTTACATACAAAAAATGGACATCACGACAATTAGGTTTAAAGTTTTTATACAGTGCTTGTCCAAAGTTTATATAATATGTGTATAGCCTTCAGCCTTGATTTGTAGGCTAGCATTAGAGTTCTGAAAATCAATATTAGAATAATGCATTATGTAAATTGCAGAGTAGCTGATGGTTTTAGTCTATTCGGCCCAATCGATCGTTCACAGTAGCCCTGACATGTTGCAAACAAAATTGCGGTGCATTTTTATGACGAACTGAATATCAAACGAAGATGTAACATTCGACAAATCATTTTCTGATGCTTAAAACAAGCGAATTGTTTAAAACTATTTGATTGGGCAGTTTTTCATGCTGAGTATAGGTCTCTCCCTCAGTACGCTATTTGTCTCGCGATATTGCTTGATTGGCCATACGTAATCCATATGGCCGATATAGCGTGATATGTAAATTAGAAAAAAAATTAAAAGTTATAAAAAAAAACACAAATAATAATATTTATACTTTAATAAATAATCAGTCTCTATAATCAAAAACAATACAAAGTACAAAAAATCTAAACAAGAAAATACATTTATTACTTAGCAAAACAATCATGTAATTCAAAAAAACAATCAATGCACATTGCAGGAGAATCTGGGCAATTTTTACATTCAGTAGTAGTGTTTATTCTTTTTTTATTTTTATAACAATTTTTGCAATCCTTTCTCGACGTAGCATTTACCATTTTGCCAGAAGTTAGACGTCGCGGTTTGACGTTTTCTATTTTAGATAGTTTATGTTGCTCGCTGCCATCTACACGTCTCCTTTGTAAAGGTTGTGGCTCAGATGGAAGTTCTGGCAAATATGATTAGGGCCCTTGTTATGAGGACATATGTTGCGGTTTAGTGGGTATGCCCGCCCTTCTAACGGAATTTGCACATAGCCCCGCACTCCTCCTTGGGTGCTGGTGTATGCATAATGCGCATACGCACCACTCCCATCGTCGTGAGCCGGGGCGATCACATAACGATTCCGATAAGTGTGTTACAGTAGGGAATTACATACAAAAAATACTGATGAGCTCGAGTTTATACGGTGACGACCCGTTTCCGAGTTGATACGTGTGCTTACGACCTTAAATCAACTTCAGAGTGGTCGCTTCACAATGAAAATTGCTTAAGATAGTTAATTCTAGCAAAATCAATCATTATTTTATGTTTCACAGCACTTTCAGAAATGAATAAATGTTTGAATATTATGAATCTTCAAACCTGTATAAGTAACTCAGTTCATAGCGATCCTACCGGTTTCGTGCCAGATTAACTATTGCTTCAAATGGCTAGCTCTATCGATATATGCCACTTTGTTTTTGCTGGCCGGCCGGTACTTTGAAAAAAGGCCCAAAGATGTATGGAGCCTGGATGATTTCCTTTCATGCAAATTGGTTCAGTAGTTTAGGCGTGATACAGACTGAGTTATCTTCGCATTTATAATATTAGTATGGATTTTTGACCCGTCGCGATTTGTAAAGACATCAAAAACAAAATCATGGAAATTTTTGGAGCTACGAATAACCCAGGTTTATGACCCATAAATAAATATTACGATTTATTTTGATCCTGGTTGTAATTTATGTCTGCCATTCGTATTGTTCATCGATTCCCACGCCATATACGACTAATTGAAATCATTATTAAAGCAATAAAATGCAGAGTTCCTTAATTTCCTCGTAAAATAACGCAAAAAAAACATTAATCCTATTTTAAAAATACAGGCATAATTTTGAAAACAATGCTATAGCGACAAGTACATGCATATCAACATCAGATATAAATATTCACATATTAACAATAGGTGTTTGTGTGGAGACCAGCGGCTTGATCACGTATCTCAGTTGACATTGAAAATGATAATCACTTTCTCGTAGTGGCCAACGAGTGTCAAATTACAATTTCGTATCCTCTAACTTCGGTTGCCAACTAAAATACGAATGCTCACTAAAAGACGGTACCGTCGAGTATCAAAAGTTTGACATTTAAAATGTACTGCCAAACTAGTTCCTACGACGCTCATTAGAGGCGCAGCTGATCAGATTTTCATACAAATTTTTGTACTTTAATCGTTGGTAGTCGATAGTAGTAGTGAATCGAGCTACAATTGACAGCTGATTTTTGTTGGTAAAAGGTAGCCTATGTCCTTTCTCGAGTATCAAAATATTTCCATACCAAATTTAATGCAAATTGGTTCAGTAGTTTAGACGTGATTGAGTAACAGACAGACAGACAGTGTTACTTTCGCAATTATAATATTAGTATGGATATTAACAATAAGTTTTTATATTCAGACCAGATCGATAATGACGATCAACGAGGCGGTGCAGTCGCTGAACCCTAGCGTGTCCGTGAAGATGGCTATCGGCATATATCTGTTCTCAAATGCCCTGCTGTCCCTCGGCACGGAGAGACATCTTAAGTTCTATGAAGCTACTTTTGTAAATAGAGAGGTAAGTGGGTTAACATTTTAGTGTCTTGTGTCTCTTTTCCTCTTAGATCATTTGTGGATCCTGAAAATGAGGAATCTATTTCGATGACATTCTTGACGTCTCTTACCCCCGGTTTCTGAGGTACATTTAACGGTAGTTTATCTATTCAATAGCTATACATCATAAAAAAAAAATGCCGCTAAATGTATTCATTATTTGAAACTATAGATTAATTCTACTTTTATCGTTAGTTTTTTCTCTAGTAAGTAGTATATTGTCGAGTGTGTAGGGAAAATTATAAATTAGAAAGGACTGGTAAGAATAGTACTTTGTTTGACCCGGGAATTGATCCCGAGACCTCGGTCGGGTACACTACCGACACATGAATGTGCCACTGAGGTTCATTTTCTCAGATAGGCAGTTTTGCTCGGAAATTCTTGCGCTAAGGTTGTAAGACTTAAAGTGCAACTAATATTTAGTATTCTTACACTAAATAGGTTTACAATAAAATGCTTATAACATATGAATAAAGTACGTGTCAACTCGCATTTAAACCACCCACTAGTTGCAAATCATTATCTCATATGTATTTTGGCAAGGTCTCGCACTATGACGTCACTTCCTATTGATACTTGTTATGTTGCTAAAATGTATTTATTTCGTCCTAACTTATACTCTTAGTTAGCTAGAAATATATAAAAAAATCTGCAAATTGGCTCTTCAATCGATTAAACAGTTTAGCTGTTATAGCCTAACATATTGAAACAATGTTTTTATTCTTTTTTCTTAATTACGTCTTACTGTTCTTAAGTGATCGTTGATTGTTATGAAACTATATTAAAGGTACAGACACGCCATTTTTACTGTTTTATTATATTTATAGATTGTAGTATTATTTTTAGTAGCTATGCATGAAGTCTATTGGTTGTCTACTTATAGCGTGATTATAAAATAGGCTTTATCGTAAGAACCTTATAAAAATACAAAAATATTTATTTCCGTGTCATTAAAATATTACTGTGCATAAACGCGTTAAGATAAAACATTCGCATTGTTTTGATAGAGGGCGTTAATGGCTATTCATACGCACACACACATAACTGCGCCCGCGCATATGGTAGTGTGTACACTTGTACAGTTATGTGCACAAATATATATGCCTTGAAATTTGTAGAATATTTTCAATAAAAATGGTTAATTATATTATTCGTGTTATACCTTTAGCAGGTCTACAATTTTAACATAACTTATTTGCAAATTACACCGTGTTGAACACTTTAATAAAAAAAATAGTGTACAGCAACTAGCTTTGTTCTACTTATATCGCGAAACAATATGTTTGTTTTGAGTAAAGATGCTTTATCCGACACCTAAAGGATTTAAGCACATTATGTGCTTGCGACTGTAGGTACATGTATATAAAATATTGACCTTCATGCTAATATTTTCAAATGTAAAATATCCATAGTAAAGAAAATAACTGCATTAAAGAAATTCTCTTATCACTGTTTTTTAAATGGGCCGCCATTAGTAAGAAATTAACGGACCTTAACGAATTATAATCGATTTTCAATTTAATATACGTATTGCACAATTTAGTGGCAATACTTTTTATTGTGCGGAAAAATACTTGATATGTAATAAAAAATACTATTTACGGCTATTTAATCAAACGAGTAGATAACAAAACTTGTAATATGTGGTATTTTTAATATGCTTCTTGATGGCCAAGACCTCAGGCAGAATGGTTTCTGTCAATTAATTTTCGCTGGAGTTTAATAC
Organism: Anticarsia gemmatalis; assembly: GCF_050436995.1. NCBI lineage: Eukaryota > Metazoa > Arthropoda > Insecta > Lepidoptera > Erebidae > Anticarsia > Anticarsia gemmatalis. The sequence goes on along the minus strand of NC_134748.1, from coordinate 12,471,193 downwards.
ATTAGACCTAACCTCTTTACAATTGCTCTGCTTCTGGTGGGTTCAATTCCCACTGAACAAACATTTCAAACATTCAACTTCAATATCATAAATAGCTCTAAATGTAAAACACAGTAAAATTTAAAAGTTATCACGTATCTATATCTGATAATAGATTTTATAAAATAACCGTAACAGAGTAAAAAATCCACACTTTAGTTAACTGCTATATCACTTAATTTTCTATAAGATTTTGGCCCCGCCTACAAATTATTTACTGGGATAACTCTGCAGTTTATTCCCTTCAGTTTTCGAGGACCACCTCCTATTTCATTAAACTACTCACTAATATGTGATATATGAACTAAATACTCGTGTTTTCTTCCAGACACTAGCAAGTTTCGCGCTAACAGAAATAGCGCACGGTTCAGACGCCCGCCTCATGCGTACGACGGCTACGTACGACCCGCAGCACAAGCAGTTCGTCATACACACGCCCGACTTCGAAGCCGCTAAATGCTGGGTTGGTAATCTAGGTAAAACTTTGTGTGACAATTACTTTGTTTTGATAAATTTATGTGTGTATCAATCGCTAGGCTAATGTGCCTGGTTTTAACGTTCGAACTTACTCCCTCTCCGGTATTTAATCTTGAGTTCTCCTGATCATCGTAAAGTTTAACTGCAGCGCGGTTCTCTACCACTATCAACTATCGTCAATTGGCTAGCTTTCGAGGAATTTTGTATGTAAATCTCATCAACGCCTCAGGAGTAAGGGCAGCAGGGCAGTTTCTCTTCTTGGTTGCATTTATAAAATAATACATTATATAAGTAGACAAACGTAATAAAATCGACTCTAATTAGATATTAGGGTTATAATTATAAACATTTTTTACTAATAAACATATTAGCTATTCAAAAACAAATCACGTGTAGTTATCGATTGCATGTATCACGATAGGCTGAGAACTAACTGCGATTAATTCAAGTAGGCTTATGTGACCGGTCCTCGTGGTATGACGTCATCACTCTAATGATACTAATAGCACTTCAATGGTACTAGGTTCTTTGGGGATATCTTTGCATGAGCTCCCGTTATTTTGGGAACTGTATCGATATCGGTTTAGTAGTTTAGACGTCAAAGTATACAAAAATAAAATAAAATGTAGCCCATTAATGTCTCACTGCTGGGCAAGGGTCTCCTCCCGTAATGAGGGAGGGGTTTGGCCTTAAGTTCACCACGCTGGCCAAGTGCAGGTTGGGAACTGTAAGACAACATACAAGAAAAAAAAACAATCTATACTAATATAATAAAGCTGAAGAGTTTGTTTGTTTGTTTGATTGTTTGTTTGTTTGTTTGTTTGTTTGTTTGTTTGTTTGTTTGTTTGAAGGCGCTAATCTCAGGAACTACTGGTCCGATTTGAAAATTCTTTCAGTGTTAGATAGCCCATTTATTGAGGAATGCTATAGGCTATAAAACATCACGCTACGGTCATAAGGAGCGGAGTAGCAACGAAAAATGTTACAAAAACGGGGAAAATTTTGACCCATTCTCTTAGGTGACGCAAGCGAAGTTGCGCGGGTCAGCTAGTATTTTATAAAACTCTTCCGTTATCAACTGATGTACGACGTACACCCGAAACTAAAAAGGGTAAAAGTTGATATTTGGTATGAAGATTCCTTAGGAAGTGTAGACGAGCTCTAAAAGAGGATTTTTGATCCCCCTCCCCCAACCGAAGGGGGTAAAGCTCAAAGCGGGCAGAGCCACGGGCGGGAAGCAAGTCTTTTATACATTTCATTAGTATGAATTTAATCCATTCCTTTTGCAACAGTTGCCCTCCCATTAGTAGTAGGTTTACGAACTTGAGACCATGACTTTTGAAAGAAAGATCATAATTTTAATACTGTTATTGTATTCAATAAATTACTCAAATTATAATTATGTATTGTTTTGTTTGCATGCTATTGTTACGTTAATTAAAATTAATTTGATGCAAATCAAAATACCTACTCAATAAAAAGGTGCATAGGTCATGGTTTTTGTTAATTTATTAGTAATTTCATTTTCTTTTTTGAGTTTCGATAATTGCACCCATACACACATTCCATTAATACCTACTCACAAAATTATTCCAAGCTCTTTGTAACATCATCACTATTGGCCCACGTCCATGTATTGAAAACGATTCAGACAGATAAATATTTGTAACTAAGGATATTCGTTCGTGGCTTAAAAAGCTTATGCGGGCGTAACAACCGCGACCCTATTTTTGACCAAATTGAATGATTTCTATTTGAATTTCTAAAAGAACACATGTTTCATATATTTCCAATTAATATAACATGAGACATTTTCGAAATCCAACGCCTAATCCCGCCCTCGTTTGGGAGGAGACCCTTGCTCAGCAGTGGGACAGTCATAGGTTTAAAAAAAAACTAAATTATTATTGGATTATAGTTTTCTATTCCTCCTAAGTTTTTCTTCTGCTTTCAGGTAGGACATGTACACATACACTGCTGTTTGCACAGCTAATCACTCCAGACGGAACGAACCATGGTCTGCATGGGTTCGTGGTGCCCATCAGGAATCCCGAGACGTTGGAGACATATCCTGGACTCATCGTAGGAGATATGGGGGAGAAGATTGGAGTTAATGGAATTGATAATGGGTGAGTGACATTTTCTTAGCATCTTTAACTAAATTTGAAAGTTCAGTTCTCATAGCTAGCTTAGTTGTAATGATATAACGATTAAATACAAGTCTTAATCTCAAGAGATGATAGATGCCAAGATGATTAATGTTTAGCAATGAACAAACTGCAGTAACTTGATTTATAAATAAGCAAAAGTGTCAACCATGATCGAATACTGAAGCAGAAATAAAAAATCACTCCTTGTATCAGTCTTAAACTTGTATGGTAGTGATAGAAAAAAATATAGAAGACATAAAATTGTAACTTAAATGAAAGATAAGTCTGATATGCGTCGAAAAGTTGAGTGTTCGTTGCAAATATTGTCAAAAGAAATGAACGTGTACGGGCGTATACGTACATTCAACATTAGAAGAAAAATATACGTGCGAATATTAAGGTACCTAGAAATATGTGCGAATAAAATCAGGCCTATTCGTTGCAAAGTATGCATATCGTATTTACTCATGCATTTCAATATCATTACTATCTGTAGTACAATAATCTATTCATAATATAACCGCTATCCGCGATAACGATACTATCTATCGATAAGAGTTATATCGATACATACGATAGTATCGATGACGGAAATCGAATTACAATTATTATTTATGAATAACCAACTAATTTGGTTTCACAAATAATATTTAAATCACAGCTGTATTAGTATCTAATTATCTATAATAATTAAAATATTTATTTAATCTTTAGAGGACTTAAAATTACACGACACTTTGATTATTTTTGTCACGTGCGTTTTATAAATAATGTGTTTATGTAACTTAAACATCTGTTCAATTACAATTGGTTTATATGATGGACTGAATCAAACACTGAGACCTAAAAACTATGTATATAAATAAAAATTATTCAACGAAATATATAGGTATGTACGCTCATAACTTTTCAACAACTAATCTAACTGTCGGGACAACGTTAGTATGGGATCGATGGGATCACAAGCTCATGAGAATAGAATGAACGGAATAAAATTATTCTATACCCGTACGAAGTCGGACCAGTCGGCTAGTAATATAATAAAAATGCACAACACTAGTAAATTACCGATGAAAGTTCGGTTAAAAAGAACATATGTATATAGCTTTTACATACCGTTTGCCACTAACTTACTAAATTCCACTCGAAATCTCAGTATTTTAGTTTCATGTACATATTTGTTAAAGAAGCATTGTCTGTAGTAGGATGGGCTTTTTGAAGTAATCGCAATGTTTTATTTTTCCTGTTATTGATATTTTGTTTTGTTACTAAGAAGTATTGATGTGCTGACTCAAATAGAGCATTGACGTCAATCAACGCTAAGTAATATGTCGTCCCAGTTTTGTCCAATTTGCTTATATTCTACTTGCATTATGCGTTTGTACACCACTACTATGCTTTTGCTGTGAATGCGATTGACAAGAGAAACCATTTTATTATAATAAATTTATTTTATCTTTATCTTACCTTCACTTATTAAGAAAAAGAGATTGGCTATGTTGATACTATGTACTTATATTCTCTATATATGCATAAAAAATAAATAAGGGACAATTTTCCATACATCATTTCATGCTATCTTTGATGTTTTGACAGATTCCTTATACACCCCCAGTCTTCAAAATAGACGTGTAAGCTCTGAATAATCAAACAATGTTATGTCACTTCCACCCAATACCGGCATAGCACCGCGAATCTCTAAAGTCTGTTACGGAGTATCGAGACTTGGATATTTAAAATGTACTGAAAAATAGTTGCTTCGGTGTCCGCTAGAGGCGCAGATCAGATTTTCATACAATATTTCTCGATAGGTAGCCGGTTTTCGATTTAGCGGTAGTTTATCTATTCAATAACGTTTTTTTATATGAGTTTTAGCTATCGAATAAATGTACCTCAGAAACCGGGGGTTAGTAAGTGCTTGTTCTCATGGGAAGAACCGAATCATCAGAGAAATGCTCTATATTGAATACATAGTAATAATAACTAATACTTGTCTCCATTCTACCGATAAGTATATAAGGTATTCCCCTAACGTGTCACACTTGTAGAACAACAATGCTATTGAATAAATTACTTATACATAAAGAATAAATACGTAATTTGACATTGTCTAACCTTATTATTAAGTAAACATTCGTGACACATACAGAATACATTAGAATGTTTTATAAATTAACTTTGTATATTAAGAGTTGTGATAGTTTGTGCTAATGGATGTATGTTTGTTACACTTTCACGCGAAAACTACTGAACGAATTTAGCTGCAATTTAGCAATTCTAAAATTTTACTTTAAAATGAAGTTATAGTACTAGAATCGAGTATATAATGTGCGTAGTACTCGTAACCGGCGGTCCTGTAAAGATGTATGGATGTGAATGAGGCAAAGGAAGTTTGTGCATTGCAGAGATCGTAGTATTGGCGTTCTTGGGTCTGCCTATACCTGAGGAAAAAGGCGTCGTATATAAATGCGATATTTTAAAATAATTACTTATATTACAGACAATATTAGACTTGACTGTGTCATATTTAATATTGATTACTATGACGTACAAATTCCAGTTATCCATTAAACCACTCAAATCAATTCGCGATCTTTAAAGTAATAATTACTTACTGACAATAAATCATGCGATTATACTTGAACTTAATTATGGGCAAATTATAAGTGATTTATGAGATATTTTAAAAAGACCTTGTTATATTTATCATTATGAATATCTTATTTTTTTTTTTAAATGCTGCCTCTGTAGTCTGATCTAGGGATTGCAATCCGGTCTACCGGATCCGGTGTTTGTATTTGAAATATTTTCGTTGAGTGAGATAATAATTAGTATGCTCTCCTCTAGTATGTAGGTACTTACAGATAATTACATTAATAACTGAGACTGATTATTTGAATACTTAGAATTATTATATCTTAATTTCATTAGCTCAGAAAAGACGAATAACTACTAATCATTTATGGTTAAAAATGAAAAGTATTCATTCGTCTTTTCTGAGCTAATGAAATTAAGATATAATAATTCTAAGTATTCAAATAATCAGTCTCAGTTATTAATGTAATTATCTGTAAGTACCTACATACTAGAGGAGAGCATACTAATTATTATCTCACTCAACGAAAATATTTCAAATACAAACACCGGATCCGGTGGACCGGATTGCAATCCCTAGTCTGGTCAGTAGTATTTACGACTGCCGAGGTATTAGAATATTTGTCAACAGTAACCCGGAGTTGGCTAACGTGCCCAGTTTATGGCAATAAAAGCTTGCACACTATTACATGGTTTATAATAGCGAAACGTAGGTATACTTCAAAGACCTCTGCCTACAATTTTGGGTACAGCGCGATAATGTTATTACCTACGACGATTTTTATAAAGTATTTTAACCCCGCTTTATTTTTAGTACATAAACTTTACTGACGTCATTACGTTAATTACATTCCTTTTTACGGCTCAATGACAAATTGATACTATTATATTTAAATGAGTGCAATTATAGTGACATGTCTGTCAGTACTTTAAACTTGTAAATTACTAATTGATCTTCGAACAATTAGGTCAAAGAGTAACGAAATATTAATTAATTTGCTGATAAAATTACTTCATTCAAACAGTATTTTTTTAAAAGGTGGGAAATTATTCTTGCTTTTATACTCTGGGTGGTATAAGACTATTCAGTTATGGCTCCGCTGACTGGCCTACGGACTTTCTGATACAGGGTCTCCAAATCACACTTAAGACCATTGACCAGTGGCGGTCATAGGTCTAATAGAAACCAGCGTAGGCGCGGCGAAGATACTAAAAACAAATCAATTTTGAATAAACTAACTAAAACTACGGTAGTATTATTACTTATTCTGTGCTAAAACTTAATTCCTTATGACATGAAGGCTTGTGTTGGGCCTCAATAACACTCTATATTTTAATCATTGACTCGTGGAATTTATTTATTTTTCGGAATCCCTCGTTTACTTATTATAATTATTAAGGGTCTAGTAAGCTAGTAGGCTATTTTTTATGATAATATAGTTAACATTAAACTGGTCAATGCAAACCATGCATATTTTGGCGCTCCACATGTACTGCAAAATAATTCTTATGTTCTGCATACATACTACATTTTCTTCCATATCTCTAACTAGTATATGATAAAGAATACGACACCTATTCATGCGTAATCTCTTATCAGTTAACTCGAAACTTATGAGTAATGCGTTCTGGTAAATGCAAAAATATTGTACGTTGGACTTTGGACCTTAACTACACCAAAATAAGAGTTACAATCACTTGTATTTTTGTTTTTTGTAGGGAATATCTAGTACTTGGTAGAGTTTAAACTATTGACTCAAGTGCCTACTTATATATTCATAATATTTGTAATATTATATAAATGTTGTCATCACTAAACCTCTTGTAATGTTTGACGCAGTCTGTTACGTTTAGAAATGTGGGGGACAAATATCTTGTTAAAAATCTTGTGACGTGTATTCAGTTTACTCTAAATATTAAGTTCGAGTTATTTAGTCTGAAAAAGTTGAATTTACTTTTACCCAACCATAATGTTGTTTCTATTACACAGCGCAGATACAAATAAAAGTCGTCGGTAAAAACATACACACATACATAGTATCACGCCTTTTTCTTATGTGGGTATGTAGAGATCGAAAACCACCACTTGGTACGATCCTTACAAATTTCCCTTGCTTGATTTATGTCCATACATCTTGTCATATGTCCATGTGTTACGAATGTGCTCCTGGTGCATGGCTCATGCCACCATACAGTAATTTAAAAATAATATGTTTCTAATGTCTTAAACATAATGAGGTACTTTATTTCATCTTTCAGTAAAGCCCTCTTACAATTTTCTTATTGCAAACATAACAGTAATACGGAAAGAAAAATATTACAAAATTACTTTTTCATCAAAACATGATTATGTCAAAAGAAAATCTTATGTTTTCGTCAAACCCCCAAGAATAATTGAGTAAGAAATATAATTTGTCCACAAAAAATAATATGAATCTTTTTAGTAATTACACTTTTATGTTATTACTTTATTAAGATTATAATAAAAGTAGGAAAGCTTTGCCTTTGAACTAGTAACTCGAGAATACTGATACTCAATTATAAATCTCGAAAATTATATTACAAGTTGCTATAATCATTGCCTCTTAAGAATAATAGGGCCCGGATTCACTTATAAGTTAGGCTGTTTCTAAGTCTTCTGGCTATTAAGCTAAGTGTATACTTATATCATTTTATTCCTATATCGTAAAAATTTTCATTACCAAATTTTCTTTACAATTCATTATTACATAATAATACAAAATATCACATAACGTTGCCATTACATAACAATATTAGAAATAAAACGCTATCGCCAAATTATAGGTTAATGATATCAAGGCTTTCCTTATCAGCCGGCATTTTTGTACCGTTATCAGTTATGTTATAACTGGCGTTATGTCACTGTGACTGTGATCAGATGATTGTGCGAGTGAGATAGTTTTAAAAGAGGGAGATAGCTAATGTGAGATATGGATGGAAAGATGTGAATGAAAGTGTAGTAATATGATTGTGAAATAAGGGTCTCCTACGTGGAAGCAAGTCAGATCTGCTCTTTACAGTTGGCGAGATCACAAATCCGTTTTTCTGTGAAAATTACTTACTTACTGAATAATCGTCGTACTTATTGAAAAAAAACTCTCTTGTTTTAGAAAACGATGTATTATTTTGGGAAATTTTAAAGTACCTAAATAAGTTGAGTTAATAAGAAGTAATACGTTTGAGCAGGTGACTTTAACTAGGATACATAGGACTTACGATTCACGCAAAAATTATTTTAACGAATAGTAAGTGATGAATAATGATGAAAATTTGTAAATCAATTTTACATAATATTTTATTCATAAAGACCATAAAAACTAAATATTCGTATTTATCATAATTTATGACAAATTCTATTACATCCTATTGCGATCATTAATTTTGTGATAAAACTAATAGACATTTATAAAGTGATTTGTCATTCTGTCTGATTAATTGTGTGATATCGAATGTTTTATAGATTTTCCTACGTCGAAAATGTTCAAGTTTATTTTCATTACTTAGCTTCATTTGATAGAATGTCGTGGGAATAGAGATAAGGTATTATGAAAAAACTAAAAAGCCACTTGCTACGGTCCTTCCAAACGTCTTTTTTGCCTTGTTCATATAAGAAAAATATAACGAGGTTAAATTTTAACTATGAAATTTATTTACATTAGTCAACCAGCGGTAGCTTGGTATAAGTTGGCACCTCTCACGCAAGTGGTCGATGGTTCGAACCCGAGACTACACACCAATGAGAAGTTATGTGTGTATTAGAAATAACTATTACTTGCTCTAACGGTGGCCAGCGTGGTGCACTCAAGGCCCTTCCCTCGTTTGGGAGGAGACCCTTGCTCAGCAGTGGAACAGAAATGAGTTAAAAAAAAAAAATATTTCAAAAGATTGCAGTCTTCATAGGTCTTGTATTACTATTTCTTATAGTTCAATTCAGTGGATAGTTGACTATTACACCACTGATAACGTCTTTATTATGATAATAAATCTATGACATCTATCTAATAGTTACTATCACACGGAAATAATAAATACTTATTAACTGGGTAATAGAAAAATGATCTATTAATACTGCGATAAAGATGAATTATAATTGCGTAGATATTATTACTGGGAATCTGTCTTTACGATGTCTCATAAATGTTACTAAGAATGTATGATTCATTGATGTAATTGTAAGGTGCCACTGACCTCGAAAAGATTATCACATTATCGTACTTACGTGTTTCAATTAATTAATTCATAAACTTGTAGTTATACTGAAATTATTCTCTGATAAGTGTAGAAAGCAAACAGATTTGTGAAGAGTTTACATTTGTATTTTCTTGGCAATTGCGCTCACCGATCGGAAAAAAATCTGTGGTTTAAACATCTGACGCGGTTTTCCTATGGATGGATTACCGTTTAGTGCAATTTGAACTGATCAAATTATTTATTTATTTGTCAAACATATGTGATACATAAAATATATAATAGGTCTTTTAGAATAAAAGTTTACAATGCTATTTCTTGTCGCTAGGACGCACAATATTTTATTGATAAAAGAAGGTCCCAGTTGGTATTAATCAAGATAACTATACATAACTAGTAGTGGTTTCACCTCCTCTTTAAAGATGGATAGAATTTTGATTTTTTTTTTTCATACGTTAGATGTCACTAAATTTATCAAAAATCCTTATGAATAGTTTTCTATTTTAGCAAACTTTTCCCTTTCGCGAGTTTGTGTTATTTATTCCACGACATTATGTTATTCTATTTTGTTGCAAAATCAAAATTTTCCTCTAAAACCATACCTTTAAATGCAAAAACAAAAAGTAACAGGAAAATCCGCATTGTAACAAAAATGTATTGTAATTATTTTGCATAGAAACATATATCTTTTGTAACAATATTATGAATATTGATAACCTTTTGTATGTCAATACATACATCTCGGAGGTTCCATTATGAATCAGTTATTTGTTTGTAAATATAGTGATAAGTTTACGCGAATACATTGTTTTATGTCTGTAATCAATATAATTATTATTTAGATATATTTATATCACACAATGCTCACATTGGGGTTGATGCTTATTTTTGCTACACCCACAAACTTACATTTCGTGAAACGTAAATAAAATAATACTTGTAGTTTCCTAATACCTAAAGAAGTTTATTATTTATTATTCATCATTGGTGTATAGCAAGCAACTAATGATAAAATAGTATACAATACATAAACACTTATCGATTTTTTTAAACCTAAGGAAATGTAAAATGCAAATGTATGTAAATGTAAAAAGTTAATTTTCTCCTTGTCCCAGGTTCATAATGTTCAACCAGTACAGGATACCTCGCGAAAACTTGCTGAACAGAACAGCTGACGTCACAGAGGACGGGGTCTACGAGTCCTCCTTCTCAGACCCTTCCAGGATATTAGGGGCGGCACTCGAGAATTTATCAGCTGGTAAGATTGTAATTTAAGTTGATATGTCGTATTTACAAAAGAAGAATCACCCAGTAGTAAATATAATAGTATTTTATTTATACCTTAAAAATAATAGAGGAACAGTATGAATTTATCTACGTTTATTATTTAAAAATTAACCATGTGTAAAGAACCAGTAATATCGTTTACTTAAAATATACATACTTATTGAATTTTATTTGTGCGAATGAATATTATTATTTGCTAAGGCAGCGGGTTATCAACGGCATGCGGTAAATAACCCTAAATCGCATCCTTTTTGTACTTTCTATGGAAGATGAATTTATTTTCATGAGCCCAACCCGCATTATTTATAATTATTTTACTTCATCTCTCATAAATGTAGTAAGATAACAAATTGACAATATACTTTACTCATATTATACTATGTTCCAGGTCGTATCGGTATAATGCAGGAGAGCTGCCACTCCATAGCGAGCGCGGTGGCCATCGCGATCCGATACGCCGCCACTCGCAAGCAGTTCGGCGACAGAGACAACGAGATAGCCCTCATTGAATACCAGTTACATGTAAGTTATAACAAAAAAATAAAATTCACTATAATGTGTAGTACCTATCTTTTTTATAGTGTTACCCTCTCATTCATAAAAATATATGAAGTTATATAAGGCTTATAAAGAGTTTTGTTTTTTTTCACTCCTTAGCGAAATGTAGGTTTTAACTAAAATAGGTTTATAGTGTGTTTATGAATAAGAGGGTTAGTCTAGAACTGCTACTAAACTGTCGGTCGGTACTCGGTTACTGAACGAAATAATGTTTTTTTGCCTATTATACAAGTTATAAATGCTCGCTATGTCCATTTAGTAGGTCCCGCACGGCCAGCGTGGTAGCCTTAAGGCCTAATGCCTATCTCGTCAGGGACGAGACTTGCCTTGCCCAACTTGACATTTGCCCAGTAGTGGGACAATCACGGTCTCTTTTTATCTTTTAATAATGTGTTTGTTTATTTTCAGCAATGGCGCCTATTCGGCTATGTGGCAGCGGCAGTAGTATTCAAAATGTACTTAGAGAATTTCACGGGGGTCTACCTCAATATTGTAGAAAAGTCAAACGGTGGCATGAAAGTTGACAATTTGGTAAGTACCATTATATTATACGCCAGCTTTTTATCTTTAAATCTATACTAATATTATAAAGCTGAAGAGTTTGTTTGTTTGTTTGTTTGAACGCGTTAATCTCAGGAACTACTGGTCCGATTTGAAAAATTCTTTCAGTGTTAGATAGCCCATTTATCGAGGAAGGTTATAGGCTATATCATCACGCATCAAAGTTACGTTCTCCTAAGTTATTTGAAGGGCTAATCTTAGTTTTTGCAAAGGAGATAATCCATTTTGGGCCGTTTTTCAAAGTGCCGGCCAGCAAAAAAAAGTGGAATTTTTATACTTGCTACTCTTTTTGTACTGTATTATTAAAGCATATTGTTTTATTCCAGAGTGAGGCAGTATCAGAGATCCACGCGATGGTGTCGTGCAGCAAGCCCCTACTTACATGGACGGTGCTCGCCGCCGCGCAACAGTGCCGCGAGGCTTGCGGAGGACATGGGTATTTAAAGGTAAGCTTGTTCAGAATCTACCACATTATATTCATATTTAAAATTGTTTCATACACATGCACACGCGCACACACGCGCCAAGCTATAACGTATACTTACTTGTAATTTCTGGATACAAAGAACATTTTGAAGGCTACCTGAAGAACTTAAACGTAGTCTTGAAGTCTTGTTTGGAATGTTAAGCGAAAATTATTTTACATTCATTTATATCTTGCTGAGTATAAGGTGTGTGTAATCATCTGTTCTCATTGTAAAATGTATACTCCCTGCAGTTTAACAATAAAAGACATTATGTAATTTTAACTTAGGTTTTCTAACTTTTTGCGAAATAGAAGAAACCGTCAAGATACCATTTTCGTAAATAAAAACTATATTAAATCCATAACCTTTACTGTCCTTTACGTTCAAACTACCAAATAATGTTCTGAGCCACAATAAACGTAATCCTATTATAAATAATTTTACGTTCAAACTAATATTCAGAGTAACAACTAATAATAATCCTACAATTGTGTAAATCTATTGCAGTGCGCAAATCTAGGCGACATCAGAAGCAACCACGAGCCGACGGTCACATACGAAGGGGACAACAACGTGTTATCTCAGCAGACCGGCAACTGGTTGCTGCGACAGTTCCACATCGCGAGCAGTGGGGGGCAGGTCGACTCCCCCCTTAATACTGTCACGTTCTTGAAGAACTGGGAGCGCTGTCTGTCGGCCAAGTTCAGGTGTACCAAGACGGATGAGCTTAAGACTAGGGAATGTGAGTGATTTAACTGTATTATTTATTTACAGATTTATTTTTATTAATTTCTTTGCTTTTTTAAATTTATGAAACTTCTATCGAAGAATAGATTTGACTCTTTTGATAGATTGATCCCAAATTTAGTATTAAAGTAAATCTTGTTCTTGCGATAAAGTTGATCATGGAAAAACATTAAAATTTAGAAGATTTTTTGATAGATAATGTAATCGTTTGCAGTGAGTGTTATAGTGGTTGTTTAACTGAATAGAATAAGTACCAATGCGGCCGTGGGTTCGATTCCTAAACAAAGCCAACATTCTTAGATCAATCTAAACAGTATTGATGCAAGGGAGTTTCTAAAAAGTACAAATGATACCTAAAAAAATTTCTACATCACATTGTCACGACCGGAATTCCAATTCCATACTCGTCAGTTAAACAAAAACGCTATTTTAAAATATCATTATTTTTATTTTTTCAGTCATAACAACAACCTACAAATGGCTAATATGCTGGCTATTAAAGCAGACAAACGAGAAATACGAATCAGAGATAGCTAAAGGTCTATCTAAGTTTGAGGCCCGCGCTAAGAGTCAGGTGTACAAATGGAAGGAGTTAACTAAGGTTTACGCCGAATACCTGGTGATTATGTTTTCGTTGGAGAGCCTGGATAAGAAGGAGGAAAGCCTGAAGCCGGTGCTGACCAAGCTGTTCTGTCTGTATGGACTGTGGTCCCTCGATCAGCATTTGGTGGAGTTGTATCAAGGGGGATATGCACAGGTGAGATTTAAAAAAATGTTTTTTGATGTTTAATAGCAAATTGAACATGATTTTGAGTACAGTTTTGATAGAATAATAATGTGAAAAAGGATTTGTCTAGATATTATTTCTGTTAAAAATTAAATGGGGTACTTTTTATGCCCGGAAATTGTTAAACTTGTTCATGTTGATATCTGTTAGGACAGTTACAATGTACATCCCTCTTTTTTCATAAGTTATAAACGTATCTTTTTAAATTAAATTTAGTAGTTGATAACACATTTTCCATCGCTACGATAAAAAAGTGACTACACTTATTATAGAATACTATAAAAACAATGTATTGTGTGTGTGCAGGGCGAGTCGCTGGCCCGGCTGGTCCGCGAGGCGGTGCTGGAGCTGTGCGGCGCGCTGAAGCACGACGTGGTGAGCGTGGTGGACGCGCTCGCGCCCACCGACTTCGTGCTCAACTCCGTGCTCGGGAAGAGCGATGGTTATGTGAGTATATAACACATTTTACCATAGCTAAATACATATAGAACAACTGGACATAATGTAACATTAATGTTCATTCGATCTCTAAAAAGCTCTGTTGTTTACAAACGATTATCGTCAATAGTTGATATTTTCGTACGAGCACGTGTTTATCCATGTACGTATTTCTAAATGTTGGTATAATACCTAAATCTGTATGTACATAGTTATTATATTTTATATCATTAACGGTCACAAGATGATCCTCTATAGACGAACCACAATGTCTTATGTTACAAACTAATATATTTATTTATGAAATGCAGTCACTAGTTTAACTTGTGTATGCATTATGAGTCTAGATTCCAGAGCTCTTCTATAATAATATAATTCAATATTATTCAGTTCATATTGCCTCTAATAGCATACTAACATATTTTTCTTATTTCAGCTATACCAAAACATCCAGAAAGCATTCTTCAGTCACCCGGGCGCGTTCGAGCGTGCCCCGTGGTGGCGGGAGGTGCTCACTCGCCCGCGCGCCAAGCTATAACACCACTCGCTCTTAGTACACTAGTACAATGTCGCTAGGATATAACTACTACTATTATTGTCCGATTTTAAACTGAATCCGGGAATATATTTAACAAAATATGTATACTGGCGCATCCATTGCAGGAAAAACAGATTTTAAATCAATTTTTGGGTAATAAAATTAATGTAAAATGTTATATTAAAAGAAAAGGAAAAGAGTCTTTTCTAGCCCGTGCTTCTTACCCAAAATGAAATTCTTAATACGCACATAAAAATGTGTACTGGTATGTGAAAATTTCTTTACATCATTTTATTAGATAACTACAATTATGAGTTATAATTTTAAATCAAAATTATGTATTAATTTTTTCGTATTAATTTGTGTGTGTTATTTTACTATAGTAACCACTGGTATCCTGTCAGAATGGAAGCATATAATTTTGTTTAAACTTAGCTTCATAAAATCTCTTGCAAGAAGTTTTAAAATATCACAAATGGTTTACAGTTCCAGAAACACACACGTATATTATAAATATACATTATCCTATATTCTATTACCTCATAGATATACATCTTTAGTTCCCGGGTTCGCTCAAGAAAAACTGAGATTATTTGGTATTTACAAATCGGGCTCTTACAAGCGCCTCAACGATGCATTTAATTGCGTTTATCGTACAAACATGTCCGAAATCTACTAGTTAGTCTGTTAGTTTATATAATCGACTAAATATGTGTTACGGGCGTTATGTGGCGTGTTATTATGTATTTTATGTTATATATTTGTGTTACCATATTGAACCTATGTAAAAAAGCATTTCGGAGCGAATATTGCTTGAAAGTACTAGATTATTACTACTTTTCAGTAAGATTTTTAAAAACTAACTTCGCTTGCATATTTTTTTACTGTTTTTTTCCAATATTTTATTTTTGTAACATGAATTATCGAATACATATTTTAATAGTATTTTACTGTACTTAGTTTCAATGTGAGTAACACATATATTAAGAGAGGGCGTACATGCGAAATATTTAATTAAATATGCACAGTGTTTTGATAATAACAAGACTATTGTAATGAAAAAAATCAATGCAATTATCATTCAATACCTTTTTAATATTGACAAATATTGTAATTATAATCTCCTTCTTCTGAGAATTCAACTCAATTTCTCAGATTCCTTTTATCAAAAGGAATCTGAGAAATTGAGAGAATTGAATTTTATCAAAAATACTGTGCATTTTAAAACTATATGTATAGAAAAATATATATTATGTATTTCAAATTAACGTTACCTTGGTATAGTATTAATATTTTTTTAAACACTGCCCAGTGCTTTTAGTATTTTAGGCGATTTCTGAATTATACACCGTTATTGATAGTCCGTTAGTCGATTTTTATTTAAGCACCGATGTAATCATTTTTCAAAATCAACGGATAATTTTATTTTTTATGATAATTATTGTTTTTTGATAGTCGAATGTTGTTTTTATTATTATTTTAAGGCAATTGTTCATGATATATTTTTTAATATTTTTCTTGCATTCGTTCACGCGGCTGTGGAGAATATTTCCAATATTTTACTAGGCAAGAACTGAATGATAACATATTTTAAATCTAAAAACCTATTTGAAAATACTATTTAACAGAATTTTCCATGTCTTATATTTTACTTTAGTCGCAAATAAATACTTCATTTTTGCGACATAAAAGTGTACTTCGTTTGAATGTCTATGTAAAATAGTAAAAAAAATCACCAATAAATATGTTAATAAAACTTATAAAATATCTGTATAATTCTCATGTTATTTTCAGTAAGTTTCCACGCCGTACGAACTTAGTATATAAGTGTACTGCTACCAAACGGTTTTTAAATAAATTATTTAAAATGTCGTCTGTATGCACATTACTGTCTTTGGTTTGTATTGTTTATAGATCTGGATTTAGGGTTGAATTGGAGGAATTTTTGAAGGCAGAGCAATAAGTTGCATATATTAACTTTAATACTCATGCGCGTATAGTCGCGCACGTGCACGTATTCGGCGCGCAAGGCTCCGTTCACTTTTAGATAAATTATAAAAACAGATTTGGTGATTGATTTCAAAATAATAGTTGTTTATCTATCTCAATGTTAAAATTTATTGAAAATCGCTTCAGTGGTTTCGCTGTAAAGGCGTAATAGGTAGACGTTTACATTATTATATTATACAGATAGTATAATTATACTTTTCGTTGTCTGAATCAACGCGGATATTGTTTCTTGTGTCTTATAGTCGTATCGTCAATAGTAGTATGAATTTACATTACATACATTTACTCTGCTTTTCAAAATTCATCATTATAAGGTATTCACGTCAGAGTATGTGCATACAGTTGACCTCACATTGTAGAGTTAACAGTACAAATTAAGATTATTTATATACATATTTTGGCAAAGTCATTATCAATGTATTTTAATGTTATTTAAATAATGTCTCGTCTGAATGTCTATGGAACAGGGTGTTTGTGGCCAGTTAAAATGGCGTCGATGCGCCTGCAAGAGTATTCCATGTTTAATAAACTAACTATATATTTATGTGAAATTGATTCATTGTTTTGGCGTAGTAAAACAATCTGGGATTTTTTAAAACTTGAAATCTTTTACCCGCGACTCCTCCCGCATTTTCTAGCATTTATTTTTTTCTGGGTTGTATTAATCATCCTGTATTCAATATCAGTATGGTTTATAAATATAAAGTCTAAAAATTATATATTATTCCTATTCTTGTTAGGTGTAAACTATGATATTAAAAGAACTTCGTTTGAAAGCAATGAATCAATTATTTAAATACCTCAATGGTAAAGGACTGTAAGTCCCGTTTTTAATTCATTATTTCTAATAATAATACTAAGATATACGGCTCGCAAGTTCGCAACTTATACTATGACAAAAAAATCTATATTTCCATCATCTTCATTATTTTTATTTTCTTTAAATCGTGTTCTCCTTGCATATTTTTTCTGATAGTCTTGTTTTTATCCTATGAAACTAATCTTTATAAAGCTGTAGACTTGGATAAGTGTCGGATAACTTTCCGATAAATTAAGTGACTGTAAAGAGCTGTTCCTCTTGTTAAGATATCCGATATATTTTCCGAAATTTTGATGTAATGCGAGCCGTATAAATGCATGTTGTGTGTTGTCATCTTGAAACATTCATATAAATAATTAAAGAATCTTCTTTACTTGGTTAGTCATTAACCTCTCATTAGAGTCATTCAAGCCGCCCAAAGGCCTGTAAATACTAGATAGAAATTAATGAACTTGATAGACGAATACTGAGACATCACTTTGCTTTAAGTTACGCTTATAACTTGTCTTCAAATGTATTGCACGTAAGGTGCATTGTGATTAAAGTTTGGAAAGTCACATACTCAAAAAGGTGGTAAATGTTCTTGATTTTTACTATTTTGTAAGACTATGAAATCAGCGATCCTTGCGAAGTTTGTATGAACTAAATTTGGTCACGTTCTCATTTGACTTCTCGGTTCTGTCGATAAGCGAATGGTGGACATTTAAAATTCACGCGAGATGCACTAGGGGCGCTGATCAGTTTTTATACATAATTATGTTAATAAAACCGATATTGATAACATTCTTCTCTTTTCAACACTACTTAAAATTAAGTGAGGTTTCAGTATTCAATATCATTGAAAAATAGCATTATCAAAGTCCTTTATCCTACTAGGTAGTATCACAATGTAGGTAGTGTCTGTTAGACGTGTTTTACGAATTCACTCCCTAGAAGTGCCTTCCCCTCGTGTACCGCGCCTCGTGGTTGTAGCTCTAAGTTATTGTTTATATGGGACCGTTGAATATTATCAAATGTGAAATATAAATGGAGTAACAAACTATGCTGATTTTTATTTTATTTTCCTTCGCCTTTGAACTAAGAAAACCTTGTAATTCGACCAATATTGAACTAGAGATCTAATTTAATATGAGATAACATCGTGGAAGTACCTACATCTTGTTCAAAAGTATGATGAAATATTCTCTCTCTCTATTGTCTCATTCAGTGGCATTTTATTGAAGAATTTACGCCGTTACCAAGTTTCCGTGGTGAAGATGCCGAGAAAATATTATTTACATAGCTATATTTCAACATCCATCTTACTTTTTCTCTTCTAGGACTTACTATAAAATGGATTACTGTAAAGGTACGCGAAATAAAACACAAATTAAGAACATTGATTTTATTGAAAACACGTAGAACGGTTGAAATCGAATGCAAGTACAATAACGTGTAACAATAACTTTATTACGTGAGAACACATCAAAGTGCGACACTTAGTGCAACCGGTGACATACAGACAGACAAACTTAGTACATAGTCGGTGGCTCACTTTGTAAATATCTGGTGATAATTTGTAAATATTTTGAAAAGCAATTTTCGGAGAATATGGTTTAAAAAATATGCTACCTATATCAATAGGTACTTCATAAATACTGGTTTAAGTATTATTTAGAGTTACTCTCGTAAATAAAGTAAATAAATGGTATTTAATGTAACCTTTCAAAAGTATTTCGACGCAAGAAAAAATATAATAAGTAACAAAATCATTTGTTGTCATCCCTCAAAAATTGCTTTAGTAATATCGTCGGAAGTTAAGACCACAAGAAAAATTATAAATTATTTATGAAGATGGAATAGGACTAACAAAATGTCATGTTAGACAAAAGTTTTTATTCAAAAGTATTATGGTGATTTCCCATATTGTATTTGATAAATTATTCCATACATTATATTTAAGTATATTTAGTCCATTATTATGTGCTGGCATTATCCGGTTAATAATGTGTCCACATTTTAATGTAATAATTTCTTATTATTTAAGTTTCGTATGACTGCAAGTCATATCACAACTCATACTATTAGTAGGTAATTATAGTAATTATAAAAGTTAAAAAGAAATTATGGAACATTGGTTAGGTGGTGCAAGTCTTAACTAACTTAACAATGATTAAATTCTCCTAGCGGGAGATTGCGGAACTATATTACCAAGTTAGGGCTCATGGTGCTTTTGGGTCTACTGGGCAACAATATGCAAAAATAGGTAGGTCACAGTTTGAACAAGGCCTATATATTTAAATATATAATATGTCTTATTTAAATATATGGGCCTTGTGTTTTCAAACGATTTTAACATGTTCGAAGAAATTTTTCCATTAGAGATTACTCTCCGCTAAATAATTTAATCATTGTTTAAAGAGCTTGCTTATTTAACCGTTGAAACATTAAAAACTTTACTCACTCGATGTATCGTAAATGCATCACTTAAAATAATTATACTGATGTTTAAAAAATATTTTTATTATTCTTAAACTTATGAGTATGTTAGTGAACCCTCATCGCGTTGGTTTTATCACTTGTTGTATTTATCAGTATGTAAAAGTAGTTTAAAATACTGAAAAATAAAATAAACTTTCGAAAACCCCAGAAGTGGTACAGTAAACAATGAGTTTAAAATATATATAAATGGAATGTTTAGTAAAGCAATGTTACCTTATTCATTGAAATATAAAAAAAAATAAAGTAAGGTTATTAGGTACCAATATTATACCTATAAAAAAACATGTATTTCCAGCACATACATTTCCATTCTAAAATTGACAAATCTAATTAATATCAAATCAAAATCTATTTTTAATAATAACTGATAAACACAACAAGTCACATTTAAATTAAAAATTATACAAATATTATTAGTATTAGTTCTACAACCGTATTAAGTACATCCTCGTACGGGCCGAGTTTAACGTTTCATGACAAAATTCGTGTTAAATGAAGGCACTAAATATTTACGTTTGCTTGCGTATGTACATACGCTAGTGAAATTAGGTGTTTAATCATGACTATAATGAGTTTTTCAACTGGGAATTTTGAAAAATATTATATTTTAGACTGTGACCATGCGAGTGCTGTTTAGGCGAAAATAGGACTGGATTAATTTACTTTCTATAAGTAAATTATAATTATTTTCAGATAAGTATCAATTAGATACAAGATACCTGTTTAAAATAGGGATGACATTAGCAAAGTTTTGTTGGAATCCATTTAACCAAAAAAATAGCAATATACTTCATGGAGTAATTTGTTTAATTTTTACAATTTTCACTCGCAGCCACAGCCTTAAATTTCCAACCATCATTAAAAAAAAATGATGATCTTTTCAAAATAAAAATTTCATATAATAAGTGCATTAATATTATAAAAGTTGACATCTAAAATTCAACAACACCTCAAACGGACACTGGAACTTGAATTAGTCTTCAAAAGACACTGAGACGTTACAAAGTTCGTGTTAAATATCATAATGGCCCCTAAATCTATCGAAACAACCCTTTTTCTTGTATTTATCACTCTTAGAACAAACTCCAATCTATTCTCACTCTTATCTTAAACCAAGATTATACAAAAACTAATTTTAATTTCATAAGAGAATTCGTTAAAATATAACTGCTTATATAAACCAAAAATATAGAGGTACTGATATATAATTTCCTCCTAGCCAATAGAGCTGTAATTTTATTGAAACCGGGTATAAAACTTAAATATTATATAAAGCAATAAAACATAATAAAGGTCTTTTTTGTAGAGAATTTCTTTACGAAAATTAAAAGAAGCGCGAATTCCCATGCTCGATACTGTCGAGTAGCGAGTTTGACATTTAGAATTAACAAAAAAAATTGGAAATTTGCAGAATACCTGTGGCGCTGATCACTTTTTCATACATATAGTATTATTTAGCCAACATCTCTAGCAATCTAGACGGTTTTCAACTAATGTGTACAGATGGGCTCACTAGCCAGCCTTTATCAAATAATCTAGGTTCACAGGTTTCTAAATATGTTATCTTTTGAGATTAAAATTAGTTTCCTTCACAGTCCTACTATCAAGTCTTTCCACTCGTCGATGTATAAAGGCCATACGCTAAGTTATCAATACATACAAATAGGTGAGCTTCGTCGGTGGACTGTTATGGCTCCTAGTGACTACAACTAGAACTCTAACAGCTACCAAAATGAGACAGTGTCGACAATATTTCATACAAACCACATTTTTACGCTTTCAACACACATTACTACTTAGTTCTTTCCGTAAATTGCAATATACATAATTATTATACATGATAGATCGAGAGCCTGTGAACGCCAGCATTACCATTTTTGAACATTTGTATAAACTTTATTTTAATTATCACCCTAATTTAAGTATTAGATAGTTGAAAGCGTGCAAATGTTGGTAAATTGCAGAATTAGATAGAAGTTGAAAGCGTGCTAATGTTAAGCGTGTCGTAAGGAAGAAAAGCGCAGGGACATATTATATTAGAATAGAAATTAAATGGCTGAATTGACTGTCATAGAAAATAAACTAATGACTTAAACGTGTAATACGTCATGGTGTTATAATACTGTTTAGAAATTAGTACTAAAGGCAGTGATTAAGAATCATGGGAGATGAGTAGCATCAAACGTTTAGTTACGTGCAACAGAATGCATCATGACTAATTATATGTCCTTGGAGATTTATAAAAGTTCATGTGAGTAATTTTTTATGACTAGAGCGTGTTTCGTAAACTCAATATTTTTTATCTTACGTTTTCAGAGGATTTTATGAAAAATAGTTATTATTGGATTTAACAGCTGAGCCGCAACAATAAATAGTTTCATACTTGTTCCGAATCGAACTAACATAGTGGTAGTATAATCGAATTTTGTAACCATTTCGTAATTTTTAATAATTTCATAAAGCACTGTTGCAAGTAAGTCACGTTTGACGCAAAAGTCACAATCAATAATGTTGAAATATCTGTCGACACTGTCCGTGTGGAATCACTCAGGAAATATTTATATCTAACATTATAATGTGCTAGTATTTTTATCAGAATCTTTACGAAAGGAACGTAAGAAAAATAATTTCAATTGGCATATTTCAAAATATATTTTAAGTCAGTAGGTATAGCAGTTTACTTTCGATAGCAGTAAAATATAGACATACTATAGTTTGGATAAATATTGTTTTATAATAAATCAATATTTGGCTAGCCCTTAAGGTTTTACCCTTATCTTGTGGGAGTAGATCTATGCCCAGCAGTGGGACAATAATAGGTTAAATAAATACATTTTGACTAAAATAACTATTGGAAATTGGTTCTTGAACATGAATGTGAGTGTTAAGTGACATATTCGAGTTATTTTCGAATGAGATTAAAAATGAGTATTATAAATATTAAAAATACTAGCACATTACCAACTAAACTACCAATCAATACGAAATAATATTTTACCATTTTTATTTACTTTCCTAATTATCTAGAAAAACATCTAAAATTTAAAATTGACATTCATTAGAAACGTATTTAAAATACACACACGAATGACCAAAAAAATCAGAAAAAAAATAATTTCGACCACAACCGAAAAAAAAATCACTCAAAAAAAATAAATCTAGCTGTTATCACTATCTGATACAGTGGAACTGGTCATCCTTATCACTGGATTCTGATTGGAATCACTGGAATCACATTCCACCATTAAAATCTCATCGGGCGTATCATTTCTATCCGAATTACTCTCTGTATACGTGCCTGTTGGTGACTTGTCCTCAATCACTGCTTTAAGATACGATTCTCTATCCATAATGTTAGTATCCCTAGCTAGTGCTAGGACATCTAACGACATCATACTCTTAGATTTCTCAGTTTTACTAATCGGTGGGTTCGTAGTCTCGTATACAACATCTTTGCTGATAGATTTCGTTCTAGTAAGGTTCGTTTCTGGTTTCCAAGTGTCGCTAGGTGGGTGAGTGTATTTCCCAGTATTAGTAGATGTAGAAGGAGCGCTAGAATTCCTAGGACTACTAGCAGTGAATTTAGATCTTTTCTGCTGATTGTTTTCTTTCATCATCAACAACTGGTCTAGTTTGTTGATCGTTTCGTTCAGTTCTAAAGCCCAAGCTTCGTCGGTTTCAACGTCTTTTTCAATAGGTTTCGAGGCTAATTCTCTGACTCTCATTCTAAGTTCTTGAAGGCTCGATTCTTCGTCTTTTTCGTGTTCAGCTTTAGCTGTGTCTTCGTCATGTATTGCGTCTCTTTCTGCCCCTACTCCAGGCTCCCTAGGGCCGACAGGGATGGAATCTTTCCCCGGTGGATACTCTCCCCTTCTTCTATGAATCTCTTCGGAGATTTTCTCTAAAGCTTTCAATGACTTGGAATATCTGAACTTGGCGTCAGCAATAAGACGCTGTAGTTTCTCTATCTTCTCGTTCTGTGTTTGTAACTGTTCGTCGCACAGTTTTTTCTCGTCGAAGTAAACGCGAGATTTGACGATACTGCGTTTTAGATTCTCTTCTAATGTTGTCACCTGAAAATATGATGTTATTTGTTAATTTTAATTATTTATTGACGAAGAATGAGATATTTCAACATGAAATAAATTACAGATAGATAGCAAGCGACCCTTTTTTAAATTTTACAATAAGTAGGCAAAATTCTGTCTATTACAAAACTGTTAAACAAACATGGATGGAGAATACCTTACTCTAAAATTGGAATAAGTTGTGAAGTGATATCGATCACAAAGAAAACCCATTGTATTAAATACGCGTGACAGTTTTTACTATTATGATGTAAATTGATCAATAGTACGTAGAAAACATTGTGAATGATTCATAAATGTCAAACCTTTTTCTCAGCTGCGATGTAAGCTGCCGCTTTTCTCTGGTGCTCGCGTCCGCTCTCAGCCTTACGCTTTTCAGCGTCCATAACCTGAAGGTAAAATAATAAAATACTTATGCACCGTGAAATACTTATTAAAAAAAGTTATGCATTAAAAATAAATGTGTCTAGTACTTTTTACGTCTGCCTATGGAGCGAAATCCAATTAATTATAGGATGAACCCTTACTAGCCAATCAGTACTTTAAAATAATATAGGCAAGATTCATTCATTAAAAAAAATGGCTATATCAATAATTTGTTTCTTCTTAATGTCCCGCTGCTGGGCAAGGGTCTTTTCCCGTAAGTATGAAGTGGTTAAGCCTTGAGTCCACCACGCGGGCCTACTGCGGGTTAGGGACTAAATAATAAAGTAGATGGTATACCTTAATGATGGCATGGTTGAGCACTTCTTGCCAGTTGCTGTCGAACTGCCACTCATCCTGCTTGCTCACGAACCTCTGCTCAGCGAGGGTCACCGTCTCTTTGGCAGCCGCGTGGAGCTCTGCAAGATAAAACATATGCTTGAATAGGTATATCAGGTTGACAATGACGGAAGGCTCTAGGTTACTTAAATTTTCTTGAGGTTGCTTAGTTTTGATGATGGATTCAGACAAAGATGAAGAGGAATTATGACGTTTTTTGGCTTAGTTAAATACATAAAGCTGCATCCCCTATTTTAGCCGCTTAAGGTTTGATTTTTTAGAAGCAATAGAGGTTAATCGTATGGAAAAAAACCTTTTTTAGTCTTCGAGTCTTTTACTATCTCCATGCTTCACGTCAAAATTAGAAGTATCAGGATAAAAGAGTAACAAACATACATAAATCCTAGCAACCTCTTACTTTTAAAATATAAGCGGAACACAAGAATCTAAAATCAAATGGGCCTTCTATATCAAATTTCGTCTCAATTACCTACTGAAGGATACATCCTTGATATTTCAAATAAAAGTACAAACACAGGTATAAATGTAAAACTAACTACAATAGTATATGAAACAAGGTCAGTGATAATACGTGTGACAAACAGACACACATATCTAATCACATTATGTAGTCACGGAATGTCTGGCATTTCCGACTATTTGTTTAATTACAATCACTCTGTCCACACTATTTGTGTTTTATGAAGCTTTTACATATACCTATATTTGTTTTGTGGGCTATATATAAATACTTTAATATGTTTTAACCGGCTCCAAAAAAGTAGATTTTAAATATTGTTTGATTATATTTGTAAACTAAAATTAACTTATTTTTTTATTGGGTTAATAGAATAAGAAACTGGTGCTTTCTGTGCCATTAGAAATTGATCCCAATTTTACGAGTAGTTTTCGATATATGTACCTGTCAGGGCTTTACAAGAACATTAAGCTTTAAATCATTGACTACGGAGAAGTAAAACTTTTATAAACCACCGCAACCCTCAGAATTTAGGGTTTCTGTTATTCCTTAAGTCAATTTCGGAGAAAGAATAAAAGAAACTATAATATACATGAAAAAACAAACTACCGTTTATCTCAAGTTAATATATTTTTTACACAAAATATAAAACTCATACATATTAACTATTCTCGTTAAAAATTCTATTTTGAGAATCGTTCATTAAAACTGAATTTAAGTGTATCACTGAAATATTCATAGCTTCAATCATCTATGGCCTCGACCTTCGAAAGGTCACGGTCAACTTTTCTGTTATATAAAACCGACAATGGACTTCCTGTATTTCACATCACACTATCTAGTGGGGTTCCCAACCTTTTCTCAGTCCGGGACCACTTTTATATTATTCTTTGTTAAGTATATTAAAAATACATAATATACTCATTTTATGTAGTAGATAGCTTACCTGTCAACTGTTCATGACCTGTGACTCTGGCCCTATATCTTTCTAAAGTAAAAAAATATAGTTATTTGGTGGGCGTTTCACGATCCATATCCATACCAATATTATAAATGCGAAAGTAACTCTGTCTGTCTGTCTGTTACTCAATCACGTCTTAACTACTGAACCAATTTGCACAAAATTTGGTATGGAGATATTAAGATACCCGAAAAAGGACATAGGCTACTTCTTACCACGGGAAAATTACGCATTTCCATGGGAAAATTCAGGTGGCGGACAAAGTCGCGGGTAAAAGCTAGTTTGATATAATTTATTGATATCGCGTCATACTAATCTAGTTTAACGAAAATTTATGTTATTAACTTTAGCAACAAACGACTGAGAAGTCTGAAAGTCCAGTAGAAAGGCTAGTACACTTGGACCTATGACTAGCAAAAAAAAACTAAACTAAAACTAAGAAAACTACTCATCAAGCTAAATAATTTGTTATTTGTTCAAGTGCAGTACGACTTAAAAACTTCTAAAGGTACTCAACTACCTGTTATTATTAATAGATCACTTGTATAACAAATCAGCGCATCGTTATTTAAGGAAATATATATAAATACGATATAGGTATATAATTGTATTGCCGACAAACACTACTGATAAAACGACTTCCTGTCGACGCATCTGCCGTTACATATTTGCTTTAGAATACACGAATACATATGCGTTGTATTTACGTAAGTATATAATATCACGCCTGTAATTCCCGAAGGCTAAGGTGTATGGAATACACTCGCGTTTCGGCATTTACAACGTTAGTCCCATGTAATATGGGATGAGTCTTATTGCCATATACTGGGCACGAAACCAAACTCCGGGCTACTATTAGCTACAAAAAGTTTCATATAAATTACAAAAATACCAATAGCACTTTGTCCCAGCTGGAATCGGAATCGAGACCTCGTGATCATCAGTCGGATTAACTACCGACTACGCAACAGATGCAGGCAAATATAACGACTTTACATAATATCCGGAGGTGTAAGATAGAGGTGTGTAAAATACACTCACGTATCGCCATTTAAAATGTTAGTCACATGTAATGGGGTAAAAATTCCAGGCTACTATTAAGAAATATTCTCATATAAATATTAATAAGATCTTGTTCATCCGGAAATGGAACCCGGGACCTGGTAATCAATAGTCGCTTACACTACTATATGTTTATTGTTCAAAATAAATATTATTTTCATTCTATATTGTGTGGCGTTGTATGTGTATTAAAAATAGATTTTACTGCAATTACTGTAATTATCTACATTATTATGTAAAGTAGATAGCTGCAGTGGTGCTTGAGATTTAATCCTTTGATTAAATTAGATGTAGAGGCAGATAACGTGTTCAATGTTAGTTTCTTAAGTATGAGTTATTGCGTTTCTATATGCAATGGAAACTGGGTAAACACTTTTGTGCAAAAACCGGCGATATTTTACGCATGGAGTGATTATTTTGTTGTGATCCGTATTCCCTTGCACTAATATAATACTCTAGTAAAGATATAATTTTAGCGCCCTGATTTAAGTGTGCTTGTTCTTGTTCAACATTAAAAATATACATTGCGATTCGACGAAGGCGATGACGATTTGACAACTTCATTTAAATTTAGGATTTTACATATTGATGAAAGTTATAGACATTTTTTAAACATTCCCAGTAAGATACATTCCCTATTTAGTATACAACAAAAATATCGCAAACCTACATACATAAAATCACGTCTTCTTCCTATAGGAGTAGGCAGAGACCAAAGAACGTCACTTGGGACGATCCTCAACTTGCTTCATTCACATCCAAACATCTTGTCATACAGGACCGTTGGTTACGAATACTACCAACCTGACCTTTTTGTAGGGTACATAGAAAACCTAAATATCAAAAATGAAACGGCAATTTGGTGAGACTTCCAAGCTATCATTAAACCCAGAACGCGAGTGGCTATCAGATGTTTTAGCCAGCAGAAATAATGGCCACTTGGCGCTGGTACATGTCAGCCAACAATCTAGGTCAAAGCTCGCAGTCTTGAACCTAAGTTTAGTGTTAAGTGACTGTGTAGTTCAAAGGCCTACCACAACGTCTTGAAAGTTGGCTTGATATTTGGGGTAGAAATTTGAATAGTTATTGTTAGTTTCGGGAATGGTAGACCGTGATTGATCTGAAACTAGATTGATTGGCAATTGAATTTGGTATTTTCAAAGGTTTTAGACAATATCGGTAGTCAGCAGAGTGCAGTTTTAGCAATATTTCCATCCATTTGATATGCCTGTTATCTTAATTGACAACAACCGGGACTGACTTTTTAAGTGTCCACCAAAGCACGGAGACGCTCAGTTCAAATACCACCATGCGGTCACCCATCCATGGAACGACCGCACCATGGTCTGTTTAACCCACAAATCGTTCGCCGATCGGTAGGCGCAACTGGCTATGGGTGCCTCAATTCTATATACTGTTGAACAACATGATGACTCAAGGAAGTTAAAACCTTGACAATGATTAAACTTCCTTGGATTCAGGACATTCGGCATTTAGGACACTACATCAGCAGACAAGAATCTTATACAACTAATCTAGCAATAGTTTTTAAGGAGTTTTGAACCATGACTTTGACCTCAAAATCTGCAATACGACCCCATTAGTTTCAGTACAAATATGTAATACCATCTGGTGCAGATATTTTAAACATGTGACGTGTTGGATTAAATCGAATAACCTCGATCCGGTGGACTGTTATAAGTACAGTCAGGAACAAAAATACAAACATTTGTATCTTGTCGTTGCGATGCTTTGGTTGTAAATGCACTAAGAAAGGTGGCAGGAAGGTGACTTTCCATTTCTATGAACGTATCAATAGAAAAGATTCTTTCGTCGAAAATTTTTAGGGGTTTCCCGGAATATCAAATTTATACCTCTAACTAAATGCCCGGTTTTCAGGCAGATGTTATCTTATTTCTTCCTTCGTATCGTCTTTTTGTTCCTTGGTATCGGGTTATAAAAGTGATAGGTTATAAAGGATTTGATTAAAACCCTACCACTGAAATTTAACCCAACGTTTTTGACTACCTATTTGCAATTAAACTGGCTGTGGAGTATAAGCAGCTCAGATTTTGATTCACTGCAATCCTAACCATATTTAAATTTAGTTTTCGACAACAATGCTTTTAGGCAATTGTTTAGTCCTTTTTGTAGTTGACTGTATCCAGTAATCGGTTGCGTACCCGTTGGACCTCAAAGATTAGACCCTATTACAAATATTACCCGTTCGACCTAATTTTTAGGTCCCTTTGGACCTTCTTCAAAATAAAATAATCAATGTGCCCATTGGACCTCATTTGTAGTACCCGTTGGACCTTCCAAATTAAAACAAGTAAAAAAATAAACGTTGGACCTCTTTTTTAGTACCCTTTGGACCTTCAAAAAATATGTGTTCTTGTTGTTCGTTCAATGTTATTTAGTTGGGAAAGGGGTACAGTTATGTTGAAAATAGTTAAATGGAAATCAAAAAAATTTACGAAACAAGTACCTAAGCAAATACACGGTATTACTATTATTATTATTTTGGTAACCTTCATGTAGAAACACCAATGAAACTTATGTATATAAAGTGTAATATGTTTTATAAGTAATATAGACAATCGAACATTATCATTTTTTGGACATACGCAAGGCAAACTCGCGTCTAAGCTAGACCTTTCCTCGCTCTCTTCGGCG
The DNA here is from genome assembly GCF_050436995.1 of Anticarsia gemmatalis. Lineage (NCBI taxonomy): Eukaryota > Metazoa > Arthropoda > Insecta > Lepidoptera > Erebidae > Anticarsia > Anticarsia gemmatalis. The sequence continues at coordinate 12,441,002 of NC_134748.1, read as the reverse complement.
CGCGGGCGCAGGGAGTAGACAAAGGGGTATGGTGCGGGGTGAGTATTAGTAATGGAGAATGTTACTAGGTATGCCGCTTTAAATTTTGACACAGTATAGCCTGTGTGTATACATATAAACTAGTTTTTGTTTCAGTCAAAAATACCGAATAGTTTTGATTTTATAAGCATTCAAAGTTTCGAAAAATATCGAGTCCCGCTAACGGCCGCGTGAGTGGTTGTGACGTCATACTACTACACTTGCGCCGCGCGGGCCGCGTCCCGCTTAGTATTAAGTTGCCAGCCGTTGTTGTTGGTGAAATAACTTGCGCAGTATTTTGTTGTGTTTGCATCCGCTTATTACATTTATAGTGTAGTAATAGTAAATATTATTCAATTAATAAAATGGTTGAAGGATTTGAAACAGGGCAATCTGATAATCTACCTAAAATAGATGAAAATAATGTTTGCGCATTATTTATCAACAAATAGAGATTTTGTTGCCTCCGAAATCCTTTTTATTATTATAAATACGAAAGTTTGCGAAAATGTATGCATGTATGTATACATACTATTGTATTATATGTATACTATTTATTTATTTGTACTATTTACTCCGTACGTTTGGCGCAGTGTTCTAAGCGGTCACCTCGCCGCAATAACCGTAGCGCCGCGTATGGAGGTTTTGAATCCCATCCGGGACAAATCTTTGTGTGATGAGCACGAGTATTTGTTCTGGTTGTCAATTTATCTATATATTGAGAAGTATATGAGTATGTTTATCAGTTATTTGGTGACCATTGTACAAGCTCTGCTTAGTTTGGAATCAAATGACCGTGTGTGATTTGTCCAGCAATATTTAATATTTAATTAAATATTTAATGTATGTATATAGGTATGTATGTATATATGTATGTACGTATGTATGGATGTTTGTATGTATGTATGGATGTTTGTTACTCTTTCACGCAAATGTGACTGAACCGATTACGATGATATTTGGTATATAAGTAGCTGAAGGCCCAGAATAACACATAGGCTACTTTTTATCCCAGAGTTCCCGAGGGATCGGGATTTACACGGGAAGGGTTTCCATGGCGACGAAGTCGCGGGCGGCCTCTAGTATATTATACATATTTGTAATATCTATACTAGAATATTAGAAAGCTGAAGAGTTTGTTTGTTTGAACGCGGTAATCTCAGGAACTATGGGTCCAATTTTAAAAAACTTTCACTGTTAGCTAGTCCATTTATCGAGGAAGGCTATAGGCTATATATCATCACGCTACAACCAATAGGAGCAGAGTACTAATAAAAAATGTTACAGAGACCGGGAAAATTTTGACCCATTCTCTCTTATGTGACGCAAGCGAAGTTGCGCGAGTCAGCTAATGTTAGATATTCACGATCACGCATATTGTAAAGAAACAATTTTTAATCGAAATAATCGCGTACCTACTTATTGTTTTTACATTTTTGCTGCCACTGTAAAAATAATAAATTCGCGATCAATCCGGTTAGAAATTGTTTCATTATAAGATAAAGTTAATTATTATTACTTATATACTTACCTACATAAAATTTTATTACATTTAGGCACAACATATGATTTCCTAGTATTTGAATTGAACATTTTTAAAAGTATTTAGGTATAATTTCAACGCACCGAGCGCGCGACCGCAAGCGGACTGTGTGAGCCTGACTGAGCGTAGTGTAGAGTGACGTCACACCGTCCCCGAGAGCAAGCGTCGTGCGGTTACAACTTGTTTTACTTATAAATCGGAAACTAATTGAGATATCGAAGTAATTCTTTCACTAGTATTTTTTATTTTTAACAAAGAATAAGGAGGGCTAAAAATCAAAATTTGTTAACATTCTCCATTAGAGGGATTGCAGGCCAGCAAAAACAAAACAGTGACATTTTGCATTACATTACAATTAGTTGGAGCTTTAAGTTGTTGACGTGTGTGCATTTGTGCAATAAAGTTCCGTGTGGTAAAAGGTGATAATCACAAGTAATAAGAAAACAAGGAAACGTTTAATTAAGTACCTAGTAAGTATTAAATTACTTTATCTGTTGCATGTTTAAGTGATTTTATTTGGATGTATATTTCAAATCTTCCGTGGTTTTCTTTTCTGATAATTTTGTCACTATTATTTCTATATTTAATTTGTCTCTGCTAATTATTGAAAAATTATTACTTACCATACTGTGAATTTGTAAAGTAAGTCATGCTAGCATTCCACCAAATTATTATACATTAATTAATTTGTTCATACACACACGACTCGACCAGCCGACCGTCGACTAGCCGGTGCAAAATGTGTCATTATTAGTAACATTGGTTATGATTAAAATAAAAAAAATCATAATAATACACTTTAGTCTTCTTTGGAACTTTGTTTTATGGACACTCTTCAGAAGTTACCTAATTATTGTTATAGATTTTAGTCCAATTGTTTTTCTTATTTTTAATTTCTTATTTCTTTTTCTTATAGCTGAGTTTACTCAATTAGTTGTCTTTTATGTTGTGGTAAATTTACTCACTACTTATTTCGTGTAAAATAATAACTTAAATAAAACGAATATATTTAATGGCCTGTTTCAGATTAAAGAAGAATCATTGTTAATGAATAATGTCTCAAATAGAAGTAGTCCCTTCAACAAGTCGACATAATAATATAGATAAAACACAAGAACTTTGTTTCGTGACATCTAAAAGAGGTGGTGAGATTCTGTTAAATGATGGTTACCAGTATTATAAAAAAAAAGATAATTAAAATGGGTCCTCACGGTGGAATTGCAAATATAAATCGAAGTGTCGCGGCACTATAACAATTAAAGGAAATACGATTATGAACAAAGTCAGGACACTGACATGTCAGGCTACAACGTTTTAATTTTGAGAAAAGCCGCCATATTTAGGTTTTGCTTGCAAAAATGTAAGTAAATTCTATGATATACTGTGATTATAATAATTTATATGATTTGTATACAATAATATAGGTACTTTAATTGCTTAAAAAAATAAAGATCATGTAATGGCATTACTGTTATTTAATTGTAATTAGAATTTGTGATCTTAAACCATGTATAATATAATAATTATTATTTTTATATCTACAGTCTGTTAACTTTAGGATAAAACTGATTTTAATATTTGATCTGTGATTTATATACATTATTTTACTTATAATACACATTATTTTATATTAACAATTATCCACACCCTTCTGGTACAACCTGTAGGAATATACCAACTTAAAGATTTATAATCGGGTAAATACGTGATCTAATTGGAATAGGTGATTTTATCTATACATATAAAAATCAAAGTCCTGACTCATTCACTTAGTCACCAACGCAGGGCCCAAACCCCTGAACCTATAAAGCTGACGTTGTTGCTTTTATATCTTTGAATAAACATATTGATTTATTTATTGCATCGTGTTTTATTTTTGATTAAGTGTGTCACTTTTGTGCACGATTGTACTTTAGCTATTCATACGAAGATGTAAAAAAATGGGTCCAACGGAACACGTTGTTTAATAGGGGGTCCAATGGGCACTAAAGTATAGGCAAAATCCAAGTTTTAAGGTCGAAACGGCACATGGAGGTCCAAAGGGTCATGATAATCAGTGAGGTCCAAACTTGGAGGTCCAACCGGTACGCAGTCCAGTAATCAGTGGAATACGAGAATTAGAAATAATTGCCGTATCGCGTTACAAGTGCTGTACGATTGTTCTGTTTGAGTTTAATTCATTTTCATATAGATGTAGTCACGTGACAGTCACTGGGCTGTTATTAGGCTGGAACTAGTTTGTATTGGTTTTAAACATAATTACTGTGTTTGTTTAGGTTTGTATGCTTTGTTGATGAAATTGTCACGTGATCGTTTGTAGTAATGGTTATTGTTAGGTAGAGATATATTTTTAGTAGATACACAATTTATTTTGGATTTGATACAGGTTCAATTGAACGAAGTCATCGAAATATATGGAAGACAATTGATTCGCTTAAGTGAAATACAGCGATTATCAAAAATACCATTGAAAAATATATTTTGATTAATAGTGATGATTTCTTATAAGTACTCTAATATGGAGAAATACAATCACTTTTCAAGACTTTAAGATTTGTAGATTTGTGGTAGACCTTAGTTACGTTACCTAGTTGACCTAAATCAATAAATGATTAGATTTTATGATTTGTAGTTGAATACACACAGTACACTTCCCACGGAAACCAGAGATAAAAGCAAAGTTTAAAGAAAAAAGATTTTGTTAACATGTTAATTGAATATGACAAATACTTATTTACCCAGTAACAAAGATGATAGCTTAATTATCAATACAGGTGTGCATCATTTAGATAAGATACGACTTGAATCACCGTCATTGTTTATCGACTGTCAACTGCGTTATATCATTGATATAATTATGAAAGGTAACACGTGTTCATTGTTATCTTGCATTTAATTAATTGAGGATTTACTACATAAAACAGGACTTTAGTTGTATTTATTTGACTGCATTTTGATTTTCGTTAAAATCCACAAACGTGTTTGCAGTTGAAATGAGTATATTTTGTACAAATCATGCGCGTAATTTAACAGTACTTAAATTACCTTTTGAGAATAAACCTTTTTTAACCGTCTTCAAAAAAGGAGGAGGTTCTCAATTCGACTGTTTTTATTACTGTTTGTTACCTCTTATATTTCTGTTACTATATATTCATCTATTTCACGACCAAAGTCAACATGAGTCACAGAGTCGGATTTGGATTACAAACCTTTTCTACACCAGGAAGAAAGGGTAAATAAAATCCATATCGTAAGTTATCAAGTTGAAAACCGCTGCAATTTGACGTGCTACATTATGCAGTCACTGACAATGACATTCTATCCAGCCTTCAGCGCATTCATGAGATTTTTTATCCGTCGCTTTCAATATTGACGCGGCAAAAAGAGGTTTATTAAAAAAAGGTTGTCGCATCCCGATGGCAGGGTCGTACGGATATCCGCTTTCCGCTGTGGAACAGTGTTCCATCCTATTTTATATCCTTAGGAATCTGAGTATATCCAGTGTTATATTTTCATCCTTTCCCTGTTGTAGCTTCTTTTTTGATCAAGTAGTTTTAGATGTTTTTTTTAAAAAGACTGCCCGAATTTGAAAGTCCTTATTGATGTTTAAAGGCAATGATTCATTTTCATCATCAGTCAGATTCAGATTCAGGTCAGAAGCCAGCCTTAACTAAGTAGAGATGACCACTGGCATGACAAAACGAAGAAAAAATATATATTTACAAAAAATAAGGCCTTTTAAGACGTGTTGCAATGTTTAAGAAAAAATGGAGATTCGTTGCTTATAAACTGTATTTTTTTTTTAGTAACAGCCTCTTAGCTCCCTGAGGGCAGATACGGTAAAGTTCAGATTAAACATCTTTTTAACTACTTTTAGCCGATGCAGGAGATTGTACACCACGTGACGTCTATAAAGTGCGTGTGACGCTGCACTATTTAGCGTCGCATTGTGTTGCAGTCGCCAGACCGTGGCAAAAACCATTGTCACCGCGTCTACCGTGGCATGAACAGCATCAGTGCAATGGAATGCTCACATGCCTGGCGTAACATCTTAAAACTTTGTCTTTACACTATTAGATAATGCGAATAAGATATGACTTGATGAGGCGACTTTAGCAATCGTGTTACCGTGTGTTAACATGATAAAGGCTTTTGTAGCTCAATTTTCTGCCTTCTCATGTTATCTTTTCGTCCCAAACTTGTTTCACAATGATAGATATTGGCGCAGCGGCCATTTTCGCCAACATCAAGGATCTTTAGGGATCCCTACGAGCAAACGCATACTGGAAACTACTTTTTGGCATGTAGCAACGCCTTTAAGAATATCTAGGAGTCCGTCAATAACCAAATTGCTAAGCTAACCTATATTGATGTAATATTATTACCTTTTAGAAGTAAACAATATAATAAATAATAAATTCGTTTAAAGCTATTAGAACAGTTAAAGAAAACGCATTGGATTGAGACCCTCCATTTTTAAATTTGGTTATAAAAGCAACACAGCCAGACCCAGCCATTTTCACCTCTTCCAGGTCTCTATAAAAACATTTCTCTATCATAACGTCCTTTGTATAATTATGTTTAAAACTTCTATAAAACATCAGCATTCAAACACTTGAAGCCCTCCATCAAACGCGGATCGATTTCGCACTAATTATAGCTTAGGTCAATACTACGAACACACAAACTACAAACTGTTCCGACAAATAGTTGCAGACACGCGAACTACTCGTACGATCGAGTAGTTAACACGTATCGGTATTTCATGTCGTGTTGAATTTATAATGATAGAAAAATATCTAGTTTTATACAAATCGATAAAAGGTGGACGGAATATAACTTTAGAGAACTTATTGCACCGAAAGTATGATGAGCCATACTACTGGCCCTATATTTTTTGACAGTTTAGTTCGAAAAGTGCAGTTTGATCTGAGCTGTGGGAGTAGTTTGGTTTTGAGGGGAAACGAACAATTAAATACATTGAAGTTCATTCGATTATAATTGCGTAATATTGTTGCAAATTAAATGCTTTTGATGCAACTGCTTACGTATGAAATTCTAGAAAGATCTTTGCTTCTAAATATAAACTAAATAAAGGGTTTTACGGTTGACACTACGACATGTGAAAGGACCAAAAAAACTTACTAAGACGCAAGCAAACACAAGATAAGCAAATACGCTTGCTGTAATTATTTATTCTTTCATTACCTAATCCTACAATAACCACAGCAGTATTAAAGAATTAACACCTCAAAAACAACGTAATACAAAAAAGGGCTTTCCTCTTCATCCCTCGTAAACACCCCTATAACTCACATTCAAAAAGGAAGATCACCACATAAATTCAAAGGGACAAAAGCCCTTTTTATTCCAAGAGACATGTCAGATGTGAAAACAAGTGTCCCTTGCGGTAAGCTGGTAATTAACCTTCTGGCTTCAGACCTTCGAATATAATACTAAATAATAAAACAGTAAAAATGCCTTGTCTGTACATGTAACATATCTAAATATATTTATGAAAGGTAACTGATTGACTGACAAAGTGATCTATCAACGCACAGCCCAAACCACTGAACGTATCGGGCTGAAATTTGGCATGTTTACAATATATTCAATGAGGGGGGTTCAGGAACAGTAATAGAACATAAATCGAAAAAAAGAAAATTGTCTGTTTTTTGTATGCCTGTTTATACGCGCTAATTTTAAAAACTACTAGACGAATTTGAATGAAACTCTTTTTGTTGTATAGCTATTAAAGTCTAAGCAACACATAGGCTAGAATTTATTTTGAAGGATACCTGATGTGAAACCTTAACAGCTTGTCTAAACCGTAAAAGATATAGGTACATATACTGTCTTAAGGAAATTTGATTAATTTATTTTGAAGATCGCGAAAGCTACCACGCGGACGAAGCCGCGGGAGTCGTCTAGTAATCAAATATTCAAAGCCTTGTCCCTCTGCCCTTGGGTGGAAGAGGAAGTGATAACAATTGTATGGCCGTTCGGAATTATCTTTCTGTTTGTGAATAAATAATACGGACAGTTGGCAGCTTATAACAAACTAGCTGACCCGCGCAACTTCGCTTGCGTCACATAAGAGAGAATGGGTCAGAATTTTCCATGTTTTTGTAACACTTTTTACTGTTAGGTACTCTGCTCCTATTGGTCGTAGCGTGATGATATGAAATATGCTTTTTTTTTCACAAAAAAATATTCTCAAAATGATTTACATCTCTTAGTATAACGAAGTCGCGCTAAGGCATATCCGCCATTAAAACAGTTGCCATGGCAACGGAATTTTGTTAATTCAATGTCATTATAATATTGATATTTCGCGACTTCGTTGAATTTTCTGAATTTTCCCGGGAAATGCGTCATTTTCCCGGGGTAAAAAGTAGCCTATGTCCTTTCTCGGGTATCAAAATATCTCCATACCAAATTTCATGCAAATTGGTTCAGTAGTTTAGACGTGATTGAGTAGCAGACAGACAGACAGACAGACAGACAGACAGACAGACAGACAGACAGAGTTACTTTCGCATTTATAATATTAGTATGGATGGCAAAGAGCTTTGTACCTTCTTTGATGTAGGTACTTTTATCTCTAAAGTGTCGGAAAATAAGAGAATTTTCGGAACCCTTCACAAATCCTTAAATCCTTACTGTTATTATTTCAAATTATATCTATGTGTTTAACGGCCAAACAGTTGAATAATTTACAATGAAATAAGCTAGAAAATTAATTTAATCTGAATGATATTTTTCGTATGCGATGCGTAATAATCTAGGGTCAAAAGTCAATGAAATATAAAAAGAATCTAATTTCTATTGTGAGAAAGAGTACGCTATAGGGCATGTATAGCTCTATCTATTCAAAAAACGGATCTTGAAACGCTTTAACATGTAGTACGACCATATGTATGTAATCAATCAATCAATACATATAAAACTCTTCCGTTACTGATTGACTGATTGATAACGCACAGCCGAAACTACTGAGCGTAGAAAGTTGAAATTTGATATGAAGATTCCTTAGGAAGTGTAGAGGAGCTTTAGGAGAGGATTTCTGTAAATTTCACCCCGAAGAGGGTGAAATTCATGCAAAAACAAAGGCAAAGCCACAGGCGGAAAGTTAGTCTTTGAAGAATAGTCCGCAGCGCTATGTAGCCAATTAACAGTAAAAGGGCGTCAAAATTTCTATCGCCAATAAATAAAGCCAATAAAAGAGTGACGTCACAATGACGTCATTGTTTACTTAACCGAATGAACTATGGGTTCGTTTAGAGAAGGCACGTTTTGACACAGCGCCAACACAAATAAATAGTTAGAGAATTCTGACAAACTCACAAACAAGTTCTTGATAAGGCATGTGAAACGTAGGAATATAGGGAGATTGTTTTCATTCCACGGAAGGATTTCTATGATCTGATGTTACATTCCGATTCAAATAGTATTTTTTTTTTGCATAATTAGTCCCATTTAAATTTTATTTTTATGTTTTATGTAAATGTGTTTATGTAAATTATGTTTTTCGATGCATCCGACACTAAATAGAAGGTTATTTAACATATTTAGTTAACGTTACCTCGAGAAAAGCTGTCACTTATCTTTTGTTAAGTAACATAAAGTGAATAGTTCTTACATAGGATACGATAAGCCTAGGACCGTGTAAGCTTTAGAACGAAGAAGCCCTTTAAAAATCATTATACTGTGACACAAAAATATCTCACTATCATTAACTTGTGAACTCTTTATGTTACAAAACTGTTACACTGCATACATATGCCCCACAGGGGTAGGACATCAGAGCCTAGACTGCAAGACTCTTCAAAAGTTAAAAATAAATTCAGTTTTACAATGCAAAAAGACCAATACACAGGTTAGCGATATCAACGACCTTGTCAAATGCATTATCACTCGAGTGTCAGTGCACTCGTATCATTGCACAAACTCTACTGACTGACACATACCCCCGGTTTCTGAGGTACATTTAGCGGTAGTCTATCTATTCAATGTCAAAACTCATATAAAAAAAAAACGCTATTGAATAGATAAACTACGGCTAAACCGTCAACGGGTCAGTAACCGGGGATAAGTTGTAGCATTTGTGGTCACCACTACCAGTGCGACGAGAGGTCGTTCGATTCCCAGACGGGGAACTATCCTTAGTCACTTGTATTTGACAGGTTCTCTTCGTGGACTAGGCTAGGTGCTATTCGAACGGTAGCCCTAGATGGACTACCTCGCAAATATTTGTGTGACCCACAAATAGTTGTTTCGGGTCTGGTTGTACTTTGTGTCCGTTGTTTGTATGTTTGTAAAAGTCCCCATAACACAAGAGCAATACTTAGTCCAGGAGCCTTTAAAAAACAGTACAAACTGCATCGTTAAATTTATGGCAGTACTGTACCCTACAATAACAGTATTAGAAAATTACTTTATGATGATTGCCTGTACAGTTCGTTTCCTGTGAAACTATTTTTCCAATTGCTATTTATGGAAACAATTTAGTACGATGTGGAAAATAATTGGACAATAAAGTTGATGGAAATGTTGTTTAGGAATTATAGAACAATAATTTCTGCCTGAAAAGCAGTCATTTGTTGGAAACTCTTGTTTTAAGAATACTTGAATGTCTGGATTCCCTGGGTGATAGTCATTGAAGAATTTATAATAATCCCAAAGTAAAAATAAATCCTCATATATATAAAAATCCCAAGACCTGTACACATTGTCAAGTCGATTCTTTTTCTCCAAAAATGTATGTACGAAGAATTCGATGTGCATATAAAATTACCCCTATTAGGTGGCCTGCTAACAAAGGCTGACAAAAGATACTAGTTGTTATATAGTAAGTAATTCTGTAGGTTAACTTTTTCCCGTTATATCACACAACTCTGATGGAATAACAGCCTAATTCGGTTAAGACTTATTGTCTTCTACGCTAAAGTCGGTTGCGCACACCGTCGGCCGTACTTTACACGGATACACGAGGTAGTCCATCTAGAGCACCCATTCCATTAGCACCCAGCCTTACTCATCTATATTTGAGAGTTTCTTTTCGTGGACTAGGCTAGGTGCTATTCGAACAGGTGTTCTAGATGGACTAACTCGGATACACTCGCCGAGAATATCAGTATCCCATAAAGCATTGTGTTCATTCCTGTGCTCGACTCTGGTACGCGACCGACATCAGCGTAGGAAGAAATCGAACCTAAAACGGGATAAACACGCAACTGCCAACACCAGCGTTAATTACTCTTGTATAAAATATGAGTCTTCCCAACGAATATAATACCTCGTCTAAATAACGACTGAAGCCTTAATTACGGTAATTGCGAAGCTCGCTAAAACCGGATAACATTTATGTAGAGTTAGGCTTGCTACACACATATTCGGTTCGGCATTATTAGTCGGCTTACCGGAGTAGTAAAATCGATAAATAATACTTTAAGATGTTTTTTTGGAAAAATGCCGCTAGACATCGCCGCGCCTGAAAAAAATCCGAATTGTGACAATCGGACTCAAAGAAACTACCCGATCAGCACAAGCCGACCAACCCCCGGTTTCTGAGGTACATTTAGCAGTAGTTTATCTATTCAATAGTGTTTTTTTATATGAGTTTAAACGCTATTAAATAGATAAACTATCGTTGTACCTCAGAAACCGGATGCAAGAGCAGTGATCGCTTCAAATCAGTTTTGTTGTTCAATAAATACTGCCGAACCGAACGAATAAGTGAGTATCACGCCTTACCAAGTAATATTCACATTTCTGGACGAAAATAGATAAGGGATAATAGATGAATCGTTAATGACCGTGGCTGTTATTGATTTTATTGAGGGTTGTATACTGTATATAAATATTTTATACACGTGCCGTGGTTCTATATTGTTACTGACAGTCTATTGTTTTGTTCGTAAGTACTCCTGTGGGATAGGAGTAAGATTCGATTTGCGGGTCCTTTTTTGTTTTTGTTATTTAAAAGGTTTAGCTTTTCCCGTCGCGTGTTGAAATCCTAAATGTTGTAAGGTCAATATTTGATCCTGTTATAGAAATTTTGCCTCTACAGACTGACTTTAGGAGTTAATTAGGTTTTTAATATGAATTCGTCAAGCCCTCGTCGAATTGGCATCACAGGAGAAGACCAAAAGGACGGACTCGTAACGCTAATCTTATCTTTACTTCTATACCGATATTATTAAGAGGAAAGATTTTAACGTATGTTTGTAACGAATAGGCCAAAAAATACTGAACCGAGCTTAAAAATTCGTTCACCACCTGAATGCTACATTATCACTGAATAATATAGACTATTATGATTGAAAGAAATAAATAAAGATCACTACTAAAACAACAATAACCTTTGTTCAAACTTACGAAGCCGAGATTGGCTCCTAGAACAGAATATAATAGATCGGGTGTAGTCAAAAAGAAGCTCAACCGATACATGAAAATTGCCAATAAGTCGTATTCAGTCCTATATTTGTGTTACATAAGTAAAATAAATAATATTTCTCTCTACACGTGTACCATGAAGGCCACACCACTAATAAGGTATATAAAACAAATTGGCTAGATGCGGATCTTTTCTATCGTTCCGTACATTTATTGGTAACCACTGGCAGCGGTGCCAAATAACTGATGTGTGTGCTATTTGATTCCGGCGTCAGGAAGTTGGGGAAAGGCGGCAGTATCAAGTTCGGAATGGAGTTATATCACTCATAGTTATATAATACTAGAAGCCGCCCGCGACTTTGTCCGCGTGGCAAACCCTTCCCTTGTAAATCCCGATTCTTCGGAAACTCCGCGATAAAAAGTAGCCTCTGTGTTATTCTTCTAAATTTCATCGTAATCGGTTCAGTAGTATTTGCGTGAAAGAGTAACAAACATTCATACATACATACATTCTCACAAACTTTCGCATCTATAATATTAGTAGGATACTTGTAAGTGTTAGGGCCAATTTCCTCTTATTCTACTTAGATCTTATCCCCGAACAATCTTAAACACATAAGGTCTATTTTACAGCTTATGAATAATTTAAATAATAGTTCTAGGAACATTTGAAGTAAAGGTAATTTCTCAATGTAGGCAAATTTTCTATAAAATCTCCCCGCTGGCAATGTACATAAACTTTTTGCCATTTTGATGACAAGTAATAGAGGAAGGCGAGGGCAAGCCATTTGGCAATCTCCGGACCACTATCAAAAACCATCCAACGGAAATTAGAAAAACCCAAAAGGATTATTTATTACATACACTCTACTGTAACTTTCCTAGGCAATATTGGATAGATTTTTATAAAAGTAGCGGACTAGCCCCACTTTTTCCGGGTATAGTAGGTATAATATTATACCGTTGATTCCAATTTCATGGGAATTTTCATCCTATCATCATACAAATCTTGCCCCGACAATTACAAACATACTAACAAAGAATTATGCAATGTAGTTTAGTTGTTCAAAAGTGATGCGCGTACATAGATTTTGATCATTTATATTTTTTCTAGATATATTTCCAAAACCACCGTTACCCGTATATTTTTCATACTGCACTTAATAAATTAAGGTCACAGTAGTCCACCTGCGTCTGGCTGCGACTAATGACTCGTATAATGACACCAATTGACATTAAACTCTTGGTAATTAGGACAACGCAGCATAATACACTGACCTAGTGACGGAGCGAGAATATAATGTTTGTACAGCTACAGATGAGATGTGACATATTTTTTGTTAGTGAGTTTTTTCTGGGTGGTTTTATTTGTAGAAAAAACTAACATATGGTTATTAATTTAATGGCCAATCATGGTGAAGTATGAACTATGTAATACATAGATCATTGCATTAAACTTCCTACACTAAATCAATCTTAACTAACATGTCATTTTTAAAACCCGCTGGTGCATTCTCAGATGATTGTGTAAAAATAGCGATAACTAGTAAAACCTCATTAGTTTTAGTATCAAGATTAATCATTCATCAGTCAATCTTTGGAGGGTTGACGTGAGACAAATGGTCGGTCGTAAATCATTAGCCAAATCTCTTTACAGCATATTCTCAACAACGAAACCCCTACGATGGCAATCCTACTCAACGTGGGATAAGAACAAGACAAAGAAGAGTCAATCTTGGAACCGTCTCCTAAAACGCTTAACAGTAAAGTTTCACATAAAAGAAAGACGAAAGATAAAAAATATTCAGTCAGTTTGTTAGTGTCACTTACCACTCGCTCTCTGAAACTGCACAGCAGCTTTCTGGCACTCCTGCCTGGCGTTGGCAGCTATCCCCACAGCGTCATAGTAAGGTCTGGACCTGTCCACACACGTGCCCAACCGCTTGGTCCACGCTTGCAGCCGACGAGAGGTCTCGTTCAGCAGCAGGTGGAAGGTTTTCATGGACTCCTAGAAGAGAAGGGGAAATTCAGTTTGTTTTTTCTAAAGCCCTCTATGAAGTGCCACTAATCCAAACCGGTGACATTTCTTTGCATATGGAGTATAGGTGTGTTGTCCAAAAAATGTATTAAAATCGGGGATTATTTTCATCACATAAGATTAAGTTACGAATAATCTTTTAACTACATGTCGTACAGAAAACGGTTGACAAAATTTGAGGTGCCGAAATGCTTTAAGCACGTTACAAGTAAGTATGTATATCTCAATCGAATCAAGTTAATTTCTGATAATTTGAAACAACGAGCAATATTAGAACAGAGTAACGTTACTTGCTTCTAACAATAGAATAAATCATAGAACTATTCTTCAAAACTCTACAAAAAAATGTAAATGGAGTGCGAATTTACCGCGGTTGACTGCCCTAGCACAAAAGAAACCCAGTACCTTATGGGTGTGAACTTTGAACCTATTAATACAGTAACCTTTTCCCCAGTGGGGTTCAAACTACGGCCCGTCACGATCGCTCACGTTCTACTAACGTTTCGTCATAGGAACCACCGGTACAATTGTAGTGCTCGAGTGCATTGAACCCGACCTTTTGGAAGGACATCACCGATAACGGGCCGTTAACCTTTTGAATAACCTTTATGATATAAAGTACTTTAAAATTATGAGTTATCTTGGGCATGATAAAATACTATGTTTCCGAAAGTAGGTTTAAAAGAAATGGCTGCGATTAGGGCTGTTGTAACTCGAAAACTTTCCTTACAGAGATGTAATGTTATGATATCATCGCTAAGTGAATCAGCTTGTTATAACGGCCAGTGCAGGAGAACCGAAACCTCAAGCAAATCTAGGTAAATAATGCAAGTTGTCACTAATCTCCTTAAATATACAAACAAGGTAATATTCTTACATTAAAATGAAGGCCAAAATTTTACTCAGACACAAAACCAGAATTTCATTATAAAAACGAAATCACAGTAATTGAGTGACATAATGAGAATTTTTCCTTCAGAGAAAGTAATGAGTTTGGTTACGGTGTTGACCATATCGTCCGTTTTCTACAATGCGCTCACCGGTCGGTAAACTATCAGTAGGTAAATAATAATAATAATAAGCATTTATTAAAAAACATAACATTCATACAATGTTTATTGACTATCGCAAGGCGTTTGATTCAGTGCCCCACAGCTGGTTATTGCATATCTTACAATTATATAAAATTAATCCCACAATCATCTCATTTTTAGAATCCTCTATGAGGAACTGGAGGACTACACTCAAACTAAATCACTACATATCACCAATAACTACTGAACCAATTTGTATTCGACGTGGTATCTACCAAGGTGATGCCCTTAGCCCACTTTGGTTTTGCCTAGCATTAAATCCCCTCTCTAGTCTCCTAAACAACAGTAATGCCGGATATACACTTAATTCTACTCACAGCCAATTTTATTTAACTCATTTAATGTACATGGATGACATAAAACTTTTCTCAAGTAATAAAGAAGACCTGTTTAAGCTAGCCGATATAACACAACAATACTCCAAAGACATTTGCATGGATTTTGGAGTCGACAAATGTAAAATTCTATCTATCACAAAAGGACAAATAGAGAGCAATAGATACGCCCTAGAAACCGGACAAAATATTGAGCCTATGGATGATCACAGTACTTACAAATACTTAGGATTTAAACAATCTAGAAAAATAAGCCAAAAAGAAACAAAAATAGAACTCACAACAAAATTTAAACACCGACTTAACCTAATCCTTAAATCACACTTAAATTCTAGAAATATTGTCAAAGCCATTAACACTTTTGCTATCCCTATACTCACCTACTCATTTGGAATCATCAATTGGTCACAAACAGACCTGAAAAACCTGCAACGCATCATAAATACACACATGACCAAACATCGCAAACATCACCCAAAATCTTCAGTTGAGAGACTCACACTACCGCGTAAAGAGGGCGGCAGAGGACTGATTGACATACAAAACCTACACAACAAACAAATAACATCACTCAGAACATACTTTCACACTAAATCACAAAACTCACCCCTTCATAAACACATCACAGACATAGACATCAAACTCACACCACTTAACCTACAGAACAGAAGCACGCAATCAAACGAAACACTCATCACCACAGAACAAAAAATAGCTAAATGGGCTGGAAAGTCTCTTCACGGAAGACACCGAACCGCCCTTAGCCAAAGTTACGTCGACAAAGAGAAGTCGAACGAATGGCTTAAGAAAGGGGAACTGTTTCCGGAGACAGAAGGTTTTATGCTCGCCATACAAGATCAGGTTATTTTAACAAGAAACTACAAGAAATTCATTATAAAAGACCCTAACCAAGTATCAGACCTATGTAGACACTGTAATTCGGCCCCGGAAACTATCCAACACATCACCGGCGCGTGCAAATCCCTTGTACAGTCTGACTACAAACACCGTCACGATCAGGTAGCAGCAATAGTCCATCAACATTTAGCCCATAAGTACAATTTCATACCTCAAAAAACGCCATACTATAAATACAAACCTAACACTATCCTAGAAAATCACACATGCAAAATTTACTGGGACCGAACAATAATAACGGATAAAACAGTACACTACAACAGACCAGATATCACAATGCACGACAAAAACACTAACACTATATACATCATTGACATAGCCATCCCCAACAGCCACAACATACAATCAACAATATCAGACAAACTCTCTAAATACCAGGATCTTGCTATAGAGTTAAAAACCCAATGGAGAGCAGATACAGTCCACATTGTCCCAATAGTCATTTCATCAACTGGTATTATACCTAAATCACTCACACAAAGTCTAGACATTCTTCAAATGCCCAAACACTCACTGCATCTATTACAAAAAGCCACTATTCTTAACACCTGTCGTATCACTCGCAAATTTCTTACATCCTCATCTATCTCATCAACATTCTCTATTTAGCGTGTCACGCTTGGCTTAGGCCCGCATGGCATGTAGCTTACCCCTTCAAAAGAGGGAGATAATAACACTCTTTTATAATAATTATAATAATATTTATTTATTCAAGTGACCAGAGACTCATTTTTGTTAGTAATTAAAAACTTAAAAACCTATGTTAGTGTTACATATTATTTGTAGCTTTGGATGCATGCGCGGCCCGCTACCGCCTTATCCCGTGGGATACGGCACTGCAGCGGTTCACGTACATGCAATCCAGCCTACCAGCAATCATTCTCAGGATGCTGTTGGAGCTGGCCCGCACCCTGCGCACCAGAGAAGCGCATCTTTGACGCATTGTTGCGTAAAAAACAACTTACGTGCGCATCCGCAAACATTCCTGATGCGCTACAGAAGCGGGGCAACCCCACCATCAACCTGAACGTATTATTAAATTGAACTCGTAGGGCGCTGTACGATTTTTGAGTATATCTAGCCCACAGGCTACACGTGTAAAAGGTGGTGCAATATGCTCTAAATAGAGTAATTTTATAATTAATTAAAGCAAACCTTGGCGCGGTCATTCTGTAGACGGCTGACCGTAAAGTGGTATTCGGCCTGGGCGTCTACGTGCTTCGGAGGGCACATAAAAAGGGCAGACAACAGTCGCTAAGCCACGTCAAAAGCCTTTGGGAGGCTTGAACAACTTATGACACTAGGTTGACCACTAACAATACGATAAAAAGTGTAGTGTGTTAGTAATAAAAACTAATATTGTGCGATGACGTCACGTAGCTAACATGCTGTGATGTCGGGGCCGCTGTAATTGACCTAATCTATGCGGCACTTGCGCCCGCGCCGACCTCGTGCTATCTTTTACGCACCTTCGTTCATCTGATAGACATATTGCTGGGCATTGTTTTGTGGAAGTTTGTTTGCATTGGAGCAATTTTAGTGGGATGGCTGGCAAAATCTATTATTTGAAAAGATCGTAATAATCTTTGAGAATGTTCCACATCGTCTGAATCAAAATAACACTTATTCTGCTATTTGTACGGTATTACAATAGACACATCTGCGCAGTACTTAACTAGAATACCTATGACAAATACTTAATTTTGTCTTTTAAACTACTGGTAGACGATTAATCAAGCACTAATTAGTTTACTATTTATACCAACTCTTTCGAAACATACATTTCTTCTTGCCATTTTCCAATACTTTCCCCAATCAATCTATATTTTTCTCACTACCTCTCATATTTCAATCAGACCTTTGATGTCCTATGGCTCCTGTTTTCTCCTAGTTTTCGTAAAGCTAAAAGCTAATAATTAACCACTACCATTGTAACCTTTTAATTGCCTCTTATTGAGTACCAGTTGTACCAGCATCTAAATCTATCTGGCACGTGAAGGTATGCCGGAGGTGTGCTTCGAATTTAATGCGTTTCCTGGCGTTACGTTTACTATTCTAAGCTCGCGCGTAAACTGTTACATTAGTTGTGGATTACGATCATTTGAAATACGGTAAACAAAACATTGTATTCTGAAGATATCAGAAGCTCAATAGATCTTGCTACATAACCCTGGTTAAACTACGATGTTTTTTTTTTCAAAAGTTACTTTGATACCTATGGATGATTTGAGCTCTATTAGGAATTGGTTTCTTTTTGAGCTTCTAGAACTTTAAATAATATCCTAATATTAGAAATTTCTTTTATTTGAGTTAGTGACAAAACCGGTGACCTTAAACTTAAGAGTCAATGCTATTTTCTACAGACAGTGAGAGCTTGGATTACTCAATTGCATTATTTTACCCAACCGCAATGATTTGGCAAAATTTTTCAAAACCGACTGCTTCTAAGATTGCTGCCGCCTAACCCTATTCACCATCCACTTGGTTAGAAAATATAAGTTATACAATGATGAATTAAAAGGTCTTTGTCCAGCAGTGGGACGATATAAGCTCATAATGGCAGTGTGCTAAATACACGCTATTTTCCTATATGGGTTGCAGAAACCAAAGAGAAACCACTTACTACAATAAAATTCTTATAAAAATCGTTCAATAAAAACACACCTATTCAATAATACGCAGTACAGAAATCAATTTATGAACAACTGCATAGCCTAGCCTTGGAATGACATTTTATTAATGTCAATTCGTTTGATATGGTTGCAACACTGCAGTCCATTGGAGGAACGGCGGTCAACCAATAAGGACTGACACTTGTTACAATGATGTAATGTTTTCTGTCCATGTACGGCGATTTGACGGTAATTGGAGTTGACTTTTGTCTATAAAAATATGAAAATGAAAGTACCGCTGTTAAGAAAAATTGTAGTCTTTTTTAAATACACCAGCTGATCGCCAAACAGCTGGACCGTTAACCATTTCGGTAGAATTTTTACTGACGGATAGCAGATGTTATGAAATGAAATGTGCTTTTTTTCGAGCTACTGATTAACAATCATAGATTAGAGTACACAAAAACAAATATCGAGACATTTGTTTTTATTATTTCGCATGCACGAATGCATTTTATAATCAATGTCGATAGTTTAAAACAGTTCGCGATATTCCAGGTAGTGAATAAACTATCATAATAAAGAATAAGATTTTCCAATTACCATTTACATGAAATTATCATAATCTAAAGACAACATTTGACGTAAGATTACATAAAGTTGTTTAAACCTTAGAAAATTTCAATAGTCGTAAAAAACCAAGGAGTTAAATCGCGAAGCGTATCAACTTTTTGCCTCAAGTAAGACAAAGCGTATTAAAAATACTACCATGGTGTAAGACAATATAACGTCTATTTATAGTGTGTGTATACGCAATAAAGTTTTTTTATTAGATTATTACTGAGACTCTATGGAGACGTAAGAATAAGGCGTATTTCACAGTGAAAGCGGGTGCGGGTGGAAAATGCGACTGACTGGACATAATCTAAATGACGAAATGAAGCAGAGAAAATTGTACATATTGTTAAATGGAAGTTGCTGAAAATTCCCTTAAATATAACCGAACGATTAAAGTAAAAGTATTGACCTCTTTAGACCATGCTCCTTTTCACGAAGGCCAAAGACGACCAAATCGGAATTAAATTGTTCCAACTCATAATTGCAACTGTCGCCGAGAGACGATTGCTCTGCTCAAGCAGTGACTATACACGAGAGGTGCCTATGAACGATGCACCAATTTAATCAATAGAAAATAACAGTATCTACCACCCAGTTTCCCAGCTTCTAATCCACAGTGCGTAATTACTGACATACCTTCTATAAGTAGTAAAAACCTTGTAAAAACAAAGGCCGTTAACGGGCTAGTCACACCGCTCAAGTAAGTGGGGCAAACGTAACAGGATTCGTTTCATCTTGTTACGGTGCTGGTCGACAGTGTCGTTTGAGAAAACGTACAGAAATGCAATTATTACGGCTGCCGGGAACACGGGTTACGGTGTAATGCTTTTAGCAGCATGTGTTGAAAGGGAATATTGTTCGCTTTTCGGTTTTTCGTCGCAATTTTCTTCTTGAAGGTAGGTAAAGGTACATGGAATGTGACGTAATTTCGTCTAATGAGTAATAGGTGACTAAAATAACACAGAAAACGTGTTGAACCGAACGTTGCCCAGGTGTGCCGCTATACTAAAGTGGATAAAGTTTAGAGAAAGGGAACAAACGATGTCAAAGAAACACATTGATAAAAGTCTATTATAAAACGCTGGAGAATTAAATTAATATGTAATGAGGACAGAGATTTTGAGTATCTTATGTTTTTATTTCCATAGGCCCAATTTCAAAAATTATCCTTATACAAATAGGAAGTTACATTTATCTTTCACAAACATAAGCATTTATTCGGAAAACAGTTGCGAAATCGCAAACAGAAGTTTGTACAACATCTTAAAGTATTACCTAACTATCTTATTTGTACGGTAAACATGATATAACATCTCCACATTAAGAAATCTAAGAGGGAACTTTCTTGAAACGAATTAGTACAACTTTGATTACTTTTAGCAAGATTGATTGGACTTGTCACAACTAATGTTACTGGGAGCATCATCAATCACATCGCGAGGAAATAACATCGTTATTAACTTTCACCATTGGTATCAAAGTGCATGTTTAAATCAGAATCACGTAAAAAGTACTAATTGTGATAAAACTCTGCCTGTTTAAAGACTTAATCCTACCAATTTTTTTTTATATCTTAATAAAATTTGACTCACTGATAGCTTATAACCTGTATCATAGGTAGTCTTCAACTAGTAAATAAATCCAGTTTCTCCCCAGATTGATGCAATTAGAAATCGAAGGCACCTCCCTTAATTATCGTAATGATGAACGTAGAAACGTGATTGCTGCAATATGTTGCTATAATGACTTATGTACAGGCGAGACTACGTTAGGACATGCTCACTGTGCAATGCCCATCTTAATGAAACAGTATGTATTTTTATTTCAAGATATGCAGTGGAACTTGACTGTTAATACCTACTATCTATATGAAATAATCAAATAACATGATACAATGTCCATGTACTCAAGGCCTAAGTACTCCCTTATTATGGTAAGAAACCCTAGTCAAGGAGATAAGAATGGGTTACATCTTAAAGACCATTTCGCACCCCGATCCCCAAATAATGGGATTTTATTGATCTGATCTGATAGCTTGTTTATTACTCCCAATATCTCAGTATATCAACAACCAATATGAAATCAATCATATTTCCTTCATTACAGACATATACCGACGATATGACACAATAATATTCGTACCTTTCTCAGAAAACCTTTGATCATTCGCTCCCAGTTTGAGCAAACGGAAGAACACACCCGTCACGCAAAACCCTCGGTGATTTTCCAAACCAAAGTACAAATTAAGTTAGAGAAAGTACTTTATCGCAAGGTTACGGACTAAAATTAGATATAAAAGGGCCTCTTTACTTTGTAAGGCTTCTGTTGCTTTCAAATGTATCGAGTGACTTGAAATACCTTGGAAATTGTACTCCAGTAAGATTTCGAAACACAAAGGAGTTTATTTAAACCATATTTTACCAACTTAATACAGCTACTAGGTGTTTAAACCATTCTAAATCTTATGCAGTCACTGTCGAACAGTGAATCACATGTCTTTTCTCAATATTGAAGGAGTTAACCTACGTGTCAGATAGCTTAACTGCTATTTCTATAGCAATGAATTCATAGTAAGTTTATGACCTTAACAATACTAAACTGTATCGTATGAAAGAGATTTCAGAAGTGACTTTTATAGCTGACTCAGTTTTGAAGCTGGCAAATAGCCCAAGGTATCCCACAGTCTTCTAGCCGTACTTTTTTAAGATAAGCAGCACTTTAATGCCTTGCCGCAGTATTAGAGTTTGCCACAAACATTTTGCTATACGGATACATGCCCTAAGCAAGGAGACGATCGATGCTAATCAATTACATACATATGATCGAACGGGGGATGTCGTCCAATCACACGTAATAACATATTTTCTACGACTCACCGCTCGGTGAAATGAAAGTTTTTCATCATGGCTTATTTTTATTACATTTTATAAAATACTAGCTTTCCGCATGCGGCTTTGCCTGCGAGGAATCTCCAAAACTCCTCTCTTATCCTCTGCACTGCCTAACGAATTTTCATACAAAATTTCAACTTTCTACGCTCAGTAGTTTCGGCTGTGCGTTGTCCATCAGTCAGTCACTTAGTAACGGATGAGTTCTGTATAATTATATAGATATGTTTCTAGTTTGTTGCCAATGACAAAAAACTGGCCACTACGATACTTCGCCAAATTTCATCTAAATTCGTATATCGAAAGTTTGTCGCATGATGGCGTAATAGACTTTTTAAAAACGTATTGACATAATATATTTGTTAGACCAAGATATTTTAAATGGGTTAGCAAAGACGTATGTATTTCTTCACTACCTAATAGACTCATAGATGGCACTATAAATATACAAAATTTTGATCTAACTAGAACTGTGGTTTTCTAGTTTCTTCCGTGACAAAATACTTAAGTTCATAAAAAAAAGCAAGAATTTTCAAAGGAATTCTTTAGACTTACGTGTAGTTAATTTTATGCAAGTTTTAAGCAAACGGAAGTGAACTATTATGTATTGTAAACACGAATAACCTAGAGGCTTATAGAAAGGAAGTAAATTAGCATGCTATGGCTATTAGAATTAATCGTGATCTTGGAAGCGAGAACCATATTACATAAGGCTGACATAAACCATAATATTACGTTTCTTTCTTCATATCATCAGCCTAGCCCTTCTTCCAACTGTGTTGAAGTCGGCTTCCAGTCTAACTGGATGCAGCTGAATATACTAGTATTTTACATGAAGCGACTGCATATGATATCGTTAATATTTAATTTCTGTAATTGCTTTATGATAATAACCTTCTCAAAAGACAAGAATGAGTTAAGAATAGAGAAACATGAGTTTCGTGATTACAACTACAAAAATATATAATCGACCAAAGTACAATCAGACCCTAAACAAAAAGGAAGATTTGGGCACCCAAAGTCAGTTGGCAGTGGTGATCACCACAAAATTTTTCTTAACTGCCTATCTTAAATCACAACCAAACTGTATACTAAAGATACCCACCAAAAAAGGTTTCAAGACTAATCAGATATATTAATAAGATAGCACTTCCAAAACGGTATTAGATACCCCGGGTATAAACCGAAAGTAATCATAACACACTTTCCTACAATACTGATAAAAAACGATAAGCTGTTTTACATTTAAGAAAGTAGATAGTAGCAGATACTGTAGATAGCTATCGTTACCGCTATCCATCCATCAAGTTATCGCAGTTGGCCCGTTTCCTAACAATGGTAGGACAAACTATGGTTGACGTAAAAAGTGTTTTTAACAAAATGTATTTAGTGTGAATGATTAATGGTATAGGGTGATTGTTTGTATTGTAGCTTGATATAGGGTGTTGGGAAATTGAATAGTGTTTGAATTAATATAATAGGACTTTTTTTAACTAATAGAATATTTTTGGATAGAAACACCGGAGGGGACGCCGTAGACACACAGATCATATCAGTAAGGTCTGTCAAAAAGATCAGTTGCATAGCACTAGTGATATGAATAAAGCAAAAAGAATTGCTGGGATTGGTTTCTGTTTATACCTTACTATAAATAGTCAATTTTTGTATTAATGTTTGTATTTAATAGATTTTTTTATAAGAAGCAATATAAGCCCGAATATTTTGTCCTTCTACCTTTTCGAAGTTATTCGAAATAATTATCACATGCTCCAACGGTGAAGAAAAACATCGTGAGGAAACCTTGCATACCTAAAATTTAATACATTTACTGAGGGCATGCAAAGTCCCCAACCCGCACTTGGCCAGCGTGGTGGACTCAAGGCCTAACTCCTCCCTCATCACGGGAGGAGACCCTTGCCCAGCAGTGGGACATTAATAGGTTAAATTTATTTATTTATCTGAAGTAAGTAATGTAAATATGTTCAAAAGTTGTAACATTGTTTACCTACACATTTTTTTAAATATATTATTTTAAAGGAACAAACAAGTATATCTTATTGAAATAAGATGAATTGCGTCACTCATGTAGATCGGTTTGATACTACACCCGATTTGCGTAACGTTAACATTTTATCTGTCATGTTGTGAAATATTGTCTTTAGATAGTGTCATGTTTTCCGGGAAAATTGGAACATTCCTTTTCCGTATAGTCCATTGAAATGTTACAATTTGAGGGCCGAATATTGCATTTCTTAGAGGACGCAATTTTATTTTTGGATCATGTAGGGGGGGGTCAATAGAAGCTTAACCTGAAGTTTGTGGGGTCGCCACTCTTGTCCCCCGGCCGCCATCTTGGAAAAGGAGGTGGAAACCCTTTTTTCACTATATCTCAAAAACTATGCGTCTTACAATGAAACTGTAAAAGCATAATTTGTAGCAAATTATTTTGCCTACAAATATGTTAAAGAACTTTTTGCCCTAAATTAATAATTAAAGAAGTTATAAGCAAAAAAGTGTTTTTTTTTTTACAAAAATTTTCTTTCCCAATCTGGTCTAATTCGTAGCGCTGTTACTTAGTCTCTATTTAATGAAATTGAAAAAAATATATGGAAAATTTTTCCTCGAAAAATACTCTCCAAGATTGGTCTGAGGTATTTTTTTTGTATATATTCATATCAGCTTAGCCTTTTTTCCAAACTATGTTGGAGTCGGCTTCCAGTCTCACCAGGTGCTGCTGAATACCAATGTTTTACATGGAGCGACTGCCTATCTGACCTCCACAACCCAGTTACCTGGGATTTAAAACGATACCCTTCGTTAAGACTAGTTGTTAGACTTTCAAGCTTCTGACTACTGTTAACGACTGTCAAAAATCTTCGAAAATGACAGCCGGGACCCACAATTTAACGTGCCTTCCGAAACAAGGCGGAACTCGATATGTGTAAGATGGTCACCCATCCACAGAACAACCTCGGCAAGCGTGGCTTAACCTCAGAGATCGATCCGCGTGGCTGTAGTTAAAAAAAGTTATATAGAAACAAAGAAAAATTGTATAAAAAAAATTGCATGTTTTTGCTTATAACTTTTTAATTGTTGATTTAAGGCAAAAAGTTATTAAGCATATTTGTAGGCAAAATAATTTGCTACAAATTATGCTTTTACAGTTTCATTGTAAGACGCATAGTTTCCGAGATATAGCGAAAAAAGTGTTTCCACCCCCTTTTCCAAGATGGCGGCCGGGGGACAAGGGTGGCGACCCCACAAACTTCAAGTTAAGCTTCTATTGACCCCCCCTACATGTTCCAAAAATAAAATTGCGTCCTCTAAGAAATGTAAAATTCATGTAACATTTCAATGGACTAGTAATGTAATGTTACAAGGTTAGTCATTTTATTGCCCTAATAAAGTATTACAGTCGTAATTTAGTTATTTTTGTGATTTGCAAATTGATTTGATTCATAATGACACACGAAAATTTGCGATTGCTCTTGGCTTCTTGGTGTTTTCTAAAGATCAAAACTATGCGAGGTAATGTCTTAACTGGGCTCAAGCCCAAACCCCTCAATGTCTGAATTTAGCAGCCTTGGCCAGCAAAGGGACTAAAGATTTTGCTTGCTGAGTAATATACTTTGCCTACCAACTTTAAGGCTGAACGGATTGAACCATTGAAATGGAGCGGAGATTTTATGCACTCTTATTGGTTTATAGTTCTTATTTCAGGGCTACTTTTGAGAGACATTCTAATATAAATCAGCACACAAATAACACTTTCATAGTTATCGGAACCGGTAATCGAACCCGAAACCTTATGATCAGTAAAAATAAGTCAGACTAGTTCTATTTGCGGTGCAGTAAATAAAGAACGTAAATTAACATCAACAAGAGCTACATCATAGCAAAAAATAGACACTAATTATTAGCTTAAACGTTTCAGACGATAATTGAATAAGCACGGTTAGCTCATGATGACTCAATAAATAGAACAGATACCATTGTGCCGTACGTTTTGAAGTTATGTAAGAAATTATAAGGTTTAGAAAACCTTTAAGATTTCATTCAAATCGTGAAGTGAAACTTTGAGATCTTTGTGATTTTACAAGCTTTTATTCAACCTGCATTGTATTGTGTTCAAGGTGGAATCTTGCAACTCAATTTTGAAGCAGAAATCTTTAACCTTGTGAAAGCTGTAACAGACGGTAATTTTGGTTTATGATAAAGAGAATTTCAGCACTGAGAATCGTAACAAGCAATTTCATTAACAGACATATCAGCTATTTAACTGTCATAGTCTTCGTAAAATGCTTCTGTATCGAACGTACATTAGTAAAGTCAGCCTTCTTAACAATATTCCTACAGGCAAGTTAACTATATTAGCCATGAAACAGCGTAATACATACATAATATAACACCATCAAAGTAAATACAAATTATAGAAACACAACCGAGTATTCGTACTTCTCTTGCTTCATATATTTCATTACATTTGCAAGTACCACGCAAATGCCCTTCGTGTACAAGTAATTCGGTAAAAGTCATACATTTCATACAATATCGACTGATTGGTATGTAACCTTGTATTTTGTGCGTCTTTGCAGAGGTTAGAGGGCAAGAGAAAGGAGATGTGAAGATGTTGCTAAGATTTTATATAGATAGCGAGTTCTATAAGTAATGTTTAACATATGACGTATGTATAAGTAAAAGCCTGTTTGTCATAATTAAGTGCCTATTAAAGTGATGGTTTGTATTACAAAAAATTAGAGTCTATTGACAAAATGCTATGTATTGCATTTTAAAGTTAATAAGAGACAAAAAGAGAAAAGGTTTTTATTTAAAGTAAGGCTTTAAGGTTGTCAGTAGGCTACAATAAACTAAATAAGATCAAGCTAGTGCAGTCTAGCATAGAAATTAATCATTAACTAAAATAACAACATCAAAATAAATATATTAAGTTCCGTATCGAGAAGTTTGTAAAGAAAGTCACACTCTGTATATTTCGAAAACAATCATGGAAATATTCACGTAAAAAAATAAGTGGCTGACCTGAATATTTTCAACTAAATCAAAAAAGAATTCGAATTCACAAAACTAGTTCATGTAAAATTCAAACCCCATAATGGAACAGCAGTGCCAAAACAAAGAATTAAAAAAAAACAACGACATGACATGCACCATTGCCAAATGAAAAAAAAAATAGGGCACGCCCTCATTTTCCCGCCATTTAACATTACGCGGGTCATTAGCCTAACTTCATGCAAGTTGTTAAGTTACTATTTAGTAGGTAGGTCAATTAGATTTCATAGTATTTGTTGAAATCAACTAAGAAACATTATAAATTATGGTTTCATAAATTCATAATTAGTATGTAGCCTCTATAGGTACTTTGACGATATTACAGTGAATATAGAAAAGGCACAGACACTAATAATTAAAGGTAATTAGACTAGAACGTAAAAAGTCTTCAACTTTCTTTTTATTTTATTTTTTGTTA
This sequence comes from Anticarsia gemmatalis, assembly GCF_050436995.1. Lineage (NCBI taxonomy): Eukaryota > Metazoa > Arthropoda > Insecta > Lepidoptera > Erebidae > Anticarsia > Anticarsia gemmatalis. The sequence continues at coordinate 12,413,052 of NC_134748.1, read as the reverse complement.
TATTTTCTTGATGAATTCATAAAATAAATATGTATATTGCACACATTTTTTCGTTAATTTCACGAAAAAAACCATTTACTTGCAAATCAAGGTCTCATTTCTCCTATCATCAAATACCTTTATCACAGAAATAATTTCGAAAAACCATCGGTAAAAAAATAAATACTTCTTGTACAAAAACAACTGCCAACAGAAAATAAACCCTTAAGACTGTCACAACACATTTTTATCCAAGCCTAAATTTACCCACTACCCCAGATATATTATTACCAAAAAATAATAAAAAAATCACTTACATCCAACTCCAATTCCAGTTTATTGATCTCATCTGTAGCTGCATTCAGTTTCTCCAGTTCCACCTGAAACGTTTTGAAATATTTCAGACAATCGCATGGTACCCGCACACTGTACTCCCACACATACGGTAACAGCAAGCAACATGTAGAGACGGGAAACATCGGAGACATAACTAGTTTACATTTTATCACAATACAAATATTTATCTCTAAACGTCTAGATAAAATATACGTACGTCCCATCTTAACGCCTCTGTCTTCTAAGACGTGAAAAAAAATGGCGGCCGTGGATTTGCAAATCACAATTGATATAAAAAAAATTCTTTTGATAAAGTCACCACATAAAAAATTGCGTTTGATAACATACAGGCACAAACATTAATACTGTTTCACGAACATTTCTGTACTTCAACTGAAAGTTAAAGAAAGTTTTTAGAAAAATAATGAATAAATTATTATAATAATTATACATTATTGAGGTTGAAATATACCGTTTTTCTTACTTATATTAATGTTTGTGACTGTACAATTAAAATGTAGTCTTTATTATAATAGTGCTTGGTTATTTTTTTACTTAGTAAAGGGGTTTTTTCCTTAGTCTTACAGAGAGACAAAAGTGGTATTAAAGATAGGACGTACCCTAGTTTCATCACAATGTTCATCTAACTGTACCTTATATCGAAAGTTTCCTGTCCCTACGACAAAAGCCAACCAAAAAGTATTACTTACATAGTTTATCGCCCATTTCGTTTTTATTATTGTGACTGTGGTACAAAATACAATAAAATAACTACATAAATGCTAAATTACATTTTATTTAAAATTAAACATAATAGTTACATTATTAGAATCATACATGCGATAAATTTTACGTTACAAAAATATTTTATTACGCATTTTGCATTTTTTTTATCTAATTATTAAACAAAAAAGAGATTTTTAATACGTTTCTTTAAATTAACTCAGCCGAATCTACGCACCTTTATATGTAAAAAAAACAAATTTGTGATACGCAATAATAATAAAATAATACTTAATTAATGAGATATAATAATATATTAATGGAATGGTTCAGTTGTAGGTACTATTATTATATGGTTTGACCTTTTATATATATTTTATGAACACGTAACTTTTGGTAAAGTTAGTAGCTTAACTATTTCCGTAACTCATTAGGCCGCTGGGGAAAGAGGACTGATATTATACATTACAATATGAGATTACATTTAAAAAATGAGTTAAAACAAGCTACGTCTCACGAAAAAACCAAAAAGAAAAAAATATTAAAAAATCAACATGTCCGGTGGTCGTAATCTAAATGCTGGCTACAAAATACAACATTCAACATCAACATAATAATCATTATAATATAATATGTTGAATAAAAAACAAATTACATTTACTCTACTTTGGAGATTCAGAGAATCGTTATTTGAAATTATTAATAATAGTTAATATTGATAATTAAGAAAAATAAACAAATACATAATTATTTTATTATTATAAAAATGTCTATTTGAGGTTTGGCATAAAGCTACCTATAACATTTGAAATCTATTTAAAGTGTAATGAGCTGTTCAAGAGTACACATTACTAATACAATACATAAGATAATTAGCAGTCTGAACCAACACAGAGATAACAAAATATAAGGTTTCTGATAATGCAAGTGCACAAACTGTGCGAGTTTGTTAACAATCAGGACACAAAATTGTAATTTATGAGTCCGAAAGAGTAATTTGACTCTGATATTTAAAAAAATGTCAAAGGAGTGTTTGTATTAGAAAAATCTAGTGTATTTTTTTTAGTATATAGCATGAATGTCAAACCTCAAACAAATAATTAGCTAAGTATAAGTGATTTGTGGCCTTAACTTGATCACCTGTTGCATTATTTAGGCCTCCATAATGTTATAAACAGAAAATAATCTAAACCAGTACAAACAAATTATGTTTTTGTTTTAAATACACAGTTGTTTGTTCCAAAACAAATTAAATCACATTATCAGTTATTGACCTCAAAATAATTCAAAACATTATTTTAAGAGATAATATATTTGCCATGCAACATAGTCACATGTTATTAGCTTTAAAGCTTTATAATTCTGGGGTTATTTTACATCAATATAAAGAAAAAGAACTCAATTAGTAATCTGCTAAGCAGTAGATAAACTTAATACTGAAGGAGCAGTATTTATTGACAAACATTTAATAAGTAGTTTATTGACCTCACAAGATCATAATTCCAATTAATATGTGATGCATCTCAATATAATATACATAGGCTGAGTACTCACTCAAGTTAAATGTGAACAAAAATCGTGTTTATAATGTATGCAAGTGTTCTAGTGCAACAGTCAAGTACTCAAGTGTAAATTTACAAAATACAGTATAAAATGGCACATTAACTATTCTGAAAAATAAGTTAGTAGATGTGAAACATATCCCTATCAATAAGTAATACAATTTCCAAATTAACAACTAACAATTTAACTCGAAAATTGACAAACTATGTTGTGATACATTATTGTAACTTATATTTTTTTTGTGGACAGGAAACAGTCCTATAAGGTACCAAAACATATACACATCAAAACATGTAGTATAGAAACCTACTCATCCCGTACACACCTTGAATATACGACAACAACATCTATATACAAACATGTGTATTCATAAGTGTTTTGGACCGATCAGTTCACGTCACTATCACAAATGTATTTGCCGGAGACGAACCGCCGCTTGACGAGAGACAGCCGATATCCGCTGCCTATTAGTTCGAACTCAATGCCGGAGAGGGTCGCGCCCTCGCAGTTGAACTGCGCCGAGATTGTGGCTTTGTTAGACGGACCTTTAGCCAGCTCGAAGCGCGCCTTCAGCGAGCCCACGCCCCTGTCCTCTGAGTGCTGCGACAACTCCGTGAAGCGCCACAGCGCTTGTTCGTTCTCGCCGTTCCACGTGTTAGAAGGCATCGCGATCACGTTCCGCACTCCGCCGGTCATTGGCACACATACAGATACGTTCAGCAAAGGTGATGGCGGACTCATAGCATGCAAGTTGTACTTGTAATCCACCTTCAAATCAGTATGGTCTTTCTCGCACTTCCAATAAGATACCATTTGGAAGGGACACGACGCCGCTCCGGTCTTTGGTCGTACTTGGTATTTAAGTATATCGACATTGAAGTACTGCGCGGTTGGGTTCTTCTCAGACTGACGCTTTAGGAGAGAAGTTAAAGCGGGCATGTTGAACTCCACGACGGTATTGTCGCGGGTAGACATCATCGCGTTAATTGTTATCAATTGCTTGTTGGGCAGGACATTGTCCAATCTATGTATGTTTTTCAACTTAAAACATAATTTAGCTGGATTCGGATTGTTGGCCAGCACGCCAACTATACCGGTGGGGAAAGATAGCATCATATCTCCTGACATCTTCACTTGGCACTTGGATTCTTCCGTACCACGGAAATACGAGTGTATTATCTCGTGGAACGCGACAGCTAACGGTATAGTATCGGCCATGCCTATAGTTAGAGGTGAGGGACCGCGCGACCCTGAGGAGCCGGCGGTGCGGAAGTCACCTTCAGAGCGCCTCGACGGCGGCCGCGGCAGCGAGATCGACGACGATATTGTGGGGGTTGACGTACGAACATTCGATTGATTTATTTCTCCTACTTCCGAGAATAAATCACCAACGTCAGCATTTGAAATGGGCGTGGGGCTTTCCAATGAATGTGATTGATTCCCTGGTAAAGGAGCGTATGGATTGGAGACGTTGCCGTGTGGCGACGCGGGGTTACTGGCTGTGGGGCTCTGAAAGTTGAAATCTATGAAATCACTGCTTGCTTTACTGGTGTTGGCATTGGACCCGCGCCTAGTCGTGCCGATTTTGTACAAAGATATATTCTCAACTGTAGCTCTAAGTTCATCTACACTAGCAGATATAGGATTACCATTGCTAATAGGTTTTATTTCCACATGAATTTTCTGTTCCCTCTCTTCTTCAGAGTCTGAGTCAGTGGAAGAGTACACACTACCTTTCTCATCTTTGGGTCTAATACAGTAACCTTCTTCATCAACCTCTGGTGAATTCATAAAATCTTCTTTTGTTGGTACTTCCTCCTCTTTCTCCTCTAAGTCAGACTTTTCACCGGGATTTGAGTTTTCCGAAATCTCATCCTTTTTCTTTTTGGGCTTTTTCAGTTTAGGCTTAGTCCGTCTGCTGCGCAGGAACCATTTGGATTCTCTGAGTGTTGTGCGTCCCATGTTGTCATCTTTGTCAGGGGCCACTGGTGTAGCTGGTGTTCCACTGGGGCTGGATGGTGCTGAACATGGAGCTGCTCCCTCAACACTACCACTGGGTTCTTCCTTGCTTTGGAAATTTGGTGTAAACAGATTCAAAAGTGAGGTAGTTCTCCTTGAAGTCTTGGTGGCGAATGAAGGCTCCTTTTTGGGTGCCTTAGCTGGTTGAGCAGGTTTGTGTGAACCATTAGACACAGTAGATATCTGGTCTGCCTCTGATATTGAATTGTTAGCTGATCCTGGCTTGGGTAAAGTGGCAGGAAGCTCAATAATAGCTTTCTCAATTGCATTGTATTTATCTATGAGGAACTGTTCCAGCAGTTTTTCAGCTGTTAACTCAAGGCATTGGTGCTTGAAGTCTCTGTGCACTTGTCCCATAAGATCATGGTTGTTCTGTATGATGTCAGCATAAGAGTTGACAAACTGTTTCATCTGTTTGAGGTGGGCTTCCTCAACATCTTGAAAGTGTTTACATGTTTGTGTCATTTTCTTCTCAAAATCCTGTTTAACCAGGTTGTACTTCTCAGCTAATTGTCTATAATCTTCATGAATCTTCTTTAGCTTAACCTCAGCCTTCTCAATATCCTTGGCGGATGCATTGTCTTTGCGTAGCTTCTCCAGCTCAGCTGACTTGGTTGTGTACACATCTTTGGCCTTCTGCAATGCCTGTTTAGTGTTTTGTATCAACAACACCACTTCTAAAGTGTTTGACTCAGAGTCTTTAACAGCTTTATGTTTTTTATGAAGGTCTTCAGCATACCTAGCTACATCCTTAACAAGCTCACTCAGCTTTTGGAACATATGTTGATGTAAATTGGACAATTTCTCCGCGGAACATTTCAATACGCCCCAAAAAGGAGCGAACGTGCCCTGCGCACAGTTACTATTCGCCTGTTTCGCTAATTTAGCTAAAGATTTCGAATTGGTCTCTTCTATATTTGACCTCTCCCTAAGATACTCCGAGAGTTCTTTGCTGGCAATGAGTCCGTATTTCATGTTTTGATATAATATATCGTATCCATTGTGCTCGTTGGCGAAATAATCGACAAAGTTGACACTCATCTTTGCAGTTAGAAGGGCCTACCATAACAGTTACTCAGTACATTATTTTTCACTCACTGACCTGTATTCTAGGGTCGAGCTCAGTATCACCATTGTCGTCGGCCGGGATCGTGAATGAGGACTCTTCCATTGTAGTACTTAGGACTAGGAAGCCACCCAATCACCTAAATTACATCACCGACACAATAGCGAATAGCGTCACCTTCACTATCTAGGAACACACAGAACTAATATCGATTGAATACATCACAAGCAAGGTTGTTTAATTTAATCGTTAAGCACTGAATATAGCCTCGCGTTACGTGTTTAATTTAGGAAAATAAATAATAAAATAAGAATTTTTCATTCAAGATGACGTCCACCTTCGTGACGTCAAATCATAACAATAGACAAAAATATTTTTTCTTACCTGCTGTCTCAAAACATTTTTTAGTTTTAGTTTACATGTGAATCGACTCGACAAGTTCAGTTAACAAAAAAAATTAAAAACATTTGAATATAATATTATGTGATGCTTGCATATAGATGTAAGATAGCAGATTTGTGTAAGTTATCTCATAAATTGAACTTTTCCACTCTTTTATGACTTAAAATAATAGTGGTTAGTCATCCAAAGTTTTTTTTTATTTAGTCGATTGCTAGTGGAAAGTCGTTTACTCTATGGATACAATGCGAGTTTCGGAATCACGTTGGATAAGACGCTAAGTTTATCGGATCTCTCTTTTACTCTACGGCCTATCATGCGTACACTAGCGCCACACCTGTATCGTTTTGATAGTTTTATTTTGATAGGTTAGCATGATGCTTTTTGTCCAGTTTGACGTAAAACAGCTTCAATTTGCTCCAATTTCATTTTCTCATCGAAGTGGAATTTATGTTAAATTCTTTATATGAGTGACATAACTGGCACTTGCCATTTGTTGCTCGTGTCATTATCGGTGTTACTCGTTATCAGAGTTTGTTTCTGAGACGGTGTTCGCATCCAATCTGTATGCAACTATTACGCGTCGCCTCCACTATGTCTTACCAAGGATCACCATATTCGGGCCCGGGGGACGAGTATGACTTCGAGGACGACGGGTACGACGATCTGGAGGAATACAGAGACAGAGAGATACCAGCGCAGCCCCCGCTAGACGACAGTGATGAAGGTACGTTTTGTTTACGAGCTTTGTCTAACCCTGTTTTGATATCATTTTACGTGTAAGCACACCATATTTGAGCATACGTGCCCTTAAACGGCCCTATAAGATATGTAAACATTGGTTATATAATTACAACAATGTTATTTACATACAATGTTTATCCATACAGGCGCCTTCCCGCCTATTTTCCTCCAACCTGTTTGGTGACGTAATGAGTTCTTTTTGATGTCACTTTCTCCATAAATAACACTATTGTATAGTGGGCTTATTTTGTGACCAACTTTGTTGAAACACATAGTAGGTCAAAGTGGGCCTAAGACCATTTGAAATTCAATTTGTGATAAGAACCAAGCATATTCATTTCACTATTCATTACTACTTACTATCCTGACCTTCAAAATCACCATATTTCACTCTATAAGAATTGACATGGTCAATAAAGGCAATCTGTTCTGTATTGGCCAGCCAATAGATAAGTCTATTATACATTTATCTTTAGTGTTTATCTCCTGATTGTTATCAAGGTCATAAGTAACCTGTCTTGTAAACTCTCACATATATTATATACTGTGAACTTAACCTAGCCTGAGACAACTTACAAATAACAATATATCCATTAATCTTATCAGGTCATTATTTATTACCAGTGAAAGGGCCCCAAAATGCATGAGCCTCAGTAAGATGAAAGAATGACCCTAGGTATTAAGATGGGTTATCAATCAAGTACAAAAAAAACCCAGACATTAAGTCAGCTTAAGGCTAAGGCATCAGATAATTTAAAAACAACCACTTCTAATATACATATTGATAATACTTTATAACTCCTGTCATAAAAAATCAGTCTTACTGTACCATAGCTAGCTACAACTGCTAACTTAAACGAAGAAAACATTGATTCTTTTAAAGAAATGACAGGAACAGAATAATAAAAAAAAAGTATCCTGTATTAATCTAGGTTCAAAACTATCTGTGTACCAAATTTCCTAAAAATCCATTCAGCATAATTTAGTGCATGAAAGAGTAACAAATATACATACACCTTCACAAACTATCACATTGACAATATTAGTAGAATGTTAAGTGCCCCAAAGTCCCCATTTTGTGATCTCATACAATATTTAGGACATATAATTAATTTTGTATGAGACATAATGATTTACAATCTTATTTGTATGTTACAGACACAGAGGAAGCCAGTGAGACAGATATACCCAACAATGAATTGAATGAACCATTAGAAGTTAAAGAACAGTAAGTTGTAGTATTACTTATATTTTACACATTACAAAATATACTAACACTAGACATTAACAACTTCACATAGGATACAAAACATCCCTATCCATCATTCTCAGATAATCAAGCAATTCAGACTTGAACCTCAAAATAGATGGTCCATCCTCAAACCAAAATCCTGCCTTACAAGGCAATTAAAAGGTGAAAATCACATACCAAGTTTTATGTGCTACTAAATCATAGCTAAAGCTCAGCCAATGATATATACTTACCTATTTCTCATCCCAGATATAATCTAAGATCCTGCCAAGTTCCTAAATGAGTTCAGCTATTTTCACTTGGAAGAAGGACAAGGAATAATTAAATAAAATCCTTTATATGTCCTCTTTGTATACAGATTAACTAATAAGCACATCAAAAAAACCTTGAAATCCTTTTACTCCTCTGCTTACACTACATAAATAACACAACTCACTATAACACCCTACTTTAACATCCAAAGCTTCCTACTAATAGCAGTAAATCTAACTTATATTGTTAGGCCTCTGACTTCCAGGTTGTACCAGGACAAGCTGGCCAGCTTGAAGAAGCAGCTCCAGCAGCTGGAAGACGGCATACATCCAGAGTTTCTGAGGAGAGTCAAGAGGCTAGAGCATCAGTTGAATGAGAGGCTCAGGATAAATAAAATATACAGGTAACTATATGGAGTCTCTTATATACTGACTGATTAAATCTGTTCTCTACTAAAATTTATTTATTGAGCAGGAATTTTATTTAAAATTATTAATGTCCTACAGCTGGGCAAGGGTGTCCTTCCATAATGAAGGAGGTGTTAGGCCTTGAGTCCAACACACTGGCCAAGTGTGGGTTGGGGACTTTGCATGCCTTCTAGAACTGTTCTAAAGATCTCACAGGCAAACAACTTTATGGGTAGCAGTTTACATTTTACTTTCACACTTCCCCTCTTATTTCAATTACAGCCAGCTCTAAACCCACTTGAAACCTCTATAACTTTACCAAAATGTAAATTGTTGACCTATACTGACTGGGTCAGTGTACAAAACAATAAAATATAAAAACTCTACTATAGACTAAATCTATTCTTATTCTCCCAGGGAACACATGTATGAAGTAGTAGAAAGAGAATACTTAGCAGAGAAGAAGGCAGCGGCGAAAGAGTTTGAAGAGAAGAAGATAGAGCTGAAGGAGAACTTGCTCAATGACTTTGAAGACAAAAGGAAGATGATTGAAAGTGAACGACAAAGTATGGAGCTTAATGGAGATTCCATGGAAGTATGTGTTAATTATTATAAAATTACTCAAATATTCTATCATTTAAATTTAGGACAAAGTCTCTACCTCATCCATACATCTAACTATTGAACAGATTTACTAGTGGTTTTCACGAAAGGATAGGTTTGCAATCGACTGCTGTTTTTTTACTAGCTTGACTATATTCAAAATCAAAATAGAAGACGCGAGCATGCTGTCTTGGTAAATATTTGTTTTGTTCAGTATTGCTTTCGATATGGTATTAACGAAGCATTAAACCTTTGTTTTGTGTTGCAGGTGAAGCCGGCCATGAAGCGCATCCTGCGGCGGCGCGCCAACGAGCCGGCGCCGGCGCCCGAGAAGCGGCGCAAGCCCATCAGCAACACGCTCACGTTCCAGCTGGACGAGCGCGACATCGACGCCGACCTGCGGGCCATCGCGCGCCAGTCCCCGCCGCCGCGCCCCGCGCCGCCGCACGCCGCGCAGCCCAGGAAACTGGTCAACTCCAATAATTGTGAGTATATTACATTACTATTTAAAGTTGTTGTGCTAAAAAGTCAAAATTAGAAACTTCAAGCATCTATAATGTCCATGTAAATAACACTATGGCCAGTGGAGCCTGCCCTAAAACGTCATTAAACAATTGCACCTTCCAGAAAGCAATGTCGCGTTTACGCCGCGTAACTCCAAATGTTTCAATACTGTGCTAAAATTTCGATTTGGGCACTAAACTAAAAACGACAACTATATGGAATAATGGTTTTCAACAATCATACTATGAAAAATAAAGTCAGCTGTTATTAGGTAGCTTGAAATGCAGTTCATAAGAGCATAGATAATATTGAGTATATTGTGTTTAACGCAGGTGAGTCCCCAGTGCGCGAGGGCGGCGAGACGACGGAGACCCGCGTGGAGGACGGCAAGCTGCTGTACGAGCGGCGCTGGTACCACCGCGGACAGAGCGTGTCCGTGGAGGGCCGCGACCTGCCCAAGTTCCCCGGACAGATACATGCCATCACCGATGATGCGGTCAGTATATAAATAACTTTATTATTATCTTTTGCTGACTGTTTATAGTTCGAATGCCATAATTTAGTCAAACATGGACCCCATATAAAGCTACTTTCTCTTTCATATTTTTTGCATTTCTTGTCTTTAAAAGTCTGCACTATATTATCGTAAACTTGCTCTAGTCATTTCAACTTTGGCAATGCCACTGTTAAGATTTGTTTTTATTT